>NC_140495.1:68520726-69198226 GCF_964271855.1 Acomys minous | reverse complement strand
ACCATACCATACCATACCATACCACACCATACCATACCACACCATACCATACCATACCACACCACACCATACCATACCACACCATACCATACCACACCATACCACACCATACCATACCATACCATACCACACCATACCATACCACACCATACCATACCATACCACACCACACCATACCACACCACACCACACCATACCATACCACACCACACCATACCATACCATACCATACCACACCATACCACACCACACCACACCATACCACACCACACCATACCATACCACACCACACCACACCATACCATACCACACCACACCATACCATACCACACCATACCATACCATACCACACCACACCATACCATACCACACCATACCATACCATCCCACACCATACCATACCATATCATACCATACCATATATACCACACCACACCATACCATATATACCATACCATACCTTATATACCACACCATACCTTATATACCATACCATACCACACTATATCACACCATACCACACTACACCACACCATACCATACCATACCATACCATACCACGGATATAATCATTTTTGTCAGATAGCTGATAGTGCTGGGTCGGAGTAAAAGGGCCCTGGGAGAATTATCCATAGATTAATATTAACAAGCCTGTAATCCCAGCAGTTAGGTGGGTGAGGCAGGAACATTGGGAGTTCCAATGATAGCACTGCCTACTCACAGAGCTGTAGGCTCTCAGAAAACAAACCAATAAAGAGAAATAGAGAGAGACAGAGAAAGAAGAATAGACAGATTAGAGGGAGTAGTCACGGACCACAGTTCTTCAGGAATGGCTAGCTGTAAGAAAGCCAAGCAGTCTCCATGAGTACCCACGAGGTTGGACCAGGGTACTTCTGAAGTTCCGGGCGGCCCCTGATGTCTGCAGTGCAGCGGGCAGTAAGGCTCCCCTAACTTGGATGTTGGGTCTTGGGGTTCTCTGCACGCTGCCAGTGCCACAGAACAACAGACAACGGAACCATTTCCCAGTTGTTTGGTTAAAACAAAACCTCTATAATTGGTACCAAGATAATTCTTTTTCTTCCTCTTTCTCATCCTCTTTCCTCTCCCCCTGTGTTACTTGCAGAGTGGACTGAACCCTGGCTCTCTGCTTCATGAGCCTGGAAGACAGAAAGGGGACCACATACCACTTCTCCTGTCCAGATGCCTGCTCCCTCCCATCCTAGCTTCTTCATCCAGCTTTCAGGTCCTCACTTCCACAGAGGTGAACAGTCTCACGGGAGAGTCCTTCCATTCTGTCTTCCGCAGCCCTCCTACCCAAATCAGGAGACACGAGGACTGCCATCCTGAGTCATATCCAGGCAGAGTGAAAGTGACACGTGCCTCCAGTGTGGTCACTTTAAACCTCCTTCTCTCTTGTGTTCCCATTTTAAATTGGCTAGGGTATTTAGAATTCCTAGCGTTTGGGGTTGATGCTGGTGTTTTTACAGAAAGATGGGCAGAGTGAACTGGAAAGCAGGCACTCTTACCTCATTCCCTACATGACTGAATACACACACACACACACACACACACACACACACACACACACACACACACACTCCCACTTCCCTGACTGTGACCGGAAGTATAATTAGTCATAATATTCTTTAACATCTTGTCACCTTTATTTATTTACTTACTTAGCGTGTGTGCCATGGGCCACAACGCTTGTGTGGAGGTCAGAGGGGCCTGTTCTTTCCTTCCACCCTATGGGACCCAGGAATCAAACTCAGCTCACCAGGCTTGGCAGCAAACATCTCTTCCCGACTAAGCCATCTTGCCGACTGGCCCGAATCAGTCTTCTGTTTGGGAGTTCATAGGATCCTGAAATTCAAGCAGCTCTGGAGGAGGTGCAGTCCCAAAGCTTCCCAACCCACCAAACGCACATGCAGTGTTAAGAGCCAGCTGAAGTGGCTGGTGCACATTTTAATCCCAGCCCTTGGGAGGCAGAGGCAGTCAGAGCTCTGCGAGTTGCACGGCCTGGTCTACACATCAAGATTCAGACCAGGGCTGAATAGTGAGATACTTATCTTTAAGAAGAAGAAGGAGAAGGAGGAGGAGGAGGAGGAGGAGGAGGAGGAGGAGGAGGAGGAGGAGGAGGAGAAGAAGAAGAAGAAGAAGAAGAAGAAGAAGAAGAAGAAGAAGAAGAAGAAGAAGACTTGGTGGGAGCCCAATCCTTCTCCCTTTAAAAACACTTGTAGATTACAAGTATTTGAAAATAATATTCAGTGTCTTCAAGTTTTCTCTTCTACAAAATGCTCCATTTTAATAGTTTAAACAAGGTGATGCAGAAAGAAAAAACACATGAAATCCATAAAAATCCAAAGCCCATACAAAGAGCCATTCAAGTGGACGAAAGTCATCTCCGGTGGTCCTTAGTTAATTGCTAAATGGCCTGGCATGGAGGATCTGGAGAGGGGGATTTTGAGGAGGACATGGATGTGGAGGATGCTGTGAGTTTGGGAGGAACTGAAGTGATTACTACAGGAAAAAAAAAAAAAATGAACGGACCGGAGAGTAGGAAGGTGCAGAAACGCAAAACTCAAAACTGAGTTTGCTTGTGTGGAAGTTTTGAGGATTTGGATCATGCGCCACTACATGGGAAATTAGTGATTTGTAGGTAAGAATGAGGGTGAAAGATCAAATTTTTCTGCACCCCGACTTTCCATCTCAAAATTTCGTTGCTTACCAATACGATGATTGGGGGGAAAGTACAGGGACGAAAGTCGCTGATTCCTGGTTCTTGCATAATCTGGTAGAAATGAGCCGAGGAGAGGTTTGGTGGGAGGAAGGCAGGAACGCATCGAGGGGGTTTGACCTTACAGTGGCAGACAGTGAGGCGGGCTTTCCCCGACACCGTGCTTGGGTAGCCTGCTGACTAATTCCACCCAGCTCAGTGCAGGAAGTCAGCCTGCAGCTGGGTAAGTGAAAGTCTGCACGGAACCTGCAGCGCGCGCGCAGCTGAGCCTGCCTGCCGAGGGACTGCGGCGGTAGCTTCCAGGACAGGACGGACCACAGTCTCAGAATCAGAACAGCCTCACTGTTAGATTTACCCCACACTTGCCAAAGAACATCCAGTGTATAGAAGAGGTGTGCTTCTTAGCTCTAAAGATGCACAGGAAGTTTATAACGATTTCTCTTTTCTTACCAACAGACTTACAAGGACATACATACGGTTGTCAGTTTCCCAGTTTCAGAAAATGTCACACACTCCGTGAACACAACACACTGTTTTGTTAGTTGGTTTCATTCACTATGTTGTCCAGGCTAGCCTAGAACTCATGGTCCTCTGGCCTGAAAATTTCAAGTGCTGCATTTACCAGTGTTTGAAAACACACCACACCACACCACACCCAGTGCGATTTGATGGGACATGCAGCAGTGCCTGCAATGTTCTTTAGTGTTGGGCACCTCATGAAGTCTCAGCTGAGCATGTTTGCAATCCTAGCATTGGGATGCAGAGGCAGGTAGATGCTTGTGAGTTTGCGGTCTACGTAGCAAGTTCCAGGACAGCCAGGACTCATGGAGAGACCCAGTTCCAAACAAACAAACAACAAACAAAAAAGAAAATGATGATGATGATGATGATGATGATGATTATAATAATAATAATAATATAAAAAATGAGGATGTCTCTGCTTTCAAATAAACTCATGGGCCTAATTGGTTGACGTTGGTTCTGAGGCCTAACACTGGGTACCAAGATCCTTCTGCACTGCAGGCTTGAGATAACTAGTTTCAGTTTCTCATACCAAACCTTGGTGCCTGCTGACTCCTCCTGAGGATGGTTGTCTTCTGCGTGTCGATTTGCTCTGTGTAGACATCATAAGACTGTTTTGTGTGTCAGAATGTTGCCTTATGTGTAGAAACTCTCAACCCAGTTAAAGCGCAGTGTGTGTAGACATGGGAACAGTATAAATCCTGAACATGTGACTTGAAAGCTCCCTTGTCAGCTCAGCCGCTAGGAGTGTGCCGTACGACATCTCTTTTCTCTCCAGGGCTAACTCAGATTTCCATTATTCTTATGCATAATGACTTCACAGTGAACATCCATCTTGGAAGAGGCGTCATCTTTGCAAGTCCCTGAGGGGAAGCAGCAACGCAGTCTGATAAGCCACAGAGTACAAAGCTCTCCTGATTTAAAAGAATTCCGTATTCCCCCACAATAGCCAACTGGTCTTTACCGTGTCCCAATTTTGTCAACCTTTCCATAAAAGCCAAGCCAAAGCCACCCACTTAGTCAGTGATAAAGCACCATTATGTTGGCTTTCTTGCTATTAATTTCACTTATTTTTAAATGCTGAGCATGGTGGCACACAACCCTTTAAACGACCTCTTCATTTCATTTTATACCATATTTTACCTGCATGTATATAGGTATATTCACTACATCCGTGCCTGGTGCCAGAAGAGGGTGTCTGATGCCTTGGAACTGAAGCTATGGAGGGCAGTGTTGTCGGCACGTGGTGCTGGAACTCCAACCTCTGCACAAGCAGCCAGCTCTCTTAACCACTGAGTTGTCTCTCCAGTGCCTTCTTGCTTTTTAGGTAGTGCTTTTTATGTTTCTCCTTTTAACCCAGCCCAGAGTGGGTTTTTAATAAATTGTGTGCTAACAAGGAAACAACAGTGTAATGCAAATGCCCCCACAGCCCCATAGACTCTGTTCAGATTTGAGAGAGCGCTGTTCAAACTGGACTTTTCCCTTGTGACTTATGACCTCTCTTACCCAGACTTTTCACACTGAGCTCATAGAACACTGTTCCTGCTTTTCCTTGCCTTATTTTTCTCCCAGTGTTTGCCTCCTCCCTGACATCATCAATTTCTTCTTTCTTCCTCCCTCCTTCCGTCCTTCCCTCATCTTTCCCTCCCTTTTCATTTTCCTGCTTTCCTTTTTTCCTTTCTTTCCTTTTCTTCCCTTTGTCTTCTCTGTCCCCTGCCCTCTTTTTCATTCCCCGCCTCTTAACTCTGACAAGTACTTTAGCTCTGGGTGGACTCAAGCTCCTTATGCAGCCTAGGGCGACCTAAGACTTTTGATCTCTGTGACTCCCCCCACTCCTCCCCCATGTATGCTGTGCTAGGGATTACCCAGGGCTCTGTGTATGCTAGAGTACCACTCTACCAACGGAACTACACCCCGCAGCCCACCAACCCTTTATCAGAGAGGCTGATCTCTGAGTCTGAAGGCCAGCCTGATTTATACAACAATCTCAGTTCAAAGCCAGCCAAGCCAAGAAAGACTGAGAAACTTTGTTTTAATAAACATGCGCGCACATGTGCATGCACGCGCGCGCGCGCACACACACACACACACACACACACACACACACACACAAAACACATAATGGAGCACATCAATTACTCCAAACAGATAAATAATTAACACATTCAAAGCTTCCTGAAACTGGAACTATTCTACTACATTAAACTGGGAAAAAATGGTGATGTGAACTTGGTGGGGTCTACAGATGCCCAGTGGCATATGCTGTCATAGCACCACATTTTTATTCTTCAATAGGACACCCAGAACTAAGGTGATTAGAGGGAACGAAACCATGAGTTCTTCTACTAGGGAATAAAAAGACACGCTGTATATTTAATTAGCTCAAACAACCTAAGGGAAAGAAGACTCTTTTGCTTGAGGGAGCAACAAGCTGTCAAGAAACATGAAGTAAGTGAATAAAATCCAGGATATTTTGATGTCCTGGTAGTATTCTTGCCACTCAGAAAGGCTTGACTTCAACATGAATATAATAACGTCCAGGAAAATAAATCACTTGGAGACAAATGCAGAGTTAAAGTAAGTCATATACTAAGAACTTTTGTTTTTGAGTAAGTAACTCAGAAAACAGTTTAAAATTTGAATTTAGCTCCAATTTATAATCCTTTTAAAATGTAGTATATGTGAAAATTACTTAACTGTTGTGTTTTATGAGTTCAGATAAAAAAGGGAAAGTAAATAGAAAAGACTGCAAAATCCTCTCATGTCTCCACTAGTCTGCTTGGATTAGGATATGGTGACGAGTAAATAATACAAGACCAGATGCCCTGCTGCTGTGCCCTATGTGGGTCAGTGGGGAGACAGCTAACTGAACTGGCTCAGAGCCGCAGACTGACGGAGGCTCCTCCCTCTTACCGCATCACCATCTCCCCACACAGTTCCATAATCCCTGAGGCAGGAGAAGAGCAGTCATGGTGAGTGATGACATGTGGGTTTTACATTCTTCTGCCTGGAAATGACTCAGACGTTTCACGGACCAGAGCAAGTCAAAGGGTAAGGAGACCAAAAAAAAAAAAAAAAAAAAGTTCCTGGAAGCAGAGAGGAGCTTTTCTGATGAATGTATTACCACTGTTTAGCATCTGCTTCTCTTTCCATCAAATACTTTTGATCTCAATTTGCACAGATACTCTTTTCACTTCTTCCCTAAGGAAAAGCATCCAAAGGTGCCGCTCAGAGAATCTAGTGCAAATCTAGGGTTCTTTACATGGTGTCTGAGTGTCTGGCTGAACAGCTAGAGCAGAGGCAGAGAGAACAACAGTGAATATTTCTCATTTGGAAAGAAAAAGAATGGGAGCCCAGCAGGTATTTAGGTTTGCAGCTCTGATGTTTTGCTCAGCGTACGTATGCCTGGCACACAGGTTATCACACGCTTGGAACTTGAGTCTGCATTTGGACGGAGCTCACTTACCTTAACTCTGTGGTCCCTGGCTGTACCTAAAAACTGATTTTTTTTTTCTTCTAGTAACTTCCTTGATACATAGAAAATGGTGCTGGCGAAGAATTCTAGTGGGCCTTCATTCCTTCTCTTTGATGGTTGAGGCACAAGGATCAGCTCCTGGGTAATTTTAAGAATGTTTCTGAAAGCCGACTAATGTTCTTATTAAGCCAGATTTTTTTTTGAAGTATGATTCTCAGAACACCTATGTTTCTCTTTGCATCCCTGGAACTCTCTCTCTTTCTCTCCCGGCTTAATGAAAGATTTCTAGAACAGTACTCACACACATTTTATTCCGGGTTCCTGTGTCCAATTATTTCATGATTCATTCGGATTCTCACCTTTGGGAAATTTGTTTGGCTGAAAGATGTGCCTGGGTATTTCTCTCAGAAGCCTTTCTGAGCTTGTGTTCTACTTTTGGTGGGTCGAGATAGATGTTTCTCTTTCCAGTCTTGCAGGACTCTGGACTTCGGGACGCCATTCCTGATTTCATTTGCAAATCTTTCAGTCCTGTTCTGAACTCAGTTTCTTTCTTGTGTTACTTTTGTCAATTGAAAAAAAAAATGAAGTATACATAAAGAAGATTCTGTTTCCTAATCTCTTTCTCTAAGGCTACAAGTTAATTAGGTACAATATCTGCCTTTGGAGCGATTGGGATTTATTGTTAAGTGGGTTGTATTATATTTATTATATTGTAACCTAGATCGTCATTTATCTTACCTGGAATTTAACTGCCCAAAGTACAGTTAAGTTGCTTAAGCTTTTATTACAGTGGCACTTCATTTTCAGACATTGATTTCTGTATTTTCAGATATACTACTGTGTTGTAGTGCTCTCTCTCTCTCTCTCTCCCCCCCCACCTCTCTGCACCCCCCATGTGTGTGGTATATGTCCACTTGTGTACTTGGACACATATGCACAGAGGTCAGAGAATGGCGTTTGGACTGTCCCTCTATTATTCTCGGCCTTGCTGTTATTATTGAGATAAGTCACTCCCTGAGCCTGAAGCTTATGTTTTGGCTAGAGTGACTGGCAAGCAAGCTCTCAGAGCCAGTCTGACTCTGTCCTTTGATTCTGGGGTTACAAACACACTCTGGAGTACTGAGGATTTGAACTCAGGTCCTTCCTCTTGCTTTCACAGCAAGCTTTCTTACCCACTGAACCATATCCCTATAGCACTAAGTATATCTTGACTTGATTTACCCTTATAAAATGAGGATAAAGTCTCTTGGACTTATAACATTAAATGTGTATATTTATGCCACCAAGATCACTAACAATTTTATGTTATTATCTTATTGGTTAATATATGCATGATGATTTTCAGTATGTATCAGATTTTGACTTTCTTAATACAAATCTATAGGGGTACATACTATTACCTGGAACAGTATCCTGTAACAACATGTAGTATGGCTCCAAGCACATAGTAGGACATAAAGCACGGGTTAATCTGAATATTTTGCCAGCTGTAGTATTTTATCACATGTGAGGTTGAGTGTAAGTCTCTCCTGGGATCACAGATATCTGCTGCTTGCTTTCTGTGTGCTTTGCAGCAGAGTGCTGAACGACAGCTTTAGTGAATTTCTGAAACTCTCAAAGCTGATGACGAGGCGAGGTCGGATAAATGCACTCAAAAGGGTTGGCTATCTGCTTATCATATATTCATTACGGTGTCCATAGTATAAACACCTTTTCCCCATGGGAAGAAATGCTGAATAAATCCAGGCAAGATTAATGATCTGGACCTGTTGTTTCATGGTAGTGATCAGCTGTTTTCCCTTGGCTGGGGACAGTGTTTTGGTCACAGGTCTAAAAGTCAATGCTGTTTCCTTCTCTTGGAAGGTGCTGCTTTACTCTTCCTCCACAATCCAGCAACCCCTCCCATACTGAGTCCAGTGATTTTAGCTCTTACTTTTAGGATGTCTGTTACACTATGCTATGCACTGGCTCACGACCGTGATACGAGAGACAACCGAGGAACGAGAGCATGTTAACAACCTTTCTGTTGCTGTGGCAACATACCTGACAATCAACTTAAAGGAATCAAGACATTTTGGCTCATGGTTTCAGGGGGTTTTAGTACATGGTCACATGACATCAAGTTTCTTGGTGAGGACGAGGCAAGAACATTGTGCGGCATTCTTGAGTGTGAGATAGGGAAAATCTGTTCACTTCCTTTGGATTCCAAAGGAACACATGCAAGGAGAGAGGGGAGGAAGGAGAGAGGGGAGGAAGGAGAGAGGGGAGGAAGGAGAGAGGGGAGGAAGGAGAGAGGGGAGGAAGGAGAGGAAGAAGGACTTGAAACAAAACACACTGCTCACATCTCAGCTCCCAGTGTCCCAGTGACCCACTTCCTAGTGGTCCTTATCCAGCAGAATTTCGGCCATCTTCTCATAGTCTATTAAGTTACAAATTTAATACATCCATAAGAATGTCATAATGAACTTGGCAGTGTCGGAATATGCCTTTAATCTCAGTACTCAGAGGCAGGTATATCTTTGCATTCTGATCTACAGAATGAGTTCCAGGACAGCCAGAGCTACACAGAGAAACCCTGTCTTGAAAAACCAAAACAAAAAACAAAAAACAAAAACAAAAACAAAAAAAGGGGGGGGAGGGGGAGAAAGAAAGAAAGAAAAGAAAAGAAAAGAAAAAAGAATACTGTAATGAAATCTATTATTTTATATACTAGCCCCTCCAATCTATTTATGGGCTGGAGAGATGGCTCAAAGGTTAAGGGCACTGGCTGCTCTTCCAAAGGTCTTGAGTTCAATTCCCAGCAACCACATGGTGGCTCACAACCATCTATAATGTGATCTGATGCCCTCTTCTGGTGTGCAGACGTACATGCAAGCAGAACACTGTATACATAATAAATAAATAAATCTTTTAAAAACCTCTATTTATCTCTCTCTTTCTGTGTGTGTGTGCGTGTTTGCATGTGCAAGTGTGTGTGCACACATTCATGCACATGTAAAATATCCAATGATCAGGGTTTTATACAACTCACATTAAAGCTAATAAGTAAGATTAAAAAAATCTATAAATCTATAAACGGCTTATTCTATTGATGAAGCAGAATCATCAGAATCTAGTTCACAGTTCACAAGCTCCCACTTCTGAGCCCTGTTACAGTGAACACTAAGCCATCACACAGAATCCTTTGGCAGACAGTGCACATCCAGAAGTGAGAGTGAGTGCCTCAATTTACCCAAGTTACTCCAGATTAATAGTCTCACTGTTATATTGGTTTGGTATCGTGAGGGACACAAGCAAAGTTGAAATCAAAAAGTTCGCTTCTACACTTCATGAAGCTGGTCTCACTGTGTACATGAGCTATCATATGTGCTGAGGCCTTATATTCTCCATGAGACAAACATGGAAATTTCAGTCTGGCTAAAGTACTTATATTGAATCCGTGTTTGGACAAAAACACACTGTGTAATGTACACTGTATATTTGAGGATGTGCCAAAGATACTCCTTATTTCTTAAGATCTTAGAGGACCATGCTGAACACAGCAGCCAAAAGATAAACAGTACTTGGGCTTGCGGAGAAGCTTCCGACAGGCGATGAGCTTCTGACAGCTACAGAGAAGAGGGGCACAGAAGCCTCCAAGGCAGGAGAGGAGCTGTGTGGTTGTAAGGCATGGCAGGACCGTGACCCACTGTGGGTGCTCTTCAGTTAAAGAAGATGGAGATTTATTCAAACACGTTGACAACAGAGGACAATAGTCTCAAGTTCTAGGCCACAGTCCGACTTCAGAAAGGACAATGAACACATTCACCTGATCTTTAAGAAAAAAAAAACCTGTTTTTTATTTTTTGGTTTTTTAAGACAAGGTTTCTCTGTGTAGCCTTGGCTGTTCTGGATTCACTTTGTAGACCAGGCTGGCCCCGAACTCACAGAGATCCGCCTGCCTCTGCCTCCCGGAGTGCTGGGATTACAAGCATGTGCCACCACGCCTGGCTGAAAAAAATATTGTTAAGCTGGGCATGGCGGCACACACCTTTAATCCCAACATTTGGGAGACAGAGGCAGCTGGGTCTCTGTACGTTAGAGGCCAGCCTGCTCTGCAAAGCTCCAGGACAGCTAAGGGTACACAGAGAATCTCTGTATAGAAAAACAAAACAAAACAAAACAACAAAACAAAAATGATTGTCCTAGAGCTTTATACATGAATATATAGTTTTCATTAAGTGCACCTCCACTGCCTACATTTGAGGAAGCTTCATTTTGTAGAAGGTAACTGACACAAAGACTCACAACTGGGCAAAGTGTAGAAAGTTTTAGCTGATGGTACTAGAGACTTATAAGAAGTAAAGAATGGGTGTTTTTGAGGGAGGAGACTGACTGCGCTTCCCGAGCGTAAATGCATGTGCTTGACAAATGCTCATTGCCTGGATGTGGTCTGAAGGAATGCGTGTCCCTGGAGTAAAATGCATAGACCCCACAAATGCTTAGCGCCTGCATCTAAACAGAGACAAATGAATGCTTTTGCAAGTCTACAAAGTGTGCACAAGAGCATTTAAAGTCTTCTATTTACAAGTTCATTTGGCTAATAAAAAATGGTCCTCAATCAGAGATAGCCAAGATAATATTTGGATGCTTATTTGTTAAGCCCAGTAGGGCTCTTATCATAGAGTTAAAAGAATTAGTTTAGGGAAACCACAGAACTACCTGGGGATGTAATTTCTGAATCTCTCACTGGCAGCAGTCGCCTGTTTCATTTTAGTTTCCCATCCATAACGTTTAAAACCAAGGCTTGGTAAGGATGACTTAAAGCCTATTTCAACCATGGATTGACTCTGTTGCATGACCTGAAAATAGAACCCACAGTGCGTGACAAGCGTGTTGACCATTTGTGGAAGAATTAAAGATCGTGACAGTAATCTGTGACTTGGTTCATATCTGTAGTAAAATTAATGGGAGTGGAAGTTGGGGGTGAGAAGGGAAGGAAGATCTGGTCCATTTTCCGTCATCCCCCTTTAGGGTCCCCCTTTGATTCCCCCTCAGGAAGTGGAGTAGAAAAAAAAAATAACCTGCATTCGTCAGTAACTCTGGGTCAACCACAACTTACAGACTGTAAGGAGGTCAATGGAAACAGGGACAGTGATTGCTATAAAACTGACAGGTGCTGCCGTTGACATACCCAGCGACACATTCGCAGAAGAAAGTGCTTCCTGAGCAAAGGAGCGGCCAGTGGGAAACAAGCATGAAGGGCCCGTGTGCGACAGCCGTGGTGAGTGATGCCGGTAATCAGGCTAAAGGGTAACTGTATCCGAGCTTTCAGAAAGGTAGATTTCTAAGGCTTCAGACCGACCTCCTTGGAGGTCTTTTGTGAATTAGTTCTGGAAAAAAGTGAAGTTAAGTTTAATTTTGATTTGTCCGGTGGAGAAAAAGAAAAGGGAGGAAAGCATATGATCTTAGCAGACAGATTTTGCTCAGGTGGCTTAGAGAGTGTATCTGGTGTCACAAGTGGCCGTCATGGTCCTTCTTACCTACTCATTAGACTTAGGCTGGCCCAAAACAAGAGCTTGGCCAAGTATACACACACACACACACACACACACACACACACACACACACACACACACGTACATATACATATATATACCAAGAAAGGAATATATATGCGACATCACAATATATTACATTTAATAATACTACAATATACGTTAGATATTAATATATAACATATATCCCAAGGAAGCAGGGAGCCCACAGTTTGGTTCTTCCAAGACTATTGCAGTATTTTGGGTGGAGGAAGTAGAACCATTCAGTGTTAAACTTTTTGACAGCTCCTGGAGAAGTGTCTCGTGTATCTTTGATAACTGATTAATTAATTAATTTGCATGGCCTTACTTCGTCTAGAAGCTAGTGGGATGTTAAGGTGATAGAATTCTACTCCTCACCCCTTAGACCCGGAACCATGCCTGACTCTAACCAGATAAACCCAGGAAGGGTTTAGTATAGAGGTACATGGATCAGGCTTAGGAAATTACACACCCTGTTGTTGGTTTTGATCATCCTCTGATTTGCCCTGAAACTTAAAGGAGCATGATTTTTTTATACATGGCCCATGCTTTCTGACAACGGTGACATTTATTTAATTGCCACTGTATTATTTTAGTGACTACAACAAGCCACCAAAGTATAGCATTGAGGGACTCAAGGCTTTGAAGTCAGACGAATTTGGCTGTGATATCTGCTAAGTATGGACTTTGAGGTTAGCCATTACTGTTGTGAGTTTCAATTTTCTCATCTGTGCAGCAGCATAATTATGTTGTCTCCCTTGCAGCATTTTCGGGGAAGGAATTAATTGATACACTGAGGTGAATCTATACCTGTAAAGTAGATCATGTATGCTTCGTTTTTAGTTAATTTGGGCACTAATTTGTTACAAGTGGTAAAGGCAGAAAAAAGCATATAAGTATCAAGTCTTAATATTATTGTTTTTGCATTTCAAGAACAAGATCCTTCTGTGTGGCCCATGTTAGTTTTGAGTTTGCTATGTGGGCTCAAACTGGTCTGGGACTGGCCATTGTTTAGCCTCAGTCTCTGGAGTGTTGGGATTACAGGAGTGTGCCACCGAGCCTGGCCCAGTGTGACTATTACTACCTCTCATCCCTCAGATAGGGACTATTCCCCTCATGACACAACGAAAAGGAACGCAGCCGTATGTCTGTTTGCTGTCACTTAATACTGTAATGCAGAAGTGAGACCTGCATCTGGGTGTTCTGTCTCCCAGCAATCGTGTGCTGCTTCTCTGTGGATGATCTAGAGGCAAGATTCTCAACCTAGCGCCATTGTATCCAAGCAAATCCTTTGGGTACTTTAATGCTACAAGCCATTTCTATTTCTTTGGGGGGGGGGGAAATGGCAGTTGGATTGTCAGCAAGAAGCATGGCAGTGAGCGTAGCATTGAAATAGGATTGAGTTAGGCAGGGGCAAGCAGAGAGGACACAGTCTGTGGGTAACTGAGGTCAATTTGCATGGAGCATGGAACTGACCAGGTTCTGCAGCCCATTCCTGTGTACGGAGGTTACAGGTTACAGGTAAGTGTAGAGGCAATTGTGTGGATGTTCTCTCAGCTGGGCTCACTGCAGAATAGTGCACAAAGCCAAGCTGAGAGGGTTCACCTTCTTTAACTGGCCACCTTCAGCTTCAGTATTCACCCACCTGCTTCCCCCTCTACAGGATGAGACCCATACACATCTCTTAATGTGCCTTAAAGGTGACATATAAGAATTGAAGCCTGTAAAAACACTCCCAGCTTCCCTGGGAAGAAGTATTGTTTGTATTGCTCTTCGGGCTCAGCACCAGCATCATCAGAGCTCCGAAACACTAAAAAAAAAAAAAAAAAAAAAAAGAAAGAAAAAAGAAAAAAGAAAAAAAAAAGCAATGTCTTGAAGCAAGCAGTGATTTGATAATATGATCCTATGTCCTGATAAAGACTGTGTGGTTTTCAGTACCTCTGTCTCTGTGACTCAGTGGACTGGGTGTTTAGAATTCTTGGCTCCTGGAAAGAGACACAACCAAGATTAATGTGGATGATAGTAGTAATGAACTTCCGAGGCTGGGACCAAGCACTGCCATGGAAGGTGGAACCTGTGGATGGGCACAAAGAAGCAGGGGAACCCAGCCAAGGAGTTTAGTGCCTCTCAGGCATACGTCCTTCGCCTAGCTGAGTAGATAGTTAAGATGAGTGCGTCTATGTCACGGGGTAGTTTTTAGAATCCAATATTTAAAGAGGTGTGAAGATGTTTTCTAAAACACTCTAAGAATGTTTAACTATTAATAAAAATAGCAGTGACTTGTTAGGGGCCTGGCAGTTGTCTTGGTTTTTTTTTTTCTTTTCTTCTATTGCTGTGATAAAACACCATGACCAAGGCAACATTTAAAAGAAAGTGTGTACTTTGGAGCTTCCAGTTTCCTAGGGTTAAACTCCATGAACATCGCAACCGCAGGCAGGCATGGCATTGGGGCAATAACTTGAGACAGAACCATGAGACAGTAAGAGCTAACTGGGGGTGACATATGACCTTTGAAACCTCAAAGCCCACCCCAGTGAGACCCCCTCCAACAAGACCACATGTCCTAATCCTTCCCAAACAATTCCACTAACTGGGGACCAGACAGTCAGACATGAGGTCATGGGAGGTGGGGGGGAATTCTCATTCAAACCACTGTAGCAATTATCACTAATGATATAACCCCAAGCTATAGTGACTTTCAGTCTTGATAATTAAAATTAGAAGTGAGCTAATGATCATGACACACAAGAGGAAAGAGAAGACTCAGAGGAGAAATTTACTTAAGAAACCCAAAGGAGTGGCTGATGGATGCGTGGCTATGTTTCCTATACTTTACAGCACTTGTGAGGACTGTATTCCATGTCCACTTACCCGCAGTGTAACATCAGTATGACGCCAACAGTTGTTACTTGTAGCAAATCCTTCCCGCATGTTTACAGGGCTCTTTGGGGTTTATGTGAATGTAGGTAACCAAGTCACTGTGGAGTGAGTCCGGGAATTATGGACCCAGATAGTTGACTCTAGAAGCCACAACGCTGTGGCCTCAAGGACTAGTTACTGAACCGGTAAAAGATTGTGGAGGTGAAGGCAAAGGACTGCTGATTATCTGCAGGTTAATCTGTTCATCCTGCATCTTGCTTTCAACGTATGATCAGAGATCTTGGTCCAGCAGGTTGATACCATGACCTTTCTGCTTGTCCCAGGCATTTCTTGCCCTCCAGTGTGTATAAAATGACAGGCAGGTCTTTTAATCCCACACGCATGATCATTTTCCTACCAACCCAGTGTGAACCTGAACAACACGGAGCCCAGAACAGCCTTAGCTCTTCTGCCTTATTTATCGTGGGCTTGTCCATCTTCAGTAATGGTGAGCAGGGGGTGAGCGGGGGTTGCAGTGTGGGTGAACGGTGCTTGCAAAAAAGGGAAGCTGTTGAGCCTTTAGCCCTTGTGGTTTGCTCTTCACTGAGTACGCTCTTTGTGTGTTCTTGCAGCACCAGATGAACTGGTTTCAGTGTTAGTATAGAAAACATATTTTCTAGAGCTCAAAGAAATGGGTTCCATGCTCTGCCGCCACGCACCATTAGTGCCCCCGCTTCTTTCAATTAGCATGGATAATTGGAAGGATGCCATGGTTCACTCTGCATAATCTTTTACTCAATGAGCGCAGCTTAACTATATTGCTTAATTTAACTGTGCCATGCTGTTCATTCTTATCCATTGTTTCATTCATTCATTCAGAAAGTTTTTATGGAATACCCGTGGTGTTCACATTCTCTTACAGGAAGTTGTACTCTACCAGGTCTAAGTCTGAAACGAACAGAAATATCACACTTTTAGAGAACATAAAAACGCTTCTTGACTGATAAATGATAAAAGTTTTATTATTTAATGTTGATAAATATACTTCTAACTGAACTACATATGAACAGGGCCTTGACTGTATGATGGAACTTAGAGGGATGTCTTGAAGAAAGGCTTTGTGGGATATAAGGCTGGAGATAAAGTCAAGAGGGCTTTAATCTGTAGATTTTGTTTTGCGCCCTGATAACATCAAACATGACTGTTCTCATTGCCAGTGATGATCTGTACCATAGAAAGAACGAAACCCTGATTCCATAAAGTGACCCTACGTACAGAGTTCAGTCGTGCACCACCAGGGCTTGCTCTAACCTGAGGCGACCATCTTGATTTTCCAGGTCAAGTTCCTGCTATTGTTGATGTTGGGGCTTGCCATCCTGAGGGGGGTAGCAGCTCGGAAGAACCCCAAAACAGGGCCTCCTGCCCTCCAGAAGACTGGGAATTGCTCTCCTCTGGGGGAGGATAACAGTGTGAGAGTTGACATTCGCATCTTCAATCAAAACCAGGGTATCTCTGTCTCACGTGACTTCCAGAACCGCTCCAGCTCCCCGTGGGATTACAAGTAAGTTGAACAAGATAGATATACGTATTCCACTGAAAAACGTGCTAAGCAAAGGGTAATGGTGCATGCCTTTAGTCTCAGCACTTAGGAGGCAGAGTCAGGCAGACCTCTGAGTTTAAGGCCAGCTTGGTCTACATATTGAGTTCCAAGAAAGCCAAAGCTACATTATGAAACCCTGTCTTGAAAAAACAAAAACAAAAGAATAAAAGAAAAGAAAGAAAATTGTGCTGAATTATTTTGATTATAAAGCCTTCTTCTTTTGAGAACTCAGGACTCACACTCCCCGCCCCCCCTCCACACCCTTTTTTCTGAGATAGAGATCTCATTCTGTAGCCCAGGTCACCCTAAAACTTACTAGGTAGCCTAGGCTAGCCCCAGATTTGTGGTTATCCTTCTGCCTCAGCCTTCTGAGTCCTGGGATTTTAGGCATGAGCCACCATGCCTGACGTCACATTCGTTCTCCCAGGAGCTCAGCTTTTCTTGCCCTGACTCACCTGGGTTGTTGAAAGCCTCACTATTTTTTCAGCCTGCATTATTATCACTGCATGAGGATAAGTGGAATAGAGATCTCCTCAGATTAGACCCCCTGAGTCACGAAGGTGTGGATGGATATGGAAGAAAAGGCGGCCTGGGAAGTAGAGGTTAGCCATTCGGCGCGGAGTCTTGTAGTTTTGCCTCATGATCTAGGTCCTGGGAACACTCAGCTCCCACCTGTAGGCTTCAAATACATCCACAAACATAGCCTGCAGGAACGGAGCGGTGCTTTGGGGCTGCGGCAAATTGGCTTGGCTGCCTGTCTCCAGGGAGAGGGAAATATCAAGAGAGAAGCGGAGAGGGGCTTTGGATTGACAGATCTCTGCGGCCTTGATTTTCCTGTCCAAGCAGCGAGTTTTATGGACCGTGCATTGGGAGACCTACTAGTGATGTTCAATTTCTGCTAAAGGACAGGGAATAACTGTAATAATAACAATACAAATAAGATGTAGACCTAAGGTTAACCGAACCCTTGCATCATTCATGAGGTTATGCTATATGCATTTGTGCTATGTGCTATCCCCAACAATCCTCTGAGAGAATGATATTCAAGAAACTCCGTTTTATAGTGGATATACCTGAGGCATAGGGAGTTACTTAACAGCTAGAGCTTAGTCCAAGAATCCAGACCCTGTGTTGTTCCTCGTGGAACTCAGAACTTCTCCTGAAAGGGAACACCCAGCGCTGCAGAAACCCTTCGCTTTTCCTCCACCTGGCCTCAGCCTCACGCTTTTCCCTCCCACCTCCTTCTTTTCCCTTCAGCATCACCCGCGACCCCCACCGGTTCCCCTCAGAGATTGCTGAGGCTCAGTGCAGATATTCAGGCTGCATCAATGCCCAGGGACAGGAAGACAGCTCCATGAACTCCGTTGCCATCCAGCAGGAAATCCTGGTCCTTCGGAGGGAGCCCCAGGGCTGTTCTAATTCCTTCAGGTTGGAGAAGATGCTGGTGAAAGTTGGCTGCACCTGTGTCACTCCCATCATCCACCACGCGTCCTGACGAAGACGCGCGCCAAACTCAGTTGAAGAAACATGATCAGAATGTCTGGGAAGGGGTTATGTCGCGGGTGGGGGTGGGGGGTGGCAAGGATGGGCAAACATCTGGTATGAGTGTCCATAGACAAATTTGTTAAGTATAAATGAGGTTGGCATAAACTATTATCTATTTATATTTGTAGAGGATCCATACATATATTTATGACCTATTGATTATATAAAAATTTAGTAGAGAATTAATATATCCATTAATTATGTAATAAATATTTCTAATTTTAAAGCATTTGAAGTATGTGTTGATTAGTTTTGTTAACTCATTACGAACTTGAGTCACCTGGCAGGAGGGACCCTCGGTTGAGGAGTTGCCCCTCTCTGATTGGTCTCTGAGCATATATGGGGGGGTGTCATTTTTTTTTTTTTTGATTAAAGTTTGTTGTGGGAAGACCCAGCCCATGGGGGTGGTGCCACCTCTGGTCAGGTGGTTCTGAGCTGTGTGAGAAAGCAGGCTGGGAAGGCCATGGAGAGTAAACTAATGAGCAGCACTCCTTCATCACATCCGCTTCAGGTCCTGTCTTGAGTTTCTGCCCCCACTTTCCTCCACTATGGATTGTAACTCAAAAACCAAGCAAATGCTCTCCCCTCTGACTTGCTTTTGCTCATGGTGTTTAACAAGGCAACACAGACACAAACTAAGACAGAGTATTCAGCTTGCACCACAAGGCTTTATGGCCCTAAAGCTTTTGAAGTTCTGTACGTGTGTTGTGGTTTTTCCTATTTCCTCCTCAGAGCCCTGGTGGTAGTGTTGTGGTTAATGGAATCGAGGTTTTGTTACACTTATATGGGGAAGTAAGGGAGCTGAGGCAAACAGTATTCAAGTGTAGGGGCAACATGTTCCTATTCCACACTTCTGGCTACATTGTGTTACAAAGCAAACAGTTACTGGCTACTGTCCTGGCCACTAGAGGTACAAAGTGGAGGAAGATGTACATAGAAGGGCCACAATGCTGGCAGCAGCTGGGCCTAGAACCCTGCCATCAGCGTCATGTGGTCCCTTTGCCTTCTTCTCCCTGTGACCTCTATAGATCCGCTGGGGTCACCAGGAATCTTTCATCAGACTCCTACGCTACTTGTAGATACAGAGTATGAAAATCCCCGTCTCTGGGAAAGCTGTGTCTTCCTTCCTGTTTTCCTTATCCGCACACAGCACACCATATCTCCCTTTCACTGCTACTGTGACCCTGACTTTAAGAACATCTATATTGCTGCTGCATTCCAGGTGTCCAGAAGTCTATGCATTTCTGAGAGGAAATGGAATGTAAGGTCTTTCTCCTATCTGGGATTTGGCTTTGGGTTGGGCAGGGAACAGGAGCTTGGCTCCATTTTCTAACATGTACATAATCTAGTAACAGGCAGGATGGTTGGGCAAGGTCCCTTAACTTATTTAGAAATGAAGTGTGCTGGAGACAACAGTAGAGCTCATTGCCTAGTGACCCACTAATGGCTAGTTCCGTGTCTTGGACTGTAGGAGTGACAGACACTTGGTCATTTCCCAAGATAACTCTGATGATGTCAAAGAGATCTGAATTCTGAGGGTCAGTTAAAGGTCAGAGAGAATAGAAATTCCCCTTGCTGGTAGTCTCACATTAGAGCCAAATAGACCACTATAGCCCCTGGTTTGCTTCCCTCATTGATGAATGTAGCCTGGAGGAATTAGTTGACTGTTCAAGGTCACTCAAGCACCTACTGACAGGAACAGGTCCATAGGCTCCATGTTTAAGACTTTGGCATTTTGGTTTTCCAGCACTGCCATAGCGTTCTCATAATGATCCATTTCAGTCATTCCTCTGTATGGACGGACTAGCATCGGCCGTGGGAGAGGACGTAGAAGTACCACATCATCAGTCTCCAAACTCGTTGCTCACAGAGCCCCCAGAGGCTGCGCAAGCTCGCCTTCTAGGCTTGTGGCTAAAGGTGGCTGCCACCAGGAAACTGCACATCCTCGTCTACTCACAAGGTGGCACACTGCACCCACGTGTTTTTGGATTCCTTAGCAAAGGCAGAAGAGAACTAAAGGGCTGCTTCATGGGTGCACTTGTTTGCTTGGGCGGGCAATGTGAGAAACCATTGACAGAATGAGCATGTTGCACTCATCAGCTTTGCCAGGCTGTCTGAGAGGCAGAATTATCCCATGTTGCCTGAAGATACTAAGTCTAATGTTCAGGTTTTAAAATAAAGGGCTTCCATCATGGCGTGCAAAGAGATTTCCACATAGAAAGTCAAGAACACATAGCAACTTGTTTCCTTTCCTTTTCTTCTTTCCCTCTCACCCTTTGCTTGTTGGCTGCACTCTCTTCAATGTCGCACACAGACCAAGCTGTCCTGGAGCTTGGACTTCTGATCCTGCTGCATCTACCTCCTGAGGGCTGGGATTACAGGTATACCACCACACACTCGGTTTTATGGGACTTCCTGCACGGTAGGCAGCAACTGAGCTGCACCCCCAGCCTACACATAGTTATTTATTTTTCTATTTAGAAAATTATATAAGTGGAAAATTAATATCTCTTCTCTTCCGTGCCTTAAAAACAACAAATAACAAAAGCAGATGCACTCTGTACCCAACATTGAAGTTCATTGTAATCTATGGTGTAATTTGGAAAAGAAGCAATACATTTCAGGAGTGATTCGTGATCCACTGAATAAGCGTACAGCTTACGAGTTGTAGTGCCATTACTCATAAAGTGGGTACCGATTTTGAGTTTCGCTCAGTAGGGAAAATACTTTATTTTAATGCTAAGATGGAAAATGACTGTGATTCATGCGTTAAGGCGTTTCGCATGAAAACACCTTAAGCTGTCATAGCAGTATGAGAGACCACTGCATGATGTCCAAGTGCAAGGATGCTGGAGCCAGATGCTGGGGTCAAATGTTCATTCTGGATCTTACTGCTTCATGTGGATTATTAGTGAGCTGAACAAGTTATTTGGACTTACGTTTCCTCAGTTGAAAGATGGGCATGTTGTCAGTGCCAGCCTCATTGAGTTTTTAAAGTTATGTGTATGCGTGTGGGGTTTTGCAAGTCAGTGGAGTGCCATGGGGTCCGGAAGAAGGTGTCAGAGGTCCTGGGCCTGGAATTATGGGTAGCTGTGAGCGGTCCCCTGGGGATGCTGGGAACTGAACTTGGTGCTTGTACAAGAGCCACAAGAGCTTAGCTGCAGAGTCATCTCCCCCCCCCCCCCCCCCCCGAGTTTTGAGAGGATAGAATAAGGTGATGACTTAAGCTGCTTAAGGCAATATCTAATGAGGCAAGTGTATTTATTTACAAAGAGAGTTTGTTTGTAGTCTCACGCCAGTGATGTCACTTTTAGCGTTTTGTGCTCTCTCCCAAGGCTTTAAATTGTGGCATTGAACCCAGCTAGGCCAATCCTTGGCCTACACCGCAAGGGCCGGACATCCTAGTACAGCGACACCTGCTCAGCATTGTTCCATTCTGCTCTATACTCAATAGCTAAGAAATGGAAACAACCTAAATGCCCTTCAGCTGATAAATGGATATGAAAGTCTGATACATATGCACAATAGAATCTATACATCCGTAAAGAAAAAAAAAATGAAATCATGAAATTCACAGGGAAATTGGCAGAACTGGGAAATACACTGAGTAAGGTGACCCAAGACCCAGGAAGAGAAATGTCGCATGTTCTCTTTGTCACAGACACCGCCGCCGACTCTTTAGATTTGAGTGTATAACCTGAGTGAGTGCAGGAGATAGTAGAAAGAGACCATGAGGAAAAGGAGGAGAGGAAGAGGAGGGGAAGAAGAAGAGGGAGGAAGAGGAGGGGAAGAAGAGGAGGTAGTAGGACATGGGTTCTATGAAGGGGGAAATGGGACAAGCAATGGCAGATGGGAGGATGCCAATATAGAAGGAGAAGGAGGAAGGGGAGATGCCCCTAAGGATGTTTGAAAACTCACAGAGAGATGTTTTATAAGCTTCCTTAAAATACATGATATGCTTATACATATATATATGTGTATGTATGTATACACACGCATACTCACACTCATGCGTATATACAGTCTTTTAAATAGGGCTTCACATGTGGTGATAATGGTCCTCCAAACAAGAAACAGAGACTATCTAACAAAACCCCCAATGCCAGGCATGGGAAGCCACATTTGACTTGTTGATCAGGGGGGTTCAAGAGATTCCCAAAACAAAGAGGCTTGGGTCTCCCAGAACATGAAACTGCAACCCTATTGCTGCAGATACTACTACACACTTTGGACACTGGACTTGGAGGAACTGAGATGGAACTAGTTGAAGTCTCCTCCTTCAGGACTAATTCTTAGAGGATACGAAGATGCTATATAAGCTACCGACAGAAAACACACACACACACACACACACACACACACACACACACACACACACACCACAACACAAGCAGTCAATAGCTCTATCCAGCTATAAAGCTTACAGACCACACTATGGCCAGCTCAGCATGCTGTTTCGAATGCACCAATAGTAGCATTTTTATCTTGGGAGCACCTGATGCCTGTCTAGTTGGGCTTAAGGCCCACTCGACAGGAGGCAATTCTGCCTGATACTATAAACCCATTCAACTACCTATGGCTGGAGATGTCATGGACCCTTGAAGACATCCTATTGCTGTCATTTCCTAAACCAACCCAATTTCTAACTGTATTCTAAACACTCATCCTTATGCCTACAGGTAACCCTTCACCCCAAAAATCAAAGAACCTTCTTTTTGCAGCAGCTAGAGGCTATTATAGAGGTCCACCACTGGGCATAATGCAGAGAACAAGTGACTGTGGCATGGCCGGTTTCAGACTGTACACCTACCGTATGCTCTATACCTAATGCTCAGGGGAAAAAAAAATCACTGAAAGAGGGGTAAGCAAGATTGTAAGAGCCGGAGGACCAGGATGCCTGCTTCGAGATGGCATCTTCTAGGCAAGTCAAGCAAGCTGCATTCGTGAAATCCCAACAATGTGGCTGCCTAAACAAGGTCTGAAGAGCAATACCTGTTGTCGTGACAATATGGGTAGAGAAAACTTCACAAGGTCCATCCTTGTGATGAGGGTCTATAAGCAACCGATTACTACCGAAGAGGGGAATTGTCTTTCTCCACAGTTGAGTCCCTCAGAGAGAGGTTATTCAGTCCCAAACAGTCACCTCTAAACAATGTACACATGAGCACCACTAAATGGATTAAAAGGTTTCCAGAGGGGAAGTGCTGTAAGAACAGTACTCATGCATGGAATTCTTTTAAAAAAAATTAGATAATGCTTACAGCTATTTGAGTCACTTATAAGATATGTCATTCAAACAGAAGAGACACATCCCCACCTCACCCCTGCAACTATCCTGCATGCTAAAATTCTGTGTACAGTACATGGGTTTCCACACCAACAGCTTACCTTGGACAAATTACTTCTCTCTGTCTAAGTTTTCCTAACTATAAAATGGGATGAGAATAGTGCCTCCCTGCAAGGTTTGGTAGACAGAGTTAAGGTTTGAAATATAGAGCATTCAGAATAGATCCCAGCCACAAAAGGCTGTTAGCAGTATTGCAAGGTGTGGGGGCTCTAATTCTTGTTTTCAAAGTTAAGTGAATCAATGCATCAGACAAAGTTGTATTTGTGACTTGTCCCAGAGTCCATAGAATGCTGGCTTACTTCTGTGGTTTCCTTCTGGGCTGTTTGTAGTTGACACACCACAGCCTGAGGGATGGCCTGAGGACGAGGACCAGATCTTGTTTGTAGTGGTGACAACACCAGAAGTCCCATAACCATGCCTTACAACCACATTCTCATGGCTGTGAGTGAGGCCCGTGAGGTGGCACTTGCTACTTCAGGACTATGGAGAAGCCAGCCCTGCGTGGAGGGCTGCTCTGGAAACCTGAGTGTGGCTGTCCCACACTCACATACAATGCTTAGCATTTTATTTATTTTTAAATTTTTTTATTTATTTTTTAATGCTTAGCATTTTAAAGATACTAAGCCCTTCCGCAGGAGTTCCTCTAGATACTAGGACCTGCTGACTCCACACTCCTGGTTTCTTACCACCTCAGAAGACAGAAACCTCAGATGTCACGCAGACCACTTGTCAAACGCCTGATTGCCTTCTGTGGTCACCTGAAACCCAAAGTGAGATCTCTTGAGAAACCAATGCTTCGGTCTCTTGCTGTTGGCTATGTCAGCACAGAGACCTCCATCTTCGGGATCGTATGTTTGAAAATAAGCTTCAAATAGAATTAAGTATAAAAGAAAATCAACCTTTTCTTTTGGGTCTTTGCTGCTTAGCTTATTAACATCTGCTAAACACTATTATTTGTATTTGAGGATTTGGGTTGAATTACTAACGAGCTGCAGTTGTTAAGGGGAGTGGATTTTATTGAGCAGAACGATGCTGCAACCATTCCCACTGTATTGTAGGAAAACCATTGTTTTTAGTAGTAGCAGGATGCTTTGTAATGTAAGCAGACACTTGTTTGGTCATCACACTAGAATAATCTCCAAACTCTCCATGCATCAAGTTGTTTAGCCATCACAATAATTTTATAAAGGAGGAAATATTTAGTACTCTCATGCTACAGACGAGGGAGTTGCTTAGATTCAGGGCTGGGCCTGTTTATTCAGTGTATGGGGAAGACCTACGTAAACTCTCTTGCTCTGCTTGCTTTAGTTGATGTTTAAAACTTACTAATTTTAGAGGTTGCACAGCTCAGAAATTCATCATTGACTTCCCACTTGGCTTAGCTCTAGAAGATGCCCTGGATTTGAGGCAGTGAACAGATGAAAAGTTGATGTCCAGAGAATGCCCTCTCTCCTGTCCTCCAGAGGAAAGTTGGCTTCTCCTCATCCTATTGCCTCATGTGATGTGGGAAAAGGGAGTAGTTTGCTAATTGCACAGTTAACTACACCAAAACGAAGTAAAAAGAGTTGGGTCATAGATTTTCTAGTCAGTAAGTGTGCTTCAGAACCCCAAACACCTGGTGACACAGATGATGATGGCTCATGCATCTGAAGAGCATACAAGTAGACACTTATCTACCCAAGCTAATCTGATACGCTCTCCTCAGCTTCTTGCAGGAGCCCCACACCGGTTAGAGGCATCATCCATCTTCTTCAGGTTGCTGGCATTCCACTTGCTACTTCATGCCTACGTAGAAATGAGCCCTGGGTAGGGGGAGCAGCCCCTGATGCTTGTGTACGTGGAAAGCTAGAACTTTCTCATTTGCTCCGATAATTTGCTTTACACACACACACACACACACACACACACACACACACACACACACACACAATTTCTGATTGCCATCTCTCTTATGTTCTATCTTCTTCTCACAACTATGGCCCGTCTCATCCCATCCTCCCTACAAGCCCCTTTTCTACATCATGTCATTTTGCTTTGCATTCCTTTAAGTTTAATCAGGGCTGTCTTTGAATCACAGTGAGATCATCTGTGGCTATGTAACTGAAGGCATGTTTGCCCCTCCTCCAGAATATAGTAGTTATTTATACTTCAGTAGGGAGGAGCAGAACCACACATGTTCCTTTTCTATCTACAGCTCAGTGTTGAGAAGCCCTGTTGACAATGGGTCTTGTACAGCCCCATTGTAGGCAGCAGTTGCTGTACGATCTCATGATTGCGTTGACGTGTCGTTCCCAGGAGGTAGTAGTTCACAGTTCTTTTCCAATATATTCGGACTCATACATTCATTCTGCTTGCTCTCCCGTGTTATTCCATAAGCCTTAGACAGGGTGGTAGTTAGAAATCTGAAAACTTAGTTGTCACTTATTTTCAGTACTTTGAGCAGCCATTCATCTCTGCATTTGTTCACATCATTTTTGAAGAGAAGTTTCTCTGATTAAGTTTGAAAGCAGTATTTGTCTTTGGGTATAAACATAAACATTTAAAAGACACCTTGGTACTGTGTCAGTTTAGCTACCCTAGGGCTGAAAGCGCCTTCCACCAAAGGTTTTTAAAGCAAATTTACAGTATCAGGCTATCAGGCATGGATTCTTTCTTGTGGAGTGGGCCTCAAAATCAGAGTGTGCTTGGTTTCCCTCACAACAGTTGTGCCACTGTTGCCCCAGTGGGCACGTCTTGCCTGGCAAGTTAGTATTGTAGCTGTAGGGTTCTCATCTAGGTAAGGCAACTGATGCCGTTTATCGCCTGACAGGCTGCATTACACCTTCCAGAACTACAAAAGCTGGCTAGTGGGGAGAAAGCTACCTTCTCAGTGCCAGTACAGTGCCTTCAGTAATAGGATCTCAGCAGTGGTAGACAATAAGAGCAATGGACGCTGTTAATCAAGTATAGAGGCACCATATTGCAGAAAACCTTTGCCAGCTATATCTCTGATGAAAGATTAAGGTGTAGAATACAGAAAGAGCTAAAATAACACAAACAAACCAAAATTAAAAAAAAATGGGTCCCAGGTCTGAACAGAGAATTCTCCATAAAAGACATACAAATGAATTGTACCATTTAAAAATGTGTTCAATATCCTTAGCATTAGGGAAATGTAATTTAAACTCCTTTGAAATTGCATTTCATCCCAGTCAGGGTGGCTACTATAAAAAATAATTAAGTGGTTAAAAAATGGAGAGAATGTGGAGAAAAGGAATCCTTATTAATTTCTGGTGAGAGTGTAAACTGGTGTAGCCATTACAGAGATCAGGATGGGGGTTCATTAAAATGAAAGAAAGAAAGAAAGAAAGAAAGAAAGAAAGAAAGAAAGAAAAAGAAAAAAAAAACTAGAATAGAACTTCTACAGCTAAGGGCTCCAGGCCACATACCTTAGGGACTCTGGCTTGTACTACAGAGATTTTTCTCTGCAGTATTGATCGCTGCTTTACCCATAGTAGACAGGGAATTGACTCAGTCTCTATGTCTCTCATATAATGAAAATGTGGCATGAACACAATACAGCTTTATTTATCTGTAAAGACAAACAGAATGATTAAATTTACAGGTAAATGAAGGAACCAGAAAAAAAAATTACACAGATCAAGGTAACTCAGGCTCAGAAAGACAAACGCTGCATGTTCTCTCTTGTGTGATAATCTTAGCTTCTGCTCTTTAAATTTATGTGTTTCACTTGGAATACATACAGAAGATAGGAAACTAGATCAGAGTGGTTTGGGGTGGGGGTGGTTCAAGGGAGGGGGAATAGCACAATATATGTGATATGAAAACAGAGCGGGAAATACGAGGGTGGAGAGTTTAAGCTGGGTGAGAGTAAACTGATGGGAGTGAGGAGGGAGTGCTTATCAAGATGAAGGGAGCAGAACATCCTCCTACCTTTTAACTCAACTATGAAATATGGAAGAGTACAGCCTTTATGGCTGAATTAATGCTGTACCTCACAGTCATGGGTTATTAAAGAAAATCCCAGTGGCAGATAAGAGGTATCTCTCTATGGGTTGTTGGTCAAGGAGGCCACAAGTTACAAATGACTGTGACTCCCTTGAAATGGGTTGTGAGAACTAAGCTCTTGTCCTCTGCAGGTATGTGCAGGTATGTGCAGGTATGTGCAGGTAATCTCTGACAGAATTCTCCAGCCTATTGCCCAGCATCTTTACTATTTACATTATTTTCTAAATGTTCATTCAACCTTAAAATTGTGAGTCCAGATGAACATGATTAGATTGTAACTAATCCATTGCTCTCTCTCTCTCTCTCTCTCTCTCTCTCTCTCTCTCTCTCTCTCTCTCTCTCTCTCTCTCTCTGTGTGTGTGTGTGTGTGTGTGTTTTGCTGGGGATCAAATGTAGAGCCTTACACATTCTGGGCAGGTGCTCTACCACTGAGCTATATTGCAGCCTTCCAGTTATATTGTGGAGGAAGCATGGCACCACTGAAAAGGAGTTTTGCCCAGTGAACCATTTGGTAATATATGTATGCTGTTTACTCTGTCATAGCACTTGTTGGCAGTTACTAACGTGCTATGTGTACCCAATTGCCATTGTCATCTCTGAGCATCCTTCTAATGCAGTATAGACCTGTGTCAAATTTGCTACGTAAGAAGAAGGATGGTCTTCAGCTTCTGGGCTTTCTATTTGTTTGTATTGTTTATTTTTGTTTCTTTTTTCCTTGAGACTGGGTTTCTTTGTGTAGCTTTGGCTACCCTACAATTAGCTCTGTAGACCAGGCTAGCCTTAAACTCACAGAGATCAGCATGGCCCCTGCCTCCAGAGTGGTAGGATTAAAGGCATGTGCTACTGCTGCCCAGCTAACCTTGAACTTGTGATCTTCTGTCTCTACCTTTTAAGAGCTGAGAGTACAGATGTCCCACACCACACTGGCTTCTGCATGGTGCTAGAGATTGCAACAAGGGGTTTGTGTTGCAAAATGTTTCATCCCATTGTGAACTATAAGATTGTGAACTGTAAAAACCTGTTTCTAATTGTGGTATGGCTCAGTCTTTGATCCTAGAGCTTTCTGTTTACTGTAAACAAGTGCTGGTGGTGTGACTCAGCCCCAGTACACACATTTCATCCAAGAGCTTCTGTTAACAGGATTAAATAAAGTTAACCCTAGGTCAAGAGGTCAAGCAGCCAGCTGACAGGGATTAAACAGAAAGGAGGGCCATTAAGGAAGGGTATTTTAAGACATGCAGAGAAGGAGGATCTTTTTCCTTTTGAGACATAAGCTTAATAGGAAGGTCAGCTGTAGTTGAAGTTTTGATTATGTTAGGTAAACATGTTTTTATTTAGATCCCAAGTGTGGGATGTGAAACTGCCTTGTGAGTGGGCACGTAATGTTTGTCATCTAGAAACAGACTGGTGAGAGGGTGCGTGATCTTTGTCAGCTGGGAACTGCCTTGTGTGGAAGTGTGGTCTTTGCCAGTTAGCAGACATCCTTGTGAGGACTCTGAGAGAATATAAATAGGAGCCCCCGAAACAGAGAGATGTTAGGTTTGCATCACTTTGCTTCACATTGCATCATCTGGCTTTGCTTAGCTTTGAGATGCTCCTGAAGAGAAACCAGAGAAGACTCGAAGAGGCTGCTGCTGGTCCCTGCTGTTGCTACTGATGCTGCTGGCTCCTGTGGCTGTGTTTGCTGTTGCTTTTGCTGCACTGCTGAACTCCTGGCGAAGAAGAGTGGAATCACTCCAAGAACTGAGTCTAAAAAGGTCTAACTCCCTGTCCCTACTAATCTTCTTTCTCTCCTACCTTGGGTTGGTGGGCTGGAAGAGAGGTAGAGCCCCAAATCAAGTGGGATTTAAAAAATCAAAGCCTGTGTCGGGCTGGTGGTGCATGCTTTTAATCCCAGCATTCAGGAGGCAGAGGCAGGCAGATTGCTGTGAGTTCAAGGCCAGCCTGGTCTACAAAGCCAGTCCAGGACAGCCGAGGCTACACAGAGAAACCCTGTCTCAAAAAACAAACAAAATAAAACAAAACAAATCAAAGCTTACAGTCAGCTGAGTGCTTTCTCTGTCTCTCTGAGCTAGCAAGCTTTCACTGCAGCATCTGGCTCCTAAGTCTTCATTGGTAAAATCAAACGTTTGGGATTTTCTTTCTTTAAAATGACAGATTTGTGCCTGAGAAGATGGAGAACAAACACTCTAGCAACTGAGGCATCTTCTTTGGAAAGTTTTCTCAATGGAGTCATTCTTCCTTAGTTTGGGTTTATGATTAGTTTACGCATACAGTTTCTAGGCTGGAAGAACAAACATCCTCTGGACCTATTAGTCATTATCCATCTGTTTGTAATCTCTGTTCTTGGTCCCTTGCTATACAATATTCACTCATGTTCATGTATTCAGGTGGACATTCAACTCTCTAAATTTCTTACCGGTGATTTTCTTTGTCCAGTGGTCAGTGCAGTTGAGTACCACCTTTGATGACAAGCAGGAAGTGCAGGCTGGGAACTGTCTCTGACTCAGCCATGTGGTAGGTTCTGAAAGGAAGCAGTAAGGATGCTCTTTCAGTTTGAGTGCTATATGCTCTGTGTGGGAGACGATGAAGAGCATTCTGGGACCCAATGTTGGCCTCTCCCCGTCTGCCTGAAATAGGCCACTTCTTACAGTAACCTCAGGGGAAGGAAGCTGGTGTTCGTACAGCGCTGCTTCCACAAACGTAAACCAAGATGCCTGACCTACATTGTGGGCCTCCGAGATGACCTTCCCTGTAGTCACAGAAGTTCAAGGTGAGGCACATAGAAACAAACATTGCATGACAATAATACTTAGTACAGGGAGGGCTTGGAATCCATGGCTTCATCCACCTTTGGAGTTTTCCAACACAGGGCGATAAGGCAGCAGGGCTGAGTGAGTTGTTATGTGGCTGTGTGGGGCAGCTGTTTCACATCTTTGGGACACTCTGACCCTGTGCTTGCACAGCCTTTCACTGTTCACTCTCTGGCTGGGCCTTAAGACCAGCAACAGAGACCATCTACTGAGGGTTGTGATTTGTGGCACTCCAGCAGGAAAGCTCGGCCCTGTGCTCTGCTGAAGTGCTCTCTTTGAAAGTGTCACTTTTGACAAGTGTTGAAAAAAAAAAAAGTACTTTTCTAGAAAGAAACTCATCACCCAGGAAAGGGAAGTTTAATTTTCTAGCCTTGTTTAGAAACTTGGCTGGAGAGATCATGCAATAGTTAAAAAACAAGCAAACAAACAAACAAAAAACAAAACAAACAAAAAAAAAACCCAAACAAAACAAAACAAAAAACCACTTGTTGCTCTTACAGAGGACCTAGCTTCCATTCTGGTACTCATGATTGGCAGCTAACCGCAGACTATAACTCCAGCTCCAGGGGAATCAAAGGCGTCTTCAGACCACACATCCGGGGATACGTGTGCACATACGAATAATTTTTTTTAAAAAATCGTTAAAAAGCCTCTAGGTCATGAGAATCAGTAGTTGTGACACAGAGATCAATAAGGAAACACTGTTAAAACTTAAGTACATGGTCTATAAAGGGAGATGGAAGGTGATAGCACCCAGGCGGCTGGGACAGGAGTATATAACCACTGGATTACAAATTGCTCTCCTTAGGCAGGTGTGGTGGTGCACACCTTTAATCCCAGCACTTGGGAGGCAGATTGATGTGAGTTGGAGGCCAGCCTGGTCTACAAAGTGAGTCTGGGGCAGCCAAGGACACACAGAGAGACCCTGTCTTGAAAAACCAAAACAAAATTAAAAAACAAGTTGCTCCCCTCCACCCTGTATTTCTGCAAGACTCTTATCTGTCTTAGAGTCTCTGTTTCCTTCCTGCCTTCCTTTCTTCTTCTTCTTTCTTCTTCTTCCTCTTCTTCTTCTTCTTCTTCTTCTTCTTTTTCTTCTTCTTCTTCTTCTTCTTCTTCTTCTTCTTCTTCTTCTTCTTCTTCTTCTTCTTCTTCTCCTTCTCCTTCTCCTTCTCCTTCTCCTTCTCCTTCTCCTTCTCCTTCAGAAACTAATATTTACTGTGTATGTTGACAGGGTCAGACATTGCTAAAAGGCCCGTGATAGAAGTCACATACAGGAGCTGGCAGCACCAGCCAATCCTAGTTGGAGTCTTGTAACAGGATGCTCCTGGTCCCAGAAAGACCCTGAGAGGGAAAGATCTGAGCCAATTAGCTGCTCATGCGACCATATATGGTCTAATGCTTCTGGACTATTCCTCAGGTGACTGGCCATTCGGTCCCAGCCTATCAGCTTATGCCCCCTTTGATGGCGCCTTAGCCCACCCAATCAAATCAGAAGATAGCACACCCTCTTAGAAGTCCCCTAGCTCCCTATGAAAAGGTTTGTGCCCTTTGACCGGACCACCACCATTTTGTACGGATGGTGTTTTTGCAGAATAAATGCTCTTTACTTTTATATACTATTTGAGTCTGGGGTCTTCCTTCAGCAATTTTCAGACCCCTACAGTGTGTGCCTTTCCATGTGTGTATGCACAAACACACATGTTACAGCACTCATGTGAAGGTCAGAGGACAATATCCAAGAGTCAGTTCTCTCCTTCAACCATGAAGGATCGGACTGCATTCAGGTTTTACATGCTGAGCCATCTTGCCTGCCTGTCTCATGGTTTCTTAAGACAATTCTACCTTCCCAGCCCAGCTCCTATAGGGTGCCTGTCTCTGCTTTGAGCTGATCTGGGTGCTTTGGCTTGTTGAAACCCACACCTGACATTTATGGTAGGAGTTCTTGAAGCTGTAGAATGGTGGGGGGAGGTCCTGGACAGCACCACAGTGCAGTGAGTTCACCATCAATACCAGAAGGAGCCAGGTGGTGGTGGCACACGCCTTTAATACCAGCACTTGGGAGGCAGAGGCAAGTGTATCTCTGTGAGTTTGAGGCCAGACTGGTCTACGAATTGAGTTCCAAGGCAGCCAAAGCTACACAGAGAGAAACCCTGTCTTGAAACAAACAAGTCAATTTTAAAAGGATTTTATTTTTAAGTGCATACACACACACACACACACACACACATACACACACACACACACACACACACACACACACACACACACACACACACACAGAGGAATGCAGTGCCCATGGAGGTCAGACGTTTGTGTCTAATGCCCTATACTAGCTGGGAACCCAGCTTCCGTTCTCTACACTATCTCCTGAGCCATCTCTCCAGTGCTTTTTTTTTTTCCCCCTAAGTACATTCTTCAGCCACTGTTGACGATGAAGTAGTACTACAACTGTTTCTCTACAGGTTCCTGTCTCTCTGCTGGAGACTCTGCCCTTGACTCCTCTCTTCCAGATAAGAGGGACTCTGGCCAGTGCCAGCATGGTGAGTGTGGGGCTCTGGCAGGCCTTGTCCTTCTTCCCCATTCTCTCTGCCTTGCTACAAACCATTAGATTACATCCCTAAAGCTAGCCACCACGGCCTATTTCTTTGTTTGGCCACTTCCACTCCCTGAGGCTGACTACCAAGGTCCAACTATCAAAGTATTGAAGTCCAGCAAAGACCCCCTTTGGCTCACCTAATTAACATGCTAAATTAAAATATACCATCACATCCACCCATTCTAATACAGACCTTTTCTCTTCTTAAAAGTTATACCTCCAAGGTTATTTGCTGCTGTTTTTCTGCCTGAGTCAGAAAGCAGACACTTTAACTTTTCTTCCCTGAGATTAATAAAGGATCTCTCTGTGAAAACAGGCGTGTTTGGGTTTGCTTTGTGCCTACTCCGAGTCTGAAGGGGAACTCCTGCTGTGTGAGGGAGGGTGTGTGTGAGAATCTCCTAACAGATATCACAGTTTAAGACACCTCTGAAGCAGAAAGGGAGAAGAAAAATATGGATGTTGGAGGTCAGATCTGTTGGGATAGGAAGAGAATAAGGTTGGGCTTGGAACTCTTAGAGGATAAAAACACATTGCCACAGTGGGTGTCAAGATCACTATGGCAGATGTTGACTGCATCTGTTTATGCAGATGCATTTCACTGCTGATGTTTACTATGGTGCATTGCATGTACAGAGCTCCCAGGAATCTTTGCTTCTGAGTGGCATGGATGGATTTAACCTTGCTTATGAGCACTTCATGTTTTAGTCTACTTTAAGATTACACACATACTCTCTCTCTCTCTCTCTCTCTCTCTCTCTCTCTCTATATATATATATATATATATATATATATATATATATATATATATATATATATATATAAGCTATGTCACATTGGGGTGAATTTAGATGCTGTAAAAACAATACATCAGAAGTACCTGTAAACCAGACACCCACCTGTCATCCCAGCACTTGGGAGGTTGTGCAGGTGGATTATGAGTTTGAGGTCAGCCTGGGCCTGATAGCAAGAAATTGTCTCAAAAATAATAAATAAATAAAATACCATTTTGTGAGACAGGGAAAAATTACATGTCTCTGAAGTTTTCCCTTTAAGGTTGAGAGCTCCTGACATGAACAGGAAGGAGAGAAATGCTGAGGCATGCTGGGCATAATGTTCCAGGTTGATGGATGGGTCTTGGTCTCTGAGGTGTGCTGCCATAAATGTGGCAATTAATCTCATATTCTTTAAGTCAAACTTAAATATGGAGCACATGTCTAAACTGTTGAAAGCTCATATGGTCCAGCATTTAAGGAGTAAACCTCAGTGAACATTTAGAAACAACATTGTGTCTTAAGTATTTTCTCTGCCAATCCCTCTTGATGTGTACCAATTTCCTCAGAGATGGAAACATTCCATCCTGCAGTAAAGCTCCTTAAGCAAGAAGGCAAACAGCTCAAAAGAGTTTCAGGAAGTTCCTAAAACTGGACAGATTCAGTAGGCCCCTCCCTGCTAGGGTAACCAAGAGAAGCTGAGAGTCGTCCTCAGGCAACCCAAGCTGTAAAAGAAGACTGAGACAGGACCAGCTGCCTGGAAATTTCTGAAACCTGCTAACGTGCCTGGAAGAGCTTCAGACCAACTGAGGCACCTCGAAAGGATACTCACTCTCCAACCTATTGGGTTGCCTGCAGGCTATGCAGTGAGCTCTAGATTCCCAGCTTTGTGAGCTATCAACCATGATGGGTTGGTTTTTGGTGATGCAGCTGCCTTTGAGTGATTTTTGTTCCTGTAAATAAGCGCCCCCCCAAAAAAAATGGTTCACTGAGTTGACTTTGGTGGTATCTGTACTTGTTTTGTCATGTGTTCCCTACCTGGGCTGAGTAGATATATATGCTGTGTTTCCTCAGGAAAAGATTTTGAAAGAAATATCACCTTAGGACCCCTTAGACCAAATTCTCCGCACAAAGGAAATTTGTTTGCCCTAGAGGGACACAGAGACAGAGGGCAAGAGTAAGAGACAAAGATAGGAGGGAGAAGGAGAAGGGAACAAGGGAAAGGGGGCAGGGGTGCTTATCCCAGAGGACTAAGACCTATATCTGGATAGAGAAGAGATACACACGGCACATAGGCAAATGGCAGTTCATAAAGACACAAGGGGAAACCCCATGTTAGGATAAGGTGTTTACTTTTTATTGAGAATGTTAATTAGGTGTGCCTGTTGTGGGGTCTGCTTTACTCCAACAAAACTCAAAACCAGGTCAATGCAGATGACAAAAATTTATTGTAATCAAGACACTACCGATTGATCAGGGCTGCAGAACAGACTCTGGGGCTGAACTGCGACCCTGAAGGGACGTTGTGCAACATATTTAAAGGATGAAACCATAAAATGAGGGGGCACGGGGCGTGCTGTAGCATTGTTCAGATATATTCGACAGAAGGGGTTGAGCAAGGAAGTTCCCATCGATCAGGATAGGAGTAGGTTCCTGGGCCTGGGGACATGAACTTGTTTGACCCTGCCAGTAAGATAGTGAAGTTGTCCTTGAGATGCCTGGACTCAGACAACTGTCTTCTTACAACAGAAGCTGCTCGGCTATTGGGAAGTCCCCAGTTCCCCTAGGGCCTGGGACCTTGAAATCAGTTTCTCTCTATGATTAAACGGAGTCTGAAAACGAAATAGTAGTACTTAGAATACGTTTCTTTTGCTTGTTCCCAAAAGTGCCAAAGGAGGCCTCTTCAATACTTTGATATCTGGATCTTGGTAGTCAGCTTCAGGAGAAGGAAGTGGCCAAATAAGGGACTAGACCTTGGTGGCTAGCCTTAGGAATGTAATCTAATCATTTTTAACAAGGCAGAGGGAATCGGGGAGAAAGGGACAGCCTGCCAGATCCATGTTTGCCATGCTCAGGCTGGCCAGAGTCCCTTCATTTTTGTCACACACAGTCTTCTCTTTCTTTATATTTTAAAGCAAGAGACTGCTTAGCTTTTGCTGTCAGAAGTCTGAGGAAACCTAGAAAACCCCCCAAACAACAGCATCAGTAACTATGGGTTGTACCAGGTTGAGTTATGAATAATTGTGAAGTATTTTTTGCCTTTTCTGGAAGCGAGGAAAAGTTTGTGTTGAATTTTTTTTCCAGTCCTCACCTCGAAGCTGAGCTGAAGTCACAGACAGGGGGCAAAGAAAAGAGGCAGCAAGGAGAATGGCTCTGGAGCCTCTCTTTCTCAGGAGGTTGGACCGTTTCCTGGAATTCTCCTTGCTGGGAGCATCTTCCTCCATGAGGTAACAGAGGGCACATGGATTGGTGCTTCTCTTTTATTTCTCTCTGGACCCAAGAGTGAGAGGTATATTATTGTAGTGAGTCTCACTCTACTGTGAGCCCCCAATTCACCAGGAAGGCAGCAGACGGCGTGGTTAACCACATTGTTTGTCAAGAGGCAGGGTAGACCAAGGCGAGAGAGATGGGGCTTTGTGGGAGTCTATGTGAGTGTGAGGCAGAGGCAGTCTATTATCTAGGGCAGTGGAGAGTTCTCGTACTAAAACCGGATCACCGTGCTACGTGCAGCTCATGCCGTTGCAGAAACAGGAGAAATAATCTAAGAACTCTTCGAGGGAGAAATGTTAAACCAATGCTTAAGCCTGGTTGAAGTTACTGTACTTCCTGATAGACAATATTTTTATTCTTCTTTTCTGGAGTCAACCCTTAAACAAAATTTTTTGCTTATCCCCCATACAGTGAAATGGTAGTTAGAATGTATAGTTCAAATATAAACTGTTTACAGATTAGTAGGTAACAGGTGGCTTCTTTGATTCTTTCACTTTAGTATAATGCTTTTAAGATATTGTCATGCCAAGCCAGAGACCTAAGACAGGGTAGGCTTATGGGAGGATGTGGGGGTGACTCTACTTGAGACTTCTAGTAACAGGGGTCATGGAGACTTAAAAGGACACCCTCTAACTAGACAGGACTCCTAGTAGAGGTGGGGCGACACCAACCTACCTGCAAAAAACTTAGACCCAAAATTGATCCTGCCTACAAGATGTGTGGGAATAAAGATAGAACAGAGATTGAGGGATTGTAATCAATGGCTGACCCAACCTGAGACCCACCCCATGCGAAGGAATCAATCTTTGGCACTATTAATAATCCTCTGCTAGGCTTGCAGACAGGAGCCTAGCATAGCTGTCCTCTGAGAGACTGCATCCAGAAATGCCTAGAAACAGATGTGGAGACTCACAGACAAACATTGAAAACCTTGTGGAAAACATGGGGGAAGGATAGAAGGACAAAGGGGTGACAGGAGCTCCACAAGAAGACCAACAGAGCCAATAAACCAGGGCCCAGAGGGGTTTGTGGAGACAAAAAAATACTTAGAGATACTTGCTGGGCCAAAAACCTAGGAGAAGGTCTGCTGGGATTTAAATTTAACTGGTAAAGTATTGTCCAAAGTGGCTTGTCCATAGTAAACATTTCAGCAAATTACTTAAAAAGACAGAGTGTGTGTGTGCGCGTGCAAGTGTTTGTGTATGTGGTGTGTATGTATGTGTGTATAGTGTGTAGAGTATGTGTGTGTTTGTGTATGTGTGGTGTGCTGTGTATGTGGTATGGTGTGTGAATATGTGTGTGAGCAGTGTGTGTAGTGTGTATTTGTGCATGTGGTATATTGTGTGTGGTGTTGTGTGATGTGCGTGGTAGTGTATGGGATGTGTGTGTAGTGTATGTGTTTATGCATGTGTGGTGTTGTATATCTGTAGTGTGTAATGTATGTGTGTGAGTGTGTGTGTGGTGTGGTATGTATTTAGTGTGTGTTGTGTGTGTATTTTGATCATGTTTTTCCCCTCCTTCAATTCCTTCCAGGTCCTCCCTACCTGCCTACACAACCAACTTTATGTTCTTACCTTTTTTCTCTCTTTAAAACAACCCCCAAAAAAAAAACAAAAAGCAAGAAACTAAAATGAAAAAAAAAAAGCAGAAAACAATCAAAATAAAAACAAAATATCAATATGCTAATAAGGCAAAAATGCCAAAAGAAAACAAAAGGCCCATAAAAATAACATTGAGTTTATTTTGTGTTGGCTGAGTACTACTGGGCATGGAGCCTCTATGGGATGTGGTTGATATACTCCAGGAGACTTCATTAGAGAAAACTGACTTTCGCTTAATAATAGCAAGTAGCTTCTTGGTTAAGGGTAGACTCCCATGTCTTCTCCCCCTTCTCAGTTCTGGGACATTGTCTGACTTGAACCTGTGCAGGTCTTGTGCATGCTGCCACAGTCTTTGTGAGTTCATATATGTACCAGCCTCGTTGTGTCTGGAACATACTATTTCCTTGGAGTCACCTCTAGCTCTTACAACCTTTCCATCTCCTTAGGTAGATTCCCTAAGCCTTGAGCATGGGGGAGTTGATAAAGACATCCCATTTAGGAGGGAGGGCTTCAAAGCTTCTCAGTCTTTGCACATTGCCAATTGTGGATGATTGTGTTAATAATTCCCATCTATTAAAAGAAGCATCACCTTTAGTGTGCAGTGAGTGAGGCACTAATATATGACTGCAGAACATAATTAGGAGCCATTTTATTGCTGTGTTCCTTTAACTGCATAAGAGTAGATTTTTCCCTAGGCCTATGAACTATCTAATCTCTTGTCTACCTTAGCAGTGTCAAGCATGGGCTCTATCTCATGGAGTGGGCCCTAAATCCAATTCTAAAAAGATGGTTGGTTACTCGCATTACATTTGTGCCATTATTGTATCACTATATCTCACACACAGGTTGCTGTTGTAGGCTACTGGGTTTGTAGCTGGCTAGTATTAATACTTTTCTTTTCCTGTAGCATGCAGGGTACCTTTCAGCACCATGAACGTTAGCAAGTAGAGGGGAAGCTTCTCATTAGCCATCAGCTTAGCTTCTCTGTTCAGGGACATAAGTAAGTGTTGTCTTCAGCAATAGAGCTTCACCGTCAGTTTGTGGAAAGCAATCAATAACCTTGGCAGTAGCCTGTGGTGTTTGGATGGCCCCATGAGACCCCTTTGGCCTGTGATTCAACATCCTGGCACTGGAGCTTTTACTTGGTGACATAAGATGTCAAGTGGGACAGTGTCTCTCCTATAGTTTTGTGACTCTACTTGATTCATTCCATATAGGAAGTGTGTACACCAGCATGTTTCCACACAGCTTTTTAAGTGGTGGATTGGCTGTTCCTCCCATATTCCTTCCTTTATGTTTCTTCCAACAACTCCCCTTTATCTTCCCATGAGACTATACCTATTTCCTCCTCCTGGAGAGAACCTTCCTCTCCCTGGTCCCTTACTACAATTCATGGTTTATTTGCATTGTAGTACATATACTAAAAGCTTAAAACCCTAAGATACATATATAAGAGGAAATGGAATTCAACAAAGAAATAGAATCATTAAAGAAAATCCAAACCAAAGTTTGTTTGGTATAGAGATACTTGCATATCATATTTATTGCCTCATTACTCATAATAGCCCAATTATGGTGTCAGCCTAGGTACCCATTAATGGATGATTGGAAAAGGAAAACACAGTACATATGCCAAGGGGACTTGACTCAGCGTAAAAAGAAATGATGGGGGAGTCTGATGTGAGATCGACTCTCCCAGTAATATCAAAGCTACTTACATAAAGTCCCAGCAACATGGCTGCCAAAACAGGAGCTGAACAAGGTCAACAGGCCAAAGCAGATGAGAGAAAAAACCCAGGAGGTCTCAACCCTATGCAAAGAACTACAGGCAACTAAAAATTATGAGAGTGGGGGAAATAGTGTTCTCTGGAGAAGAGCACAGCAATTGGTTATGCAGTAACAAGTAGTCAACCTTGCAAGCATATATACAAGTTACATTATAAAGAGTTAAAAGGTTGTATTTAGGAATGTGAGTGCATGTGTGTGTGTGCGCGCACACGTGCGCGCACATGTGTAGGTAACAACAATTAATGAAAAAGAGGCCATCAACATATGGTATATGGGAGGGTTTGGAGGGAGGAAAGGGAAGAGGAAAGTGATATAATTAAATCATGATCTCAAAATAAAATAAAGAAAAAAGGATGAAAGTATGTTGCTTTCAGGAAAATGGATGGAACTTGAGATCATTGTGTTATGTGAAATAAGCCAGCACAAAAAGGACAAATACAGCATTTCCCCTTCTCATGTATAGAATCTGGGAGAAGGTAGGAAAGATTATGAAAGTAAAAAATGGACTATTAGTGATGGGAAAGGGGAAGAGTACAAGGAGGGTGGGGGAGGAGGGATAAAACAGAAATATAGGAGGTGAATAAAGAATGCTGTATTTGTGCACGGAAATGTTATAATGAAACTCTTTACTTTGTACAATTAGTGTATGACAATAAAAAGAAAAAAGAGTCACACACAAAACAAAACAATAACAATAGAGAGTTCTCTCTCTCTCTCTCTCTCTCTCTCTCTCTCTCTCTCTCTCTCTTTGACTCAGGCTGACTGGAACTTCCTGTATTTATTTATTTATTTATTTATTTATTTATTTATTATTTCAACAGGTCTCTTTTTCTAGTATGGCAGATGCTACTGTGTTTCAGCTGAGTGTGCTGGGATGTAGTGCAGGACTAGTCTAACAGAGCTTCTTGCCTTAATGTTGTATGATAGCACCATTTTTACTTCCATCAGTAATGTGAGAGAGCTTACATCCTTTTACTAAAAGTTGGTATTCTTGGTTTTTAAATTTTATTAACTCTAGTGGGTGTGTAAAATGCCGTGTGTGTGTGTGTGTGTGTGTGTGTGTGTGTGTGTGTGTGTGTGTGCACAGATGAACATACTTGAGTATGTGGAGCCGAAAGACAATCTCTGACGTAATTCTTCAAGTGATGCACATCTTTTCTTCCCTCCCTTTCTCCCCACTTTATTTCTTTGTTTCTTCCCCCACCCCCACCCCCTCCTATGGCATGGGACTCACCAGGTAGAGTAACTAGTGAGTGAGCACCAGGGATCCACCCATCTTTGCCTCCTCAGGCTAGAATTATGAGCATGTACTGACACTCTTGGCTTCTTAAAGTGTGGGGTCCTGGGGAAACACCTATTTTCCTGTTTGCAAAGCAAACACTTTACTGAGACATCTCAGCACTTGGTGTACTTTTCATTTGCATGCCACAGTGTATTGATTTGAGCTTTTGTGAGCTCTGCCCAATCTAAGTGTCTCTGGTCACTCCTCTCTTCTCTATAGCCAAGCTGTTTGGAAAAGAGATTTTTTTTTCCTCCTTCACTTCCTATCCTTCCATCCACGTTGTTATCCTTTGTAATACAGCTTTAGCTCTCATCCCTGCAGAGAAAGCTTTGCCTCTCAGCATCACTACTGATCCACTGCACACCTAACCTGGCTACTCCATCATTATCCAGGCTGGATTTGAGCCAGTTATATTGACTAGGAGTAGAATAAGTTAATTGAGTCTCACCAAAGCGCAAGAGGAACAGAGAATTAAAAAGACAAAACAAACAAAACCAAAAAACCAAAAACCCAAACAAAGTATTGGTGACTGTGCAGAGCTGAGGAGACTACGCCAACATCTTGGATCCCGTCTCTGCAGGTCTCTGGAGTCAATGCATCATCTTGTACGTTCATGCTCGTTTTCCTTCCTCGCTCAGCTTAGAGCCATGGCCAGTGACTGTGGTCACTCTTTTTGCATGTGTTCGTTTCATGTGGTCCAATTCAACTGGCCACATAGCAGCCACTGCTGCACTTGAGGTTTTTTTTTTTTTTTTTTTTTTTTTTTTTTTTACTATGCTTGAACACTTACTGCTGATTGTGGCTGGAGAAAAGTGTACTGCCTTTGCTGACTGATTATTACTTAAATATTTGGCCACTGAGCTCAGGAGGATCCAACCTAGCACCCGAATATCCACCTGCGCTCCAATTCTCCCACATGCTTATGGAATGTTTATTCTTGTCTCTGTATGACAGTTGCCAATGTATTACCTGTCATTTTCCAAACTGACCTTGATCGATTTGCTCTTCTCCTCTCCCCTCACCTCCACCAGTTCTCACCCTCAGTAGGTGTTTCTGTTTCTTATGCAGCAAAAGAAAACAAGCAGGACATTTGGAAGCTCTGTCACCACCTTCTTGCATCAGAGTACTCTCACGTGATGATCTGACTGCACCCACAGGTGAAGTCAACTCTTCCATCCTCTACCTTCCTCACTGGCCCGCATCCCTTCTCTCATATTCCTGTTAGTAGCTCCAGAATCCTTTCTTACAAAAGTGTTTTTGTGGTCTTGCCTAATTCACATCACCACGGAGCTTCCTATAATGGCTCCACTTTGCGGTGTAAAATTTGCTGAATACAATTTAGCAAAATAGCATATGCTTACATGGTGCCATGTGGTCAACACTACTGTATTCCTGTGCCAGGTATATGTATTTTTCCCAAATTAAAACATAAGATATATGGCTCCTTTGATCCTTCATTGCATCTCCCTCAAGATAACACAAGGGATTTTTATACACTGCACATAATCTAAGATTTTAGTTGGATATTAAGGAGGATTTCTTGCTTTGGGGAGGACAATGATGGCGAGATTTTCATGTTTTAAGTTCTTTAGAAATAGACTTGGTAATATTGCAAATGATAACATGTTATCTTAAAAATTTCCTACATCATTTGTGTGTGTGTGTGTGTGTGTGTGTGTGTGTGTGTGTGTACCTGCGGAGGTTAAAGGACAGCTTTGTGGAACTGGGTTTCTCCTTCTTCCTTTTATGTGGGTTCCAGGATTTAAGCCCAGGTTGTCATGTTTGTGCAGCAGGTGCCTTTACTCAGTGAGCCATATGGCTGGCACCAGCATCAGGTTATTTTCTCTTTTGGCAGAGGGGTGGGGTGGACGGCCGCTCAAAGTGTTCCAGCACAGCGATTTCATAGCTGGCCTTAAAACCATCCAGTAAGAGTTAGTTAAGGTTCTGCTTCTCCGGAAAAACACTGAACGAGTAAGAATGAATGAAGCAACTTTCCCAACTTTGTCTTTCCAGTAATAAACACAGGGGACAGTGACACATGTGCCATTAATATGGGTTAGGTTATGAATGTATCTTCCTGGTCGTCATCACCATTGATGGCAATCCATTCGCTTTAGGGCACCAGCAAACTTCAGTGCACAGCTCTTCACAGGAAATTATGAGAGTAACCTACCTGTGGTAATACAGCGTGAGGTATGTGAGGCACGAGCCACCTTTGATCTGAGCTTTTTAAAGCCTCTTTGCTTTTAACCACAGACATGTCCACTTCCCCGACAGCACTAAGAATGAGATTTATGCTTTGAGAGCCAGTTATGTCACCTGTACCCTAAATTATACATCTGAAAAGAAATGGTGCTGAGAGTGTGGGGAGGTGTGAGATAAACCGTCACCCTTGGAGTCTCGAGATCTCTCTTTTCAGCAGTGAATGCTGTTATTCCCAGTTGCTGTTCTTGGGACAGGTTCTGTGCTTTTGAAGCTGGCTTATAAAGGTGGCTTTGCAGTTAAACAGGAAAACAAATGCCTGTTATTTCTGTCTCTGCCCTTTCCCTCTTTCTCTTTCCTCCCATTTCATGTGTAGACATAGCTTCTTCTGAAAGTCTTTGATGCTTGCAATCTGCAAGAACAAAACCACTTCAGTTATTTAGTTTATGAGCTTCAATGTGGCCTCATTTCTTTCTTCTTTAAATAATTATTTTATTTTTAATTATGTGTCTGTGTGTGGGTTTGTGCATGAGAACGTTGGTTCTCTTAGAGGCCAGAAGAGGGTGTTGGATACCCTAGACAAGAAGTTACAGGTGATGGTGAACCTGGGTGTGAGGAACCTAACTCAGATCCTCTGTGAGAGCAGCAAGTGCTCCTAACTACTGAGTTACTTCTTCAGGGTGTCTCCAGATCTTCCTTTATAGCTACGTTCCATCATCCCATTGTCCCTTATGCCCATAGAATGTAATTTCTCTGAAGATAGGTATACCATCTCTCATCTTTGACTTTCTCGATAGTTTTTTTTATAACTCCAAAAAAATGCTTAATGTCACTTAAAAAGTACCCTGACTGGTCTCTATCACATTGGATCCATGTTCTGTGGATACATGTTGCCATAGCTGAGAAAGGACGTGAACTGTCTTTGGTTGTTGTGGTTTGCCTCTGTAGAGAATAACTAAGTCACACAGCTGGTGAAGGCAACTCTTTAATGCCTCTCATTAAAGCCTTGTCCATCGTGGATACTCTGAGATAAGTGCATACTAAGCAGGCTATGTTGTCTGTGTCCACCTGTGAGCTCCTCCAGTCTCTTCCTGTCTCATCACAGCATCTTGGTCAAGGGAGCTAAAGATACAAAACATGAATCGTAAGGACGTGAAGCCTTAATGAGTACAGAGGCAAAAGTTTGCTGCAGATGGCAAAGCATGAAGCGTGAAGTGTGTAAGTAACAAAGGACAGAACCAGGCATGCTGCTGCTTGGGCAAGTGTTCCCCGAAGGTTCACATGTCAGCTGTTTGGTTCCTAGATTTTAGTGATATTGTGAGGAGGTGAAATTTTAAGGAGATGAAACTTGGCAGAAGGACGTAAGGCCTTCGTGGCCTTGCCCTTGATGGGGCTGCAACCTCAGTCTCTTCTCTCCCGTCTTGTTTCCTTTGCCACATGCTTTTGTCACAAAGCAGGGCCAAGGTATTGCAGGAAGAGAAGGCTGTGAATAGGAGGAACAGCAGGGAAAGAGTGGCTAGGGCATTCAGGAGGAGGAGGAGGGGCCCCAGAGCACAGACAGTGAATTCAACAATAACATAGCGGCCCCACAGGAACCTCATTACACTTAGGACACAAGTAGGCAGAAAGTGGCATGAAGTAAGCAAGGCAGCGAGAGTACTCTGATGCCATTGACTTTGTGTGTAGGTAGCATTGACAGATGCATGGAGACCATCCAGAGCAATGGTAGGCAGGATCAGTGGGATGGGGCAGAGGTAACAGCAGAAAGACACAACTGAGGAATTACCTCCATCAGACTGGCCTGTAGGCAAGTTGGGGTGGGGGCAGTTTTTAAAAGTTGGTAACTGATGGAAGTCTCATCCCAGTGTGGGTGCTGCCATCCCTGGGCAAGTGGTCCAGGGAGGTTTAAGCAAAGTAGCTGAACAGGAACCAGGTAAAGAAGCCAGGAAGCTGTTTTCCTTTATGGCCTCGATTAAAAGTGTGAGAGGGGAAGGAGAAAGAAGAGTTTTGTCAAGGCCCCACAGAATTATACCTTGGATGGCTGAGGAAGGCCAGTACTAGTTGGGAAAATAAAATCAGAACACAAAGGTTGTGTATCAGGGAATGAGAGATGCTCAAGAATTCTACCATTCGAATGTAGTTTGCCTCTTTTACTGTTTGTCTTTGAAACGTCCCCCATAGGCCCATGCATTTGGTCCCTAGCTTACAGCATTGTTTTGAGAGGTTATGGAGCCTTGCTGGAGGATGTAGGTCTCTGGGATGCAGCCTGTGGGGTTATAGCCAAGGCCTCCTTTAGACCAAGTCCTTTGCTTCCTGGTCTGTTGAAATGTGAAGAGCCAGCCTCGTGCTCGCACTGCCACGAGTTCTACTACACCTTCCTCACAGCCACGGGCTAAGGCTGGAACTATAAACCAAAGCAAGTCTCTTCCTCCCTAGGTGTTTCTGTCAGATATTTGTCAGTGTCAAGAAAAGTTATGGATCAAGTCTCCAAACACCCATTTCTGGAAACTTGGTTCCTCTTGTGGTTTTGAGGTGATGAGACCTTTATTAAAGGTTGGACCTAGCGCAAGGTAGTTCAGTCATGGAAGGAATCACCTTTGGGAGAGATCAGCACTGTCTAATGTTGGTAGACGGGGTCACTTGGGACTGTCCTGAAGGAATGGGTTGCTTTTGAAGAACCTGGCACCTCTGCTCTAGCCCACTTTCTCACGTGCTGTTTTATGTGGTAGGTTCCACCTGCCGTGAAGCCATCACCAGAAGCCCCACAGATGCCATGCTCTTCAACTCGAGAACTGTAGGCTAACTAGATCTCTTTTATTAACAAACCAGCTGCCTCGGGAATTTTATTATAACGACACCAAAGGAACTAAACCAGAAGGCGTTTTCCCCTATCCTAAATCCTAGTAAAACTATTATGAAGTAAAGGTTCAGGACCACGGGTGCACGAATGTTCTTTAGTGCTGCTCCGAAAACTTCCATCCAGTGAAGACAAAGAGACATGAACAGCAGGATTTTAGTGGTGAACTTTAAAGCAAGAAGGCAGTGCCTGTTGGTGCTAGCTTTGTGTGTGGGGAGTTTATGACAGGGCGGGTATGAGCACCAAGCTGTAACAAGAGAAACACTTTGGGATTAGGATGAAGTAGAGGTAGGGTGTAGACCTCTGGGTGGCGCTGGAGAGTAAAGAGTGACGGCTGGTGAGATGGCTCAGCAAGTAAAGGAGCCTGCTTCCCCCTACACCAATAAATTAATTAACTAAAAGAAAAAGCAGTGAGCCTGTGGGGATGGCTGGAGAACTTCCCATAGGGCTCCCTAAATGGGCGTGATGGTAGGCTGGGCCACGGAGCTTGGGCTGGCTATGACGCAAAGCTTGAAACCTCCCTGTAGGCGAATATGACTCAGTTTTTAGTGCATTGAGCATCTCTCCCTCCCTCCCCCCCCCTCTCTCTCTGTATGTTTTGAGGCAAGGTACTCTGTGTAGCCTGTAGCCTTGGCTGTCCTGGGCTCCCTTTGTAGACCAGGCTGGCCTCGAACTCACAACGATCCGTCTGCCTCTGCCTCCTGAGTGCTGGGATTAAAGTCCTGCGCCACCACGCCCAGCTGCATCTCTTATTCTTGAAGCAGGCTCTACTCCACCACTTCCCTTCTGGGTGCTTGGATGCACTGGATGTGAGACAGGGACCAGATCTGAGAAACCTGTTCCCTCCTGATCCCAGGTGGGCCTTAGCCATCAAAGCAAGGACTCCTATTCTGAAAACGGAGTCTCCTTGACGAATTTCCTCTTTTATGTCAAATATCAGGTTAAATTTTGGGGAAGTTTTAAATTTTTCTCTTTTGATCTTCAGGAATGATGTATAAAGGCCACCATTATTTTTTCTTAATTTACTGTAGAATGCTTCAGTGCATAGCATTGCCTACTAATAAAAGAGCCTTGTCCTCACTGTATTAAAGGCATGGGAAATTGAAAAATTGGACTTGGGTAGCTCAAGGGTGTTGATCTGAGGTACACTTTTGCACTTTTTCAAACAGAGGAGAGCTGAAGTGACTGAAATTCAAACGTCCTTTCATGTGTTTGGGGGATGAGGCCAGCCCTTCCCCCATACCAAGATCTACAGATGCTCATCTGTATAAAACAGTGGCATTTTCATGTAAGCGACCTGCATCCTTCCCTGTGCTGTAAGTCATCTCCAGTGACTCACAGTACCTCACACAGTGTGAGCCTTATATCAATGTGTACACTACTGCATTGTTTAGGGCAAAAGACTGGCTGTATTTTGTACTGACGCCTATCAGAGACCTAGTGACATTCTTATTTTTTTTATTTTATTTTATGGATGAGGAGGCAAGAGGTTTAGAAATATTGCTCAGGGATCAGCAAGCAGGGAAAGCCAGGATTGAAATCCAAACTGTGTGACCCCAAATTTCTACTCTTCATTTATAATTTCCACCAATTTATAATGGTGGGAAAGCATATTACATTTTTAAAGACTATCTTTCTGATACAAAGAAAAATACATCACTTTCAACCTCCTTTCTTCCTTCAGATCCTCCCAGCTACTGTCCCTCGAACCCCTTCCACCCACTCCCACTCTTAAACGATATTCTTCTTTTCCTCATTATTGCTCAATTCAGACACAAATGCATGCGTGTGCTTGCACAAATATATCTAAGTACAACCTGCTGAGTCCATTTTGTTGGTGGTGTGTCTATGGTTTCAGGGCAGACCACTCTGCAGTAGACAAAGAATAAGGGGCTCAGCTCTGGGAGAGGCTAATTCTCATTCTCCCAGAAGTCAGTGGTTGTCTGTGGTTCTTTGTCTAGGGCTGAGACCTCATGAAGTTCCCCACTTCCGTGCTAACATATCCATTGGTATGGCAGTCCTTCTGGTCTTGTTTATGCAGCTGTTTCTAGGAGACTGTTTGCAGCTGACTTCCTCGTATTCTGCTGGTTACAATCTATCTGCTCCTCTTGCCTGATGTTCCCTGAGCCACAGATGCAGGAGCTCTGCTGCAGATGTGTTCACTGGGGCTGGGCTTCCTTCCTACGGTCTGTTGATCTTTGCGCTGTTTCCGGATGTAGTTTCCTGAGATAGTTTCCATTTGTTATAAAGAGAGACTTCCTTGAGAAGGGGTGTTAGCTCCCTTTATCCAGGAAAGGTGCCTTGCACATCTTAGCTATATTCTTAATTCTCAACTGATTAAATCCAAGGATGCGGAATCTATCTATGCACACTGGCGGATGCTGATACTTTTGAGGGAATATTTTATTTATTTATTTATTTATTATTTATGTGAGTGCATATGTGCTTGCATTTGTGTGTGTGTGCATGTGTGTGTGTGCATGTGCATGTGTGTGTGCACCTTTGCATGCATGTAGAAGCAAGAAGAGGGTATCAGATGTCCCCTCTATCAGTCACTGTCATGTTACTTTAGGGCAGGTTCCCTCCCTGAACTCAGGACTTATGTTTTCCTGGCTATGCTGGAGGCAGCAACCCCCAGTGATCCTCCTGCCTCAATCCTTCTAGGAGCTGGGGTTAATGGTTTGTTATATGAGATCTGGGACCTCAGGATTACACAGAAAACGCTTTTAGCCACTGATCCAACTCTCCACCCCCATATCCCCTTTAATAAGAATAAGGAAATAATTTTTTTCCAAAAATTTATTATTACAGTGATATTGTTACAAGGTTTTAACAGAATAGGGAGTTAAATTTACCAGGTTTTTATAAGCTTCAATAGTTTAAAAAGTTAATAAAGACAAAACTAGGTTTGGTTTTTCATTCCATTCAGAGGAGGGAATCTTAAACACACAAATAATAAAGCCGATTTTCAATTAATATTTAATCCTATCTAGGACTTCCCTTGGCAGATCTGGCAATCATACTCTTTATCCCTTTCTTTAAAGACTTAAGAAAAATAAATAGATCCATAAATAACTCATATAAATATAGGTTTTACCTCTTAAATAATAAAATTTCTGAGTCTTGAATTTTGTCTTCTTCAGAAAGAAATATAATAAGGTAGATGATTTATTAAAATAACTTATGCCCCAAAGTTATCTCAGGATATATTAAATACATAAATAATTTAAAGCCCACAGGAAAACAAACAGGAAGCAAATTGGTACCCCTTTAAACCATCTCCTCAGGGAGGAGGGCAGACAATTTTGACTCCACCTCTGGATCAGTATTGCTGAGAATCAATCTCTTGAACTGTTTTAGGAATACAAGTGTCTTTGCTGGAAAACATGGGAGTGGGGGTCCTAAGGGTCTGAGGCTCGTCCTAACTGCTCTGACCAGCCTCAGGTCAGGGCTCAGGCCACATGGCGGACAATGGAGGAAACGCAGGTGCAGCCCACACCCACGAGCATCTTTTCCAGGCGAAAGGAGAGCGGGCACTTCTCAGCCTCCCTCCGCAGGACCAGGATCTCTTGCTGGATGAGGACAGAATTCATGTGGTGGTCCAATTTCCCTTCAGCATTGACACAGCGCTGGTGGCGGCACCGAGCCTCCCAAATCACGGGAGGATATCTATCAGGGTCCTCATTGCGGCTGCGGAGGAGACAAAAGCCAGGAGTGAATTCGTGGTTAAGTGGAAGGAAAAGCCAGGACGGGGAAAGGTTGGAAGGGCATGCGATGACAAATGAGAGCATTGCAAAGTCTCGACATGTTAGTTTGAAGAACGTCAGCTTCTCTGAAAAGTTGGGCTCTCTTTCTTCTTCCCCCTTCCTTCCCCCTTCCTCCTCCTCTCCCTCCTCCTCTTCCTCCTCCTGCAGTGATGAGGCTTAAAACTGTTCTATCACAGACCTCTACTCCCAGCTTCACAAACTTGTATTTTTAAAGTTTGTGAAGCGTTTTTAGAAGAATGTTTTTGAAAGATAAACAAAATAAGAGAAAGAACACACTGAGGATTGAAACTTAACATAGAAACATTTTAAGGGTACATTTGATTGGTGGGAAAAGACAAAGGAATGAAAGACCAACGAATAAGATGGCTGTTTGTCTGAGCTGGTGAAATTGGCCTTTGAAAGAAGCAATGTGTCAGAATTATATTTGAGGACACTTCATGAGACAGATCCCAAACATTGTATGAAAGGAAACAAAGATAAAAGTCCCTTAATAATCCCTTTCCCATCCCTATAATATCTGAATAAATAATTCACTTGGACCTCTGAATTGATTGATTGAATTATTTGTAGTATTGGGAAATGGAGAAATCCCATGGACAGGTGAATCTATTGGTTCCTTGCCACTGAAACTTCCTCATATAAACTCAAATGATCAGTACCATTGTGCTGAATGGGATCTAAGTACTGTATGCCAGAGACATGTCAAGTACAAAAGTACTGGAGATGGAGGTCAAGTCTATGCAAGCCACAAAGGAGAAGAAACACTCAACAGGACACTTCCTCTACCAGCATGCAGGCTTTATTTTTCTATGTCTTCTTCAAGCAAGTCTCCCTCATTATAGGTCTGGTAGACAACACATAATGCTCAATGATAAATGTCCTGATTTCCAAAAAGCCAACAGTCAACTTGAGCTCTATAAATGCTAGAATCACGCTTACTAATTTGGGCTGATGGAGAAAACTCAGGCATTAATGCTCTGTGATAAATGTCTGGATTTCCAACAAGTCAGCAACCAGCATGAGCTGTCATAGGTGCTAGAATCATGGCTACCCTTGGTTTGGCTTGATTTTTTTTGGCGTTAGTGACAAGTATAGCGTGTTACAGTGAAGCATCCCCTGTTCTATCCAAGAAGTCTGTAGAGGAAATGCTGAGAATCATTGCTTAGCACAATGGTCCTTCTAGGTTCCTGATGGTTCAAGAAAGGAAAACTAAGACACCACGTTCTGGGCATGCGCGATGCATCAAAGAGTGGAAAACCACAGACTGTGTCTGGAGTTCTTACGTACTGGAGAGTCCAGGGTGAAGTGGAGCGGTTGAGGTAGTCCGAGGGCCGTCTGGAATTCACTCTCGGGCTAAAGGCGTTAAGGATTTTCAGGTTGACCTTCACATCCTGGAGGAAGCTCTTAGCGTCCGTGTTTGGACACACTGTACCTTGTGGGACAAGTGTTCCTGCCTTCACTGCAGCCTCCAGGCTCAGGAGCAGCAACAGCAGCAGAGACTGGGAGGGAAAAGTAGAGAGATGGGCAGCTGGGTTAGCATAGGGGCTTTGCTGACAAATTCATCATGGTGAGTATACAGCTAAGTATAGGAAACATACTACCTTCTGGAAAGATCTATACTACCATGCAAGACATTTTAAAACTTTTAAAAATCCTTCTAAAATGTAGAATTTGTTTTATTTCTTTTTAAAACCAGCTTCCTACATTCCTTTTTTTTGACTGAGGACAGAGTGTGTGTCCTAGATGACAGTGGTCTTAGTAAAGATGTCAAGTTGTGCCATCTCATCAGCCTGCTGGCCCGTAAGTCAAAGGGACACTCAATTACCTTGATTTTCTAGGAGGAAATGTCTTTCTGCGCCAGTGTTCTCTTTCACTTGGTTCTGTAAACTCTGTGCTCAGTCAAACATGTACCTTGGGGAAGATGACTGTAGAAAACCTGTGTGCTGTCGGCACTCACATTAGAATCAGAAACGGTGTTTGTACACCAGCTATGCTCCAGAAAAAACAAACAAACTGCAGCTCGCTTATGTGTTCTTAGGTGTATTTTTGGCCTGTTCTAAATTTAGCATGCATTGATTCTATAACGAGAGTCAGATTTCAGAGCATTAAAAATTATGAAGCTTTGTTCAGAAAGGAGAGTTATATACGCATCTAATTAGAATCAACTGATTTGAATGTACTGAGATTTTGGTAGAAAACAAAGGAGCAAAAGTTGCTTCCAAAGCTTTCAAATATGCAAGAAATAGGAACCCACTTTATCCTGGATTAAAGAAAAACGACACCAATTATGTCAAATCCTTTGCACTCAGAAAACAGACTTTTGATAGACATTCTCTCTCGGTGCACAGCATCACGTGACATTTTTTAATGTGGGTTAGTCCCATCACAGCTATCTTTCGGTTTTAACCTCATCTTTCTTACTGATGCATATCAGTTCTTGAAAATGCTGAATAATGATGAAGGCATCTACCAAAGGTTTCATTTCCAGTTCTACATACATGGATCCGTGGACCTCCACTGTTGGAGTCCAGCGTCTCATACCATGGGCAGTAACACACAGGACCTGGTTTCAATCAACAAGAGTCTTATACATTAGTGTGGGACTTACCACAGACGAAGTTTTCCCGAGACTCATGGTTGCTTGTCCTGATCAGCTGGCGCTGGACGAGCTTGTGCCTGGTGTAAGGTGGATGAAACATAGCGGTGCCTTCTCTCTTTTTATAGGGTTTTGCTCCTTCTGTGGTCACCTACGTTGAGAGTGGGTTGGGGGTGACACATTTGAGTAAAGGTTCCATCCTCAAATGAGGTCAGAACAGAACCACCCCTTTATGACGGGATAACATCTGTCTCTGAAGGTAGATGGGAAGGGCAGAAGTTCACTATGCAAAAAAAGCCTTACTTGTTGGGAGCTGAGTAGAGATGCTTTGCTGATGTTCAGCATCATGTGTGTACGGGCATACGTGAAGATGCTGCAGAGATTAGCTTCTTTTTAATGGTTTGTGGGGAAGTAAAATCTTGATAGTCTCCTAGAGTCATGTGCTGTGAGTTTTTATTTCATCCTTCTCCCTTTCCCACCAGGTTCCATGGCCAGAGAATATCCCCTCCCCCCTCAAAGCACTCAGGGTCTTGCAATATAAAGAGAAAAGAAAAAAAAAAGGCTTCCCTGAGTCTTGTGGAAGAGTTAGGGGAAAGGTTGAGGGAACTAGAAGGGTCAAGAACACCACAAGAAGGCCTATATAGCCAACCGACCTGGGCCCATGGGGGTGCATAGAGACTGAGCAACCAACCAAAGAACATGTATGGCTCTAGGCCCTCTACACAAATGAAGCTGATGGGCTGCTTCGTCCTCAAGTGGGTCCTCTGACACTTGGAGCAGGGGGGCTGTGTATGACTTGGACTCTGTGGCTTCCCTCTGCATCCCATTTCCATAGCAGGGCTGCCTTATCTTGCCTCAGTGAAAGGGGTGGTCTTAGTCTTGATGTGAATTGATGTGCCAGGTAGGGTTGGTAAGCAGGGAAGGAGGGGGGTATGGGAAAAATGGGTGCTAGAGTGGGACTGGGAGAAGAGGGAGCGGGGTTGTGATTAGGATGTAAAATGAACACACAAATAAATTAATAAAAAAGAAGACAAACAAAAGAGTCATATAACACTCATCGAATACATTTTACTTAACTGCGTGTAACAACTGCTTTCCTGAATGCCTATTCTGTGCAAGGAACAATCACCACATCTGATTAGTTAATAGGGGATATTTAGATGCATGAGATTTACTAATGAAGACATGGCTCCTGCATGGTATCAAGAAACCTTTTCATATTTGCTGTTCAGTCTCATGCTGAACCATTTTTTAAGCAGGAGAGAAATGAGTGAAAGAATAGGGAACTGATCAGACAAAGTGAGGGAGGAGTTCAGGATAGAGACAGAGACTGAAGAAAAATGGTGGGGAAAATGAGGCACTGGGGAGTAGAGACTAATAACAGAAGGAGAGGAAGAATGAGAAGGAAAGAAAGAAACAGCTTTCTCATGCTCTCTCCTCTCAGTGAGATGACCTTTGCCTTCAAGCTCTTGAGAAGAGCGTTTCTTCAGGAATAGAGGATGACGACCAGAGGGTGAATGTGGTGGTCATTGGGTCATTAGATATAGATGTCTTCTACATGCCATTTTTTTTTGCCTTGGCCTCTGAGGTGAGCCATGTCTCATCTCTTCAGCACCTGCCTCACATCCAGCATATAGCATGAAGTGACCAGCAGCTCTGGGTCAGTGGACCGAGTGTCCAGTAGGGTTGTTGGATTCTGTTGGTAATCATGTTATTCTTGGAGGTTGCAACATCTCACAGCACTCTCCTTTTTCCAGGCCTAATGCTGCTCTGCAATTCTGACTTTTCACCTCTCTGGACTGTGTTAGCTATGTTGACACCTTTAATGACCCTGAAATGTTTCTCAAGCATACCTCTCTGGGTCCACCTCCCTCCCCCCATTCTCTAACCTCTTGAATGAGAAACGTGACCTCCTCAGCACTTGAATTAGTGTTGCAGTTTGAATAAACTTTCCTTCTAGCCTCACTTCTCCCGTGCTCCATGCCAGGCTCGGCAGGTCCTTGTTTCTGCCTGACCTCTTTTCTACAGCTTACACAGCCTTAGCAATGGCCCTTTACACCCCATTTATCAGTATGTTGCTTGTCTTGTAGGATCCTACTCACGTAGTTCTTCTAGCTGGGAATAACATCACTGGAGGGGATACCCCACCATATTGGCTTCATTACACACACCCCCTTTCTTGACTTTGGTTTCATTGTGGACTGCACTGAATTTGCCTTTGAAAAGTGTGCTTGAGATATGTATTTCTGGTTTTGAGTTGTACTGTAACACTTCAAGGCTAATGTGTTATTCATTTCTATACGTTTCATTGTATATAATATAATCTTTGACATAACACAGGTCTCTGAAGATTGCTTTCATGTCACTTGTCTTTTTTTTTTGATAAGTGGCTGTATGTTTCTCTTGAATTAAGTGGCTGTGTGTTTCTCTTGAATTGTATATTGTTTGCATAGCAGCTTCCTTGCTAGATTGTGAGCTACTTGAACAATGGTTGCTATTTTGTTAATCTTTGCACCATTTTGCACAGGGTTTAGTAAAGAGTGAGTAAATAGTAAGATGCAGATGAGTTTTTTTCTATTGGTCAGAAATGTATGACTTTGTTTTTAGAGCTCAGCTAAAGTGTAAGACATAACTGGGCTGTCTCATCCCTTGGCTCCACATCCTGGTCCATTTGAAAACAGTGTGACCATGCTGCGGCCTATGCTGGGTTCCATGGAGTAGACATTCCTTCTTGTTGCTCTCTGGCAAGGGTGAGCTGGAGGGGAGTGTGACTGCTGCCAATTCCTTGATTGATGGTGAAGGTGTAGCTTGAACTGTCCTCCCAGTCCAAGTGTTCTAGGGTAGTGACACTCAGCCTATGTCCTGGCCTCTGAGGTGACAATCTTTGCCTTAAAATAAAGGGAACAAGGAGAAACAAGATCACTCTTCACAGAAGTGTGAAGATGGCTATTTAGACATGGAGCTGGTTGTGCCCATCACTGAGAAGAATAGTTTCCCAGCCACAGACTCCATCTGAAAGCCTTGCCCTTGGAGGAGCAATTGGGAGCACAGAGGCTGTGCCCAAAAGGGCAAGGTTCTTCTGTGCTTGCTGCTCCTTCAGGCTTGGATCTTAGCCTTCAGAGGTAGAAAGAATGCCAGAGTGAGAGTCAGTGTGCCGAGAACGCCAATGGGATCAACATGTTCACATTCGTTTTGGCCCTGCCCTTTTGGGACCCACTCCCATCTTTTTGTAGACTTGCTGTTCTGATTCATAAAATGAGGGCTTGTCTCCATTGTTGATTATGGTTGACTTCTTGCAGAAAGAAAAACAGTAAAGAATAAACAAAGGCAGTAAATTGGGAGTGATGAGCTTGCCCAGGAGTGGCCTTCACGATTAGCAATCTTGCTTCTTTGAAGGCTTGAAACAGCAGCTATGACTGGCAGGGTTGGGGCTGTGTGGGGCAGGACATGCAACAGGAGTCTGCCTGCAGTCAAGGGGTGTTTAAAGGGAAGAGATGTTGATGGGCCTCTTGAAATTATAAGGCCACTAAACAGTATTATTTTCTAGCTATAATAAAGAATAATACAAGGATAAAGGAAGCCCTTGCTTTTGTAAACAGAATAGACTATCTTTTGTCTCAGTGTGGTGAAGAATTAAGATGATACTAGAAATTTTTGTATTTTGGTCAGATGGCAGGGCTACCATTGAGAAACTATTGTTTCACTAACTTGTATCCTATAGCCCTTTTTAGGAAAAACAACAAATTGTCTGTGTAAAGGAGAGATCTCACAGCTGTAGGTGGCTAAGTACATCGTAATCTAAAGAGCCAATTGTAGGTGCTTAAATATATCTTAATCCAAAGAGCCACTGGCTGTTTGTTTGAACAGGTGGGTGCATTTCATTTAATGCTGTGTTCAGCACTGCTTGAGGCTCCTTCTCCGTTGGTTTTGTGTAAGTGAGAGAGAACAGGCCTGGAGAGAATGTTCTTGGGTCCTCAGTGTAGGTGCTGCTGTTATGGAGATGCTCCACCCGGACCAGGAACAATCCCAAACAGACACTTTAAAGGAAAGACCTGAGGTTAAGAGAGGAGTGCATTTGCTCTAGTGACCACACGGGTGTTGTGTGGAAATGATAAAGCCAGGGTTTTATCCAGATCTACGTTTAGGCTCAGTTTTAACTATAGTTGTGCTTCTGAAAACCACTCTGAACAATGCTGGCATGGGAAGCCCCAGGAATGGGTACCTGATTTTTTTTTCTGGAATCCCTGGTGGAAGAAAATGCCTTTCTCATGTCACACAGTGAATTAGGCATGGTTGATAAAGTGACTACTTTAATTGAGTAGGCTGGGGCATGGGCTGTGTGTTTGAATGTTAGCCTGTGGATGCATAAGCACTGTGTGTGTGTGTGTGTGTGTGTGTGTGTGTGTGTGTGTGTGTGTGTGTAGTCTGTAGTTGTGTATTGAAGAGTCTTTCTAGATTGCCCCTCACTTTTTGTTTTGAAACAGAGAAGATCGGCTAGATTGGCTGGCCAGGAGCTTTGCGGAATCCCTCTGCCTCCTGCCTCTGCCCCCCTATTTCTTCTAGCTAAGGTTACAAGGACTCAGTTTTATATAGATGCTAGGGCCCCAAACTCAGGTACTTATACTTGCATGGCGGGTACTTATTGACCGGTCCATCTCTCCAGCTCCAAAATCCTTTCCTAATAGTCAGATTCTGTTTTATTTCCATCATTAGTCGTTTCTTTACTTTGGATAGCCCGTTTTGCCTGACAGAGTCCAGTTGGGACCGGTGCTTCTATATACTCAGTTTCCTCTCTTTCACTGTTCTTTGTCCGTTGCCTTACTGAATTTAGATCTGATTATTTTTAAATTTGATAGAACCAGGTTGTACATGGCTGGACAGCTCTAAAAGTCAAACCTAATCTAGGTGGCTAACAAAACAAAACAAAACAAAACAAAAGAAAACAAACAAAAAACCATTAACTATCCCTTACATTGCCTATGTAGAACCCAGTAGCCCTGGTAAGCTCAAAACAGTACAGGGGGACTCTGTCACTTTGGCAATGGTGGCTTCTCTTAGTGTATCCTCTTTGCGAGCCCCAAATCCCCAAGAATAATACCCAGAAGCTGAGTAAGAAAAGGAAGATGTGTCATGTGACGTCATCCTCAAATGACCACAGTGTAGCAGTCTTTCCCCAGTCTCTACCTGAAAAACGACTTGGGCAGATCCTCTCTGCTTGTCAGTCTCTCCTCTGAGTAATGAATACGTACCTCATGGAAACTAAGGCTCGTCTCTAGGCAAGTTTCTTACTGGCCTTTTACTGAAACATTGATTTAAAGTGGGTCAGAAAACTTTCCATTTTTTTTTCCAGCCCAGTACACTTAGAATTAAATACCTGTGCGTTAGCCAGTATATGCAAATTGTTTGACTGACGGCCCCCCACTCTGGTAATGCTGACTTCCCTTGGTACCCTAAGAATCAAGGTCAGCAACTGACTAGGTTTCAAGTCTAAACGGATGTCACTGAAAAGTATAGTCTAAAATTAAATAAGTAAACCAAACCACACACTGCGGTTGGGCTACCTTTATTTTCTTTTCAGCAAAATTGCAGTTAATATGGCTTAGACAACCACGGACTGCATTTTAGAAAGAAAGATACAGCACATGGCCTTGGAAAATGTTGCGAATCAGTCTTACGTTCTTTCAATAATATCAAGGATGCTGTGGCAAGGGAGCAGGGACCAGAGCTGGAAATATGGTAAAATCGAGACCTTGTGACTTTGTATTTCTGTGTTTCAAACTCTTGTGGAAGATTTAAAATGACGTTACCAAAAAAAAAAAAAAATCAAGTAATAAAATGGTTGAATGTAGAAACAGAACCAAAAATCTGAATCTGGGAAAAGAAACTCCAGGCACAGTCCACAAGGGCGACATGTTCATATGTTTTTGAGCTTCCAGGAATCCAAAGAGAAGAGAAATGTACTCAGATATGTTAACAGAAAGGAAGATGTTAAGGAGAGCCTTAAAAATGGTTTTTTAAAAAAAGGCAGATATTTTTCCTAGCAGTGGTTTTGGGATACAATATTTGGCATTTATAAAAGATCCTGGATATTGCACTGGTTACAGACATGTACTGGCTTCAGAGAGTCCTAAGATCGGGTCCCAATCCCACTTTAGAAACTGTGAACCACTGAGGCCATCAGCTCAGTTGCAGGTTGTTTCCCTACCTCAAGTAAAACTGACAATAGAACTCAAATGATGAACCCAGAGTTCATAGTTGAGAGATGTAAGCTCATCTCTGTCATCTGACGTGGAGTCAGTGCTCAAGGGGTGCGTATAAGCTCTTAATATTATAGATACATCAGGTATAAAAATCTGTCAAATGCCTGCCCTTGGTAACCTGTCCCCCTACTGGGCCGCCTCATGTAGCTTCAATAGGAGGAGATGTGCCTAGGCTTCCTGTAATCTGATATGCCAAGGCTGCTTGATATCCATGGATGTCTCCCTTTTCTGAAGGGTAAGGGAGGAGGAGTGGATGGGGGAGGGGCTGAAGAGGAGGAAGGACTAGGAGGAGAGGAGGGAGGGGAATCTGCTGTCAGGATGTAAAGTAAATTGAGTTTTAAAAAGTGAAAAAAAAAATACACCCAGCCAGGATTTACCTTTTTAAAAAAATTTTTTATTAATTTATTCTTGTTACATCTCAATGGTTATCCCATCCCTTGTATCCTCCCATTCTTCCCTCCCTCCTATTTTCCCCTTACTCCCCTCCCCTATGACTGTTCCTGAGGGGGACCTCCTCCCCCTGTATATTCTCATAGGGTATCAAGTCTCTTCTTGGTAACCTGCTGTCCTTCCTCTGAGTGCCACCAGGTCTCCCCCTCCAGGGAACATGGTCAAAGTTGAGGCACCAGAGTATGTGAGAAAGTAATATCCCACTCTCCACTCTACTGTGGAGAATGTTCTGCCCATTGGCAAAGCACATTTATCTCATGAGTATGGAATTTTGTTTCTGCCTTTAACAAACATAAGCTCATATATGTGTGTATATAGAAAGAAGAATTGTTTTAAAATGCGTTTATTTATTAATTGATTTCAAAGGGAAACAAAGAAAACCTGTCAAAGGATTCTTTGAGGAAAGAAGATGCACAGGTCTGAGAAATACAAGGTGTCTGTTAATCTGACTGTGTACTCCCCAGAGAATTTAAGGCTTTAGGCTCCCATATGGCCCAGATGAACTAGACTTTCATTGAGCACGTGGCTTTGTGAGAGGTGGAGCACTGTTGTGTTCTGGGGTTCTAGCAGGCCCAGCCGACAAGCCTAAGGCTGGCTTCGGAAGAGTAGCTATCCAGGGTAATGGAGGCCCCTGCTTCTATACTGTGCTCCCTATAGTGTTTACTGATGAATTAATGAAACAGAGGGTTTGGGTAGATGACCTGGAAAACAAGGCCCTGGAATGCAGACAGAAGCATTTCTAGTGATGGGAAGGGATAGTTCTTGCCACAGAAGATGAAGTTGTTGCTCTGGTTTGCTATTTTGTTGCACTGACAATAAATAGAGTTTTACTTGTGTTTAACTTAATGCAGAACTTTATTCTGCCTCCATCTATATTTTGTCCATCATCTGTCTGTCTGTCTCTATCATCTATCTATCTGTCTGTCTGTCTACATATCTATCTCTCTCTCTTCAGGGTGGTTGGCTATACTCTGTCTGCCTATCTATCTATGTCCCATCTATAACCCACTCATACATATGCACTCATGTTGTTACAGTTTGCCTATGAAATGTCCCTCATGACCTCAAGTCTTGAACACTTGGACCCCAGCTGGTGCTATTAGTTTGAGAAGCACCAGAAACTTTAGTAGATAAGTTACTGAGGACTGGGCTTGGGGTGTCTGTCTTGTCCCAGGCTCCTCTCATCCTCAGAGTCACTCTTTTTGCTTTCATCATGCAGCAAGAAAGTAACCTGCCACATTCTCCCATGGCCACGGTGTTCTCCCTAAGTCCATGGGTCCAGGAATCATTATTGGAACCCTGTGAAGCTAAGAGACAAAATAAGCCCCACTCTGAGAAAACTATTAATCATAAGCATTTTTTCCTTATAGTATATCCTAACATTCCTACTTAACACACAATATGTCTCTCTCTCTGTCTCTCTGTCTCTCTGTCTCTCTGTCTCTCTGTCTCTCTGTCTCTCTCTCTGTCTCTCTCTCTCTCTCTCTCTCTCTCTCTCTCTCTCTCTCATCCCCCCATCTCTTTGTGTCTGTCTGTCTGTCTGTCTGTTTTCCTTCTTAACATCTTGAGGAATGGATGGACAGTAGGCCTGTTAACCAATCACTTACTATTAAGTATCTTTATCCTATGTCATCATCCCACAGCAGAAACAATATTAATATATGGGTATAAAGTAGAATTCTTTCAGCTTTCTATTTTTGCATAGTGACTCAATTTGGTTATATAGCACTGTTGTGAAGACTGCAGTGTAAGGAAAGATAACGGACATACTTGGTTGCAGAAATAGAGCAGAAATTTCTGAATTTTTTTAATACGGGGAAAGTGTGACTAATTTAGGCCTAGGAGATGGCTCACTGGGTAGAGGGCTTTCTGTGAGACTCTGAGGACACTTGCTTGGATACCCAACACCTACATAGAAGTTAAGTGTGGCAGTGTGTATCTGTAACTCCAGCATGGAGGGAGAGGGTAGAGACAGGAAGATCTGGGAGGTTGCTGGCCAGCCATTCTAGCCAAAATGGTAAGCTCCAGGTTCAGTGAGAGACCGTATCTGGAAAAATAAGGAGGGCATCTCTAATCTTCCTAAGTGCCTTCATGGACAAGTTTATACAGACACACAGACAGAGACAGAGACAGACAGACAGACAGACAGACAGACAGACACACACACACACACACACACACACACACACACACACACACACATACACACACACACATACACCAGGAGATACTTTTCTACCAGTTTTGCTTGGTAAGAATAAAAATTGTACTATTGTCAGTTTTTGTTGAAACTACTTCCCTCTTATTATTTGTGTGACACAATTTAATGGAATTATAATCTCAAAAAATAAAGAGTTATGTAGAAAAAAGTTTTCGAGATATTAATTCCTGCTAAATAGTGTTAACAGATCACTCTCTGTCCTACTTTGCCTGGTCATTTAGTAGAACAGGATGTATATGTTTTGCATAAAGCAGAAGCACCCTGTGTGTGATGTAAAAAAAAAAGTGATGCTTACTAGTTTGGCTCAAATCATTTAGATTACAGAGTAGCTAATTGGGGCTAGGAATGGACTCAGTAGTTAAGAGCACTGGCTGTCCTTTCAGAAAACCCTGAATCTATTCCCAGTGCTCACATGGTGTCTCACAATCATCTGTAATTCCTGTTCCAGAGGATCCAATGTTCTTTTCTGCCTTCTGAGGGCACCAGGCATGCATGTACACAGACAGACACACAACAAAATATTCTTAAGTTTAAAATAAAAAAGTAGAGAGCAGGGTGTGGTATCACACACCTTTAATCTCAGCACTCTGGAGGCAGAGGTAGGTGAGTTTGAGGCTAGCCTGGCCTACCAAATGAGTCCAAGACAGCCATGGCTACACAGAGAAACCCTGTTTTGAAAAACTAAACAAACAAACAAACAAACAAAAATTAGAATAAAAGAACCAATTGCCTTGTTGGTTTTCATTTAACTGGAAAGAGCGTTTGCTCTTTGTGCACTCTTCTGAGAGAGTTTGGGAAATTCCTGCAATTAAAGCAGTGTTTCTTACTGAAGAGAAACATGACCATTCCAGCCACTATGAGCAGTGTTTTATACCCAGCTGTGTTAACTTTATGCAATCACTGTCTAAGCAAGACCAGTAATTGGTTTTGAAGCTTGTGAGAATTTGCTGGTGCATGTTGGACACTTTTGCATCCTCTCCCTTCACAGGGAGCCTTCAGGGTGAACCTGTGTTCAACTTGCCTTCCTTTTCAAGGCTTACTCCTCCTGTTTCTCGGCATCTTCCAGCTGCGCCTTTGTCAACTTCTGAAGCTCTTCCTTTCTTCCTCTGACATACAGCCTGTTTTTAAAATTATGCCTGTATTTCTTTAGGGTCACGAGATCAGCTTCTAGTTCTTGGTCTTACCCATCTTACAGGGTGTCACTAAATAGCCTTTGATAACTTAGTACTGCAGCTGAGTTTTTGAGTCTCTGGTGGCTTTTTTAGCATAGCAAGTTAAAAACACTACCGTGGTAATTTCATTTTTCTGGTGGCATTGCCTCTTTCTTTCATCATTATTTCCCTCTCTCTTTCCCCCTCCAACTTTTTCCAGGGCTCAATGTCCTGTCCTTACTTGCAGATCTTTTCCTAAGAAAAAGAATTGGACAAAATTGAATTTAAGTAAGAGAATAGCTTTGGATAATTCTATATGCTGGCTGAGAATTGAATTGGTTTGCATCTGTTTCTGAGGAAATAGGCCATTATAGTCATTTGCATTTTAGCAGTGGGGAAAAGTGTAGTGTCAGCCCTTTGAATATTAGACTAGTATTGATTTAAGCCTTATGAACCTATTCCCACAATTAAGATAAAGATGGGTAAAGAGAAATTAATTTTGAGAGCTTTGAAACATGTATTTTTAATTTGCACCTAGAAATTTGTATATATATATGCATATATATCACTGTTTATTTAATATCCTGTTGATAGATATGATATTAGTTCTATATTAATGAATACACTGATAAAATCTTATCTGTTAGATCTTTGTTTAAACACATATTATTACTACAGGGCATAGAGGGGGCTCCTCTATCACTCCCTCTGTTTTGTTAAAAAAGTTGTAAAGATGATTGTTCTCTGTGATGGAAACTCAATTGAGCTAGCCTAAGCAAAAGTCAGGAATTAGATATAAGGAAACAGAGATGCCTCAGTGAGACAAGGGAAAGACGTACAAGCAGGGATTCAGGCCAGTGCTGCAGTAAGCTAAAAACCACAGTCTCTCAACACTCTCTTGTCTGGAACGGTTTCCCCCTGCAAATCCATTTTCTCTGCTTCCCATGTTCCTTGCAATTCCAGATTGACCTACTAGCTACCCAGGTCACGTGTCCCCCAGCTGCGGTTGACCAGGATCACGTGGTAATAGTACACACGAAGCTGTACAGAAGAACCTAGCCTTCAGATCGGGGTCTGGACAGACGTCTAAAGGTGATGTGAATACACCAAGTTACTATCTTCTTACAAGAGACAAAAAAACATGTAGATGCCGCTGATGCCAAACCCATTTCTTTTCTTCATACCACCAGCCTTGGCCAGCATGCCTATGGCTCCTTCAACTGCATTATCCTTCCTCAGTGTGAGTGCTATGATTGTTTTTAGTCTGCTTGTGGCATCATGTTTCAATTATACATATTATTTATGTATTTATACATACACATGCACAACTTATCTAGGCGTGGGTTATATGTCAACTTAAATATATTCCTTTTTGTGCATGTTTTGGTTTCTTACTAAGTTTTGTTCTAAGCATCGTGCAAAGCATAAACAGTGAATGTTTAGTATGTGCCTGTCAGCTGTCTCTTGAGAATGCTTTTTCTGCCCGAGAATTTTAGATAAAGCTCCATCTCTCCCCTTTGAAATTTGCCGTGTTTTATAGACAGGGTGTGACGCCTCACACATGTGATCCCAGAAGCAGGAGTACTTAAGCAAGAGGATCACGATGTTTTTGAGGCAAGCCTGAGCCATATAGTTTTAGGACAGCCTAGGCTACAGAGTGAAATCTGGTTCCAGAAAATTAAAAGCAAACAGACCATATTAGTTATATGCTTTATGTAGGCCTATGCAAATTGCATCGAATAAACTCCATGTGATTTTCATTTGATAAAATCTGCTGCATAAGCCTTTATAACCAAATGTGGGCAGCTTCATACCTAAGAGTGATATATGGGGGGGTCAGGGCCCCATCTGGGCTAAACGCAGCCTCTGCTGGAGATGATGAGTAGACAGCAATTGAGGAAGTGGTTGATAAAACATTTGCCATAGGTGGGAAACTCATCTCCAGAGAGAGAGAGAGAGAGAGAGAGAGAGAGAGAGAGAGAGAGAGAGAGAGAGAGAGGACCTCAACCAGGTGTTTGATGTCTATACAGTAGAGCTTAACAGACACTTTGGCTGGGGAGGGGAGCCAGGATCTCTGCAGAGATGGCTACTCACTGGTTGCCCCATTCATGGAACATTGTTTATCATCTCTCTCCTATCATCTATCTATCTATCTATCTATCTATCTATCTATCTATCTATCATCTGTCATCTGTCAATCTATCATCTGTCTGTCTGGTCTGTCTGTCCATCTGCCCACACATCTATCCTTTCATCCACCCACCAGTGTTGCCATTTCCTTTGTTTTTCTGGCCAGTGTAGACAGCAGGGCAGGGGCCTGAGGTCATGGTTTACAGGGTGTCTTCGCACTCATCACAATAATGGACAAGGTCTCATTCTGAAAACAGTCTTGCGAGGCTCTGGGGGCCTTTTTTGGGAAGCTTCATCCCATTTTCCTTAATTTTTTTTTGTGGCAGTAGAAGAGTGAAAACTACTTTTGAGCTCGACAGTGAGCGAATCTGAAGTAAGATGTGAACAGAGAAAAACAAATTCAGTTACTGTTTGGTTTGGGGGTGGGGGCTAACCAAAGCACAGCAGCGTCTTCCTCTTGGGTTCTGTAAAAGAAATAACAAGCTCCCTATCATAAGCCAACTGATGACTCTGTAACAGATTCCCTAGGTGCCTGGATTTCAGGAGAAAGGCAGGTGCTATAGTTACCATTTCCTCAATGGAGACCAATGTGCCAGACTCACAGACACAGAGGGTTGTAGATGGTCGTATATCCTCCACCAGCACAGGGGGGCACACCTTAACTAAATGTGCTCCACCTCTCTCACATGTCAGAGTCACACATTCTTTCCCTGGAGTGCAGGGCTGTCTTCTCTCTCTTTGTTACCTGGAATTACAGACAGCCCAGACTGCTCATCAGCTAAATGTCACGAAACTCACCCCTTACTCTATATGGAACCTCACTTTGCATGTGAGCCTAAAGTCTCTTCAGAACTCCCACAATACTGTTGCTTGTCTGTTTGACTGTTCATGGCATTAATAACTCACTCTACATACTCTGGTCTGCTGAGAGCAGGAACCAAGCCAATGAAGCTCCCACTGTAGCGGCAAGTGTGAATAAAGAACTTGTTTCATCTGAAATATGCCTCAGCACCTAGTTTTTTTTTTTCTCAAACAAGTATTTTCTTCTTCTCTAGTGTATCTTTAAGAGATCCAGTCCACATTTGGGATGGAGATATATTTACTTATTCATGTAAAGGAGTTTAATTGGCATTACCCTATACAGGATATAAGAAGCCTTAGGTGGTCTAATACAAAGCCCAATGCCACCCCCCAAGTTGGTAGTCAGAGATGTTCATGAGACCCTCAAAACTATAGAGACTATTTCCACTGCTTTTGGTTGCCAATAAGAACTTGATAGTAAAATTCCTGTGTTGAAGACACTCATACTTTGGTCACAGGACATGGAGAAATCAAGTTGACTCTGACCAGGAAGATTCCTCTCTGATGGCTTGTTTTTGTGAGGGTGCTGTGTACACTGCGGGGGGCGGCAGGTGGAGGGATTCATCAACAGTCTTACCTAGCTATGAACCCTGTGAACTACAACAGTGAGATTCAATATTGACATGAAGTTATGGGGATAACCAACTGCTTTCTGAATTAAGGCCTCTCTGTAGGAGGAAATATATTCCTGGTAATATAAATGTGGCCAAGAATTCATGGTTGGGAGTGCACAGGTCCCTGGTGTGAACCTATTACAATAAAGCACTTAACAAACAGTGTATCAAAGCACTCTCAAAATTTGTATCTACATACCCATAGATTAGTGCGGCTTGCACACTATTTCTTTGTGCAGAGGACTATCGTTGTTGACAAGAAACTGAAAACCGATCTAAGTTCATTCAGCAAGGCTCACCAATGGGACATCTGTGACCACAACCCCTACCACCAAGGTTCACTGACCATCGAGGAAGAGGGTTAGAGGCTGGGAAGAACCAGAGTGAAATAGTTTTCTGGATTGGACAGGACCATTGCAGTCATGAACTCACAGCAGCTGTTTTGCTAGCACAAGATCAAGCCAGTCAATGTGACAGCATAGAACAGGAAGAGGCTCATGAGAGCCCCACCACTGAGTGAGGAGCTATGGGCCACTGATGGCTTCTAGGAGAGGGAGAGTCAGTTTACTTTAAGGGTGTGCCCCTGGAAAGGTGACCACACTCCAACAGATGGCTCCGTGCATGAATATGTGAACAGCACATATCTCATTGAGAGAGCTACTTTTTTTTTAAAATATTTTATTTAATTTTTAATTTATGTGCGTTGGTGTGTGGGTGTCAAATTTTTGGAGTTACAGACAGTTGTGAGCTGCCATGTGGGTGCTGGGAATTGAACCCGGGTCCTTTGGAAGAGCAGGCAGTGCTCTTAACCACTGAGCCATCTCTCCAGCCCCCCCCCCCTTTTTTTTTTAAAGCACATGTGGCTTGGAAACGGGTGGGAAGGTGGAGAGTGCATCTGGGAGGAATGGAGGGTGACTATCATCAAAATACACCTTATGAAAATCTTTTAAAAATTAAGAAAATAGTGTATGTAAAAACATAATGGGAACAAGGATGGTGCCCACAACAATGTGTTCATAGGACAGAGAAGAGAGAGACCAGTTCTTTTTCTTAAACCCTGGGGTTGCAGGCTTGGCTAGAGGTCCCATGATCAGCAGCTACCCTTCAAAGGTATGGCCAGCTGCAGTCCCCAGCACCTTTAGTTAGTTACCTGTGCGTAATTTTATTTGTATGGAGGACCTGTAAAGCAAGTTCCATTTCTACATGCTTTGTGAAACCAGAAACTCTAGAAAAATATTCCTCAGGGAAAGCAGCATGGTCACCGTGCTGCCTAGTTTTATGTCAACTTGATACAAGTTAAAGTCATCTGAGAGGAAATAGACTCATTTGAGAAAATGCCTCCATAAGATTGGGTGGTAGGGAGAGCATTTCCTTAATTAGTGACTGACAGGGGGCAGGGGTGGGGGGAAGAGGGAATCAGCCCTTTGTTGGAGGGGCCATCCCTGGGGTGGTGGTCCTGGGTTCTAATAAGAAGACAGGTTGAACAAGCCAGTAAACAGCACTCCTCCATGGCCTCTGTGTCAGTTCCTGTCTCCAGGTTCCTGACAAGTTTGAGTTCCTGCCTGGATGTTTTTTAATGATGAACAGCAATATGGATGTGTAAGCCAAATAAAGCCTTTCCTCCTCAAGTTGTTTCTGGTCCTGGAGTTTCATCACTACTGTGAACCCCTAATGAGGACAGCCACCAATAACAACAAATACCTTTATAATTGATACACAAAGAATTGGGTTTAGCTCCTATAATTTTTTTCTTTGAAGAGTGATACAGCTGGGAACATTTTTCATGTTTATTAGCCCTTATGTTTTCTTTTGTGGATTACCAACTATTTTTCTGGATCTGTAAACATGCACTGTCTGGAAGATTCTTTATCTCCTGCCCCCCCTCCCCACCCCCACCCCCCCACCCAAGACAGGGTTTCTCTGTGTAGCCTTTGGCTGTTCTGGACTTGCTTTATAGACCTGGCTGGTCTTGAATTTAAAGAGATCCACCTGCCTTTGCCTCCTTGAGTGCTGGGATTATAGGTGTGCATCACTGTGCCTGGCTTGGAAGATTCTTAATATTTGGACCCAGTGTATGAGATACAGCTCTGGCCTCAATAGTAACTTATTAGCTGTGAGTGGAGGAAATCTCTACCGACTCCTTGCCTACTCCCTTTGACAAGATTCCTCAGTCTTCCACCATCCCTGTGTTCAGGTGAGAAAATGGAGATCATTATGTTTAATGTGCCTTAAGTCACATTGCCACCGGGCTTCAACGTCGCTTTTTGAACTCAACAGTTTTCACAAGGGGGTCTCAGTTTTTCACCTCTGAGGTGCTCCGACTTCCCACACATCAGAATTTCATCAAGCCAGCGCTGGTAATTCTGCTCTGAGTCCTCTTTACACTTCAAGTTCTCCAGTCCAGTCCAGTCCAATAACCTCATACAAAATTAAATCTTTCCTGCACAGTTCCTTCTTTAGTGTCTCTTCTCTGGCTGGAATTTAAACTTCTGGAGGACAGGCAATTTTCCAGTGTTGCTCATACTGTGCTCCTCGCGTTTATCATAGCCCTGTGGACAGTGTGGGTGTGTAAAGACAGGCTGAGTGAACGAACGGTCTTTACTATCGTCTTTCAGGGGTATTTTGGTTCAGTGCAGATCCATGCCTGTAGGTGCCCACATCACGGGATGCAAGCGAGGAAAGTGGATGTCATTGAACGAGTCCACAGAATGTGCATTCCTTAGGACGAAGGTTCTTCCGGTCTTTACCCACACTTTCTCCCTCTGTCATGGAGGTCCCCCCTCTGAGGCTATCTTACTAAATCTGTGAGCGTTGGCTGTCTCTCTTCTGATGTGGGAATGAATTGGTAGGTGATTTTGATCATGCAACTACTCTATCAGTGCATTTCAGGAAGCATCTAGCTCACCCTAAGTGATGAAGTACACACAAAGGATTAAAGATCTTGGCCAAGGTCAAGCAGCTTTTGACTGGCAAGTTTCCTGCAGCTGGGTTGGACACCTCAGTCGGTTGTTCTTTTCACTACAACACAAGGATGTAGCCATTTGGGCTACGATGGTCTGAGCCACTTTATGTGTCTTGTTGGAGCTCTATCTAGCACCTCAAACACTGAAATGGCACGTAGCATTTTAGCCAAGAAATGTTTTAGAAATGGTTCAGTTTCAAGCTGAAATTTCACTAATTAATATTAGTTACATTTGGAATTCAGCACCTCAGTCCTATTAACCGCATTTCAAGTACTCACAGGTATACAGAGCTGGCAGCTGTTGCGGTGGCAGCTTGCTGTAGAGACGTCTTTGACAATCAGAGAGATACCGTTGATGATATAGATCCTTAACACTGCAGCTCAGGCTGTCCTAGAACTTGCTATTTGTCCCATGTTCACCGTGAACTTGTGATTCTCCCATCTCAGTCTCCTTAACATTGGGATTGTAGGAATGTGCGTTCCGCCATGCCTGGCTAACAAAGACTGTTCTAATAACAGGTAGCTCATTCCATTTACTGGTGGGGTTGTCTGATCTGGTGCCCTGGGGATTCCAGGAAACTGCTGGCTAACTCTCAGATTCTGTTACTTTGGGGCTACAATACTGACTTTTGGAAGCCATTTGGCAGAATGGAAAATAACGTCATCAGTACTTCTTTTAGGGGATTTCCTAATTTCAGTTAGAGAAAGTTTCTTTCTAGCAAATAGAGTTCTTACAAGTCAACTCTGAGAAGACGATTTGAGGCTGTGGGCATTTACTCAATCCCATCATGCCTCAGGGCTTCTTGTTAGTTAGTTTTTTGTTTTGTAATCTATAGGTGGAATAATCAGTGCAACTCATGGGTGCTATTATAAAGAATGAATAATTTATATTCTCAATACATTCATCATGTACTCAGAAGTATCAACTGGCTTTGGGTATTATTTTTGGGCAGGGGACAGGGTTTCTCTGTAGCCTTGGCTGTCCTAGACTGGCTTTGTAGACCAGGCTGGCCTTGAACTCACAGAGATCCTCCTGACTCTGCCTCCCAGAGTGCTAGGATTACAGGCGTGTGCTCCTGCGCCTCACTTCACTCTGTTTCTGTAACACTCACTACATCCAGTCTTTGATAGCCAAGGCACAGTGTGTGATCGTTTATGAGGAAGATGTCCCATGGCAAGATGCTTACCATCTTTACATTCCAAGCTGAAGGCTCAGTGTTCCAAGGGCAGCCTTTGCTTGCTTCTTACAATGCATTGAGGCATCTCTCATGGAAGACCCCTTCCACAAGCTCACTCTGTCTTCCTCACACTCAGTCTCTTCCCTAGTCTGTGCCTGAGGTCTGTGAGCTGACATCTGCCTCTGTTCTGTTCTTCACTGTATCCTCAGAGGCTTGTGAATTTGCATAGTGATGGAGATGCTGCTAGTGGCACTTCTCTGGGTGCTCACTGGGTAAAGTTCATGCTTGTTTATCTTTCTCTCAGCAAAGGTGCTTTCCCTCTCTGAAGAGTAAGCCCTAGAGAGGTTAAGGAAACCTAGGCTGAAGAGTGACAAGTGGCAGAGATAGAATTTGAATCTAGCCTTTCTTTTTCTTTCTTCTTCTTCTTTTCTTTCTTTCTTTCCTTTTATGTTCTTTTTTTTTTTTTGAGACAGAGCTGCATGTGGTGGTGCATGCCTTTAATCCCAGCATTCAAGAGGCAGAGGCAAGTGGATCGCAGTGAGTTCGAGACCAGCCTGGTCTACAAATCGAGTCCAGGACAGCCAAGGCTACACAGAGAAACCCTGTCTAAAAACAGACAAACAAATACACACCAAACCAAAACAACACACCCCTAGCCTTTCTTATTCTAATCTCTCACTCTGTCTGGGTCAACAGCTGGCTAGCTAGGGCAATCTGCTGCCTTGTAGCGGATCTCAGACCTACAAGGGTGTAAGAACTCAGGAGGTTGTCTCTGTTTATTTTCTGTGGCATCATTCTGCAGCAAACTTTTTACTTCTGTTGCCTCGCTCCTGCAAGGGCTGCATACAGCCACAGGCAGCATCATTTAAGATGGAAAGACAAGCATTCTCTTTCTTGTGGTCACATCAGACACATGCAACTCACTGTTGTGTATAAACGCCACTGTTTGCTCTTCAGTGCACCTCTAAGGGTTCCACTGATGGCTGTTGACAGGGTCAAAGAAATGGGAAGCTGTTGTCTAGTGAGGCAGAGCGTCAGTTTGTAAGACAAAGTTCAGAAGGTCTGCTACACAGGTGGGCTGAACTGTGCAGGTGAAAACAGTTAAGGCAGGAAATTTCAAGCTGTGTGTTCTCAGTTTTTAACAGCAGATACAAACCTAAAATCAGTTAAACATAAGCCAAAATCATTCAAGACTGTTCTATGGCTTTTTTTCCCCAGATGCATGGGGTCATATTTTATGAACAGTTGCCTCTTCTGACAGACATATCTATGGTGAAAATCTATGGGGTAAATCTTATAATCCTAATCTCTTGGCATTATTGCCTCAAAGTGCCTAGTAATAACATTCATATTAGCAGTGTGCTCTCCTGCATTGAGATTCTCACAGGTAGCATACGGGAGTTATTGGGGCTCTGCTGTGACTGTTCAAAGTATGGTGTCTTGGTGTGCCCAGTGATAGTATGAAGGAGCAATCAGAACAATGGGGGATCTTTCTGAGCACCCGTTCTTTCTTTAAGTTTCAAAATTATTTTAGTTTTTATGTGTGTGTGTTTGAGCATAAGAATGCAGTGCCCGTGGAGGCCAGAAAGGGGCGCCATATCCATCGGAGCTGGAGTTAACAGGTGGTTATGAGCTGCTCCACGTGGGCTGAGCACCCGTTCTTAGCATCTGCTCATACCTTCTTTTTCCTCAGCACGTCTTTTCTACTCTTATGCTTCCCTACTCTGTCTCTTGTTTCTCAGCCGACTTAGCACAAACACATAGTTTCCCCTGCATCTTGAGTCTTCAGTTCTGAAGGTCTTCATGTCAGGAAACTTTGTTAAATAAATGTGTTTCTTGTTTGCCTGTCCTTGGTCACAGATGTGTCTGTTCTATGTGGTGATGAAAGAGAAAGGCTGTTGTTACTCTCTTTCCACCAAGCTCGGGGGAGGGGGGGGGTGAAGCAATTGATTGTCTTGACTCCTCAACAGGCTGGCACCAGACACTGGCTTCACAGATGCCGTGAAAAGACACCCTTGATGTTTCAAATGAAGGAAGGATTCTTTCTCTCTTGGGTCTGAGCTGTCTTTCTTGTTGTCAACTGCTGTCATCTGGTGGCAAGTCTGAGGAACAGCAGAAGCCACCAGTATAGACAGTAATTTGTTCTTTTTCATATTTGGGAACATGCGCCTCCAGCACATGATCCCTAGGTGCTCTTCACAACGCTGGAATTTGTTAGCACCTATCAGCTCATCCATCTTCAGGTTATAACATTAACAACCAGTATTCAGTGAACCTTGCATCGATGACCCAGGTCCTTGTAAGTGCTTTACATGGGTTGTCTTACTTATTATTTATGAGGCCTTGTGCTAGTTTGGTTTATGTCAACTTGATACAAGCTAGAGTTATCTGAATGGAGGGAACCTTAATTGAAAAGACGCCTTTATAAGACTGGGCCATCCCGGGCAGTGGTGGCTCACTCCTTTGATCCCAGCACTTAGGAGGCAGAGGCAGGCGGGCCTCTGTGAGTTTGAGGAGAGCCTGGCCTATAGTATGAGTTCCAGGGCAGCCTGGATTACACAGAGAAACCCTGTCCAGGAAAATAAAGCAAAAACAAAAACAAGTAAAAAAAAAATCCCATGCCAGGCCCAGTGCTGGGCTCTGCCTGCTGCCCTCAGGATGCAAAGCGGTCAACTACTCCAGCAACATGCCTGCCTGCATGCCACCATGCTCCCCGCCATGATGATAATGGGCTGAGCCTCTGAAAGTAGAAGCAAACCCCCAAATTAGATGCTTTCTTTTATAAGAATGGCCTGAGTCATGGTGTCTTCTCACAGCAACTGAACACTAACTAAAACCCAACTCCCGAGGAGCAAGCGAGTAAGCAGCACTCCTCCACGACCTATGCATCAGCTCCTGCCTCTATTCCTATATGGACTTTTGAAATAGTTGTTCCTATAATATTTAGAATATGAACTTGACATACAGGGAGAGGAGGGCAGAGATCGCTTACATTGGAAAGCCACTGCTTTTTATATATGCGGAACAGAATGATTTCGATTTAAAGTCACACATTTTCTGTAAGACCTTTACAACTTTGCCCTCTTTTCCATTTCTCATTTCTCTGTGGCTAGCCTAAGAGAGAATAAAGAAGATCCTACATAATTCATTTTGAAATTCATAACCACACTTTTTTCCTACGAAAAGCACATTGATAATTTTAGACTTATTCATATACCGTGTTGTTTTTGTCATATGATCTCAACTTTGCTGTTGTTTCTTTATAGTACATAAAGTCTTTAGGAGTGTTAGTCATGGTTGGTAAGTTTATCCAAAATATTGAAAACTGTACGTATTTCTGTACAGCAGTACTACTGCCGATGTCCTGTAACTGCTGAAGGAATCCGTGTGTCCTTGAGGGAGGAGCATGCTATATGTATTATACTCTGGCTTTTGGTCCTGCTGAATATTCACTTCAGTATAAAATTCTCATTTCACGCACCGATTTCCCCATTTCTAGATGTGGAAAAATCATGTCTTGTAAATTAAATGGCTTGGGAGTGTTACAGGCAGTTGTTTAGAGTCCCAGAACCTCTGTTGCTCTAACGTCTGTATTTCAGACATCTAATATTTGGCATCCTGACAGCCCCCTCTACAAGTGACTTCTTGTTTGTTTGTTTGAAACAGGGTTTCTCTCTGTAGCTTTGGCTGTCCTACACTCACTTTGTAGGTCAGGCTGGCCTCGAACTCACAGAGATCAACCTGCTCCTGACTCCCAGTGCTGGGATTACAGGCACCATGCCACCATGCCTGGCATGATCTAGGCTTTCCACTGTTCAGCTTTGGGTAACTTCCTTTCATTTCACTCTCATGACTGTTTAAGGCATGGTAAGTATGCATTTGTCTCCCATGCCTGCTTGCACAAGGGGATACTGAGAGACTGAGGAAGGTGGGAGTCAAAGAGCGGTTGAGGTGGTCACATAGGTCTATTCATAGAAAAGGCATATTAAAAAAAAACATTGTTAAGAATATGTTCAGGGCTTGCAGAGATGGCTTAGCAGTCATCCAGAGGACCCAGATTGGATTCCCATTTCCCACCTGGTAGCTCTCAACCATCTGAAATGCTAGTCCTAGAGGATCTAATGCCTTCTCTTGGCCTCTGAGGGCACCAAGCACACACAAAGTGTTCATGTATGCATGCAATCACTCATACACATAGGATAAATATCTAGGAAACAAAGAAAATATTCAAAGTTCATTTAAAAATAGTGTGTGTATGTGTGTGTGTGTGTGTGTGTGTGTGTGTGTGTGTGTGTATGTGTGTGTGTACACACATGTGATTGCATCTGTGAAAGCCACAGGTTGATTTTGAGTGTCTTTTACTTTTTGACACAGGGTCTCTCACTTTGGCTGCACTGGGTGGGGATCTGCCAGTCTCCACCTGCCCTCACTTTCCATCTTCATCTGGCATCACAGGTGCATGCTGCCAGGCCAGGCTTTCATGTGGGACGTGGTGAGCCAAACCCAGGTCCTCAGGTTTGCACATCTATTCTTGTACCTATTGAGCCATCTCACCAGCACCAAGAGTCTTCACGACTTATTTTAGGTCATAGGGTTGAACAAACTATTCTCAGCATATTAAATGCCAACACTGGTTTCTCTAAGGACTCTCTTTCTCCAGCCCTCTTCCTTTCCTAATTGCACCCCCATAGCCTCCTCTCAGCTGTCATTGAAGCCAGGTATGTATTAAAATGAACCTAATGTCTTTGGATTTGCTTTTATGACTTCTTGCAAAAACGTATGTTGTTTTATGCAAAAAAAACCTTACTCAGATGAAGCTGTGTTGCAGATTCTCATGAATTTTTACTTAATTCCCTCAGGGTGACGCTGTAAGGGAAGCCAAGTCGCTGTGTGCACACTGTGATCACTGTCTCTTACTGCATAGTATTCACCTTGCAAGTATTGTCGTGTCTTCCTAGTGATGGATTTCAGGACAGTGCCAACTCCAACCCACACCACTAGAAGTAACAACTCGATAAATAACTGTGCATCCTCTTATGGGCCAGAGTGAGAGTCTCTTTAGGTTATCACGTACGTAGAGTGGAAATCTTGACTCAGAAAGTTTGGTTCTGTCTGTCAGTATATACCACCCTCCACCACCCCAGTCTACAACTTGTTAAGTCAACATGAAAATTAAGACTTTCTTTTAAAAGATACTAAGGCTTACCAGAAAATCATAGCTTTTAGTGATGTTTGGTGTGCTATGTAAGCTAAATGGAAAACTATTAGTCAACCTAGAGATAGCCCTGAATGCGTGGGGGGAAAACCTAATATATGTTTTTTAAAGAGTCCCTTAGGTCAATGGGAAGCCACGATGCAGATAAAGTTGCTTCTTTTTTGAAGAATGAAGCTAGATTTTCACCTACCATTAAACATGGAGGTAGGCTCCAGGTAGGCATTTGTTTGTGAGGACAGTTGGGCAGTCTACAGAATATCAACTCCAGCACCTTGACACCTACTTAAAAGAAAATACTTAAAATCTCTAACTGTGAAGCAAAAATATGAGTATGATTACAACAAGATGGTACACTGAGGGAATTATGTAGACATATAAATATGTCTAAAATTAGCAATGCGCTTTTGGTAGACAAAAAGGATTGGTGAGAAATTTTGAAATAAATTCTACAGGATTTTTTCTTTCTTCTCTTTTTCTTTTCTTTTCTTTCTTTCTTTTTCTACTAGCTTTATTGGGTTAATCACAGAAAGAGGAGAGGAAAAGGGAAAGAGAGGGGGAGAGAGGGAGGGAGGGAAGGAGAGAGGGAAGCCGCTTACAGGAAAGGTGTTACCTTTGAGTCTCTATTCTCTTCTAAGTATAAAAACAGTGACTTTCCATTGACACAGGGAAGGGGTTCAGAGACCTCTCAAGGTATGAAATGATAATTGCAAGTTTAAGCAATGTATTTATAATGAGCACTCAATCCAACCACCCAGCCTAAAGGAAGAAGTCCCCAGAGCAAACTAGCCTGAGGAGAGAGATTTCCAAAATTAGGTGCAATCAGAAAGATGCTCATGAAGAAGGCAGGGAGAATAACTTGGCACATACCAACATTTAGCACTGCATTGGGGAACTGCATATCCCCTCTCATCTGCAGATCTCAGATTTTAATTTTAATATGTGCGCGCACGGGCACGTGCGTGGGTGTGCATGCCTGTGGGTGCGTGTGTGTATGTGGGGAGAGTAAAGATCATGGGAGTGAAAAGGGCACCATGAGAGGGAGATATAGAGATCTTAAGGAATGGGGGAGGCATGAGGCTAATAGAATATATGTGGGTAGGGAGGGGGAGCTCTGAGGGGAGGAAGGGTACAAGCATTGAGTGGGGCGAGGATGAGGACGGAGGGTCAATAAAAACAAAGCATTTGCTAAAATGTCACCATGAAATCCTTCACCTAGTGTGTGAGTCAAAAGCAAAACAAAACAATACAAAAAAAAAAAAAAACCCCTCCAAACACAAGCAAAGTTTTCTTCAAACAAATCCCTGATAAATACTGGGCAGTTTCTTAACATACAATCTCTCTCTTGGGAAATGTTTGTTATCGTATAGAAAAAAAAACCTAACAACAAAACCCTTACTCAAATGAAACTGTGTAGTAGATTCTCACTATTTTTTACTTAATTCCCTCAGGGTGACTTAATTCCAAGTTGCTGTGTACACACTGTGATCACTGTCTCTTACTCACTTGGTGGCTCAGCTCTCCATAACTACAGTTCCAGGGGGTCTGACATCCTCTTCTGGTCTCTGTAGGCATGCGTGTGGGGCACAGACATAAGACCCATAAACACAAACTGAAATAAGGATAAAAAGAATGAGCTTCCCCATGCATTTTTACATAAATATGTGGTGTATGGTGTTTGTCCTTCTCTACCTCCTCTTGTCCTCTTCCCTGCCGTTGGTTGGCGGTGTCTCCTCCATGATAGGCTTGCTAAGACAGCTTTGCTCGTGTGGATGCTCTGTTGCAAACAGTCTTAGGGCCAACACTATATTCTTGTGTCATCTTTCTCTTTTTAGGACAGTCATGGAAGTGGGAGTTAACGCTTTTAGTACCCTTCTTGGTGGAGGCTTCTTGGATTTGGGTGGCTTTAGGTAAATCATTTAGTCTTTTAATGCCTTCTTGTTTCTCTATTTATTCATGGCAAATATGTTTATGAGGAAAATATATCCCTCTGTGTATACGTGTCATTTGCCATGCTGGGAACTATGGGTGGCCTGCTCCTTTTTGACGTAAAGATCCTTCTTTCACGTTTGTCATCATAAAAACAATTCTAAGCATCCTTTTTGAGGGCGTTGACATAGGTCACTTTGCTGCTGAGAACGTCTTTCATCAGTAGTACCAATACATCAGTAGTCAACCGATGGTAAGAGTTGCCCCTGGGTTCCAGTGAGACGGGAGTTCTAAGTCTGAAGAGATGTTTCAGATGTTTGCATGTTATAAGCATCTATGGAGGAGGCACCACGTGGTAGTATAAAGATGCAAATGCTAGGCTCTGGCTGACCAGGTTCAGTTCCTGACTCCAGTGCCCAGATTTCTCCCAAATCCTCAGTTATTTCCCCAGCTCTTGTAAGTGAATTTCTGACCTCCCATCTTTAGGTTACCCAAGTATCTTTGAGAGCCTTGCAGCAAGTGCTGTTCGTAGTCTGGGTTGTTTTTTGTTTTTGTTTGTTTGCTTGTGTTTTTTGTTTTAAAGATTTATTTATTTATTGAATGTGAGTGCTTTATTTGCAGAAGAGGGCGTCAGATCACATTACAGATGGTTGTGAGCCACCATGTGGTTGCTGGGAATTGAACTCAGGACCTCTGGAAGAGCAGGCAGTGCTCTTTACCACTGAGCCATCTCTCCAACCCATTTTTTTTTTTTACAGGTTTGTTATCTTTCAGATGCACATAAAGACTGTGCTCGATTGTTGAGAGGACTGAAGAAGAGGATGGATAAGATGAGGATGGAGGACTGGATGCAGGCCAGCCCCGAGTCATTCTCTCAATGTCTCAGTTCTACTTAGCAACCTCAAGTTCAGCAAAATTATAAACGACGACATCCTGTGCTTTTGGAGGGACACATAGATTTTTAAAACCTGCAATACCACGAGTGTGTTCTTCTGAGGAGATAGAGGAGTCTTCTTTATGCTAGTGAAGTGTCTGACAACCTGAGGGCCTCAATGGAGACACCAGTTAAGACTCAGCTCCTGAGCCACTCCTAAGATGCTATTGGTTCATGCTGCTCACCTGTTTCCCCTGGAGATGGTGTAGATGGGAGCTTTGCTGGCTCAGTCCCTTTACTATTTCAGCCACTGTATAGCCCAACATCTCTGCTGGAAGGTCTCAGTGAAATCCCCGGAAACCATGGAGGGACTTAAGGTGGAAGTCATGGCCCTGAGAGAGGCACGGCTTCTTCCCAGGATGAAAGGCATGGATGTCTGAGCCCCATGTATGAGCCTGTGGCCTGCTGAGATGCAAAGAAGACAGGCTGCGGCCTTGCAGGGCAACCCAGTGAGTTGGAAGTAGGGAGGAGTGTGAAGGCAAGAGAAGAAAGCCAGGTAACAGAGGAATACCAGTCACACATAGGGGATTCTACAGGTTTACTCTTCATAGTCTAAGACATTTCTGTAAAATTGTGTTTGCTAATTCTTTGAATCCTCCAGGGTCTTTGGAACCCTCCCTTACTGAACGGCACTTCTGTGACACATTGTTGGAGACAAAGAAGGAATTGTCTCTATTTTAGAAATTTCCCTACCAGCAGACACTTATTTGGAAAACCCACAGTTTTAAAATATAGTATTTGCTTTTCGCATTAAAAATAATTTACTTTCTGGGGCTGGAAATGGATCAGTGGGTAAGAGCATGGGTGGCTCAGATCACCTGCCACTTCAGTCCAGGTCATTCGATGTTCTCCTCTGGCCTCCCTGGGCACCAGGTATGCATATGTGGTGTGCAGAAATACGTGCAGGCAAAACACCCATGTACATACAAGAGAAATAACTCTCAAAAAAGGACGTTTTAAAAACTAACGTCGCTTTTCCTTTCTCTGTATCTTGCTGCTCCTCCATACCTCTTCATGTCCCAGCACCCAGCTCTAAGCACATGGTTACTGTGACGACTAATAAGAGAGTCGGGATGAAATTGAAAAACTCATTTGGAAAGACTGGAAGCCAAAGGAATGTAATACAAGGAACTTTTATCCACCCACCCCTCTGTCAGCATACAGGGGCTTCCATTGGCCTATCCTCAGGGACCTAGCAGTTGCTTACATCATCACCTGTGAGGTGCAACAAGGTGTGTGCTGTGGAGAAAAAGGACCCGCCCCCGCCCCCCCCCCCCCCCGCGCCCCTCCCGCTCCCGCAGCTCAAGCTCCCCCAAGGCCCATGATCCCTGCCTGCGTTTTTTGCTCTTCTCTGACCTCCCGGCTCTGCTCCTGTCTGTCTGTCTGCGTGTCTGCCTCTACCCCTACCCCTCTAAACCAGATTCTTATACCAGATCTGTTGCATGGCGTAATTTCTCAGGGCTATGGGCCTGCCACGGGACCCTTCACTTTTCTCCTGCTTTGGACTTTACTTCTTTAAGCAAGGAGAGGCGAGAGAGTATAGGGTAGACAGTGGGAGAGGAGGGAGGGCGCACTTATTCCTGCTACCGAGCATGTCTGCTTCTTTTGGGGGCGCATGTGCCCTTCGTTTCTGTGCAACATTCCAGCTTGACTGAGTCGGAAGACCCATGAATCACTCTGGGGAGTGTGTTTGTGGAGCGTCCTTGGTTTGGGGGCTCAGGAAAAGTCAGCTTTTCTGAAGAGGCATTTCCCGTTCTCCAAGGTGCTCACACTGGCTGTTCTGGAAGAAAAGATGGAAAGACTGGGTGGTGGGGGTGGAGTCGGGTAGGAGTAGGGGGAGAGCGAGAGGAGGGCATGAGGGCTGGCACATGTGCGGAGCAGCTGAGTCATACAGGGTCAGGCAGTTACATGGACATTACTTTGAGCTGAGGCTACTGGATAAAATTTCTCCCACTACTGGGACGGGCACAGAGCCGAAAGGAAGAAAGCTGGCACAGTTCCCCAGATAATCCCATCCACTGGAATCTGCTCTCTAGGGGCTGCCAACACACACTTTAAGCTCCTTTCTTCAGTAGTTCCTGGGGTTCTGAACTACAGACCAAGATTATTTTCATCCTCTCCCTGCTCCCGTTCCTCCTTCCCTCCATCCTTCCCCCTCTTCCCCCCTCACGGCTATTCAAGATAGGGTCTCTCTGTGTAGCCTTGGCTGTCTTGCAAGGGATTCACTCTGTAGACCAGGCTGGCCTCAAACTCACAGAGGTCCACCTGCCTCTGCCCCCCCTGAGTGCTGGGATTAAAGGTGTGTGCCACCATGCTTGGCTTAAAATTACATTTTAATTAAAAAAGAAGTGTTCTGCCTGTACACGTGAACACACACACACACACACACACACACACACACACACACACACACACACACACGGCATTGGGCATTTCCCTCCATGTTCTCCTTTTACAACTTAACATCACTCCTCTTAGTTCCTTTTGTAGTTCTAGATAGTTACCCTTAGTGTATACTTAGGTGATTTTAGGTATCTATACACAGTCGGGGTTGCACAAATGAGGGAATGAAAGGAAGTGTAGTATTTGTCTTTCTGAGGTTGGCTTACTTCTTTTGATATGATTATTTCCAGTTGTATCCATTGTCCTGAAAATAACACGACTTTGTTCTTTTGTGGCTGGAAGCACTTCTGTTATGTATACATATACACCAGGTTTTCCTGCTCCCCTGTTGCCTGACACCTGGGCTGACTCTGTCACTTAGCTATTGTGAATAATGCTGCAGTAGACACTGATGTGTGAGTCTCTCTGTGATGTGATGACTTGGAGTGCTTTGGGTGGATACAGTAGGACAGCTGGGCTATGTGGTGGATATATATATATATATATTTTTTTTTTCTTAGAAATCTCTATATTGACTTCTACAGTGGCTAGATTAGTTAATATTCCCAACAGCATATTATATAAAGGTTAGCATTTATTGCTATTTGTTTTCTTAATGATTGCCATTCTGGATAGGGGGCCAGATTTACGTTTTTCTGATGACTAATGGGGTTGGACATTTTGTCAGTGCGTATTAGCCACTTACATTTCCTTTAAAATATACTATTTGTTTTATTAGCTCATTTATTTATTGGGTTGTTTGATTGCTTCTTGCTTAGTTTTTGAGTTCTTTGGTAGTCGAGCCACAAATAGAAGAAATGAAGCTACATCCCTGTTTCTCACCTTGTACAAAAATCAACTCCAATGAATCAAGATCCAAATGTAAAACCCAAAACTCTAGAACTACTGGAAGATGGTACATAGGTAGAACCTTCTGGATAGGACTATAGCTGAGGAAATAAGGTCAACAACTAACCTTATGTACTTCAGAAGTCTCCTTGGCAGCACGGGACTCAGTTAAATGAGTACCGGAGTGGGTATGGGATGGAAGAAAATCTCTGCAAGCTATGCATCTGAAGGACCACCTTGAAGAGCCATTGTAAAGAGACTCCTGCTATATGTCAACTAGGATGGAAGAAGCACATGTGAACCTTTGGCTCCTCTTCAGAAACAATTTCCAGCGATCTGCCCACAAGACCTTCACTGTGTTCTCTGGGGCTTCGGGGGCCAGAATTCAGTGGTGGCATTGCTACTATCTAGGGATTTCAATTGGGGTCATTGTCTCTGTTAAAGAATTAGACTCCCAGTAGCCTCCATAGACTCTCCATAGACTTCCGGCAGCCTCCCCCATGCCAGAGATGCCCTTCCTGCCATCGATTTCCATTCTCGTTCCTAGTCCTTTCCCCACACCAGATCCCCTCCGCTGTCCCTGTCCCCACCACCTCCCAGATCCTTTCCTCCACCTACTTCAGATGTCTGTTTCCCCTTCCAAGTGAGATTCAAGCATCCTCCCTAGGGCCCTTCTTCTTACTTAGCTTCTTCAGGTCCGTGGACTGTGGGATGGCTATCCTGTACTGTATGGCTAATATCCACTTATATTGAGTACATACTGAGTCTCTTCCTGGGTCTGGGTTACTTTGTCAGGATGATACTTCCTAGTTACATCCATTTGCCTGCAATTTTCATGATGTCCTTGTTTGTAATAGCTGAGTAGCATTCCATTGTATAAACGTACCACATTTTCTTTATCTATTCTTTGGTTGTTTCCAGTTTCTGGCTATTACAAATAAAGCTGCTATGTACATAGTTGAGCAAATGTTTTTGTGGTATGGTGGAGCATCCTTTGGGTATGTGCCCAGGAGTGGTATAGCTGGGTCTATACCAGGTAGAACTCTTGACAATTTTCTGAAAAACTTCCAGATTGATTTCCACAGTGGTTGTATATATTTGCACTCCCACCAGCAAAGGAAGAGTGTTCTCCTTTCTCCACATCCTCACCAGCATGAGCTGTCACTTGAGCTTTTGATCTTAGCTATTCTGACTGGTGTAAGAGGAAATCTGAGTCATTTTGATTTGCATTTCCTTGATGACTAAGGACATTGAGCACTTCTTTACGTGCTTCTCAGCCATGGAGATTCCTCTTATTTACTTTATGTTAAGAAAACAAATGTTCCTGGCATTTCAGATGAAAGCTCTGAGTGTACAAATGCCTCTTACTAGATAGTTATGAGGAGAGAGCAGGAAATTGTTTGGGGGTGGGTGGATAAAATGCAGCTACTGTAATTATCCTCAGAGGAACCTTGTAAGGAAGTGGGTACCACTAGGGGGTTTACATAGGAAACAGAGGAATATTTTCAGAGGCCTTTCTTTTGAGAACATGTATGGAGCCTCTTTATTTAGAATATGATATCAGCACAGGGTCCATGCTGGGCTTGGATGGAGTGGACTTTGCTGTGATCCCATCCATTTTCTTCCAGATTCTGCCCTTATGATGACATAGGAGAACTACGCTGGGGGAAGTCAGTGCCAGATCTCAGCCCTATGGGAGAGGTGTCTAGCTTGAGGGAAGGACCTATGTAGGGAATGTGCAGAGCTGGACCAGTTGCCTCCAAACTGCAGTGAGGTCCTGTTGTCACCTAACGGAGTTTTTACTGGCTATGGATTGAACTAGAAATGATCATAATTAGTGAGTTAACCTAGAAGCAGAAAGAGTCAAATGGTATATACTCACTTATATCTGCATACTAGCCCAAGGGACATGTCCCATGAAAGTCTTCACTTACCAGGAAATTGGGACAGAGGGGAGGACATCCTATTGTGACTATAGATGAGAGAAACATGGGAGAATGGCAAAGTAGAAGGATCCAGAGGGTCCTCGAAACCTACAAGAAGAACATTATGATAGGCAGATTTGGCCCCAGATGTCCTGCTCAAACTATGGCACCAGCCAAGGACAATACGTGTAATAAACTTCAAACCCTTACCCAGATCTAGCCAATGGACAGGACATTCTTCACAGTTGTGTAGAGAGTGAGGTCTGACTTTCACATGAACTCTGGTGCCCCATATTTGACCACGTCCCCTGTATGGGGAGGCCTGGTGGCACTCAGAGGAAGGATAGCAGGTTACCAAGAAGAGAATTGATACCCTATGAACATATACAGGGGGAGGAGGTCCCCCTCAGTCACAGTCATAGGGGAGGGGAGTAAGGGGAAAATGGGAAGGAGGGAGGAATGGGAGGATACAAGGGATGGGATAACCACTGAGATGTAATATGAATACATTAATAAAATAAAATTAAAAAAAGAATGTAAATGCCACTCAACAATGGAAACTATAAACTTCAGAGATGTAAACCTATGTATATGTAGCTCTGAGAAAAACAAAGCACCCACCCACACCCACACCCACACACCCACACACACTCACACACACACACACACACACACACACACAATCTGAAGTTCAGCATGAAAATGCAGTCCTCTAGTCCCAGCACTTGGGAAGAACAGGCTGGAGGATCAGGAGTTCACGACCATCATCAGTCAGTTGTGTAGCCAGTTGTGTAGCAAGTTTAAGGCTAGCCTAGGCTACCAGAGTCCATGTTTCAAATAACCACAAAATAAAGAAAAAAAATAGAGAAAATCTTGAAAACGGGTGTAGTGATTCATGTCTATAATCTCAGTACTTGTAAGGCTGGGTAGAAATAGAGTTCCAGGCCAGCCTGGCCTATGTAGCAAGTCCTTATTTCAAACAAATTTAAAACATTATTACTTCAGTTACAAGTAGTATAGTTGCATTGGATAAAAATGAGAAAAACCAGAAAGCCTTCCATCAAAAACCTACTGTCCAGAGTATTTACTGTTGACCTTTGTCCCTGATTTGTCCATATTTTTTCTCAACATGCAAATGCATGCATTAACAAAATGTAAGTTTTTTTCTCAACATGCAGATGCATACACTAGCAAACAAACAACAAGACGGATCATGTTGGTTTGCTTTGTGGATCACTAAATCTGACCTGCCTTGATATGAACTCCTAAGTGTCAGTGAGTATAAATCTGAGACTCTAGCAATCAGGACATTTCCTAAGGACAGACACTCGTATTAAGCGCCACAGGTTAAAAAGGATACAAGATAAAAATAACTTGGCTTTTGAACAACTGAGTGCAGGACTTAGAAGATTCCAGGCTCTCTATATTTTCTCTCATGATCGTCTATATGACTGTTTCGTTTCTCTCTCTTACTGAACACTGATAGGAAATACAGGGGATAGTCTGGGTCTTCCGCACCTTCTTATACTGGTTTCCATGCTAGTTCTCTGAGGACTATGTCTCCTGTTTTTAGAGACCCCGAGTCCAACCCCCTTCTCAGGGACTGTTTATATGGGACAGTGCCAAGGTGTGCCCTGGCAGTTTGAGAGTTCCCTGTTGGTCAGCAGGTTTATCAGCATTGGGAATCGCCATGACCTGGCAAGCCAGATATCTTGGATTTGGATTGCCAGAAGCCAGATAAAAAGCTTAAGCAGTAACCCGCTGCTGTCATCCTTGCCTCCTATGGGAACATGTGAGGTGGAGACAAGAGATTTCTCAGAAGTTCAGTGGCCAGCTAGTGTAGCTCATGCAGCGTAAACCAGGAGGCCGACCTATCCTCAGACATGGACCTCCGTATGTGCGCAGTGGCTTGCAAGCTCCCATGCTCTTATACAAAAGCACATATCACATCACATATGCACGAAACAATACATACGCACACAGTTTTTAAAAAGAAAAGTGTTTTTTGTTTTTTTGTTTTGTTTTGGTTAGGTGTGGTGGTCCACACCTGTAACCCAGGGGACCATGATCTTGTAGCCTGGGCTACAAGTGAAACCTTGTAAAATTAAAAGGTAAATGAATGAATGAATGAACGAACGAACGAATACATAAACAAACAAACACGCAGTCTTTGGTGAATTGCATGTAATGGAATTTTCCTCTTCCTGTGACTATCTGCAGTGTAGTTAGCCCCAAACTGTTCTCGTCAGTTCCTCCTGGGCAAAACCTCTTTCAGCATTTTTATGCAATAATCCCCTTCCCAGCTGTGGGATTACCCAGGGTCAGTGTGTTCGACCAGTGTGACACCACGCTCTGCCAGTTAGAAGGAGCGCGAGAAAGATGGCTATGCAGGACACACACTGACAGCAAAACCACATGTGCCACAGGGTGGCTTAACCTAGATTTCTGCCCCGTAAAAAGGGGCCGTGGCAAGATGAGTGACAGCAGCTTGGGACAGGATGCCCAATTATTCGATTCTACTGGATTTCTTATTAAGGGCAGAGTTTGATTTTGAGGAACGTTTAGACGCACTTACCAGAAAACATGCTTTCTTAGAAGTCCCATCTGTTGCCCTAGTGGGGGAGGGGGCGCGGGAGCTAACCTCCATTTGCTCCGTTCTTGGTCCTGTGATGATTAAGCAGACTTGACGCTGTGATATGGGGGGTTACCAGTATGTTACCTCAGCTTTTGGAATTAGGCTGTGACTCGAAATATTTCCATCTTGCAGCCCTCAGAGATATTTTGACCATGGGAAGAGGCAGAGGGATGTCTATTTTTAGATACTTCCATGAAGTCTTTGACCCTTGAAAAGAGTAGTTGCATCCAAGCTACCCAGTAAGTAGAGGCATGGCTGTCCCCTACAACTCTAGCTGTGTGGCTTGGTTTCTTTCTAACTTAGAGAAAGACATTATTTAGTTTTTGGCTTTATAAAGTCCTGTTTGCATGTATCAAGCACTTTGGCCGTAAAACCCCACGTTTGAATGTGACTTTTTCTTAACCATTGCCTGTCGCAGTTACTACTCATTAAATCTTCATACAGCTGATTTCGTCCTTCCTGGATGGACAAGTTCCCTTGTGCTCAGTTCACCTAACATTTTATCATGTCAATGTCTGTTTGCATGTGATTTAACCTTTCTGGTCTCATGGGTGTGTTCCAGGCTAAAGGAACTTGGATACCTCCAGATCCTCCTGTTTTCACCATTGGTGGAGCACACATCTTGCTCTAGGTGACGTTCCATCACACCACAACCTTGGGGAAGAAGAAGCCTGACACCTATTATCCTGCCACTGGTTTGAGCAAGTGTTGTGTATCTAAAGAGCAAACAGAAATCCCACAAATATACAGCTTATGTTTAGAATAAATAAATGACAAATGCAGTCATTTATTAAAGAAAATTTTATTGCATACCAATTTGGTTTCAGGAACATTGCCAAAAATTAAAAGTCCTTATGCACCCAATACCAGTTTTAAGCTTTTTTTTTACATTATTTTCACCCATGATCTCTACAATGTAGATAGTATTGCTATTTCCATTCTTTTCATGAGGAAACAGGTTCAGAGTGGAGGGGCAGGCAGCCAGCCAGCAGAAATCATGTTTATTCTGTGTTTGCCTTTTGAACACATGCCCCACAGCTTCACATACCCAGGAGACTCTATGGGTACAGAGCAAGCTCAACAGCTGTCACTCACATCTTCCTGGGCAGTAGAACCTCAGGTGTGAAGTCATTTTTAGTAAAACTTACCACATACTAACAGTACACACTCGAATGAATGTACATATGCTGCACGCTTCAATAGTGGGTATATAAATATACCCTGTATTTATTTTGGAGATCTTATCTTTTAAAATTTGTTCTTCTTCCTCAAGGTACCATGCCTCTGGGTACAACATTGTCACTGAAGTATTGGCAGTAATAATAGAAAGATATACATTCCCTGAATGCCTGTGGTTGGTTATTATCTTTTTAAAGTCAGAGCGATGATGATTTCGGTGCCATTAATTCTCTTTATGATGAAGCAACTAATGCTCTTGCAGAGGTAATGAGCTACTTGCTGAGCTCATATAGTAGCTAATAGACGAGAGGAGCAGGACTCATACAGAAAGGCAGAGTTTCACCTTAATTACAGGTGCCAGCCACTGGGAACTTTGTAAGCTCTTTCTGTGTATTTTAATTTCAGTGCACACAAAGTCCTTGGCTTCATGGAGAATGATGCAGAACGCCACAGGCAAACTCAGTGAACTATATAAGAATTATATTTGGATTAACTATGTTCTAGCCTGTAATTCCATTAAGCTATGCTGTATTTACATGGTCAGTGGCCTTACTTATGCTTCTGTGTCCTGGTGAGCAGAAGACCTATCTCCTATGTATCAGGTTCTGCTCATGGCTGGAGTAAGGTTGGTCCAAGCTCCATCCTTAGCATCATCAGTGAGTGTACGTGAAAGGTGTGTGCATGGCTTTAGCTGTGGGAGCAAAGGCAGAGGATTCTGTGTAATGAATATGACCTATGATCTCTTGTGAGTCCAGGCTACGTCCTTTCTTCTTCCCTCCTGGGAGTATGGGACTATGATGATAAAACCAGAATTGCGTTTCATTAAGAAGGCTGTAGCTGCTAATTTCTCTTCTCTTCTCTTTCTCCAAAGACTGGGCTTTGCCAGCCCTGCTGTAGCTGGTTGAAGGGGACCAAACCTCTCAGGAAGACGGACTTGGTTCCGTTTGACCAGCCAGAGCAGGGGGCCACTCCCTTGGGAGGTGACGGCAGGCAGCATCTAGTGTGTGAAGTCCTTGGAGTGTGGGAGCATCACTTGTCCAAGCCTGTGACAGAGAGAACCACGTTAGTATGAATCAATACACAGAGGTTACATTACTCTGACTGACCTCTCTCAGGACTTGAAAGAAATCTCATATAGTCTGTATTTTGCATTCTAGTTTTTATTTATTTTCTTTAGCTCTTACTCCTTTTCTCAAATTGAAACATTAAGAACAAAAATGGAATGCAATTGTAGAATATGGAAAAAACAATAGAATCTGATTTCTTTTATCTTCCAAAATAAACTTAACACTGCCAAGTGTATTTGTATGCATCATATAAAAGTGCATTATTCCATATTTTCTAAGTGTCATGTTTACATTTAAAATGAAATATAAATAGGTGGGAATAATATACATGATACCGAGTTTCTTGTTTTCTTGAAATTTAAATGTTGTTTTTTTATAGCTTTTATGATGCACATGCTCTGAAGCAAAATATTTTAATGTATCATATCAATATTAATTTGTGGCTTGTTAATTTTCCTTACATAATATCTGAAAGGCTCATGCATATTAATGTAGTAACCGAAATCCACTAATTCACATGGTTTGATAGTTTAGTATGAAAATATACTATCTCCATTTCTCCTCCCAGTAGTAGATGTCACTGATGTCTGGTTTGAAAGAATGGATGGAGCTGACTCTAGTAGAGTCTACTAAGGGAGGCTGAGGCATTTTTGTTTTTTGTAGATCACGAGAGAGCCTAGATTTACATATGTAAGAACTTACAAGTTGGCCTTATACAGAAAAAGTAATATTTACCACCCCAAGATATACAGGACTGGGGCCTGAAAACTCATGATCTAGCAAGTCCTTCAGATGATTTTAAGGCACCTAAAGTTTGTATTCTCTGATTTTGACTTGTTTCTAGGGAAGTGAAATCAAGTGTGGGTAGAGAGACACTGCCCTGAAACGTGGCTTGGCTTACTTCATAAGGTATTGGTACAGGAGGGGAAAGATGTAGGCAGAAAGATAGTTTGGGTGGTTGCAAAAAGCCAGCTTTCCCCCCTGGGACTAGTTATTGACTAACGTTTTTTTCTCTTTTTCATAAATAGAAGTCATTAAGAAGAAATTGTGGCCTGGCTGTGGTGGCGCATGCCTTTAATCCTAGTACTTGGGAGGCAGAGGCAGGTTGATCTCTGAGTTCAAAGCTAACCTGGTCTACCGAGTGAGCTCCCAGAATAACCAGAGATACACAGAGAAATCCTATTTTGGAAAATTAAAAGAATAAAAGGAAGAAGAAGAAGAAGAAGAAGAAGAAGAAGAAGAAGAAGAAGAAGAGGAGGAGGAGGAGGAGGAGCAGGAGGAAGAGAAGGAGGAAGAGGAGGAGAAAGTAGAGTAAGAAGAAGAAAGAAGAAAGTGTGTAGCCTTGAATCTATATTCCACTGATGCTTTCTTGATTTTATTTATTTACTTGATATTGAGAATTGGGTACTGAGAACTATCAAATACTGATATTTGATATTGAGAAGTTAAGTAGCATGCCTGGCTTGCCTGCCTATTGTTCATTTTAATAGTGATGGAGGGTTACTGAGTCCCTGGAGTGCACAGTGGAGACTAGCAGGATTTGTAGGAGAGTCTGAGGGGCAAGTCTGACCTTTTTTGAGGCCAAGGACTTCACTTTCAACTCTATCTTTCTTGGTGATTTTAATGTAGATATATTCATGCACAAGGACTTGTATTTATCAGTGAATGTGTTAAAATCACTGGATACATCTAGAAGTGAGGTAGCCAGGTGACTGGCTTCTTTCAGATGGCTCTAGTTTGAGAGGCCTGTCAAGAGTCAACAAGGTACCCGATACTTCAAAGCATCCAACAGGGCGCTGCAGACAGGGCACTGCAGACAGGGCATCTGGATAAAATCATCCCCAGAAGAAGTGATGAGAAAAATAGACATCACAAAATATTGTCTGACTCTCAGATGGGATGTGCAGGATACTACTGAAGTTTCTTTGTGCCCCAAGTCACACCTTCTTGCAGTTAAGTCTCCTGGCTCAGCAGTCACAAGCCTCCCTTTTCCTTTTCCTAAGGTCTTGTGGCTGCTGCCATCATTTTGCCCTGTATCTGTCTTGCCCACTGGTCATGTTAGGGAGCAAGACAGCAGGCAACTGTAGGGCCAGAGGACAGGCAGTCTGAGTTTATTACTGGAAAAGCACACACAGGAATCCTGAATACTGTTTTCCCACCTCTCTCCTTTTCCCCCCTATGTCTTTTAACCCAGCTCCACCCACACAACATACCCCTGATATCAGAACTCAAACAGCAGGGTAGAAAAAAGGAAATCTATGGGCAGAGCGAATAAGGTTAGAAAAAAAAGGCAGGCTGTCAACGGAGAGAAGTTCAATTACAAGCATCCAGATAGTTTATATAAAGAATACTGAAGTCCAAAAACATAAAGGACAGAGATTTCCCCTTGGAAAACGCCAGTGTCAGATACCACATTATCAAATGTTTCTCCACTTTAACCTACTGAAACTTTGAACCGGGTACTTCTTTGCTCTGGGGATTTTGTGTGTGTGTGTGTGTGTGTGTGTGTGTGTGTGTGTGTGTGTGTTTTGTATTATTATTATTTTTTTTGCTGCATCCCTGGTCCCCACACCCTAGAATCCAGGAACTCCCCCATGTGTGGAGTCAGCCAGCACTACCCAGCTCCCTGTGCTCTGCTCTAAAGCACTGAGGTTCTGTGCTCCTGTACCTGTCCCAGCTCTAGTATTTTCCCCTGCCCTTCCACATTCTTATCTATCCCTAGAAGTATAGTATGCCATGCTCTTGATGGTAGCCAAGGGACAACCTGGGTCCTGACAGAGGATGTAGGTGGTCACCAATAATGCTGCACCCCATGTGAGAGTATGAGACAGCTTCTGCCTAGCGTGTTCTGTGTGCTGGAGTTCTTGAGGGCCCAGCTGTCTGTCCAGGAAACACACAACTCTTTCTCTCCCTTTTCTCCTCCCATGTAGTCTTCCTGTGCTGCTCAGTTACACTTACACACTCACCCTGGGCTTCTGGGTGTGCGTCTGCAAATGCTATGGTGTTTTGTTTTGTCTTGCTCACGAGCTTTGCTCAGACAGCAAGCTCTGTGCAGTCCCGCCTTTGTCTGACACATCAATCTAAAACAAGGAGGCAGAGCAGTGGAAAGTGTGAAGCCATCCAGGGACTGAGACTCTGGTGAGGAAGGGAGAGCTGTCCATCTTCCTTCCTAATTCTGATACTATGCTGGCGGGGGACCGGGGGGCGGGGGAGTAGAAGCCTGGGATGACTACAGTGTCTCCTCAGGGTTTCCCTGTAGTGTCTACCTCCTTCATGCCATGACGTTGACACTTGAGAGTCAAAACAGGGAACACAGGGGACACAGGGTTGAGAAGAAAGGAACTTAAGCCATCAATTGAACACATCACTATTTTAGCACCTCCATTTTTTTTTCCTCACACAATGTGGCCCAGAAGGAACACACTGACAGGGGTTGGTGAAGTAGTGTGAACACCATAGTGAGGCAAGGTAGTGTGGAGCCTTCTACCAAGGCTGTGGTCTTCGGAGCCCAGGAGTTGTATACTCTGTTTATAACACAAGTCGCATACACAGTAACTGCTATACACCTGATACATAGAGCTGTCATTCAGCTTGCTTGGTAGAAACACCCATTTCAGGAGCAAGGGATGGCGTCATCAGGGAGGCTGTTACAAAGGGGTTGGGATGGGGAGCAACAATAGGTAGCCCTGTGGCCTGAAACCCAGGACTAAAGGAAAAATCTGTAGGAGGCGTTGCTGGGGAAGAGGGTGCCTGCAGGTAGAAAAAAAACCACAAAGGATGAGGGAAGAAGTCACCAGCACGTTCTCTGGGTGGAGCGATGGTCCGAGAAGAAGCACTCGCCAAAACCACACACTTCCTTACATTCCATAGCGCAGTGATATCTATGGGGATATAAAGAAGCATGTGGTCCGGGGAAGCAGTGTCGTCGGTCGGAGGCGCTTGACGGCTCAGAAGGCAAAGCCACTTTCCTTCTTGCACAGATGAGAAACACTAAGGATCCCTGGGACCTGATGTCATCCATCCCACACTCCCAGAAACCATCCTGAAGTAAGTCTCCATCCTGGGCTAGCAGTGCTTATCGGGAACAAATTTCTTCCTATACACGTTAGTCGGAGATCAAGGACCCCACGCCTCTCTAGAGATTTCAGCGCAGTTACGGCCTAGCAACTCCACGATCACTGCTTTAAAGCGATTTGCTGCTGTTGCTGGGTGGATTTTGAAATGATTCTTTCTTTTAACATGTGGAATCCGATAGAACATTAAAACAAGGAGTGACTCAGTGAGTGCAGAGGACTTGTCAGTCTAGCGGCTGGCCCAGGCGTTCTACATACAGTACGGTTGCTTGCTAAGCGTTGACAGGCTGCAGCTGCCAGTGGAGCATTCCAACACAATTGTTCATTGTGGACAGGATCTTTTCTGTTCAGCCCTTCCTGCCCGTGGCCCATCACCTGCCCCTCAGTCTGTGAGGAGAAGAACGGACACTGGCAGCTGTGGAGCCGTTCAGGGTCTGGACTGGTCACCCTGGCTGGGGAAGACTGAGGGACTGAGCTTTGGCATAGAATTATCTTGCCAGGAAACGGAGAAGTGAGCTAGGAGGAGAAGCCAATCCCAGAGCAGGCTCATGGCACTGCTTTTTCAGACAAAGTTTTTGTGTCGGGATCATTTTCAATGCTTTCCCTATGCAAACTGCTGGAGGCCTCATGTCTGTGCAAAGCTGTCCTTTAATCTCTTTTTTCTCCTCGTTTTACAGATGAGGAAGATATGGGTCTAGAAATAAATCAATTTACTTCTATGCAAATTGTAATTCCAAACAAACAAACAAACAAACAACCCAAATAAACAATCAACCAATAAAACAAACCCTAGCCAGATCAGAGGAACAGTCTTGGGTCAATATACCTTGTCTTCATGTGAACTTGGAAGGTAAGAGGTGTTGAGAAGGAAGGAAGGAAGGAAGGAAGGAAGGAAGGAAGGAAGGAAGGAAGGAAGGAAGGGAGGAGACACAAGGGTTTTATATTCTATTTTTATCCTGCAATTTTGAGCTTGGGGTTCTGGTATTGCACTGGTTTAGAAATCATATTTTTTTTTCTTAGACGTAGGAAAACATCAGGGCATCCTAGTCAAAACCTTTCTAGTTGACATTGGGAAAAATCCTGTCACTTTATCTAATCTACTAGATATTTAAGGTTCTGCTCTGAAAAGACACTATTCTTCTGGGGCCTAGCACAAGCTTCATGTGAGTGAGTGTACGGCTGATCTTCCTGCACTTTTGGTGGAGTTGTGCATCCAAACCACAGTGCCTGGGACAGATGGCTCTGGAGGGGCCACTCAGGTCACAGGAGGTGCTGTTAGGGCTTTGGGAAAAGTGCAAATGTCTCATCTGTTCAGAGAGCCAGAGTACTTAGGAACAGGGCCAATTTTCATCTTAGCTTGCCAGTTGGTCACATCAGAATCCTCCACAGTGTTTGGCATGTGTGCTGTTGCTGTAAGAAGTGAAGATCTGCAGAGCCGTGTTCTCGTCCTAGGAGCTATAAGGGCCAGCTTTATGAGACTTAACTGTCCCTGAGCCACACTGATGGTGATGAGTTCACATAGGAGTACAGATAATCAAGATTTCCAGGGAAAATATTTGGGATAACAGGCAATGTAACCACAACATATGATTGTGTTTATCATTTGGGTGTGAATTGTTCCATCTTTGTTAAGTAGCACATTTATATGATCCATGCGTCACATAAAAGATCACAGTAAAAACTTCTGCAAAAAGGTAAAACCGTTAACCAATGACTCTACAGTTCAGGAGTCAAGGATGTTAGCATTCTTATTAGCTCAGAATACAGAGAAACTTGAGAGTCATTAGAAAATTCAAAGCAGCCCTCTTTGCTGAAAGGCTCATCCAAATTCTTGTTGTGCTTGTCCAATAAATTCTTGTTGGACATATAACTTAGGATGCAAGGAAGGGCCTCATAAAATGCATTAGAAAATGTTTTGAGTGGCAGACTGGCAAAAAACAAAGAAACTGCAATAAACTCTACACTTGATAATGGCATGAACAGTTGTGGGATGGGAACATGAAGACACGTGCTTCTCTGGGGCTGGCACTGGGCTAAGGACATTGATAAGGAAAGTGCATGTTAATGGTTTGCAGATCATTTAATTATCTTTTATCTGCCTGAGTCTTCTGTTTGTGATAGGTGGTGCTGAAGAGAACTGAGAGACATGGCATGTCATCCAGACACTTGTATGCTGTGTTGGGTTGGTAAAAGTCCCCCACCTTTCTCCTCATCCCTGCCCCAGGTCCCAGGATGCTTATCTGAAAGTAGCAGTTGTGTAACCCCATCTGCCCACCAAAAGGTGGCTGAAGATTAATGAGACGACACATGTGAAGGTCTTGAGTTTCTTAAGAGAACAGGCTAATGACAATATAGAATGTCACGCAGCATGTTACTGCAAACAAGAGTTGTTCCCCACCCCACCCCAACTCTGTCCTGAAATGGAATAATTCTTAAAAGCCTCAAAATTTAAACTGCTCTTTCCCTCATTTCTAAGAAGCAGGTGGGAAGAGAAAAGCATCAGGACTTAAGCAACAGTGAAAAGTAGTGTCAAAGTCACAACCAACAGGCAGAGGCAGGCGGATCGCTGTGAGTTCGAGGCCAGCCTGATCTACAAAGTGAGTCCAGGACAGCCAAGGCTTCGCAGAGAAACCCTGTCTCCAAAATCAAAACAACAACAACAACAACAAAAATTGCAGCCAACAACCATGGTTCTTGTTCGGCTTTCTTTCTTTTCTTTTGCTGGGCAGAACAGTTATATAGTTGAACACAAATAGTGCGAACACTAACTTACAGAGACCCGAGGAGGGGAACTTCCCAGTGATGGTCCTTTTATCATTTCTGTGATTTGAGGAAGATCAGGAATGGTTGAGAGAGAGAGAGAGGAGAGAGAGAGAGAGAGAGAGAGAGAGAGAGAGAGAGAGAGAGAGGGAGAGAGGGAGGGAGGGAGGGAGAGAGAGAGAGAGAGAGAGAGAGAGAGAGAGAGAGAGAGAGAGAGAGAGAGGGAAGACCGTATTATAGAGAGACACAGTGCTGTAAACCTCCTGGATCTTGGATGCTGGAGGTATAAGGACGAAGACCCTGGCTTGAATGGAGCCTCAGTTTTCTTATTTGAAAGGTGGGAAAAATCAGGCTTACTCAACAGGAAACTTCAATGAGAGACTTTTGTAAAGTGTAAAGGGCTATGAGCATAGCATTAACTTAATAAGTGGCTTTATTTTTAAATATTAGTACTTAACGTTTTACTTACTAATGTGGTGACTCAGGATATACACCATGTGGGGTTCTTTACGGGTGATACTTAAAAGAATTTCATTAACATAAAATTATGTTTATATATGGAGTTACTCCTACGTATTTAGGAAGTCTTAACTATTAATGAAGATGTCCTCCTAAGAATCCTGGTCTGCCTTAAAAAGGCCCTTTAAACATTTTGACATGTCTGTAAGGAAGCTGAGAGGAAGGGTCTTCATCATCGTCATTTCTAACCTGAACCATTCCGCGCATTGAGTGTCCAGGGCAACAGTCTCACTTTGGGGACTTTCGTGAGCGACTTATCTAGTAAGATACTCAAACGGTCTGTTTATTGACTGCAAGGCATTTGCTCTCTGATGACAGATCTGAATTTAGACTGTCAGCCCTTTCCTGAATGAAGAGAGGAAACCTGGACCGGGTAGGATGTTACCTGCCCCATCACTCTCTATTCCCAAGAAAGGCATCTTTGTGTTCTGTCCCTGCCCCTTCTCTGAGCCCAGTCAAGCTCTTGGTTTGTAACTACACAATAGAAGCAGCTTTCTTTTAATGGTGATTCATTCTCCTCCCGCCTGCAGGAGGAGTGGCCTCCACAGAGGCCTCTAATGTCTGATGGCTTTTGCCTACAGTCTGGCATCTACTACTTACTGCTGATCTTGGTGGTTTCCATGAAACGCAAGCCACTCTAGAGTTCAGCAGTCATTTGGGACTGTCAAGCTGAGGGGTAGTGAACATGTCAGAGTGCCTCCCTCTCTAAGGCAAGCGAAGGGTAGTATGTAGTGTTAGGTCCCACTTTTTCCTGGGGGCTCAACCAGGAGGTTTTGCTACTTTTAGGGCGCTGGTCAGTTCTGAATGTTGATTCGCTCATGGATAGAATCCCAGTTTGTCTTCTCAGGGATAGCAAGGGGCAGCACCAGCCCCCCAAGATCCTCCCTTCTACCCCTCCAGACACTCTGCCACCTTGCTCAGAACAGGGGAGTGCTGGTGACATCACGCTAACCTGTTGTCCTTGTTTGTTTCTCACTCAGGAGATTCAGAGCGGGGGACTTCAGCAAGGGATAGGACAAGGGATGAGAAGAAGCCAGCACTGTATGAAAGCTTAGGTTTGCAATCTTTATGCATCTGCCAATCCTGTGAGGTACACTTTACGGCATAATAAAAGAAATTATCTCAAGTTGAAGGGCAAGTGGCCACAAAGTTCCACTCCTAACCAAGAAGCTGTATGCACCTGATACCTGCTGGAGCAGAACACCAGTGTTCTCCAAAGGAGTGGCATTGGGTACATTAACTCCACTCCAGGGCAGCCCTGTGCTCAAGACAGTTGGCCAACACAAAACTGACTCCACATTTTTATATGCTTTCTTGTTTTGAGAGAGATAGAGACAAAGAACATGAAATTGGGTAGGTAGGGAGGTAGAGAGGATCTGGGAGGAGTTTTGGGGGAGAGAAAAGAATATAATTAAAATATATTATGTTATTTTATTTTTTAAAAAATCCTATAAATGAAAAAAAAACCCCTCTATTTTAAACAGGTTAATGAACTTGGGGGTGGGAAGTGGTTGAGAAACATACTGAAATCACACAGCAGGTGTGACTTGATTATGTTTCTCTCTGACCCAAAGCATGCATTCTTATATGCTAATATTGCCCGGTCTTCCTAAGTGTTTGTGCCACCGAGGCAGTAACGATGCTGTTCCTTACACTCTGGGGGAGCCATAGCGTCAGAATCTCTTGGCTGGCTGCCAGGCATACTGTATAGAGGCACTCTGGGAACCACATCTATTTAATTTTGTTGAGAGTTGTAGGAAGACTTTGAAAAGCACCGGTCTGATATGCACCTCAGAACAATGGAAAGGAAAGTCAGTCTGGATGAAGGAAGAATCCCTGAACACATCACGACAAATGGTCAGCCTCTGAAACACCCGGCCCGCTTCATAAGGAGTGGTTAACATAGCGGTAAGGGTAAGGCTAGACAGACCCCCTAGGGAGTTACCTTCCCAGTGTTCCCCGTGTCCAGTTTGTCTGAGAGTCTTGCCCTCCCCCCACTGCCCCTTTTGTTCATCTCCACAGGTAGAACCACTTTTTCCAGACTTTGCTTCACTATGTATCCCAAGCTGGCCCTGAACTCTCAGCTCTACCTCTTTAGCTTCCCAAGTGCCTCATTCCATAAAACGCTTTCTTTACCATTTATTTTTCTCCCTCACTAATGTTTATAACCGGCCATATAATATATCACACGTGGCCTCGGTTGCGCTTTAATTCCTTGCCCACTGGAGAAGCACACCTGTCTTCCCTCTTGAAAGGCTGGCATCCTGATGGTTTCGTTCTTTTCCCCCTTTGATTTCTTAATCTGCCTTCTTAAAGCCAATTGCATAGTAAGAATAAAGCAGAGAAAACACCCACTGACCCGGTGGGTGAAGAAATGTGTGTTCACTGTAACAGTGACTTCTGTTAGAAAGACTCCCATTTTACAGATGAAGGAAACAAGCAACCAGAACACACAGAATGCTGTTTGTCAAAGAGGCTCCTTTAGAACATTTGGCCCTGGTGGCAATTGCATCATACCCCTACAGTGGATCCAGGAAACAGCATCTTTAGAAAGCCTGCCCTTCTAATTCAATGCACCATAGCTTCCTGGTTACCTTTCTTATACATGAATGGCCTGATTTGGGAATCCCATGGTAGGATCTGGAAGTAGCAACGGTAGCATGTTTCTAAGGAATATAGATGTTGCTGTCCTGGGGAAAGACCCTGATAATCACTAGGTCCGTTTCTGGTGCTGTACAGGTCAAGGGCAAGCAGCTGACCTCACATTCTGACCTCTTAAAATGAAGTGACGGACAGGATGAAAAGCCGTTAGAGGCCAGGGACATCATGAACTGTCTCAAAGATGTGCTTAGACCCTAAGCCTGAGAGGCTCCTTTAACACTGAGGATACAGGGAGCCAACTCGCCAAAGAGGTAAATCCCATCAGGAAGTGCTGTTTGAAAGGGACTCTTGGTGCCTGTGATTATCCCTAAGTGTTCCATGGGGGACTGGTGAAGAGTAGGTTGAAAAGGAGGTAACAGTTTTTCTTGAGAAGGCAGCTGAGAGGAAGGCCACAGGCTCACATGCTCTCATGTGGTATTTGCAGAGGGATTATAATGATAACACACAGAGTGACAATGTAATAATGCAGAATAACAGCAAACACAATTAGATCCAAATCCTCCCCCTCCCTCCCTCTCTCCCTCCCTCCCTCCCTCTCTCCCTCCCTTCCTCCCTCACAGTACAGTCACTAAATTGAAGAAGGACTAACTAACAGTTACTTAAACTCCAAGGGACAAATCAGGACCATTGAGTTTTGGTCCAAGCTTTCCAAGCTCAGGGATTTAGTTTCTTAGTTTTCAAAGTGCAGCCATCCACATTGTCTTAGCGGGGACATTTATAGGGTATTTTAAAACTCAGTCTGTGGAATGAGTGAATATATGAGATACATTCATTACACACGCGCTCACGTGCGCACACGCACGCACACACAATTTCTTTAAATTCTTTTGCAAAATAATTCAATGGACGTTTAAAACATTTTTTTTTAAGCCACCCAAAAGGCATGCTGTAAGTTTAAGGTCACACAATGCTGAATTTCTTATCCCTCCCCTCCACTTAATACCCTAAGGCTTTATTTAGTTCGTCCTGAGGTAATGTGCCAAGCCCTTGGATGGTTATGAAGGAATCTCTCCCCATAGCTGGATTGGGGAAACCCCACCCTTCATTGTCCCTGGACGTTCCCAGGGGGCCCACACCCTCCCAATTTTGTCTTTGCTTCAAGCTCGTGCACACAGCAGCCCCACTTCAGCAGCAGCCAGCAAGCTGTCCACGCGCACCACCTCCACAGGTGGGGGCCTCTTCTCTCTTTCACTCTCCACCCCAGCTCGTTTGAGATGCAGAAGCCGTGAGCGTCACCCGCTAGGATAGCTCTGCCTTGCTGGCTTCACATAACAGAAGCGATCACCCACAGGGCTCCCCAAAAATTCACAAAGGAAGAGAGACAGCTGGATGAGGCAGGAACAGCCAGGGGACAAATGAAGGAGGAAGCAGCATGCAGGAGCAGCAGCTCAGTGACATACCTGGGGAAAAGTTGCAGGCGGGTCCCTCCTCCTCTGTGGGCTTTCTTGCCCCGCAGGCTTCTGCCCCCATTGAGGAGTGTAGAACATGGGTTGTTATTTATTTATTTCCAGAGCTGGCAGGGTTGGCTTGCATTTCTCTGCCTTCCTGTCAGAATCCTCTCAAGGAAACAGCAGCTGGTGAGCTCAGAAATGTCAGTCAGAATCTTGGCCTAGTTTGGGGCCTTGAAGATTCTTACAGAAAGTTAAAAAGGTTTCTGGGCCAGTGTCTCCTTTGGGTTTTCCCTCGCCGGCTTCTCACCTTTTCCATCTATTTTTTTTTCTTTTCTTTTCTTTTCTCCTCCCCAAGTAGCTAGCTACTTAAATTGCCTGTTCCTGTCTTTCTGATGGTCGCCTCTTGGGTAAAGCTGTGGCTCTTTTTCCAGCCCAGCTGAACAGCCTAGTGACTTCCTGACAGTTAGCCGGCTGTGTTGTACTAATTTCTTACTTCGTGTCTTTATGGATTCCCTTTCCCTGTCTCCCCATTTCTTTCCACTCTTCCCTCCACAATATCTGGCCTTCCAGTCACAAAGAAACTATGCCTTTTTCCTTTCTTCATGTGCTCTGTGCTCCTCATCAGTCTGTCCTTTAACCCTCTGCGCCCCGCGTCTGTTTCTCTTTTATTCCTTATTGCTGTCATTTGTTCTGGCCTTACCTCTGCATGTGACTTATAATCTGTCCACACATGTTCTAGATTCAGGTTTGCTCTCTTCTCCTCCCCTCTCCTCTCCTTTCATTTTCTCTCTTCTTTCTTCCCTTTCCTTTTTCTCCTTTCTCTTCAGTCTCCTCTCCCTAGTTTCTTTCCCATTCCCCTCTCCCCTCTTTCCCTCTCTTTTCCGTCTCTTCAGGCAGCCTCACACCCTGCTTCATCTAGTCTCGGCTTTTTCCAGGCGAGCCTCTTCCTTTTTGTACTTTCCAGCCCTCTGCCCACCCCCAGTGCACTCTCCCACCTGTTTGTGTCTTTTAAGGGCCGTGGCCATGTCTATGCCTTCTGTCCACCTCAATCACTCTAGTGACGGCCTTCTGAGAGCTGTTAAATTACACCTCTTCAGCTGTCCGATTGCAAAGAGAAATGTCCTTTGCTAAATCCCCCTTTTAAATAGGCAAGTCCATATTAATGTTCCTATTTATAGACTGTACTAAGATGTACATGAATTGTTTTTAAAGAATAAGACTCTCATTTAAAAAAAGAGAAATGGATTCTTATCTTTTAGTTTGCATCAATATGTGCCACTTGAAATGCAGATTCTTTTAGCTTGTCTGAAACTTACTTGGCATATTTGTCTGATGGGGAGATACTTATTGTGGAAAATATGAGTAATTTGGGGAGTAGATGCTCAACAGGATGTAATTGGTGAGTGCTTGCCACACTGCCCCTTGCTAGGCACCAGAATGGGAAAGAACTATCCCTATCCTTGAGAGACATCCTGTTTCCTTTGGGAATAGAGCCTGAATCTAGGGAAGAGGTGTAACAGAGTGTAATTGTAAACTGATGCTTCAGAGTCAGCACTGATGGCATTCCAAGCTAGGGTTGAAAGCCAGGGTGAAGGTGGCCTTTGTTGGGGTTCTGAGGGACAGAGCGGGCTTATACATGTGGATAGAGCTGTGGAGGGATCTCACAGATGAGGGGACAGCCTGGGCAAAGGCACAGAGATAGAGAATGCTGACAAAGTAGCCATTCCAGGGACATAGGCTTATGGTAGGAGATGTCACATTTTTAAGAGTGCCTAGATAGCAGGCATTCATTGGCTAACATCACTTAAATGTAACACTGTAGGTTGGCATGGGTTCTACAACTTCAAGGATTATGAATTTGGATTTATGATCATCATTATTAAATGGATTTACATGGTCTGAAGTTTGTTGTTAATGAGTAATCAGACATTTCTCACCAATCACCAAAGAATTATAATTATTTATCTAAAGAATTGTTGTTATAATTGTAGAAACTTCTAGTCTTACCTATTTCTAGCCTACCAGGGATTCCATCTCTCTCACACAGCATACATGCTACTAAATACAGCTTACGCTTTACTGATAGCTCAGCTTCTACCCTGGCTGGATTATGCATTTGATATGAGTCTGTCTATAAACATTTTAACATGCTATAATACTGTCTTAAAATTTATCACACACACACACACACACACACACACACACACACACACACACACACACACACACGGTTTTTGAGACAGGGTATTTCTGTGTGGCCTTGGCTGTCCTGGAACTTGTTCTGTAGACCAGACTGAGATTCACCTGCCCCTGCCTCCCAAGTACTGAGAATAAAGGCATGCATTACCACCACCCAGCCATTTTACATTTTTAAGTAAGGCTAGAATTCCCAATACAGAGAATTCGTAAAGGACAAACATATGCTGGTTTTCCTTTTTTGTTTCTAGCACAATGTATGGTGCACATCAGGCTCTCAATAGATGCTTGAAGGTCAAATCAGATCAAAGACTTTCTACAACTTTACTACAACACACAGTTCCATTGGACCATAGCCTCTTTCAAACATATCCATTCAGTAGTTCTTCTGAGCTTTAGTCAGAGTCAATAGAGGGAACTGATATTAATTTAACAATATGTCTTTATGTAAAGTTGCGTTTTGCACTTGAAGCTAAAAGTGAGCCTCCAGGATCATTTGAGGTGGATAAGTCAGAGAGACGAGGGTATTGAGATTTGGAAGATGAGACATGAAAGCCACTCAGTAGCAAGAGGCTTACTGAGTGCACAGATCCTACCCTGGGGTGAAACAAAGTCTTAGGTCTCCTCAGCAGCTGTTGGCTTTAAAAAAAAACTTCAATAAAGTCTTCACTTACCAGGAGATTGGGATTGATGTGAGGACATCCTACTGGGACTCTAGGTAAGAGAAACATAGGAGATGGGGAAATAGAAGGATCCAGAGGGTCCTAGAAACCTACAAGAAGAACATCATGATGGGTGGATCAGGGTCCAGGGGCGTCTGCTCAAACTATTGCACTGACCAAGGACAATACAAGTAGTAAACATCAAACCCCTACTTAGATCTACCCAATGGACAGGACATTCTCCAAAGTTATGTGGAGAGTGGGACTGACTCTAACATGAACTCTGGTGCCCCATATTTGACCACCTCTCCTTGGTGGGGAGGCCTGATGGCACTCAGAGAAAGAATAAGCAGGCTACCAAGATGAGACTTGATAGCCTATGACCATATAGTGGGGGAGGAGGTCCTTCTCGGTCATAGACCTAGGAGAAGGGAATAGGGTGAAAGCGGGAGGGAGGGAGGAACGAGGGGATACAGTGATGGGATAACAATTTAGTTGTAATCTGAATAAATTAATTACATAAAAAATAAAATGAAAAACAAAAAACCTCAATAGATTTTTAGGTCAGAAACCCTAGCATTTCCAGTTGAAAAAAAAATCACAGTTGTGTTTTCCTACAGTCTTATATAATTTTTAAAAAATGATGCAGGTTCTACAGTGAAGAAGATAGGAAGGTCAGGCTGTGTTCTTCCTGAGATTTTCCTAACAAGAACTCTTTTCTTAGGGAAAACCAGGAAACAAGGTAAAATTGCACCCAGTCTCAAAGGCTTCAAGACATTTCCACTTGGTCATCTCTTTTAGTGTATGGCAAAACCAAGACCAGATGGGACCTTCCTATGTCACAGGGAGAATCTCTTGGTTCCTAAATCTCATGATTGCTGAGTAAATCTGCTTTGAAGGACATTCTCCTATCCAAGGTCGTCACCGAGAAGCAGTGGTCATGAAGAGACCTTTGAGTAGGATACAGTCACCTCTTCAAGCTCTTCACTAGTAAGTGGAAACTGGACTGGGAGAAGGAGCTACAGCTGTTCGGAAATGCACAGAGCAGACCGTCACATGTCGGGCACTCTCTTGATGGTTTGTAGCAGGCTCAGCTGTGGAATTTCATAGGGGTGACAATAGTAATACTAGTGAAATCATAGGATGGTAATAATAGATCCTTTGAGATGCTGCCAGACCTGCGCACTGCAGGCTTCAGATACCAGTGGACAGCTGCTTGGCTAAATGTGGTCCTCAGTTGTCAAGGAGAGACCCACCTCGTTACAGGAGAAACAAATCAACAAGATGTGCAGGACACATGCAGGGCAGAGAGCCTCAGGGAGGTGAGGGAGTCAAGTCAGACACTGTCTCACAGAGCTGGCCATTGCATGTTTGTTCAGAACTTCAAATTTGACACAGGTGTGTGTGTGTGTGTGTGTGTGTGTGTGTGTGTGTGTATGTGTGTGTGTGTGTGTGTGACTTCATGAATTGCTTTTAATAAATTAGGTATCAAAGAGAATATCATGCACCCAATATGATTATCTTGTTTGTAGCCATATGTTTGGCAGTTGTAGACACAGACACCTGTAATGATAGTCTTAATAATAAACTTGTGAATTTTTCCCCAACATAATTTAGTTTCCTTAAATCTAGAGCAAGAGATTTTGGTATCTACCATATGGTTGTCAGAAACTACTGATTTTTACTTTAAATCCTTCTTCCAAAACCCAGAGAAAATAAAATAATAATGTGATGGCCTCCCCTAATAGGGACATGAAAAAATGTTATAACGTTTAAACTGTAAAAGTCAATATTTAACAACATACTAGAAATTAAGCAATTTGAATAATCACAATGTAAAAACCTATATATACAAAGTTTAAAAATCAAACTAAATAGCACACAAGTAAGATATAGTCTACAATTCTAGTATTCTAGATTAGTAATTAATATTCTAAAAATCCTAATCTGGATACACAAAAATTCAGGAGAATATCAAAAACAAGGCAATCCCCACACTGAGTTTAGCACCTCTATGAAACAGAGTTTTGGACAGACTAATCAAGAACAAGCCATGGCAGCATAGAGTCCTCTCCAGCTGAGGACCTGATAAACTCCACCATAGCTAACTAAAACCCTTGTGATACTTTCAAACTGCACATGCTTTGTTATATAAAGGGAGTGTATGGAGAGGCTGGTAATCAATTTTGTTTTAATATTGCTTCATAAGCTAAAGACAGTTAACTCACCCTTCAGTGTCTTTTCAATTCTTAAGAACCACCAAGAGTTACTGGAAGAAGAAGAAGGTGGGGGTGGGCAGAGGGCGGCAGACCGAGTGATTGGGGTAACTTCTGTGCTGATTTGAGTACACATTTAGCCAAATGGGGTTTCCATTCTTCGCATCTGTCTCTCACACAGTGATTTGCCTTTGACCTGCCTCTAAACTTGTTCCTATTGGAAGTCTCCTCTTGGATCACCCCATGTCTAAGTGGCCCTACCACGGAGCTGGCTGTTGTAGCCACTGGGGAAACTTCCTGAAAACAGCTGGTATGGAAGGCTTTGCACTCTGCCCTCACCCAGGGTCTCCTAAGGTAATGGGAATTGGCGGACACCTTGTCTCAAATTGTGATACCAACAAATATGTCTCCCAGTTTCACATGGTCACAAGGAAAAAAAATCTCTAATAATATCAATCAGGAAACCAAATGTCTGCTGGGTTTTGGTGCCAGTTATGGTTTCACTCCAAATGTGCATTATAAATGCACATACCCACATATACACATATACACACACATACACACATATATACATATACACATATACATACATAAACACATATACATACATAAACACATGTACACATATACGTAAAGTACACACATACGTATATGCCATATACATATACATAGGTACACACACACACACACACACACACACACACACACACACACACACGCGCGCGCGCGCGCGCTAACTCTCAAGACTCTTGTTGCAAAGGGAAAAGTCTGAAGTACAGTTATTGCAAATGAGACCACCAGGTCCTGGACAAACCCTACCACTGCTGAAACCACTTTTACCAAGTCAAAGCTGCTTTGCTCTCCTCCGCAACACACTGTGCCATGCTTACCCTGAAAAGTCCAATTAAAACAAATTGGAAACTAAATAAAGTATTACTATTTGAGGGCCTTTAGGCATTTGAAAAACATTGGAAGGTGAGCTAACCATCTTTAGCTTATAAACATTATAATGTTATAAACGTTAAAACAAAACTGATTAGCAGCCTCGCCATGCACTCCCTTTATATAACAAAACACAAGCAATTTCAAAGAATCACATGGGTTTTAGTTCGCTATAATGGAGCTAAGTTTATCAGGTCCCTGGCCTAAGAGCACTCCATGGCTTGTCCTTAACTAGTCTGTCCAAAACTCTGTTTCATAGAGGTACTAAACTTGGTATGTTCTCTGATTAATAGCCATTTGATGCTCACCATCAACCAGAAGCTACTCTAAGCATGAGAATTTGCAATATTTTTGTTTTGCATATGCAGTGTGCATGCACGTATGTGAGTGTCTGCACATATGAGGGCGACATGCATGAAGGGGTGTGCCTGTGCATGTATGAGCTAGAAGTGGATATTGGATATCTTCCTCAATTACTTCCCACTTTATTTACTAAGGCAGATTCTCCTCAGGGCTCACCCATGCTGACTAGTCCAGTTAGCCAGCTTGGCTTGGAGATAAACTTTTCTTTTCTTTTCTTTTCTTTTTTTTTTAAGACATAGTCTTTTATTGTCCCAGAGCTTGAAAAGTAGGGTGGCCAGTGACCCGCAGAGATAATCTTGTGGTCTGTCTCTATAGCACTGATTACAAGCAAATGCCTTCACTTCAGACTTTTTATTCCAAGGGATTAAACCCAAGCTTTCACTTACTGCCTGAGCTGTTTCCCCAGTCCTCATTTGCATTTAAGATATGGATGCAAGCTATGAATTCCCCTCTTCATCTCACCCTCATGCCTGGGCATTAAAAGACTTCCAAAGATAAATGTTCTTATTCACTCTTTGTATAGAAGGCCCAAATCAATATGGCTTCTTCAACTGTATACCTAGGATGCTCTTTGGACACCTTATATTTTTAAACTCATAAAATAATTATTTTTTACTAACAGAACTTTGTTTTCCTTTAAATATGTTTATATTTTTATTAAAATATAATTACATCACTTCTCCTATTAGTTTTCCTCTATCCAGCTTCTCCCGTGCCATCCTCTCCATCCCTTCCATGTTCCCCGACTCTTATCCTTTTTTTCCTTTTGATTTTGATCATTACACATATGGACAAATTTATAAATATAACCTCTTGTGTTCATTTCTGTCATTTGTGTGTATATGGTTTCAGGGCTGACTACTTTGTATCAGAAAGCTAGTCAGGGGACTCATTCATCCCTTGCAGAGGCTAATTCTCCTACTCTCAGCACTCGTCGGATGCCTGTAGTTCCTTGTGTATGGGTGGTACCCAATTATATTTTCCCCTTCTACGTCAGCATGTCTATTGAAACATGGCAGACCTCCTGGTGTTCTGGGTGTTGCAGCCTTTCAAACCCTTTTTATCAGTGTGCCCTCAGCCATAGACGCAATAGCTGTGCTGCAGATGCATCCATTGAGGGTGCACTACCCACAATCCATTGCTGCTGTCTATGGCTATGCCAGCCTGAATGTGCCCAGCCTTGTCTGATCTTGGAGATTATGCAAAATTGAGACTACTTAGTAGACGGGTTGAGACATAACAGAATTTACAACAAAAATTATGTTTCCCTTGTTGCAATGTGAGTTTGTATTACTTTGTGTGTGTGTGTGTGTGTGTGTGTGTGTGTGTGTGTCTGTGTGTGTGTGTGTGTCTGTGAATGGAAAAACATTCCTGAATCCATCACTGTGTAAGGAAGACATTTTGGCCATTATAATTTTCGCCGTCATGGCTGAATGGTATTTCAATGAAGTAACAGGATATGTGAGAACAGAATCTGTCTAACTTCAAGAATGGTGTTTCCTCAGTTCCAGAGGGACATGCTGCCTGTGTGCCAAACACCTACACCCATGCTTCTAGCCAATTTCCATCTCGTCGTCTCTAGACCCAAACTCCTAATCTTTAACACTAAAACCACTCCATCTCCAGCCTTCCTAATCTTGCTGTTGGCAACTTTATCACCGATTGTTCAAAAAGTCCCAAAGTCACCCTGTCTTTACATTTACCCTCAGTCCAACTCACCATGAGGTCCTGTGGGCGCCCTATCAAAATAAGGCCAGAATCCGGTCACCTCTCACTATTTCTGCCATCTCTACCTTATATCTCCATGCACTTCCCTTTGTGCTCTCCCAGCTAAATTTCAAATGACTGGCTCAAGGTATCTTTGAGAAACGTGTGAAGAATTGTATTTGTACTCTGTGCCTTATGCAATCTGCCCCTTATGCAGAATAGAAGCTATGGTCTTTGCAATAGTTCACATGGTCCTGCGTGAACTCCACCCTCCTCGGAACTCTCCTGAGTATACCCTTTATTTTATTTTATAGATTATAATATAATTACAATGTTTCCCCCTCTGCTTTACTCCTTGTAAACCCCTATATAATCCTCTGTGTTCTTCAAATTAATGGCCTCTTTTTTCACTAATTGTTATTGTGTGTGTTCGTTCTCTCTCTGTCTCTGTCTGTCTGTCTGTCTGTCTGTCTCTCTCTCTGTCTTGCTGTCTCTCTCTCTCCTGAATATAACTTGTTCAGGTCATATAATGTTACTTGGATGCATTTCTTTCTTCCTTTGCTTATGTCCCTCACCACACAGACTGGCCTCCTTGTTTGTTTGGTTTTGGTTTTGGCATGGCAGAAGTTTCCACGTTGTTTTTCACATACTGTTTTCTCTACCTGAGAGGCTTCTCACGAATATTCTTATGTCAGACACATTACCTCCTTTCCAGTTTGTTCATTTGTGACTTCCATGAGAAGCAGTCTGAGAATGCTATTAGAATTTGTCGCCAGTCTTCACTGGCTTAGCATTATAATCGGTCTTAACAGCCTCAAAGTTAGTCCCCAGTGATCTTTACCAGCCCCACATCACAAAGCCTGTATGGTCCTTCTGCGTGGAACTGGTTTCCAACTAATTGACATGGTGACGTTGTCACTTCTGTAATTAGTTTATATCCGAATTTAATGTCGACCTTGCCAGCAGCCTCTGTTGACTTTTTGGTCTGCCTTCTTTGGTGAACCAGGTATCTATGTGGATGGAGCTACCTGGCAATGAACCATGGACAACCTTTGGCAACAACATGGAGGTAACCAAGCTTCCGCATTCTACCAAGTTGCAAGAAATTGCATCCCATCACCAATTGCTGAGAGAATTCACTCAGGAATTCTTCAGTACTAACTTTTAGATGAGATCAGAAACCCAGGACCAACAAGTTGTAACATTGTAGAAAACTGACAGAGAAGCAGAGAATCCAGGTAGATTGTGGCCCAGTTCCTGATGCATGTTTCACGTGTAACATGGGGAAATTTTGGTTATTTGTAGGTAACTGATATATTCTCTGAATTTTTAATTATGAAATTCTAAACTCAAAAGGCACAATGGTGCACACCTGTAATCCCAGCTTTCTGGGAGGCAGAGGCAGGCGGATCACTGTGAGTTCAAGGTCAGCCTGGCCTACAAAGGAGTCCAGGACAGCCAAGGTTACACAGAGAAACCCCACTTCAAAAGACCAAAACCAGAAGCCAAAAGCCAAAAGCCAAAAGCCAAAAGCAAAAAAAAAAAAAAAAAAAAAAAAAAAAAAAAAAGGAAAAAAGGTATTATAAACTCTATGGAGGCAGAAGTTTTTATTTTGTTTCAAATAGACCTTAACTATCCTGAAAAGTGCTGGGAACCTAAGTAGTTGCTCAGCTTTGCTGGATGAGTGAATCATGTACTTAAGGAATGATACTCTTTCATCTAGCATAATTCTATCTATTAAAATACAGTAATATGATATAGTCTGCTACAGTAGTAGACCTCTCCATCTTTTTTATAGTGACCATTGCTAATTTGTAAAATATTGTCTAAAGTCAAGTGTGACAACATAATAATGTCAGTTATTTACATTTGTGTCACTTCTCTTAGTGTTCATCAATAAAAGTTTAATAATTTATTTTTCAGATGGAAAAACATTACAAGATGCTTTCGAACCAGTAGTTGAATTTAATCTCCTGTGTCTTAGCTTAGGAACAATGCACTATTCAGTAATAGGGAACAAAAGATATGAGATCAATAATTAAAATTGTCCTTACTCCTAACATTCTATTCACCTCTATATCTAAATTCAGAACAGCCAGCTCTTGGCCGAAAGTTCTAGCCTAGTGACAGATTTTGTAGTAGCTGAAATTTCTCCAAGAGGGAGAATCAAGAAGCTCTGTTTTGATGTCATTGAGTCTTATATGAAGCAGGTTTGCTGACCACACAATTTGAAGCTGCCATCTGTTTCCCATGTGACCCAGATTTCTGTCATTGTTGTTAGTGGTGGTATTGGCCTTTTTCCTTACCTCAGAAAGCACATTATTTAAATGAACTAGAAGGAATTCTTTAGTGTAAAGTGGAAAGAGCAGAGCCATCAATGGAAAGGCAGAAGGGCCAATGACTGCGGCAGCATGAGGTGAATGTTAGCTATGAACGCTGGGAGCTAGGGATCCTAGGGGTGGTTGCCCTAGAGCGCAAATGTCCTGATGCCTCGGAGAACATATTTGCTTTCTCGGAGATCTAGCCTAAACAAGTGAAAAGAAATACTTGCTCAGGGCTAGGTTGGGCAGGGTAGGGTGGGAGGAACCAAGGGCCTATTTTGGTGGTACCCTTGGAGACGTCCCTCATATTAAAAACAAAGAAATGTTCTGTCTTCAGAGGTTAGGCACCATTATGCGTAGCTTCACTTCTTGTGTACAAAGTGGTCAGATAAGTTCCCTCTAGGGAGATCTGTCCTGAAGTACAAAAGCAGTAGGCCATCAGTCTAAGCTGTGGTGAGAGTCTAGGGAACAGTCTGTTACATTGTTCAAGTGTAACTAAAAGCTAACTTTTAATTAATTAAAAGATCAGATTAAAGTGCATCGTCTCAATTATTCTCCTTTTTAGCAACAGAGTTTCCAATATCTCTAATCCTGTCCAGGAACCTTATCACCTAAGAACAAACATGTGTATCTTATTAATATTTAACGTATGTAAAATATATACATATATTTGTAGAATGATTTGGCCATAGAGTGTATTAGTTAAATTCTAGAGAAAGTAGTTTGGCAGCTATTACCTAGTCAGTAGAACCCATGTTGGTAGGACCTGTGTGAGATGCCACTGGCAGCTGGTGTGTTTTTCTGTAATGATATGAAAGCCTTCCTCAGGACTCTTAGCAATGTTGACACGTGGAGGAGGCATTGTCCAGAGCTAAAATTCAGCTGCGCATGTAGTTAGGAGCAAGTGTTAGAGACACGGGTTAATGAAACCACATTTGCCACCACATTCCAATGTCTTGGAGGCCATGTAGAAACTCAGGTTACATATTAAAACCTTAGCTCTTTGTGAGCGACAACTGGTGAAATCCACTCTTTTTTCCTATCAGCTGCCTCTAGACTTACCACCCCTAGCTTCCCCTCCACAGAAGCCACAGGATGGAATTTCTATGTTGGCCATGCCTTTGGGTGAACCAAGTATTTGTTTTTTTTTTTTTAATTGAAAACAGATTTTTTTCATATAACCCTGATTGCAGCTTCCCTTCCCTCTACTCCTTCCAGGTCCTTCCCACTCCCTCTCCTATCGAAAAGAGCTCCCTTTCTGTCCCTAATTAGAAAATAATAGGCTCCTAAGAGATAATAAGAAAATATAACAAAGTAAAATATGGTCGGATGAAACAAAAACTATCGCATCGAAGTTGGAAAAGACAAACCAGCAGAAGGAAAAGAGCCCAGGAGAAGGCACAAGAATCAGAGTCCCACTTGTTTGCACACTCAGGAATCCCATGAAAACACTAAACCAGAAGCCATAATATACATCTGCAGAGGACCTGGTGCAGACCCGTGCAGGCCCTGTGCATGCTGCGCCAATTTCTGTGAGTTCATATGAGCTTTGATCATGTTGATTTTTTTTTTTTTTTGGTGTCCTCTATTTCCTCTCACTTTTACACTCGTTCTGCCTCCTCTTCCTTGGGGTGAAGCAAGTATTTTTAATCCTCAATTCCCCTCCCCCCACCACCACCACTGCCCCTCACACAAGCAAAACTAGGCCTAGACCTTCTAATGGAGTAGTTGAGACAAACCCCAAGTCTACCGTTCCACCTCGGGACCAAGGAGGGGAAGGCTGGTCTTCACAATGCTGGCAGGACAGTGGTGAATGCAGACAGCGTAGCCTTCTTCTGGAGACAGCAAATGCTTCTCCCTCCCTCCCACATGTTTGCCTAGCTTGGGCCTGACCTTTAAGAGCAAGACTGGAAAACAGCCTAGTTAATGTTTAAAACAACAAAAACCTGTTAATAGAGAGAAATTTCCCCTAGAGCCCAGAAGGCCTTCAGCCGTGGCCCCTCCTGTGTTTCTCTTGGCAAGCACACTAGACGCGTTATCTCAAACATCCATTTCCACCCATGAGAGGGCAGCTCCGCTTCCATCTTTAGAAGGAATGTCTTCAGCGGTCTTTCTTTTTCTCAAGCACAGGACTTTGATTCTTGAAAGAAAGTGTTCAGAGAAGAGCTGGGTACACAAGTCCAAAGAGCACCGGCAGAGACCAGCGAGCCCAGACACCAGTGCGGGTCTTTGGATTTTTGAACACGATCCAGCTACAAGGCTGGTCTTGATGTGGTCTTCGCCACAGTGGTTTTTGAGGCAGGCTCCCAGTCTGATCTTTTGCAATGAGGCAATCATTAACTCGTAAAAGCCACACCGTGGGAATGCCTTGGAATTTTGATTACGTGTGAGTAACAACAGCAACAAAAGAGCCATGTGAATGTTAGCTATCCTTCTCCTTTCTGGAGAAGGAACAGTGAAGGCTTGATGAGAAAGGAGGAAAATGTCCAAGGGGTGTCTTATACCCCCCCTTTTTATTTTATCATCTTGGAGTATGGTAGCTGAGCCTCAGGGTGCATCTTCCTCTTCTCAGTTTCCGAAGTGTCTAGAGGCAATCTCAGGCTAATAAACACCAGAGCATGACAAGGCTTAACCGTATAGGTGGACAAAAGAACTATTACCTATAAGTCATGCTCTTTTATAGACACTATAGAGTAACTGTATAAGACTTAATCGCGTCAAAAAGATGATGGAATATATATTTTTTTATTACTGATGTAGCCTAAGGGGTCAGCAGCGTGGAATGGCTCCGCCGTCATGACACATGCCTCACATTGAGACACCTGGATGCTTTGGGCAGTGGTTCCATACTTGATATGTTTTAGCCTATTCATTGCGGACATGATTTAACTTTGTCATGATGAAAGAATGTGGCCCAGGTGTTCAAGCCACGGTCTACACTCTCCATTGCCACCTCTTATCCTGATTTGTCTGTTCCTGTTGTAATAGACTTTTCACAGTGAAAAGAAATCAACTAAATTGGAATGACGCCCCATTTTCATTTGACAATATTAATTCCTCCTGCTTTGGGATAGCTTTCCCTGTCCCATACGCACACTCCTCTGCATGTACACCATCTCCACAGTTCTAAATGAAGAAAATGAGACACTATCATCTATCTGGATTTTTGTTACTAGACATATGAACATCCCCCTCCATTTCTCTCTTGCTTGGCCTGTGATTATTAGAGTTCGCCATAACCCTGGGCTGTTCTCTTGTTATGGTTTCTCTCTAGGTGACCCTATATTGTCCCCAAGTCTTCAGATTCAGAGGACACCACATTTAATTCCCACCCATTTTTTTTTTTTTACCCTCGCATTTTAAACTTCTCGCTTGGCTTCTCTGCTTAAGGGTATAAGAAGAAATGCCTCACATTATCCTGGCCTAACCGCAGCTCTGATCTCACCTCCAGTCTCTGTTTCCACCAATCGTTCACATTTCAGTAGCTCAGGACCCAAACCTAGGTTTGTTTGTTTGTTTTTTGATTTGTCTTGTTGTAGTATTCAAATACAGTCTTTCAGTGATTTGTTCAAATTATACTGCGCGTATGTTCTTCCCATCCGAGCCATTGTTATTTCTCGTCTAATTTCACGTTGGCTTCTGCCCAATCAATTTGTACCTAATTAACCATACACCATTAAAGTCATATATCATATTATTTTATTTTGTGGCTTTGAATCCTTCCTCTAAATCTTCTAATCAAACCATTTTACTTAAAATAAAAATCTAAGGTGAGCGGTGGCAGTGCACACCTTTAATCCCAGCACTTGGAAGGCAGAGACAGACGGATCTCTATGAGCAAACAGAATGAATTCTAGGACAGCCAAGGCTACACAGAGAAACCCTATCTTGAAACAACAACAGCAACAACAAAAATAAAATAAAACCTAAAAGTCTGCCGTGAGCTCTTCCATAAATTGCCACAAGATCCCCTCACGTCAGCCCTTGCCACTTCTCACTGTATTCTTTATTTAAACTGGCTTCCCTTGTGTTCCACAGACACTGCAGCTCATATCTGCTGTGGCCCCAGATTCTCCATAGAGCCATCTTCTAGCTGGCATTTTTGTCTCTAGACATATATACCACTGTCTCAAAATGCCTGTTTCTGAACATCTGAAGATGTACTACATCTTACCACATACTATGTGCCATTTCACCAGGTCTTACTTTTATCATGTTTTCATAAACCAAGATCAGCTCCTATGCCTATTACTTGCTACATGTTGCCCACCTTCTCCCACTAAATTGCAACCTTTGCGGGCATACAGGCCTCTGCTACCTCATGTAATACGTAACTCTTGGTGCTCACAGCCATTCCCAGAGCACCCTGTGATTGCTCTTAAGTCACCCCTCTCCTCATGACCCCTCACTTTCCCCCAATTTCATGTTGAGTAATATCTTGTCCTTTTTTTTTTTTTTATCATCTAATGCCTTTATATGATCTGTAACAGCTACCCTATGCCTCTTCCTCCCTAGCGCCCTCTCTGAGCTTTTCTTCTCTTCTAGTCATGCTGGTCTGCTTACTAAACATTGGACATCCTGCACAGGGTCCTTTCTCGGCTCTGTGTGCTTCCTTCTGCCAAAAGCTTTTCCTCACTCGAGGCACTTAAGGGCCTTCTCGTTCATTCTTGCTTTTATCTCAGAGCTCTTCTGTCTGTCTGGATGTTGTTTCCTTTCCTTCTTCTTTTTCTCTGTATCAGTCTAAATGATTACACTTTCACTTCTCTTGTGTATTTTCTGTCTCCACCACTGCAAGTTTCTTCCAGGGAACAACTTTCATACATTTCATTCCTTGGTGAATTTTAGAACTGGAGCAGTGCTCGGCACATAGTAGTGTCCAGTAAATATTTGTCGAATGAATGAAATATCAGACAAGGCCATTACAAATTCCTTATTAGCAATGCATCCAATCATTTTAAGGAGAAAAGTATCAGTTGACTGGTACTTTTTTGATTGATTTGTGAACCTTAGGCAAATAGATTGGAAGAGTGAGTGAGGACACGAGGCCACAAGCTAGGAAGATCTCACAGGAGTGTGGGGATGGTAACCACTTGCTGAAGGGTGTGGCACTGGTTATAGTAAAGGTCAATGCATTGGAAATAGTCAAGATACTGAATCCTTAAGCCTTCCTGCCTGATTAGAAGTGGAAAGCTGAACTGTCAAGGACTGCATCTAAGGTTTCTAGTGTGGGCTCCTGTGTGAAGGACTGCGCTATTCCTGGAGGCAGAGAACACTGAAGGAGTAAGAGATTGCGGTCTGACGATCAAGGGCTCAGAGCCTTTGGGCTTGCTGAGTTTCGGGTGTCTGGGTGGAAATACTGGGCTGGCAGTTGGTCATTCAGGTCAGGAGCTCAGAATATTTGAGTCATCGGCACATATATAGCACATGAAGCCATGGAAGTGGATGGTAAACAGAAACCTGTATAGGGTTGCACTTGTGAGACCCAAGCTCAGCCAAATGCTCTTCGAGTTCCAGTCTGACAGACTTGGTTGGTCTGTCTCCAGTCTCTGCTTCCTGCTGAGTCCTATGGTGACCCTCCTCTATGACACTGGCCATGATAACTCTTCAGAATCATGGCATCTACGTACACAGATTCAGTCAACTCTGCATAGAAAATATTTGCATAAAAGTCGAGTCTCTACCAAATGTGTGTGAATATTTTCTCATTAACATTAGCCTCTAATTGATAGATTATATGTATATGACATTTGCATATATATTTACATATATGATTTAAAGTATGCTGGGCAATGTTCATAGGTTACATGAAAACATTCTATATAAAGGAATAAGCCTGAAGACTTGGTAATCTCGGGGTCCTGAGATGTACTCCATAAGGGCCCTGATGAACAATTACAACTTCAGTCCTATCTTTAAATTCAGCTATGTTTTCAGGTTTCCTTTTCACATTACCCAAGAGTTTCCTCTCTCAACCAACTGTGGTTGTGACGAAGGAATGAGGGCATAGAGAAAGTCACCCAACACAGCTGAAGATGGGAGCATTTTGTTTCTCTTTCAACTTCAGTATATGTATGCACTCAGAACACTGCTATTCTGTGCTGCCCAGGATCAGGAGTCAGATGACTCAAGACATAAGAAGGATGGAATTCTCCAAAGATCTTAAACCGGGAGAGATCTTGGAATGAACCCACAATCACTTTAATATATTTGCTTGATCTGGAATCAGTTGTAGGAAAGTATGTGCTTAGTTTCACTCTTTTATATTTAAGCTGTACTAAAAATCCGTGTGCTTATCATAAAAATTCAGTGGCTAAATATACACGTGAAATATTTAACTACCCCTTTCCTCCTCTCCACTTTTTATCCTGTTAAAACTGGCTCGATTGCTTGTCCGATTAAGTCTTATTTTAAATTCAAATTTGTTGGGTTCAGCAACTTAGTGTGAGTCACCCTGGTCCCGCTCAGGTTTCTAAGGAACAGCTGTTTGCCTGAATGAATATGTCGCTTATGCTGGGGTCTTCTGTGTGGCTTCTCTAGGCAGCTTTGACTCAAGGGCACCTGGGAGTACAGTCAGATCTTTTAATGCTTGGACAGGAGATGGCATGCGCTGAGGACAGGCAGCTGTCTCCCTTCAGCAGGAGAGGGGGCAGGTGGTGGCACCAAATCCCTTGCAGATTTCCCCTTTCCTCAGCAGATACTGCCAGTCAGGCTGGATAACACAGGGACATTTTTTCCACCATGAACAACTGTGCCTGGGGACAGCAGGACCTCGAATTGGGGATCACATTTCAGAATCTTATGTGGCTCTTCAGAAGCCGCGCTGATGCCTGTCAAGTGTGTGCAGGGGATTACAAGTCTCCAGAGAGAGAGAGAGAGAGAGAGAGAGAGAGAGAGAGAGAGAGAGAGAGAGAGGAGGATCTTGAGGCACTGAAGCTACAAAGGGACTCTGGGGGAGCTGGCTGGTGGATGTCTGTGTCAGATACTCTGACTGTTCATTTCAAGACCATACACACACTTTTGAAATTGTTTCATTTAACCTCATAGTTTCTTCTCATTGATTTTAATTTATTAATTTCTTAAAACCAACGGAACAAATAATAACTTCAGAATATTTGATTTTCTTCCTATCATTAGGTGCGACATATGTCATTAAGATTTCAGTCTATCTAGCACCACCCTTCTCTAGTTTGCTCATTCGTGTTTTATGTGATTGCACTAATAGTATCTTAGTAAAAATGGCAAATAATTCTAATGGCAAATAATTCTTGTACCGGAGTATACCCCTTATTTATAGATCACAGTATTTGCTCACAATTTATTTTCTCATCTAACCCTTCGATAAAACAGATCAATTACCTTTGTCTGACAGAGGAAGAGTCTGAAAGGCAGAGGCACTGAGGGGCTGAAGGATCTGTCAAACTGTGGTCTGTGCACAGCAGAGGGGAGCCAGTCCTCAAGAGAGTCCCATTCACAGCAGGATAGGGTGAAAGGTCATTTCTATATGGAGCCTTAGCTCTTGAATGATGTGGGGGCGGGGAGGGGGATTGTGAGCGGGCTGCTCACTCATGCCTTTAATCCCAGCCCTTGGGAGACAGAGGCAGGTGGATATCTGTGAGTTCCAGGCTAATGTGGTCTACAAGTAAAGTCCCCACCTTTTTTTTTTTTTTTTTTTTTTTAAAGAAAAAGACCTTGGGAAAATATTCCTTGTGTGTAGCCTTTCCAAAACAATAGAGATGAAGGCAAGGGGAAAACATCTTGTGTAGAGGTGAGAGGTCAGAAGGCAAATCTAGCCCAGTTCCTAATTACCTCAAATCACTTCCTAAAACAGCCTGTGTAGCTCTTGAACTTGGCTCAGCCATTTGTTAAAGTAATGAAGGAAGGGATGTGGTTATGGTGCACTAATTTGGTGGCCAAGAAGGAATTTAAGGAACTAACTGAAGAACCCACAAACAACAGAGCGTCTGTGCCCACAACTCTTCTTCCTGTATGCTTGCCCTGCCCCGCCCCCTTCCCCCCCCCCCCCCCCCCCCCCGCAACAGCTCATTACCACCAAGGCAAACCAATCCTGTAAAATGGTCCTTCCCATCCCTTTCCAACCCACTCTCTTTGAGTACTGTTTTAATGTGTCTTTGCATTATTTTAGTCTGTACTCAGAACTCATCTGGATGGTATTTCATGGCTATTAGTTTGTTGATGGGGAGACTTTGGGTTCCAAGTGTTGTACTCTGTTAAAGAGGCTCAGAGCTTTTCCTTCCCACTCCACTTTCCAGTGTTTGGATGGGAACAAGGTTTGCTTCATCACACTTAGCTACCTGTTTGTCTTTTTAAGATTACCTGCCCCATCTGAGTATGTGTGCATGCATGTGTGTGTGTGTGTGTGTGTGTGTGTGTGTGTGTGTGTGCGCGCGTATGTGTGTGGGTGTGTGGGTGTGATTCAGGACAACCTTAGTTGTCACTCCTTGCCATCCACTTTGTATGAGGGCTTTGCCTGCTTTTGTGTCCGTGAACCACATATGTGCTTGGTACACGCAGAGGCCAGGAGAGGATATCCGGTCCCATGGAACTGGAGTCGCAGATGATTGTGAGCCCCTATGGTGGTTCTGGGAATTGAACCCCCAGTCCTCCAGAGGAGCAGCACAGCCAGCGTACTTAACTGTTGAGCCATCTGTCTGGCCCAGAGAGACAGGATTTCTTACTGTCCTCAGCTGTAGATACCAGGTTAGCTGGTCTGAGAATGTCCAGATCGTTTCCTGTCTCTGTCTCTGTCTCTGTCTCCTATTTCCCCACAGGATCTCTGGGTTTCGCTAACCAGCGTTATGTGGATTCTGGGCTTATGGACTTGAGTCCTCATTTTGCCTCACCTACTGAGCTATATCCCAATCCTGTCATCCATTTTAATATCTACATTATTAAAGTTAACTCTTGCTTATGAAATAATGAGTTAGAGAGAACAGCAGAACAGCTTAAGGCATGGAGTAAAGTGAGGTTCTGGTTTGTGAACGCATGAAAAGCCACACTTACCTCATTCACGCACTATCAAGTACCTCTGATAGAAGGCTGTGGGAAGTGAGGTGCTGCATCTTGCTTGGTTGTGCAATTTTTGAGCAAGTGATTGTCTGTGTCTCTAGGCCTTGCTTCTTCATCACTAAAATGGAGAGATTACAATAGGTGACTGATAGTTTATAGAAGGATAATTTTCATATTGTCTCGAGCAAAATGTTACGCCCTTGGCACAGGAGAACTGCAAGGGTCAGACCAGTATGACATCACTTCTCTGCTTTTGGTGATCTTTGCCTCTGTTTTTTTGCCCCCAATCCATTCCAAGCACCATTTTCCTCTCTGCCACCCAACCACGCATATGAAATGCCTCTCCCTTCCCCAGTCTCACCCACTGCTTTATTCTTATGATGCTTGTCTTCCGGGAGAGGATGTGCACTAAGGATGCTTACTTGATGATGGTGGCTTTTCTCAGTGGATTCAGTTTCTCCCATATAATGAAGAGGATCATGGTCCATCTCTGTTTTATACCTTTCTGCAGAAGGGGGTTTAATGGAGTTCTATGACAAGCAGGATTCCTGTTTGTAGAAAACAGCAGTGCTACTATTGCATTTGTGGGTTTTGCAAAGCCCTTCAATTGGTCCTGCAACACATAGTTCTAAGATACAATCTCTGTGCTCGCAGACCACCTCGTTAGGTTTTCTGGAGAATAGAGACCACATTCAAAAGAGAAGAAACATGACAGGTGCATTCCTTATGTATGTATTTATTTATTTTTGTCGATGCCGCTGTGACAAAATACCCAGCAAAAGTAACTCTGTGGGGTTCGGGGGAAGGTTTATTTTGGGCTGCAGCTTGAAGGCACAGTCCATTCTGGCCTGCAAGCCATGGCAGCAGGAGTCTGAGGTGCCTGGTCATGTTGCATTTGCACCGAGGAAGCAGAAAGAGCTCATGGCTGGAACTTTACCCACTTTCTTCTATTTACTCACCCCAGGACTCCAGCCCATTTGGAATATTGCCTCCCTCTGATGAGGATGGCTGTTCTCTCCTAGAAATATATTTTTTTGAAAACACACTGATAAACACACCCACATACATGTTTCCTAGGTGATTCTCAAATCCAGTCAAATTGACAATGAAGAGTGTCCATCACAACTAGGAAGCTAGCTGTCCTAGAAATGTTTTTTAAATTCTTTAATTATGTTTCTTTTATTTTAACATATACATTTATATTATTATACATGGATAAAATAAACTACATTAAGCAGGAAGAACCATGAGACAATCAGGAATTATATAAATGTTACATTCATAGTGATTTGGATATTTGTATTTGACAAATTTGAAGTAGACATCTTTCTTATCTTGTTGGGGCTATATTTCTGGATGGAGATTAATATCTATCATATCTCATCTCTATTGACTTAAAACAACTATCTTGATCTAAAAACATCTTAACCCTTAACCTACTAAGCTTAATTGAGAGACTAAATCATCTGGTCTTCAAATCCATCAGAGACTTGAGAAAGGATAAAACTTAAATACTTGAGTGAGCCTGGAGTGCAGGTTAGCAGCTTCCAAAGTGAAAAAATGTCTGAGACAATTTGCTGCCTTAACACTCATTCAACACTCTCATAATGTTCAAGCATCATTTTCAGCCTTCTGGCCCAATATCTCTGACAGACATATCTCTTTTCCTTTATCTTTCTTTTGTAGGTAAGGAGATAGGAGCTGAAAAGAAAGAAAGGGGGATATAGAAATATAGAGGGAGGATAGAACAAAAGGTAGATTATTGAATCTACTCCTTATCTAAAGGCCCTAATTGTTACTCACAAATAAGGTTATTTTTTATTCAATGGTATTGAATTTTGTATATCGATGCAAATCATGCTCATGTCAAAAGCTAGTCTAATTTTATCACAAGAATGTATATTCTAGGTCTAATAGATAGATACGATTCTATAGATATATGAGGTAAAATAGTTAAATAAAGTCTTCAAAAACCTCAGAGGCCTACAGAATATGGCATTCAAAGATGTTTTCTATTATTCTAAAGATTCTTTGACAACAAGTCAAGTTAATTCCTGGCAATGCCCAGCCTGCCCCAAAGAAGAAGAGTGTCAAAGAACCTCCTTATGAAGTTGGCTTTAAATGTGGCAAACCAGCTACTGGGCAAAATATCCTTGTTTCTGCCATAGACAGTATTCTGCCTTAAAATGGGCAAGTGTAAATGCAGACAGAGTTGATGGCCAAACTTTGCCAACACGGGTAAGCAAGTCCTCAATAGTTCCTGCCTAGCAAATATGTCTGTTCTAGAAATGTTTTAACTCTGCTAAACTACAGACTTTACTGGGGCTAGAGATGTAGTTCAGTGGTAGAGCCCTGCCTGGCATGTGAAATCAGATTTTCCAAAATGAAGTAGGAAAAGGTAGCTCCAAGAAAATTCATGAATGTATGATGATGAAGTTAGTATTTGGATAATACTTATTTGAAGAGTGTGTGTGTGTGTGTGTGTGTGTGTGTGTGTGTGTGTTTAATATCTTTCTGAAGTACTAAGCTCCACTGTATGTTTTTGAAAACTACTGCATATGGAAGAAGTTAGTGTAATGCTACCATGTGAAGCTATTTTGGGCAAGGTTGAGTAAATTTTATGCTTTTGTGTGTCTACCATTTTTTTCATTAGTATGTGCTTATAGGAGTCTGGTTCTATGTTCAAGAGTCAGTATGAAAAGCGAATGGATTTTCTATGCAATGGAGGCACACAGGGCACTTTCTTCCAACATTTCTTTTTTTAAAACAATCACCAAAGATAAAGCTGTTGTTGTTCATGGGATCACTTAAAACCCCTCGACACACATAACACATGTTTTTTTTTTTAAGGAAAAAATAAAGGCAACAATATGCAGAAAATAAAACAACCTATAGTCTTACTGTCAGTGACTGTTACCATGGTGATGCCTACAGTCTCAATCTACACATGCACAAAAAATTTTGTATTTCTCTACTTTCAACACTAAAATTTGTATCAAAAAATTTGGGGTATCTTTATTTTATCCTTAACCTAGTTTTTGAACACTTGTATTTTTTTTTTAAGGAGGAAGGAGGAGAGAGAAGGTGCAATACTGAAGATGTAACTTTAATTATGCACCCATTATTTTATATCACCAGTGCTTTTTAAGGGGAATACACAAACCTTTCTATTTCTTGAGATCATGTTTAGCTATATATTCTTTTTTTTTTTTTTCAAGACAGGGTTTCCCTGTGTAACAGAGCCCTAGCTGTCCTGGACTAAGCTCTCTTTCATCTTTTGATCCTCCTGTCTCATCCTCCTGAGTGTTGCAACCACAGGCAAGCAGCACCACACATGGCATCAATCCATATGTGTAAGACAGGCTTTCCTGGTTATGTTAGTTTTCCTCTATTGCTGCCACCAAATACTGTAGATTCAAGAGGTTAAAACAACACTGATTTTCCTGATGATGACAGTCTGAAGCCTTTCTGTCCAGGCTATAATGAAAGTGTTGTAAAGGGTGATGTCTCCTGAAGGAGCTGAGGGGGTCTCTATATGGTTATTTTTCTCTCCATCTGCATTCCTTATATGTGGCTCCTCATTTACAACATATCAAACTCTGATTCCACCATATTTTTTTTACACTGGCCCTGATTTCCATACATCTCTCTTATGATGACCTTTGGAATATCCTGGGCCCAAATGGACAGCTCAGGATCAAATCCCCATCCTAAGGTCCCTAAGAGTCCCCTTTACTATATAAGGTAGCAGTCAGAGGTTCTGGGGATGTCAGATTTGATGGAAAGGTAGTTATCATTCAGGTTTCTGTATTGCCCTTCATTTGTTTCATATAATTTTATGGTTTTTCTTTTATTGAAAATAGATTTTTTTCCACATACTATATCCTGATTGTGGTTTCTTCTCCCTCTACTCCTCTTAGTTTCTTCCCATCTTCCCTCTCATTCAGATTCACCAGCTTTCTGTCTCCCCTTATAAAACAAACAGGCTGATAAGGAATGATAACAATAAAATAAAATAAGATAAAACAAGACTCACACAGCTGTAATAGGGCACAACAAACAAACAAAGAGAAAGAGCCCAAGAGAAGGTACAAGAAACAGAGACTCACTCTTTCACACACTCTAGAATCCCATAAAAAATAACTGTAATCCACAATATATATGCAAAGGACCTGTAGGGTAAAGAAAGGATATATATATATATATATATATATATATATATATATATATATATATATATATATATATCTCCTATAATGTCATGACGTGACATTATGGGATAGGGAACCTCCAAAGATATTGTTCATTGGTCATCTGCTGCTTGGCATGTGGTCTACCTTAAGAGCAGTTAGTGTCCCCAGTGAGACTTCCCTGACGAAAACTAAATTTTATTTGAAAGTGCTTTTCAGCTGGAAATGCTTCTGGCTTAGAGATAGTGGCATGTGTCCATTTTTCCTTTCAGCTCCAGGACCCCATCTGGTGCAGAGCAATGCATGTCTTGTGCATGCTGCCTCAGTCTCTGTGAGTTCATATGTGCGTCCATCAGGGTGATCTAGAGGGTTTTGTTTTCTTGATGGTGTCCTCCATCCCTTCTGGCTCTTACACTTTTTCTGCTTCTCCTTTTGGGAGTTCCCTGAACCATCAAGGGGTAGGACTTGATGGTGACAGCCTGTTTAAGGTTGATTGTTCCAAGGCCTTTCATTCTCTGCATAATGTCTGGCTATGGTCTGTGTATTTGTTCCTGCTGTGGGAGACAGTTCTCTGCTGATGACTGAGCAAGACACTGATCTGTGAGTATAGCAGAATATCATTAGGAGGCATTTTATTGCTACCTCCCCCCCCTTTATAACAGTAGTATTTGTATTTACCCTAGGTCCCTGGGGCTAGCTAGTCTCAGGTTCTTCATCACCCAGGAAGTGTCAGGTATGGCTTCCATTTCCTGGAGGAGACCTTATGTCAAGTCAGGTATTGGTTACTCCCACAAGATTTGTGCCATCATTCCATTAGCATATTTCCCAAGCAGGAGACTATTGTAGATCAAAGCATTTGTGGCTGGGCTGGTGTTTACATTTCTCCTTTGGTAGCATGCAAGAGTACCTTCCTGTATCAAAGACATTAGCATATAGGAGAGAAGGCTCTTTGTAAGCGTAAGCTCAACTTCTCCATTCGTGAGTTGTAGAGGTGTTGTCTCCAGCAATGAAGCCTTGCCATCAGTTTTTGGAGAGCAACATATTGTCTTGGCAATAGCCTGGGTTGTTTGGGCACTCCCATGGGATCCATTTAGCCAACATCTTAATTAGATGTAATCCAATCTCTATACTGTAAAGTTCCCTTGGTGATAAGAGATGTTCAGTTGAGGACCCATCTCTCCCATTATTTGGCTATTTCATTTAGATTGCCTTCTTGTATGTGTATATTTTAGGAAGCTTCTACTGTATTGGGTTTCCATACTACCCCCCCATATGACTCTTACTTTTAGCTGTCTCTTTCCATATTCCTTAGTCCCTCTCTTCCCTTCCTTATTCACTTGATCCCCCTGTTCCTCCCTCCCTGTAACTATTGCCATTCTGATGGGTGTAAGATGAAATCTCAAAGTACTTTTTATTTGCATTTCTTGGATGACTAAGGGTGTTGAAGATGTCTCAGCCATCTGAGTTTCCTCTTTTGAAAATTCTATGTTTAGATTCATACCCCATTTTAATTGGATTTTTATTTTCTTGATCAATTCTACCATTCTGTGGGCTGTTTATTTTTCTGGTTGACTGTTTCCTTTGATGTAGAGGAGCTTTTCAGTTTCATGAGCTCCCACTTATTAATTGTTGGTCTTAGAGCCTGAGCTAATGGTATTCTGTTCAGAAAGTCCTTTCCTGTGCCAGTGAGTCTAAGGTAATTCCTGACTTTATCTTCTGTCACGTTCTGTGTTTTATGCTGAGGTCTTAGATCCATTTGGATTTTAGTTTTGTGCAGGGCAAGAGTATGGATCTATGCTACGTGAATGCAGACATTCAGTCTGACAAGCATCATTTATTGGAGATTCTCTCTTTTTCAAGTGTGTATTTCTAGCTTCTTTACAAAAAAAATCAAGTGTCTATAATTGTGTAGGTTTATGTCTGGCCCTTCAATCTGATTCGATTACACTGGTTAACATTGTCTGTTTTTTGTCAATACCATGCTGTTTTTACTGCCGTATCTCTGTAGTACAGCTTGAAATCAGAACTACCTAGTGATATCTCCAGCAGGTCTTTTATTTTTCAGGATTAAAAAAAAAAAAAAAAGCGTGTGTGTGTGCGTGTGTGTGTGTGTGTGTGTGTGTGTGTGTGTGTGTGTGTGTGTGTGTGTTTCCATATGAAGAAAATTAAGTGTTCCTTTTCTGAAAGCCAGTATCTGATGCCCATGGATTTGTTTGGTAAATAAGAGAATTTGTCTCACTGTGGTAGAAAGTTCAGTAAAGCCCATGGTGTCACCTGCCTTGGCTGACAGCTGCACTTCTAGGATGGACATGAAGGGTTTTAACCATCGACTACACTGTGGGGACAAGTGGACATTCTTGGCATGGTTTGCAGCTGGGTCTCCAAAGCTCTTGTGTGCTGTCCTGAATTGAGAATTTAGCACTTCAAAGTGTTCTCTTCACATCTCTCCCTTGGCTCCATGCCCCCTTTGAAGTTCTGTACCAGTTGTTGTCTATAAATAAGGCATTCCAAGCACCATCAAAGTGCTGAGATGAAGGGCATGGCTCACTTACATACAGGGACACTGTGGGTGCAGTACCATGTTAGGGAGTGGCCTTAGTTTTGTCCTTCTTCCTCAACCTGTCCTCGACTCTCCCCACCTTCTGTTTGGTGTAAAACATACACAAGGTTCCAGAGAGAACAATCAAAGCTATCATTTGGCAGACTCTTGCTTTTCTGTAACAAGAAGGAAGAAAAAGAGAAAGAGAGAGAGTTTGGCTCAGAGCCCAGCATCCCACATCAGTTTAGACTTTGCCTGAGCAAATGCCAGGAGTCTTCCCCGGGGACAGCATTAATGATACCAACTGCCGCTGACTGGGCTTGCTCTTATCCTATGTTATTTTATCTCCTGGCTACCACTGACGAATGAGGGTTTCTACTTTTTATATGCAAACTGAACTTTGGAGCGTTCAACCAGTGCATCCCCAGCTGGTTTAGTTCCAGGCACACATAGAATTGGTAATATATGAACTTGAAGACAGCGTTGCTCAAAGTGAAGGTAACTGTCCTCAGTCTCCAGATGCTTCAGGTGTCATCTAGAAACAATATGAAAGATGACAAGACCTAGGCATGCTTGTGACCCTCCTGTAGCTAAGTACCTTGTCTAAGACTACACGATGAGGAAGTTGTAGACATGAAGGCTTGTTATCTGATCATTGATTCCATGTTAAAAGAAACACCACCTTAAGGACTAGTGTTTTTGAACTAGCCTGAACACTTCAGGCTGAGATCACTCAAAGTTATCTTCTCTTCCCAGCTGTCTTGCTCCCTATGGTAGGCTTGTTTTCTGAGATTTGAGACAGATATTCTTGGACAAGGTATCTATTGAGGAAGTAGACTCAGGAGATAATTTATAAGGAATCTGAGCAGGAGAGGCAAGCTGGCATGTAACCTCACTCTGATTTCAAGGAGCTCCAGAGAGTGAAGGGTGCTGGAGGTTCCCTGCCCTGAGTGGAGGGGCCTTACATTTCACAACCTGCTTCAGTTAGGCAAGAAATCGGAGCACTTGAGGAAAAAATATAGTTTTTAAAATATCATCACAGTAGTTATCTACAAATGATATACATTACCAAATATATAATATATATAGTGTATAACTAATATAATATATGATATCTGTAGTATATGATATATAATAGTATATATATTATATATAATTTGTCGATATATCAAACATATGATATATAGCTATATATACAATATATTTGTCTCAAAATTATATATAAATAATTATATTTTTTGAGACAGTTTTTTTTTTTTTGCATAGGCTTGACTGTCCTAGAACTCACTCTGTAGACCAGGCTGGCCTTGAATCAGACATCCACCTGCCCTGCCTACCAAGTGCTGCGATTAAAGGTTTGTGCCACCGCCACTGGGCTTAATTACATAATCTTGTAGGCATTCTGGGGCAAGATGGCTCCTATATGCGAATCGCTCTCCAGAAGGCTCAGCTATAAAGGGAGCACATGTGATGGATGGGTATACTAGCCTAGCAATGGGTATAAAGTGGGTGCCAACACCCCCATCCCATGTCTTCTCTCACCACTTCCATTTTTATAACTAAACAAACTAGGAACCTCACTCATCACTGCTGTCCCATTAAGTTGCATTTGTCACCACTCAAATCCTCTTTATTTGTATTTGACATTCATTATCAGAATTGTCCTCTGAGCCCTAACTGCTGCTAGAATTGGAGCTGTTATTAACAGTAGTAGTGCAAATATAATCATCACCATACTATTTACTCTTTGTCCTCTAGCATTGTTACCAAAACTTCACATAGCCTTCAGTTATCTCTCAGTGTCTTTTAGCAGCACTGGATGACATAAAAACATAGACAGTCTTCCCAGACCTACATGGTTGCACACTACTTCTGTGGCATGGCTGGAATCCTCTTGGTGAGATGGACTGTGCCACTTAGCTTCTGGCATTTCTCACAGCCACCCAGAGGTGGTCACCTTGCTCGGACATCTACTGTGGTGATTGACATGGATGGCCAACTTCCCTGAATCTGGAATCACCATGGGCACAAAGCTGTGGGCATCATGGTGACCAGCATTCATGCCTGCACTCTGATTGTGAATGTTCTGTGATGCTGCCTGATGCTCTTGCTACTGTGCTTTTCACCCCATAGTGGATGGAACCATCAAACCACGAGTCTAAATAAACATGGGAGAGACTTTCTGATGAGTAAGGGAAATGACGAAAAAGCTTACAGCGAGCTCAGGAAAGCTAGTTGTTATTAACTCTTTGCAGCAGACACCTGCTATAAGTATATCTGGACATTTTTCACTCATCCGTTCATTGGATGTCCCCTGAGCATCTACTATCATGAGCTTCTAAGAACCACATGGATATTGCTTTAAACTGTTGTATTCAACTTACCCTCAGAGACGTATGACCCACTTTGACAGTGGTGGGAGAGCAGAAACCTCTTTGAAATGCTGAGTATCTAAAGCCGGGCTTAGCGGTACAGGCCTGTAATCCATCAACTCAGGAGGCCAAGGCAGGGGAATTACAAGACCTGCCTGTACTACAGAAGGGAGTTCAAGATCAGCTTCAGCTGCTTAATAAGATTTTTGTCCTAAAATAAAAATTAAAAAGAGGGCTGGGGATAAGTTCAGTGGCGAATCACTTGCCCGATATGGTTGAGGCCCCACGTTCAGCCCCCAGTATTGGAAAAAACGCTGAGTATCTGAAACACTCTTGTCATTGGTTTTTAGTTGTGGTGGCCAAGTATGGGATTGCTGATGCCTTCTGATGTTAAGTGAGCAACTCACAAATTTATTTAGATTCATAAATATAGACCCTACATTTAAAAATAGAATTGACAAATAATTTATGACTAGCATCTAAAAACCAGCCATGCTACTTATCTTTTCAAACAAGGTATCAGAATAGAGTTGGGCATGTTGGTGCATGCCATTAATTCCAGCACTCAGGGAGGCAGAAGCAGTTGGATCATCCTGGTCTACAAATCGAGTCCAGGACAGCCAAGGCTATACAGAGATAGCCTGTCTCGAAACAAACAAACAAACAAACACACACACACACACACACACACACACAAAACAAAAAACAAAACCCAAACCAAACCAACCAACCAAAAAAGATATCTGAATAATTGAGTGAACTGACTAGTGACTTGATGACTCCATTATTCTAGTGGATTTTCCTCATTTGTACCACTCATGTGATATCGGGTACCATGTTATTTTACCCCCCATGCAACACTGTACAGAAAGAGGACAACCATTTCTTCCACTTTGAGAATTAGTTAATGTATAAAAACCTGACAGGATTATAACATTCTGCCAGTACAGGAACCATGCCACTGGGCTAAAGAATCACCATTTTAAAACTGAATGTGGTAGCCAGTTCTGAAAGCTCAGTTGGGCTTCGAAGTCATCAGTAACAGGGTATAAAATAGGAAAAAAATATAATTGCTTTGGTGCTATTGCTCCTTGCTGGTGTGGTTTATTTTAAATTCTGCTAAACCCAGGGAGAAAGAAATGTCCTATGAATGAGAAACTAACATGTGATGCTGTGTTCATATCCTTTACCGAGATGTGCTCCAAATTCAAAGAAAAGAACACTACTCTGATTTAGGAAACACCAACTATCACAACATCTGTCTAGTCTGACATAGCAGGAATCAAACTGGGAGAGCAACTCAAGTGTATCCATTCTGACTGCCAAGTTATAGAAAGTGTTTATTTTTCCTTTGGAATAAGATCGGTCTAAAAATATCACACACCTCATATTCATTTTGTCAAGTCCCTTGACGTTTATTTTAAAAATTTTAGATTCCTGGGGATCAGCCATTCTGGTTAATATGGGACTTTCTCTCTTCCAAAACCGGACTTCTGTGCTCTGGGAAAACTACAGAGCCCGTGCAAATTGCTTGATGTCATGGCTTTCTGATGACTCTGTACCAGCAGTGTGAACTTGCTCTGTGGAATACTGTAGGACAGCGATGTCCTTAGGATGACTGAGTCGAGCCTATGACATGGCACCAGGCTGTAGCACAGCTGGAGTGCTTACTGTGTATTCTAGGTCCACAGGCTTTACAAGTTAGTTGCACCTTTGGCACCCCATGGCCTTGATAGGCTCTGTGACTCTCATTAGGAAGGTTTAGGTCACCACAGTTGCATCTTCTGGGCAAGTAGCATTACTGCCATTAAAATAAGCACAGAGGAAAGAGGACTTGGGAGAGAAGCAATGAGGACAAGTTCTATTTGAGGAATTTTGTTTGATGGGGAAGAAAGTTGGTTAAAGAAAAGTCTGACATTAATGGTTTACTCTTAAATTAGAATCACACTGCCTCAAAACTTGCGTATGTGATGCTGATGTGACAGTAACTCAGACAGTGTCTTCATTTTGTTTCTTCATAACGAAAGGAGGTCTGAAGAAAAGGAAGGAAGACAAGCAGGGCCAACCCCAGAGAAGAGGAAGGGGGGTTCTTCAGGAGGATTATGACAGCACAGTGTGAGGCGAAGCTGTGCATCTCAAGAGGTGATCCTGGAGGTCTGGAAGAGTTTACTCCGGACCTCCAATGGCGTAATGACGTTCTTCAGTGGAAAGCCATGCTACCATCCTGCTCACTTGATGCGCTGCCCTCTTTCTACCAGAAGTGTGTGTATATGTTGAAGACAACCTAATAAATTTCAAACAAAAAATGGAAAGGAGGGGAAAAAAGCCCAGATCAAAATGATGTCCTGTATCCTCAGTTTTAACTTTTTGCCTTCATTGAGTATATCTACTCCAAAGTGTTTTCTTCAAATCGAATCCTAATATATCCCATTTTACAGGGTAAGTCTGTCTACTCTATATAAACCACAGTGCAATATATTTTGAATTACAGAAGGACAAACACAGTAATTTTCCCTAAGTGACGTACACATAGTTTTGCAATGGCTTAGGTAAGTCAAATTCTATGGGGCAGCACTGGTTTGCTTAGTACCCTCAAGTTTTGCTAACTGCGAACTGTATATTTCCACTTAGTTACCCTTTATATATAACCTTAGGGTCCTAGTAGGAAATTGAAGGCATACTTGAGATAAAGATGTATTAAAGGGATTATTTCTAGAAGGGGTAGCCAAGGTTTAGAAAAGGTATTAAAGGGCCGTATAAATACTTGCAAACTTGAAATAGTATGAGCTGTTCGTGGCCTCGGCCTGAAGATGCGAAGAAAGAAAGTTACCTTAACTTGCAGAAAGAGCAAGCACAAGAGAGCAACAGCACGAAGGAAATTGTCTGCTCTGATCACCTTTGAACCCCCGGCTGTGCCCTGTTTGTGAAACCAGTAAGACATCATGTATAGCTGTATAAGCCATGCAGACCCTCACTGAGAGGCCGTAATACAGCGCACGGGAGCAGTGCACGGGAGCAGTGCACGGGAGCAGTGCACGGGAACAGTGCACGGGAGCAGTTCACGGGAACAGTGCACGGGAGCAGTTCACGGGAGCAGTGCACGGGAGCAGTTCACGGGAGCAGTTCACGGGAGCAGTTCACGAGAACAGTGCACGGGAGCAGTTCACGGGAGCAGTTCATGGGAGCAGTGCATAGGAGAAGTGCATGGGAGCAGTGCACGGGAGCAGTTCACGGGAGCAGTTCACAGGAACAGTGCACGGGAGCAGTTCACGGGAACAGTGCACGGGAGCAGTTCACGGGAGCAGTGCATGGGAGCAGTTCACGGGAGCAGTCCATGGGAGCAGTTCACGGGAGCAGTTCACAGGAGCAGTGCATGGGAACAGTGCACGGGAGCAGTTCACGGGAGCAGTGCAGGGGAGCAGTGCACGGGAGCAGTTCACGGGAGCAGTTCACAGGAGCAGTGCATGGGAACAGTGCACGGGAGCAGTGCACGGGAGCAGTTCACAGGAGCAGTGCATGGGAGCAGTGCACGGGAGCAGTTCACGGGAGCAGTGCAGGGGAGCAGTGCACGGGAGCAGTTCATGGGAGCAGTGCACGGGAGCAGTTCACGGGAGCAGTTCACGGGAGCAGTGCACGAGAGCAGTTCATGGGAGCAGTGCACGGGAGCAGTGCAGGGGAGCAGTGCAGGGGAACAGTGCACAGGAGCAGTGCACAGGAGCAGTATATGGGAGCAGCGCAGGGGAGCAGTGCTGGGGAGCAGTGCACTGGAGCAGTGCATGGGAGCAGTGCAGGGGAGCAGTGCACAGGAGGAGGCTGAGTCCACTCATGGAGCGTGTTATCTTCTTCAGCTTGTCTGCTCACTCAGGATGTGCCTTCCTGGTGCATCCTTTCAATCACAGAGTGTCTGCTGACTACACTGTGTGGACCTTTTTTTTTTTTTTTGACCTGAGATGCATACAGTAAGTGGAGAAAAATGCGAGCAGCCCTTTCTTTTGAGTCTCTAAATAGCTCATGTTAATTATTAAACTTGCCCTACGGTCATTTGTGAACGTTCACTGGTGCACATTGGGCAGGACAGACAGGAATTAGGCGAGCTATAGTCCAGTGTGAAGTGAGCGACCTGCGGGCTGGCCTGTAACCACATAACGCGGCATCAATTGGAGAGGAACTCGTTCTCCTCTGAACTACAAGGCAGACACAGAGACAGGTACTGTTTGATTCGGAGACGTCTCCAGTTTCTAACTCCGCATCTCCTGTGGCCATTTCAGTAAGTAAAAGGAGGTGGGAGGTCCATGGCAAGGACATATGGGAATTTTGTCTTTCTGGCTCCTAGAGGAAAGGGAGCTGGGAGAGGAGGGATGAGGAAAAAGTAGTCAGGCAGGGGCGGGCGGCAGACGAAAAAGAAGGTAGGAGCAGGAAGAGGACTTAACTGAACATAGAGAGCCCCTCTCTGTGGCCTAAACATTCTATTTAAAAAAATGGAGAGACACTGAGTTTATCTTTAGGAAGGGTGCATGGACTTGAATTAATCCACACCCAGGAATGTGACATTTATTGTTCATGTGATGTTCTGTTTAGGAGGAAAGTCAGTATTTCTGAACTTAAAGTTCACTGAAACCCAGTGTGCAGGTGCTCAGTTCCATTGTTCTAAGCTTGGGACTAGGCATTAAGATGAAATATTATAAAGAAATGCACCCAGAGTGGATCTGGTCTACTGGGCAGAACATGTGAGCCAGACCCTGTACTTTTGGGCTAGGTAGCAAAGCTTCCTTTGTGGCGTTCTTATGTAGTAAACATGTTACTGAAAACTGGGTGTTTGTAAATTGAATTAAATTACAAATAGACTGAAGAATGTAGGAGATTTTGAAAAAAAGAAAAAGACTTGGTAATATTGGCACTCCTTTCACACCTCAGGAGACACTCCCCCTCCGTCTCTCCTTTTCTTCATAACTAAGGACAACCACTGAAACTCATTTTATTTTCCTGGCTTTCAGTGCAATGAAGAGCATCTTGCAATAAACCTTCCAAGTCCTGAACTAAATGCAAGTTATTGTCTATTTTGGACCACCTGAATCAGGACACACCTGTATGATAGATTCACTCCATTTGGGGGGCAGGGCTAGACATTCTTGTTTGAGACTATTTTGGGGTTCTGTGCTTTCTGAAATGGCGTGATGACTACCGCATCAAGTGTTTTCTTAGCAGTTTGCATTGATGTATATGTGATAACATGGGTTTATTCCTTTTGGTTTTCAAGTTTTCAGAGAACCTCTGAGCCAATGTTTTGGCAATATTTTTCTATTCACTTCTGGCTGGTGCTAGGGAGCAATCCCCCAGCCCTCCTAGAACAGTGTAAAAGGTTTCAGCCAGGCTGTGCCAATTCTGTTTTCTTTGGCACAGAAAAAAAAAGCCCCCTTTCCCAGATCTGTAAAAATCAGAGGAGCAGTATTTAAAAATGTATGAACTAATTAAAAATCTACATCAGGCCCTCATGCTGAGACCCTTGTGGAAATGGATGGCTGGTCACTGGATCTCTTCACTGTGCCCTCCAGGGAGGCAAGGCATGCGTGGCAGTAAATAGACAGTGTCTGGCTCAGATGCCCAGGATGTGAGCTGGAGGACTAGGTGGACTATTGAGGGGAGATTTGCTGGAGAATGAGACCAAGAGTTCATAAAGCCACGGAGGGTGAGCAGCTGAGGTAGAGGCGGACAGATGGAAGCCTTGCTTGATTGCTAACAAGAAGTAAGGTGCAGGGTTCACATCCGACAGCCATGGGAAGAGAAGCCGGGGTGTGAGGAAAACAACATTGGACCCCTGTCAGGTTACTAGTGAGCAGGGGTGAGCAGAAGACTAGAAGCTATTTTTATGGTTCATATTTTGCGCCATGGTGAACTATGAATGGTTTAAACACACATTAAATAGCTAGTGAAACAAGAGGAGCTGCGTTGTGCTTTTCTATAATATTTCCTATATGCTCCTGCTCTCCTGAGCCTGGGAAGATTACACGTGCATCTAGAGGCACTAGGACCACATTATTTACGTATTCACTTAATTATTTGAAAGGCAAGCACATCTCTCCCTTCCCCCTACTCTCTCCCACCCCTCCTATTCTCTCCCTTTTAAACTCACAGCTCCTTACTCTTTCATAATTATATACATATGGATAAGTATATAAGTGCAGTTTGATGAGGCCAGCAGTTTTTAATTGCCTACAGGGCTTCATCTAGGGATGGGGGCCACAACATGCTTTCCCCCATCCGTGTTGGCATGTCAACTGTCGTCATGTTTCAGGACTTGTTTAAGCGGCATGTTATTTCATGGGTGTAGCTTTCCTGCTACATCTAGAATATGCTTCCATGTAGCCGATTTCCTGGTCCTTTGGCTCTTACAAGCTCTCTGCCCCCTCCCTTATCCGTGCTCTCAGAGACTTAGGGGTAGAGGTTGGGTTGCAGATCCGTTTGGACTGGGCACCCCAGAATCAGTTGTTTTCTACGTTAGACCACTTGTGGTGTTCTGAGGTGGTCTCCATCTGCTATGGGGGAAAAGAAAACTCTTCAGTGAGTTAGAGCTACACTTGTCAGGGTAGCACTACGTTCATCTCATCTCTTCTCTGTTGACAACACACAGGCCAGAAGGAACTTTTTTTTTTCACTTTATGTTTTATAAGGCACAGAAGCTACGTTGCGCCATTCAGCTCTAAACATGCTTCTCTAATAACTGAGCAATGTCAAGGGACCTGAGCTAGCTGGAATGATGCTTGCCCCGCTGATCGCTCTGCTGAATATGGAAGTACTGCTTCTAGCAAGTAAGTAGAAAGTGTTTGAACAGAGTACATATCAGACTGCTGGGTTACTGTGAGAACCACTATTGGTAAAGAAAACACTGCCTTGCTTCTAGACTGTAGACATACATGTTTTGCTTGCTCACTTAAAATGTGAATCCATTATTTTAGAAGGAAGGATTGAAGTATCTGCTTCGGCATCTGAGATAATAGTTGTCTCGTTTTCCCTGATGAGTATCTAGGGTTATTTGTTAAATTTTTATGAATAGATATGTCAACTTTTAATGGCCAGTGAGTGTTGTTGTTATAATTCAAATATTTTAATAATAGCTTAACTTCTTCTAGAATCCCTCTTTTGGGCTAATAGATATAATTCTTATTAGATTTTATTGTTATATCTTCCCCAAGGGATCGTGTCTTAGTGATTAATGGCTGCTTGCATTAAAATTACCTTTTCCCTCCTAATCATGCTTCTAATTTCTCTCTGAATTTAGTCATCCTCTGTATTTTCTTATGACTTTTTTTTCCTTCTTTGGATAAAAATATGGACTCACCTCTGGGGACTAAGGATGGTGTGATCTGGTTGATAAGTTGATGTGAATGGGTTTCCGTCTTTCTTTGGTATGTGGTGAGCCACCTTCATGGTTGCTACACATAATGCCCTAGGCTAGTCCACAGGCAAGGCCTGGTTTATCTTTGAAATTTTCCCGATATGGAAACAAAGCAGTTTTCCATAGGGAGCACATAGCACGTTGTTTGCTTATTATTGCATGGAGGTACTGAGGGATTTTTGCTAGCCTCCCTGAAGTGGCTTTGCCTTCACTAAGACATATCTGGGAATATCCTCTAAGATAGTATTAAATCCAACTTAAGGCTCATACTCCTCTTTTTTTCTTTTAGTGGAAGTTCTACAATGTTCTCGCTTTAGTCTATGATCATTCAAGGCAGAATTTATGGAAGTCTTGGATGCCCTGGGGGAGTCATTCTGATAATGCGCTCAAAAGGGCTCAGAAGGGAAAACTAGACTACAGGGTGCCAAGAACGAGAAAGGAAGGGGGGCCATCTCCAAGAAGTTTTTCCTCTATCCCAGGACGTAGGGAATATAAGAAATAAGTATTACCTTTATACTTAAATATGGTTATCTGACTAAAGAGTGGAAAATGTCTCCTGAGACTGTTTCTAAGGGAAGAAGAGGAAATTCAGGATGGCCTTGATGACCATCGGGGTTCTGGATTGCTAAAACGAGAGCGATCAGTTTTCTTTAAGGTAGGACTGAAGGTCTGTCCCCTGGACCAATCAAGCCTGAATCGAAGCACATTCTGAACCAGAGACTCTGTTAATAAGGCCCAGTGACCCAGGCTTCATCCAGCCAATGGGTGAATCATACACGCCAATGACTCTTTAAAATATTGGCGGTGCTCGTGGGGCTGCACATATCCTCAACAACCAGTATTTTGTCTTATTGACAGACCCCTACGTGAGTTTCCAGATTGAGCCTACCGAAGGTAGCCTTGCAGGGGGAACATGGATCACCGTTGGTTTTGACGGTAAGTTTGGACTTTCCAGAATCTGAGTGTTGCATTTATTGACCCAAAGTCCAAAGAAGTGTGAATTCCCTCTTCCTTGCCTAAGAACAGTTCTAAAGAAGAGCCTGAGAGGGATGAAGCTATTGACCCAACTCTGTCTCTGCAGATGCTCACTGGCCAGCACCTCAGCAGAGGCCACTGTGGCATCATTGTCCTTGTGGTGGGATGCTTGGAAGGCAGCGAGCTGATGTGGAAGTGCACAGCATAGTACTAAGTGCTATCTTGAATTAAGATGGTTTCACGTTAGAAGCCCCTTGGAACCGTGTCTTACTATGCCCACTTCAACGGTGACACAAAACACCTTTGAAGGTTGAAAAACTCTTTCCTAGGGAGTAGGCAGATGCGAAGAGATACGAATTTTTGATACGCTTTTAAGAGAAGTTTTGTTAAAAAACAAACAAACAAACAAACACCCTGTAATTGCCTTTGGAAATGAGTCTTAATTTTATCCTCAGGCAAATGAAATGTCTTACATTGCCCCCCTGTGGCCAATGTTTGCATTGTCCTGCATATCTGACCCCGAGGTTTCTCCTTGTGCCTAGGTTTGGAGGGAAGCACTCTTTACCCCAGCAATGGCTCTCAGCTGGAGATAGAGCTGGTGAATGTAGCAGTACCTGCCTTGCGGATCCCCTGTGATGTCTCTCCTGTCTTCATGGATTTGCCTGTGGTGACATGCCAGACGAGGTACACTTGTCTGAAACAGAAAGCCTGTCAGGATGAATGGGCTTTGCTTTTCTCAGCAGCTTTGGGGGATGTGTTAGACAACTCCCACAGTGACTACAATCATCAGGTGTGGTCTTAAAAAAAAACCCCATGAATATGCTTTTATGTAAAAAAAAAAAAAGACACTGCTTTCCTTTTAATCTCCTTTTAATCTTGGAGTAGAACACAGAAACAGAAAATTCTGGCTATGGCAGAAAGGACAAATAAAAGAAAATGAAAATTAACATTACCACAAGCAAAAGCCATCACTCACCAATGCTCCTTTTTTTTGTAAACCTTTAACTGTCTATTTTACTTTTTACTTTTATTTTTGAGCTTATAATACAATCACATCATTTTCCCCTACCCTCTTTCTCCCCCCCCAAACCCTCCTAGATACCTTTCTTTGTTAGCTTTCAAATTTATGTCCCTTTCCCCCTATTAATTATTGACGCATTCACACACACATGCACACACACACACACACACACACACACACACACACACACACATGTATAACCGTCTCTGTCTAATGTTACTTGTCTGTACATTTTCAGGGCTGACTGTTTGCCACTAGACACCCAGTGGCCGTGCTCTTTCCTGAGGATTACCACCTCTCTCGCTCTTAGCTTTCTTCTGGTGCCTGTAGTTCTTTGTGTAGTGTTGAGGCCTCATGGGCTTTTTCCCCATTCACTTGGCGAGCTTATTGCCCGTGTTCAGGTCATGTTTAGGCAGGTATGTTGGGTGTACCTCCTTACATTACAAGGAGACACAATCTCACAGCAGACAACCTGACCCTTTTCCTTTTCACATTTATGGTATTGAACCTCCTCAAAATGAGGAGGATGGCTCTGTATGTGGGGTGAGGGAATAGAGTCGAATCAATGGAGAGAAAGGGAGGAAAAATGAATCTATTAATAATTGAGTATTGACTACTCTGTGATTTAAAAGAAGCTTCTATTTACTTTTTGCCATCTACTCTTTTGGGCAGTTATTTCTCTTTGTTGGTTTAGCACTTTTAGATGTGCTATTAAGTGACTAATATGAGATCTCTCCAGTTTTGAAATACAAGCTCTTAGTTCTATGAACTTGCTTCTTAGAACCCCCTTTATTGTGCCCCAAAGTTTAGGTATGTTGTGTTTTCATTCAGTTCTAAAAAGGTTTTAGTTTCCTTCTTGATTTCTGTCTTGTCTCACCTTTCATTTAGTAGTGATTTATTCCATTTCTGCAAATTTGTATATATTTTATTGTTGTTTATATTCATCTTTAATTCATGGTGGTCCTATAGGATGCAGGGTATAATTTAATTTTTCCTATATGTTTTTTTATTTTATTTAGTATAATTAATTCACACATTACATCCCAATTGTTATCCCCTCTCTCTTGTCTTCCCACCCTCCCTCCCTCTTCTGCCTTATTCCCCTCCCCTAGACCAATTTTCTTATATTTGTTGAGACTTGCTTTGTGTGCAAGTATGCGGGCAATGTTGGAGAAAGTTCAATGAGCTGCTGAGAGGACAGTATATTCTTTTGTGCTTGGGTGAAATGTTCTGTAAATTCCTGCTAGGACTATTCGAATTACGTTATTCTTTAACCCCAGCATTTCTTTGTTTAGTTTTCTGGATGACCCATCTATTGGCAAGAGTGCAATATTGAAGTCTCTCCCTATCACTGTGATTTTAGCTGTGGTAGTTCTTCTTTGGTGAACTTGGGTGCCATATTGTTTGGTGCATAAACACCAAACAATATGTTGCAAATATCCTCTTGGTAAATTTTTCCTTTGATGAGTATATACTGTCCTTTCCTATCTCTTCCAACTAGCTTTGGTTTGAGGTCTACTTTGTCAAATATTAAAATGGCCATACCTGCTAGCTTCTTGGGGCTATGCTGGAGACCAGCTCCAGCTGCAAGGATTCAGGTCCTGAAATGGAGAAGGGGCATTGTTGACTTTCAAGCAAGCGGCCCTGAATAGTTTGAGCTGTCGTTACTTATACAATCACAATCCTGCTCACCTGAGCAGTGACATCATTGGTTGTCTCATTTAAAGCGCTCATAACATCAGCAGTTCATAAGCCCCCTCATTATAAAAAGCCCCCAATGGTTTCCCTTCCTCATTCAGCCTTTCCTCTAGATCAATCTCCCCTCAACCGTATTTGGCACTACAAAGCACAGTTTCAGCAAGCCAAAAATAAATGTCCAGCCTGGCATGTCCTGTGGACATGAGCACATACCCAGCTGGCAGCAAATGCAGTTATGCAGTTATGCAAGGTGAGAGACAGATTAACCACTTGTGGGTATAAGTCCATTCATTAAATAGCACCCCTCTGCCACAGTGCTTTTTAAATTGTAGACAGAGATCTACCCACTGCACCAAACAACCTTTCCTGATATCTACCCCTCAGTTTCCGATAGTATCTTTCTAAGAACCATTTTTAAAGTCTCTGTCGATCAGGCATAGCTTCTTCATTTTTTTAAGTCTCTGCTGATCAGACACACCTTTAGAACAGTTATGCAAGCAGGGCACATTGCTCTGCACACCTGCCATAGGCTTACTCAGTGTGACTGCAGCTGTTCCCTAGGGACATGATTGCCCAGGATTAACGGTCATATCTGGAGGATCAATAAAAAACGGAGGGAGGAAAGGGGATTTTTACTCTTCAAAAGAGTATGGCACACACCTTTAATACCAGCCCGTGAGAGGCAGAGGCAGGCAGATCTCTGTAAGTTTGAAGCAAGCCTCGGGTACAAAGCCAGTCCAGTACAGCCAAGGCTACACAGAGAAACCTTGTCTTGAAAAACCAAAGACACCCCTCCACCCCGAGAGAGAGAGAGAGAGAGAGAGAGAGAGAGAGAGAGAGAGAGAGAGACAGAGAGAGAGAGACAGAGAGAGACAGAGAGAGACAGAGAGACAGAGAGAGAGACAGAGAGAGAGAGAGAGAGAGACAGAGAGAGAGAGAGAGAGAGAGAGACAGAGAGAGAGAGACAGAGAGAGAGAGACAGAGAGAGACAGAGAGAGAGAGAGAGAGAGAGAGAGAGAGAGAGAGAGAGAGAGAGAGAGGAGAAGGGAGGGGGAAGGGAGGGAGGGAGAGAGAGAATCATCATTTCCAGGGCTTCGATCCTGCATAATCCAGTCTTGCCTGTGACCTACAAAGTGAAACTACATTGCTTTGTGTATAAACAGTATAGGAGAAAAGCAAGGAGCGCTTGTAGCACGTGTGAGTCAGGCAATAAGTACAGAGGCCACCAAAACTCACCACAGGTCCTTGCCAAATGCGAAGGTGTCCCTAAGGGCTTTGCCACCGTAGAGTCCCATCAGTGAAGCACACATACCCTGTTCCCTGAGGATGCTGCGTGGCCCCCACCAGGGGTATTTGTTTAAAACATCTTCTTTCACCTTTTTACCCTGTGCTGCTGTCTATCTTTGACAGTAAGGTGCATTTCTTGGGTGTGGTAGAAAGATGGATTCTGTTTTCCAATCCACTGTATTAGTCTGTGTCTTTTTATTGGGTAACTGAGATCATTAATATTGAGAGTTATCAATGAGCAGCATTTATTGTGAGTTTCCTTCCATCTTTTGATTTGCTGTTCTGGGATTACCTATTCCTTGTGTTTTCTTGCCTGTAATTAATCCATGCAAACTAAAAATTTCTTTCTAGTGACTTTTTAGGGCTGAAGTGAAATTTTTATTTTATCACTGAGAGTTTTTCTTCTTCTGCCTATTGTGATTGGTAGTTTTTTCTGGGTATAGTAGTCTGGGCCAGCACCTGTCATCTCAAAAAGTGTGTTGAACATGTGTCTAGGCCTTTCTGTCTTTCAGAGTCTCCCTTGGGAAGTCAGGTGTTATCCCAACGGTTCTGCCTTTATATGAGACTAGGTCGTTTGGCCCTTGCAGCTGTTAATGTCCTTCCTATATCCTGTATATATAGGAATTTCTTTTCTGATACAGTCTATTTGGTGTTCTGTATATTTCTTGTACCTTGATAGGTACCTCCTTCTTCTGTTTGGGAAAATTTGCTTCATGATTTTGTTTAAAATATATTCTGTATCTTTGACCTGTGGTTTTTCTCTTTCCTCTATTCTTATTATAATTTAGTAGTTTAAAATCTGCCTTCCCCCCCCCTTTTTTTTACTTCTGCATATATTTATATGTACATATATTTAGAAATACAATACTTATTTATAAAAAAATACTTATTAAAAATAAATAAATAAGCATCCAGAGTTCCTGGATGTTTTGGTAGAGTTTTTCCCCCCTAAGTTTCTATTTTATGCTCAATTGAGTGGCTCAGTTATATTAGCTGGGAAGCAGGGATGAAATAACACCCTTTGGGAATGAGGCCGCTTCAGATCTCCTTCCAGCCTCAGCCATGCTGAACTCAGCACAGCTGGGATGCTGCCTTGTCAGAGCAGTGAGTTTGCAGCCTGAAAAATGAGTGGAAAGGGTACTGGTCTCTTCAGCTCTTCTCCCTATCTCATGACATAAGCAGTTTGGTTTGGCTTCATACTTTGTCTTCTTCAGCCAGAGGTGGGAAAATACAAACATCCACGCATTTAGATGAAGTTCTATAAAGTCTACCAGATGAGAGCCGGAAGTATTAGAAATCAGTTGATCCAGGGTATGCCTGGCACACAATGAGTGCTTTATTTAGCAAGCACTAGTACGTCACTCAAATCTTTTTTTTTTTTTTTTGAGAGTCTGAAATAAATTTTAACACCAAGTTTAAATAAACATTATATGTAAATAAGTGTTACATCATTATCATCTTATATGTTTCTCAGTAGTTGCTTTCTTACTAACCACTGATACATTTCTTAAAATTGCTTAGTTATATATTATCTTACTGTGGTTACATTTTTACAATTTTTAATTAATATATATATAAATTATATATATATAATATATATAATAAAATTTTTATATAACACACACACACACACACACACACACACATATATATATATTACAGTCATAGCATAGTGTTTTGGCTATTTGTATTTGACATCCTTGAAGAAAACATCTTTCATATCTTGATGAGTCTAAAATTCTGAATATAAATCAAAACCTCTGCTCAGCCTGTCTGCTCTCTGTGTCCTAGCTGCAGCAGACCAGTACACTTCAGGTGGGTGGGGAGAGATCCTAGCAGGAAGCTGCTGGCTGGCTGGCAGCTAATGTGGATTGTGGCCACCACCTGGACTCAGCTCTGCCTGTATGCTCTGTGTCACAGATGGACCAGGCTGGTAAACGGCCTGGGGGCTGAGAGCAATTGGAGCCCAAAGGTGCTCTGGTGCTCCACAGGCCTTTCAAGATAGCAGGGCTCTGCCTATCTGCTCTGTGACCCAGATAGCTTGGCTGGTTAGCAGCTGGCAGCTCATAGGATGGCAGCTAATGTAGGTTGTATCTGGCACGCCAGGACTCAGCTCTGCCTCTCTGCTCTATGTCCCAGATCTGGTAAGCAGCAGACAAGAGGCAGAAAGAGTCCAAAGCTGCACAGGTATCTCACATCCTGCTCAAGATTGTGGCTAATGTGGCCTGTCTCCCAGGACTTTTCTGTGGGTTAGCTCAGTGGCCAGAGGCCGGACTCAGCCGTGCTCCACACACCGTGGATCTCTCTCACCTGGGAATCAGCAGCACTGGGTTTTGTATCTCTCAGTTTGGTCTTTAGGTCTCTGTGAAGTCCTGGTTGTCCTGCTGATCAGATGTGATGTGTGATCGGCCCGCCATCTTGGATCTCTCTCTCTCTCTCTCTCTCTCTCTCTCTCTCTCTCTCTCTCTCTCTCTCTGATTTAACATTCTGTTAAACATTTTGACTGAAGTATCCATTTCTTCTATCTTGTTTTCAGTGCCTGAGGTTCTGTCTTTCATGTCTTAGGCTCTGTTAATGAGATTTACCTCAGAATTTTTTGTCTGACATCCTAACTTTTTCATTTCCAGTTTTGTTTCAGTTTGGGCTTTCCTTGGTGATTCTATTTCTCCTCTCCTATCTTGAAATATTTTCATCACTCCATTTCACTTTTTTTTTGTATTTTCAGTAAGAGCTTTATTCATATTATCTTTAAGGTCCTTGAATGTATTCATAATTGCTATTTTGAAGTGCTTGTCTTGTACTCATAAAGTTCTATGAGTCCATAATTCTGAGAAGTTGGACCTTTTAAATTAAGTTCAAAGGACTCACAACAACAACAACAACAACAACAACAACAACAGAAACAACAACTATAATAGTACAATTTTGCTGAGGACTCAGTCTTTAAGTGGAGTTATGGTGAGTGGCAGATCTAGGTGGTGAATGGTGAAATACAGAAAACATATACTCAGCTCCGTATTACAAACATAGGTAGGAAGTGTGAAGTGGTCAAGCAGAACTCCTGGTTTTTCACTCATAAATATTTTCATTTTCTGTCCCCAGATCCCTGCCATCAGAAGCACATGCAGGTCTGTACTCTCTGGAGATACGCTCTGGGGAGCAAGTACTAGGCAGCCCATGCTCAAGTTCACTAGAGGGCTGTACATTCAAGGTGGGTTCTAAGAATAGAGAAATGCGTGTTTGACTGGTCAGAAAGCATTCTGTGTTTCCAACAAGTTATAAGCCAATCAGCACGTCTGCTTTAATAGAGAGGAAGAGCTATGGAAAGAATGCCAGGGTTCCTCTCTTACTATGAGAGGTAAATACTGAGTGCTTGTATACTAGGGTCTTGCTGAGTGTTTTACTTACACTGTGTATGTAGTACAAGGCTCCCAAGTTTATGATGGATGTTATGCTTGCCACATGACCCAGGCAATAAGTGGCGGAACCGGGATTTGAACCATCATTTGACTATGAAACCACATGGAACCTGAAGTTCACGAAGGAGCCATAGACAACGCTTTTGTGGACAAGTGCTCTGTTTTCAGCATATTCTGAATGTTAGGCTACTGAAGGGACTCAGGGCCCCCAGGTCCTTGGGGACGGGGGCACCATCTCCCTGTCCTTCATGCCATCTTTTGCTGCCTCCTGCCCTTTCTAACACCAATCTGAAAGCACCTTTGCTGGTGGAATGCTCCTTTGAGGTCAGAAAGATTCGAAAGGAGAGATGATGAACCCAAGAGCATTTCCTTTAGGCCAGTGTCCGATCTCTGACCTCATGTAATTTAGACCCGTCACACTTGGGCGGGACATACTTTCATGTCTGGCTCAGCCTAAGATCCATTTAGCTTTATAGTAAAATGAGTTGGAAAAGGAAACCTCTTTTACCAGACTCTCCTGAGACGTGGTGCTCCAGCAGTGTTCCCGGTGGGAAAGACCTCTGTTTGAGAGCTATTGAGACTAGAGCTTAGTCATTAACCGATGCTGTTAGTGAAGCCACCACCGCCCTACACTCACCTCAGATGCCATTATATAGGCATCACTTTTTGAAATTTGGAATTCGTTGTCCAATCCCAGTTAACAGTTTGATCTTTAGCCCAAGAGACTATTATTGTCTGACATTTTGTCTCTGTAGGTATGTAGCAAAAGGAAGAAATAAATTCTTTCTTGTTAAGAGCTATATCAAACCTCCACCCTGGCTCAGGGACCATCACAGAAGAGAAGTGTCTGAGCATCCCTGAATCACCCAGCTCCCTTTACCTCAGGGAGTAGGTTTCTTACTTATTGTAAAGATCAGTAAGGACAAGGGTTGGCGAGGGGGGCTGGGCACACATTCTGCAATTTCACATCAAAAGAAACAAGTCCATCAGTGGCTCCACTAACTTGGTGAGTTGATGAACTATCACCGGGGGAATGCCGTTAATGAGAGGCATTCGGGTGAAATAAAATTCAGTGTGCCTTTCTGCTTTGGGACTGGGACTAAGGGAACCATGGGTATTAAACATTAATTCCGTCTTGCCAGCCCACTCCAAAGAGCCTGCTGCGGGCACTGACAAGTCTGAAGAACTCACAGAAGGGTTTATTGAGCAGCTGGCGGCGGTGACTTGATCATTCTAATCCGCTGTCTTTGCCACCCCTCTCTGGCCCACCTACCTTCCTGTCCTGCTATTTGTTGCTGACCTCACCCGGCTCAGGGATCAGCGTGTAGGAAGCCTGCTTTGGAAGCTTATTAATTTCTCACTGTTCTGGCTCCTGCCTGCTGGGTGACCAGAAGCCCGCTTCTCTTAGAAAAAGTACCATTTTGTGTTATTTGAATGCAGAAAGCATCCCGCGTGAAGACTTTCCTTGTGGTCTAACCCTGGGTATACCCCAGTGCTCTCTGAGGAGTCGGGGAGGAAAAGCAATAAATATATCTATATATTCTCCACTAGCATCTCAAAGAATGGGATGTGGCACAATAGATAGTGTAGTTCAAGTTGGAGACCTAGAAATATGCTTCCCTATTTGCTTTGAAGCTGATTGTTCCATCTGCCTCAGTTTCTAATGGGTGTGAGAGAAGGCAATAGCCAGTGGAAGTGGCTTTGGTAGGCAGGGCCCCTCGGTGGGTGATGAAAGGCCGAGGGCAGTCATTGGGTTGGAGGGCAGAACTGGGACTGCCTCCCTGTTTGGCATCACGTGTGGAACTGCGTTAATCTTTATCTTCTGCGGAGATCACAGGCAGCTCTTAATCTGCAAAGCCACAGTAGTCGTTTCTGGACCCCCTGACTGTGTATATTTTCTGTGAACTAGTTTCTAACCCTTTTCCTGGAGAGAACGAGGAAAATGGCCTTGGTGGCAGACCTTACTGCTGTGTGCATCAGTACTTAAACTCCACACGCAACAGGCCACCATCAGCGTGGCTGGGATGCCTGTTCCTTCTCGATGCCTGATTAGGGCTGTTGATTAACCATGGTTGTTCTCTGCTAATAGTCTCCCTGGGACTTTGGGCTCCCGGGGAGTTGGATGTGGCCCAAACACAACAGTTTGAGGTAGTTTGTTATCCAAACGGGAAGCATCGTAGATTGTTTAGAAAGGAAGCAGGCTAGGCACCTAGTGAGAGAAGAAGGGTTTAAGTCTTTTCCTGGGTGAAACATTAGCTCGTGGGTCAAGCCTTGGCCGGGTCAGTCCTGCCCATTCTTTATGGGTCTTCATTTCCTCACGTAGCCTGGTACGGTGTCCTAGTGGAGTAACGTTCTATTCTTAGCCTAACCTAAATGCTGGTAGGTGAGGCGGACTTCCTGAATTACTTCACTCTTTCTCTCCTCAGCAGCATAGAAGTCAGCCAGGAATGGGCTTTTAGATGTATTGACAGGAATTTAAATGTCTCCAGCATTTCAGGCAAAGGAAAGCAAGTGCAAGCGCAATAAGCATTGTCCCTTCTTTGCGGAAGTCCCAAGCTACCTTGTGTTGTGCTTTAAGAAAGGGATCCTGTGAGTTGTTTCCTGGCTCCATGACTTTGCTTGCAGTATGGTCCCACTTCTGTCATTAATGGTGTTAACCTCTTCTGTGTGTGTGTGTGTGTGTGTGTGTGTGTGTGTGTGTGTGTGTGTGAGAGAGAGAGAGAGAGAGAGAGAGAGAGAGAGAGAGAGAGAGAGAGAGAGAGAGAGAGAGAGAGAGAGTGTGTGTGTGTGTGTGTGTGTGCAGGCACACACATGGCCTTGATGAACATGTGGAGGTCAAAGCAGAATCCTGAGTTTCTGTCTGTCTTCGGGTTCTATCCTGTTTGAGTCAGGGTCTCTTTGTTGTTTGCCTATGAACTTTCAGAGATTGTCCTGTCGCTGCCTCTATCTCTCACATCACAGTAGGAGCACCAGCATAACAGCAGATATATCTGAATTTTTTTGGGTCGTGGGGATTCAAACTCAGGTCCTTATGCTTGCCTGGGAAAGTGCTTTATTCACTGAGCCCGGGTCATAGCCATGCCTTCCTTCTTAAAGAACAGGGTTCCTTCTCAGTTATCGAACACTTTCCCACAAAGCAGGCACCTTTTGTTTTCCCCCCAACCTTATTCATGTATATCCAACTTCTTATTTTATATAAGTTGTTAGCTGAAAATAATTCAAATCACACTCCTTCCAGCTTAAAAAAAATCAATTATTTTCTAGGTAAATATTGAGCTTTAAGACTCAAGGACATTAAATTATAGAAATGGACATTCCGGATGGTGCCTTGTCCACCTTTCTTTCTGATAAAATATGCCCCTGAGTGTGTCAGGCAGGGAGGGAGAAGTAGACTTGTAAGATTTGAACAGTATGGTACAGAGCAGTGAAGTGTGTGACTTCAATCAGGTCCCCTTAATTCATCTGCAGACATATACAATAATGCCTGCCATCCCTGTTTCACGGACACAGCAGGAGGAGAAAAAGGATGTGTCAAAGTGATTGGGAAATACATCCCAATTTCCCATAATGCTCTATGGAGAATAGTTTGTGGCTCTTGTTGTCAAGTATATTGAAATGAAATGCTCACGTGTGCTAATACTTTCTAAACAGTTTTCCAAAGCACAGACACCTGTGGTATATCGAGTTAACCCACCAAGTGGAGTTCCAGGTAAGAAATATTCTGTTACATAGAAATGATGGTGGATCTCTTTGCCAATCTTGTTGCAAACTCTTCTACCGGTGTGTGATTTCTATAAGCAGGCCAGTTTTGCTTCCTATCTGATGTTGTTCTGAAAATAAACTCCAGCTTCTGGTTTCTTTTTAAATTGGTTTGTTTTTAGCCTTAGGTGCTTTGTTCTATGGCTTTACTGATAACAACAACAACAACAACAAAAGCCAAAACATGATTTAAAAAATATAAGAAATCCAAAGCAAATGGTACAGGAGACTGGAGGAGATAGAATTCATAGAAATCTCAACCACTCGACTGTATTCCATCTATCCTAATCTATCCATATTAGGAATGGGTTCTTAATGACCCCTTACTGTGTGCCAACTTACATTTTTACCTTGCCATATGTGTCTGTTTTCTGAGGATAACAAAATTACAATGATACAGAAACTATTATTATTATTATTATTATTATTGTTGTTGTTGTTGTTATTTTAATTTTGAGGAGAAACATGAGGCATTGGGGCTAAGTGGTTTGCTTAAAGCAGTGCTTCTCAACCTTCTTACTGCTGTGACCCTATAATAAAGTTCCTCATGTTGTGGTGACCACCAACCATAAAGTTATTTCACTACTGCTTCCTAGCTGAAATGTTGCTACTGTTATGAATCGTAACGTAAATGTCTGTATTCAGGATATTTGAGATGCGACCCCTGTGGAAGGGTGGCTCAGCCTTCAGAAGGGGTCACAACCAATGGGTTGAGAACCTCTGGTCTAAAGTTCTATCAATTGTAGGCCACGCGGCTGAGATTTGAACTGTGTATATTACTATTTTTCCGCGTGTCAGCTGGTACTGGATACAACTCAGGACACTGTTAGCCCTGTTGTTTATTGAGAGGATTTGATTTTGAGTTAAAGAAAACACAGATGTAGGCACTTAATCTTAGTCAAAAGACTCAGAAAGGATGAAACATGGGCGTGTTATAGCTGGGAGGATGGAAGAGGAGGTGGCTGTGTAAGATTGGGGATTTACATAGAAGGGGGCACAGTGAGGAATAGGTCCAGTAACTTTGTAAGTCTTCTTTAAAACAGAATAATAAACACAGTTTAAAAATATACTTTGCTAGCTCTTTATTGGCCAATTCCTCTTTGTATGTATGCATGTATGTACACATACACATATTATTACATTTACCTCTTTACTTTCTATTAGCGTGTGTATGTGTCCACTGTGTACATGTGCACATGTGCCACAGCTTGAGTATGGTGGTCGGAGAACAACTTTCAGGAACTGGCTCTCTTCTTCTATCATGTGGGGCCAGAGATGAAAGTCAGTTAATGGGGATTGTCTTTCTTTACCCACTGAGCCATCTTGCCAGGCCAAGGGGCTAGGTTTTTAGGTGTGGTTATGCCAGAATGCATAGTCTGATCTAATCGCTTTGATGTGCTTGACTGGTTAGGATAATCAGAATGAATATCAATGTTACAGTGTTCGTACGCTGTGGTATGTGTGTCGATAGAAGTTATATATGTGTGTATTTAAACCATATTCCAAAGGACAAGACTCTGGCATTGTCTTACTTCGTGAGGCTTTCATAGATATATTGCACTCCATTAGTTTGATTAAACAAGACATGATCACGCTTTGTGAAAAGGAATCTGAACTGCGAAAATTATATACAGATATTTGAATTCTCGCTGCTTGTGTATGGAAAGCTGCAGTGTTGGGGGAGGGGGCAGAAATCTTATCCTGATGAGGGATGAGTAAGGAGCTGTGAGAGATGTGACGTGGATGTCAGCTGCTCTCCAGATCTGTAAAAACCCGTTCGCCTCACTGAGGTGGAGTTCTGCACACTGTCTCTTCCACCTTTGTGGGGAAGGATGGTGGCTGGCCCTGTCAGAGTGGTCCCTCAAGGCACGATCCACATGGCTGCATCTTTGCAACCGCTTTCTAGACAATTACTCTCATTTCATTTGGGAAGCTTGCCCAGAGTAGCAGCCAGGGACTTGTGGGAGGAGGTAGCCACAGAAGAGAGGGTGGCTTATTTTATGGGTAGTTGAATTTCTGTATGTGTTTAACAGTCCTTCCCTGTGACACAGAATCCCCTGGTACTGTATTCTACTCTGCCCATTTGTCAGGCTCTGTTAGGCATCAGACAATCAAACAACCAAAGAGCCCACAGGACTTTCTAATTTCTGTAATCTGCTATTTGTTTTCATGTGGCACATAACAGAGCTTGACTCTTCTCATAGGACTAGGAAGTCAATGGTGCTGCTTCGTTAACATTAAATAGCCATTTTTGTTTGTTTGTTTTAATTAAATATTTTTACCTATACATTTATATGATTACACATACAGACAATAAACTACACACAGCAAGAAGAACCTTGAAGCAATCAGGAATGATATAAATGTTACATTCATAGTCAAATAGCCATTTTCTTTTCTTTCTTTCTTTCTTTCTTTTTTTTTTTTTTTGGCCTTACCATACATTTTATTTTATTTTATTTTATTTTATTTTCTTCTTCTTCTTCTTCTTCTTCTTCTTCTTCTTCTTCTTCTTCTTCTTCTTCTTCTTCTTCTTCTTCTTCTTCTTCTTTTTGTCTTTTTCAAATAGCCATTTTCTAGCAGCAGCAGCCACAGCAGAGAATTTGAGGTTTTAGTCTTCTGAAAACCCTGCAACGTTTATCTCAGCCATTAAGATGGCCTGCTTTCTCCTTATCCTCCTGAAAGATGCGGTGCTCAGCAGGAATGACTGCAGATCAAAGTCTCCTCTTGCTAATGACACACAAAAGAGCATGAACAGCATACACAGATGACGATGATGTACAGTAGCTTTAAGTGCTCATGGAGCAACTCAAAGTTTTCTTGATACAGTGACCCCAAGTATGCTGGAGATATCTTTTTTCCCAAGTTTTGAGGTTTTATTGGATTAACAAACACCTCTCACATCTGTGAAGCTAGCTTATGATAATATTACTGCCTGAAAGTCATGAGTAGCTGGGGTTATAGGTGTATGACATCACACCTGGCTTAGCCTGTCTTTGCTGAGTGACTAGCATATAACTGTTATCCAAACTGTAGCCCTAACTCTGTTGCTGTGTTGTGCCTGTTTCCAGTTCTTGTCCATTTGGCTCATGGGGGACTTTCATCTTTTGTACTTTGAGATATGGAGACTAAGTAGGATCCCAGAAAACTAATCAGAATGTCTGATGCAGCCTCTTCCTTTGGCTTTTTATTTTGTATTCTCATTTTTATTAGTCCTCTGAGAATTTCACATTTTTAAAAATCACATTTATCCTCTCTTCCCACTCTTTCCAGGGTCATTTCTCCATTTGCCACCTATCCAGTTTTGCGTTTTCTTTTATTTCCTTAAAATAAACTAAAAAACAAATAACACACAAACATCAAATACGATTTGTGCTGCCAATATGCTCTTGGGTATGTGGCCTTCCCCTGGAGTGTGATTCAATTTCCAGGGGCCACAGTTAAAGAGAATCGACTCTTCCCCTCCCAGGAATCAACCCTTACTCCACGGTGGGATGTTGGATGCTTTGAGCTTGTGCAGGTTTTCTGCACTCTCTCTTCCCTAGCACCACGTGTTTATTTGTGCAACTGCCCCATTGGGCCTGGAGAATGCTGTTTCCCAGTCATCATCCCTGTCTTTCGCTCTTACAATCTTTTTATCTCTTTTCCCACAATGATTCTTGAGCCCTTGGGGTGTGTGTGTGTGTGTGTGTGTGTGAGTGGTGAAGGTGGTGGTGGTGGTGATGTGTGTGTGTGTGTGTGTGTGTGTGGTGAAGGTGGTGGTGATGTGTGTGTGTGTGTGTGTGTGTGTGTGTGTTATATGATATGGGTATCTTCAACTAGAACTAAGCACTCCATAACTCTTACACTTTGCAAGTTGAACAATTGTGAATCTCTGTTTCAATCATCATCTACTGGCAAAAGAAGCTTCTCCGATGAGAGTTGAGAGATATGACACATAACACACACACACACACACACACACACACACACACACACACACACACCACATATAGGATATCATACCATGTCCAATGTGTGCATACGTTGCATAACATTCATATCAAAATATGAATATTTGTCTCCTTGAACATATCCCTTATTTTTGAAGATAGTCAAAATCCTCTGTCCTAGATTTTAAAAAAGTACACTGATATTATCTAAAGTCACCTAATTGTGAAATAGAATGTAGGATGGATTTTTCCTATCTGACTGGAACTTAGCCGTCACTGGTCAACCTCTTCTTATCCCTCTCTCTGTCTCACTGACTGTTCCCAGCTTATGGTAAGTACAATTCTACTCTTAGTTTCTGTGTAACCAATGGGCTTACGTAATACTTTATTTTAGCCTTTCTAGGGTATAACCCTAACCACTGTGTTCTAGAACTTTATTTTAGTCTTTCTAGTGTATAACCCTAACCACTGTGTTCTAGAACTCAGTTTACATGTATGTAGTTTATTAAAAATGGAAATGTCGCACACCTCTGCCTTGTTGGGTGTATGGAACAAAACCAAACCAGAATTTATCCTAGATGGAGCTTGAACCAAGCACATTACATTTTGAGCTCTTCCTAAAACAGGAGAAGTAGTGCGTGTGTATGGCCGGATCTTCACTGATCAGCTGGAAACCTTTGATCTTGATGCAGACTACATTGACAGGTAAGTACGCATTTGATCCTGTGTTTACATGGCTACACATGTGCTAGATGGCATCCTGGAGCCAGCTGCTTCTGCAGCAGCAAATTGTAAACTCTTGCAGTAGAACCGCCACTTTTCTCTATGCAGTTTATGGTCCCTGGTGCACCTTTTACCTTGTGAATGCGATTGCAACTGGCAGGTTAAGTTGGCCCCTTCTTTCCCGCCCTGCCCCACTGGAAAGTGGAGATTGGGCTCCTGTCAACTGTAATGTAGCTGCGTCCATGGGTTTTCCTTTTTGATTCTTACCCTTCCTCCCCTCCATGCTGACGGTAAAGTGTTCTAAAACGTTGCACAAATGCAAGAGTCCATTAGGCTCTCTTTTTAGTTGGTCATTTACTACCTTTCATTCAGAAGCCCTGATGGCGGGATGAGAGAGGTCCATGGGCTCAGGCACTAAAGAGGGCAGATCGGGCACTAAAAGCTGTATAGCTTGTCATGCTTTTTGGTGTGATCAGATGTGACCATGACTTTCTTCAGTGGACATGTTAGAAGTAGAGCATGTTACTGTGAAATCATCCTTCCTGGTGGAAAGGAAGCTCAGAGTTCACAGGAAGCTCCAGGCAACCACTGTCCTCCAACACATCCATACACAGTGAGGATTTGTAATTTACCCAACAGTATGATGTCTACACACTGTGTCTAAGTTTTCCTTCACCTCTGAATGTCTTAGAGGCATTTTCTATTGCTTCTCACATCTTTTTGGTTTTTCCCTCCATTTCTATCATTAAGAAGCTGTCAACTTCTTTTTCCTTTTTAATAAAAAAAAAAAAAGTCTTTTACCAGAGACAGAAAGTCCAAGTACATCCTTAGCCAATGTCTTAGCCTGGGATCCAGCTTTTAGAAGGGGCAGGGAAAGTGCAAATTCAACAATATTTGTGCCGACCAAGTATGGCCAATTGAAAAAGGGGTAACATCTCCATGTGCAGTGCAGAAGCACATGTCAAGAGGGCACCTCTACTCTCTGAGAGAAAGGTCACAGCCTCCCATGAGAACCCTGCAGTGCTACCCTGTAGGTCCAGAGGAGAAAGTTCATAACATAACTTTTAGCAACCATGTTTACTGGGAACATGGGGCTAGTGTTTCTTGTCTTTGTTTTCTCTCTCTTTTTCTTTTTTTTTTTCTTTTGGCCCTTCAATCCAGCCCATTGATCCTGGAAGCAGAAAGAGACAAGTGGCTTACTCCCTGTTCTCTTATAAATCGGCAGACAAGAAGCTGGTGAGTTTTTTTTTATGTTTTGTTTTGTTTTTGCTGTTGTTACTGTTTTTTTTTCTGTATGCTTGTAGTTTCTTCTGTAGGACAACCACACCCTCATATATCCATCATTTAAAAATATAGAAATCATTTGTAATAGTTATCAGTCTTATCTTAAACTTACAGGAAAAGGTGAAAGAATCTGTTGTTTTCAGTTGAAAAAAAGAAAGTAAAAAAATGTGAAGCAGAATCTAAAACATTTAGTGTAAATAAGTAGGCGCTGTTTATTACAGTCGCGCTCTACAGCAGGGCTTGTCCCACGCTCTCCACTGAAGCTGCTCGGTAGTCATGTATGTGCGGCTACTAGTCTCTCTTTGCAGATGAGACTGGGCTTCACAGAGAGCAAGCAGCGGACTCGAGCCTGTAACCCTGCATGGTCAGCAACCTCCAGAATCTGTGTCCTAACTGCTCTAACTATAGTGACCAGGAAAGCAAAAAATGACTAAAACATATTCCCCCACCCCCCTTTTAAATATTCTTCTGGTGTTCATGTTTGTAAATGCGTGCTTACATGTGTGTGGGTGTGTATGTGCAAGACTTTACATGTACATGCAGGTATGTTCAAGTTTAATGTATGGAAGCATAATGGATTTCCTTCCAACCCTATTCAAAGAGACAGGCCCTCTTAATCAAACTCAGAGCTAGCTAGGAGGAGTCTTGTTCATACAATGTCCCATCCTGAAACATTTTTAAATGAGTGCTTCTAGACTCTAGGTCATATAGCTATTATTTGGCAGGACTTTTACTTTGCTTTCAACTAGGTGCTTTTCAACTAGGATTAACTTTTCTTTGAGGCTATTACAAGACTTGTGTGCTGTGGCCTGGCTTCTTGGGATGAGTATTTGGTGGAGCCAAATTCTATATTATAATTTCTAGTGCCTTTGATTTTTTTTTTGCCTGAGACTGTCTGTTTTCAGTTTACATCTTTTGATAGGTTTTATTATACTTGTCATTAAATAGATGTTGGAAAGAAAAAACTAAGTATAAATTAACAGTAAGTTAAATTTTGTTTACTACACTGCACATTTGGCATGAGGCTTAATGACCCCAGTTAGCGTTATCCTAAGGATAATCTTACTAAAAATACCTTCCATATGGATCGATTTTCTCTGGCTAATTTGACATCTATATCTTGCTTTCTTTAAAGAGTTAGGATTTCTAAGCAGTTGTGTCATTATTCTTACTTCAGTATGATTTTCCTCAGTTTTCCCATCCAGGAGGAACATGGCCTTGGGACTGTGCAGTGCCGTGTGGAAGGCGATTACATAGGTCTGTTTCAGAGCTATCATTAAAAAAAAACTCTTTCTTGGTATCCAGAAAGGAAAACAAAAACATATTCCCTATATGGTATCATGTGATTAATAATAATTGCTACCAAAATAACCTCTAACAGCAGTACACAAACTACTCCACTGTAAACTAATTTAATCATCACAATCAGTAATCTTACTTTACAAGTGATTATGTTGATAATGTCAACCCGAGTATTAGGATTTAAATCCTGCTTCATCTAAATCCAAGCCCAGGCTTTTTTATTTGCCATACATGTGTCCATTTCTTCATCAAAGTCATGGTGCTAAGCCTCTGAAATATTTACCTGAGCCACATGAAAGAAATTCCAGGCTTGGACAGTAATGATGGCATTGGAGGTTTGGCCTAGGGGAGCAATGCCTTGGCCTAGGAAGAGTCATGTGCAGTTCTGTATTCATGAGTATTTTTCTGTTTCAGGTTCCCAGAACGTTAGTTTCTCAGTATTTAACAAAGGGAGGTAAGTACCCGGGGCAGACAAATGTGTCTGTATCTTGTATCGTCTGTAATATCTGGTGTTCTTTCTTTAACCTTTATAATTTCCACCACACACCTGTAGGAAATAGCAAACTTCCCACACCTCTGTTATTTCTTTCACCTGAGGGAGGATTGTTCTGCCTTACCTACGGGCATCACAAATGTTTCAATGTTGGGTGGTACAGAATTTTAGGAACTAGCCCTGAAGTCAAAGTGCAGTGAATCTGCAGCTGTCATGTGTGTGTTGTGGGTAACAGTTTCCAGAGACACATTGGGTCATTAAGGGAATCATCTTCTTCAAGATGGAGAGAGGTCACAGTTGTCATTCTTTGGAGACACAGATAAATTAGGTTTCTGGATTTCTCTGTGTGCTTTATTTCTCTTTCTGGCAGATGTTTTTGTCCTTAAAAGTGCATTCATGGTTTGACATTAATTTCATTGTGATTATATCAACACATTATATATGAGTATACAGCTCAAAGTATGGAGCTGTTTTCTCTCTTCTCAGGAAAAAAACCCGATCTCTGTTGTAGAAATCTACTCTATCTATCTATCTATCTATCTATCTATCTATCTGAGGAATCTAATGTATCTATTATAGGAATCTACTGTTCTTTCTATCTATCTATCTATCTATCTATCTATCTATCTATCTATCTACCTATCTATCTATCTGCCTATCTATCTATTGTAGGAATCTACTGTATTTATCTTCCTATTGTACGAAGGAATCTACTGTATCCATTTATCTATTGTAGAAATCTACCTTATCTGTCTAGTGTACATTTGCTCAGTAGTAGGCCCATTTAAGTTCACTGTTGCACTTCTAACATCCTGTAATATGATGATTATTCCAATACAGTAATTTTATCTATGCTAAAACAAGCTTGGATCCATTGATACTACTTTTGGGCTATCAAGAGGAGGTAGTGTCCAAGTTGTTAAATTTACTAGAACTTATTCTCTGAGCTTCTTTTCAAGCAGCCAAGTTTAAAAAAAATGCAATTATAGGTGACATTTTATCAAAAGTCTTTATTTTCCCTTGAAGGTCGATAGTGCACAAGGAAGCTTGGCTGATCAGTGCCAAGCAGGACCTGTTTCTGTACCAGACACACTCAGGTACTCTTTCCTTTCATCCTGTCTTCTTCATCCTTTCCCTCACAGTGCACCCAGAGTTAGAATCTCCTTTTCTTCTGGCAGTTTTTCTATGGTCATTAACATGGTCTCTTGGTTCTGGTTGAAATTAAGTTGCTTGTATTTGTGTCAGCTTTGATGTGCTTATAGCCCTGCGTTGTTTACTGACATTCTGAGAAATGCATCAGTAGATGCTTTAGTTCTTGTACTTTCTGCACAGCTTGCATGTACACAAATGTAGATGCTGCAGCCCAATCATGCATTGTGGCCTCTTGATGCAAGCAAGAGATGAAGTAAACATGACACACATGATGCTGGTGTCAGTGTAACATAGCGTACTGCTTTTACAGTGAGCCTTTTATTTTATAAGCTAGAATAAGCATTATAAAATATGAGAAAAAGCATGGGACTAGTATAACATCACAAGCAGATAAAGGTAATTTTATTTAATTATTATTAAATATAGATTGTACATATTTGTGTTGTACTTTGTAATACATTTTAACACTTTATCCTTGTTTGACAATTTCATAATTTATGTAACTAATTGTGGACATTTTCCCCATTCCCTTCTTTCATCTTCCTCTGGTATTGTAGGCTTATGTATACCAGTATCACCACAAATGTGTGGTATGTATTGTATATGTCCTTACAGTAGCCTTGTTTATGTCACTACATGACAATCTTTCATCACCAGTACTGTCTTATGGGACCACTGCTACAGATGTGACCTGCTGTTGGTTTGTGCATTGTCAAACAGATTTTGATTATAGAATTCTATACAAAGTCTATGAATATAGACTGAATGAGATAAAGAGGAGTTGTACCTTCCTCTATGTTCTGAAAAGTAACAGAAGGAAGGTGGCACTTAAAAATATAACAGGATTTCTTTCTGGTTATTTTCACATGCCATCTCTGTATTCATGCATTCATTCAGTGGTTTATGAATTGGCTATCCTGATACTAAGCTAATAATAGTGTTGCCCTCTGATGGTCAAGCTCTGATACTAAAAGATCAACACAGAAAAGTGGGACCCCACATGAATTATGAGCATAGTTCACCAGCAGGCAGTTGGCTATTTACAGAGAGCACCCAGTGTCTATTAAATTCATATTAAAATTTTAATTTAATTTAATCACAAAGCCACTGAAAACATGACTGTGATGTAGGTTCAGATTTCAGAAGCAACAAAAATCTACCTCTTCAAAAGAGAAAGCTATCATTTCCTAGATCATGGGACAAATGCCATCCATTCATTGTCCAGACATCCCTTCCTGCAGGGGCTGAATTCTGGCACTTGTTTCTCTTGTCTTTAAACAGTTAGCTGGTGTGTTTGAGAACAGGTGCGAAGAAGAAACCACACTGATGGATACAGTGACAGGAGCAACAAGACACTCAAATCCTTGTTGAGTGCTTGGCATATACTCTCAACATTCCTTTCTTTGAGCTAAAGGATAGGAACTAATGCCCTTGTATTGCTCTTGAGAAAACAGATTAAGAGGCTTGCAACTTGTCCTAAGGTCCTTGCAAACTAAAAACCTCATGCATGAATCTAACGTTCTTCAGGAAGCATGCTGCCTGCCCCTGGTGCTGTACCTCAGCTTCCATGATTCTTCTGTGATTTGGAGCCCTGATGGGCTGCCTGGGTAGGCTGACAGTATCTATGATCATACACTTCTTCAGTTGAGGGACATCTGGTTGTTTCTAGATTCTGGCTATTATAAATAATACCACTATAAACATAGTTGAACAAATATCCTTGTCGTATGGTGGAGCATCTTTTGAGTATATGCCCAGGAATGGTATAGCTGGGTCTTGAGGTACAGCTGTTCCCAATTTTCTGAGAAAGTGCCAGCTTGATAGGAATCAAACTTTAAACTGTCAGTATTTAAAGAAAGGAGGAGGGGCTGGAGAGATGTCTTAGTGGTTAAGAGTACATATTGATTTTGCAGAATACTGGAGTTCAGTTCCTAGCACCCACATGAGGCAGCTCAGAACAGCCTATCACTTTAGCTTCAAGATAGTCTGATGCCCTCTGCTGGCCTCTGAAAGTGCCGCACACACCCCTCTCCATCTACACATAATTTAAAAAAAACCTTTAAGGAGAGGATAACGTGAAATCCTTGTGGGTATGTTTCACATTGCAATAGGGGATTCAGCTGGAAAGGAGTGTGAGGGAGACAGTCCATGTGCCTGGGAAGAAGCCTGCAGCATGGGCAGGAGCTAACGACTGGGCGGTGAAAGCCCCACCCAGTGCACCCATTGTTGATTCTTCCATGTGGGGTAACTTACTCTTCCCTGACGTTAAATTAAGTCCTTAATGTGAAGGACTTATTTCATACGAGCACATATGAATGCAAAGGCCATTGCTGGTGCCGTGAGTTGACCTTCCCTATAATGACTGATCCTGTATAATACGTATTGTTATTGTGTACATCTAAAATGACTATTAGAAAAAAAATTTCAACTGTTGCTGGACTTGCAGTATAAGAATTAAGTGATGATGGTTTTTCTTATTTTCTGTGGGGGGGGGGCGGCACATCACAGTATATATTTAGAAGCTTACATTTTTATAAACTCTTGCAGAAATCCGATCTGTGTTTCCAGAAGTTGGGAGCCTTGGGGGCAGAACAGACATCACCATTACAGGGGATTTCTTTGACCCTTCTGCCCGGGTTACCATTGCAGGTAATTATGCTAACATGGTGTAGGGGTGTCTATCTCTTACGGCTCACAGCTGAAAGTGGAAGCTTTCTTACATTTGAAACACATATGTATGTATGTATGTGTGCATTCCTTAGTGTGTGTATTTGCATGTACATGTTTGCATGCATGAGTATGTGCAAGTGTCTTTTATTATAGATATATGTATGAACTTTCAGAATTTTCCTTAGGAATCCCATGCGACATTAGACATGTGTCTCCCAGGAAGATAGAGTGTACCACCAGGGCTCCAGGAAAAGGAGCCAGGCTCACTGCTCCTCAGGCAGGTAAGGAAGCCACTAGGGCTGCTCAGGGAACTGTCCTGCCTTGTCTTAAGGAGCCAGAGAGTACCAGGAGACAGGATTGAATTCTGTCTCAGCAGTGTGACCGATTGGATCCCCAGTGTCGCTGCTCAAGCCTTTTCATATCAGGGAATATCTTATAGCCATTCGTTCATAGAGTGGCACTGCATTCCCAGCCGCAGCCATATGTCTAAACAGTGGACTTCGGGCGGAATGTAACTGCCACCAAGACACCGTGGCTACTGAACGGAATGCCCAAAGTGCCTCTCCGCATTTGGTAGGATGGTCTTATACTTTTAGCTGAGGAGACAGGAGCAGCGGAGCATGCTCTTTTGTGCTCATAAGAGCAGCAGTAGGTAGGTCATAGAGTAAGGCACGATGGGCTATATCTACATGCTGTTTATTTCCCCTGAGGCCATTTTTCCTGCTGATACCTCAAATGGGGATGTGCTGTGACACGGCCACAAGCATCTGCCTCCAGTAGACAGAAATGGAGGCGGCAAGGCAGCAGGTTCCACCTGTCTGTCTTTGTTTGAAGCTCCCCCCGCACCCCCCCCCCCGCCCCGTTTCCTGCTAGGCATTAGCACTAGAGGCTCCAGTGCGGTGAAGGATAAGGAAGGTTGGCATGTTGCTCTGTCGAGAACCACAGGCTGCTGCTCTGTGCGTAAGGAACTGACCTAATGCTCAAAGATGCAGTGAGCCAGACTGAAAGGCTCAGCACCTGTAAGCAAGATTGCCCCCGCAGGAGTGAGGGAGTGAAACCTTGCTAAAGACCAGCCTTTGCTGTGCAGAGACAAATGCAAAGCTCTCGCTTGAGAATTCTGGAGCTCCCGGATTCCCAGGGGGTACTTAAAGAGAGCTCCAACTCAAGGAGACAAAAGTACTGAAAGAAGCACTGCAGGGAAAGTGTGTTTCCTGTGTCAGGAAACAAAGTGGTCCCCTAGTTGAGAGTTTGCTTCCTGCTTGAGTCGTGGTAGGATCATTTCCGGAAAGCAGCTATTTGAGTCAGTGATACCCTTGTTGAAAAGCTTTTGAGGTTTGTCCTGTGAAAGTAGGGCAAAACATCGCGCAGAGCCCTACTTCTCCAACACGGCTGATTCTTGTCCTGTGGGGGTGGGGGTGGGGGCGCGGTGTGGAGGGTGGGAGAGGTGGGGTAGAAGTGCTGAGTGGGAGACTGGGGTGGGGGTGGGGATGGGGGTGGGGGCTGGGGGCACAAGACGAGATTAGCATCCAGGGGATTAGAAACCAGGGGTGCAGCCCATCATCCTTCCCTGCCATGTCCAGCACAGCCCAACAACAGAATTGCCCAGACTAAAACAGCAACAGTGTAGGGGTTGGGAACCCCAGAGTTAAAGTGATTAAAAAAACATGCTTTTAACTCTCTGCTTATCCCATCATACGCTCCATCAAGGAGCCAGCATTAGCCAGCTAGGAGCAACATCTAGGCAAGGGCGGAGCTAGAATCTGAATACACAGTTCTGATTGGCTACAGCTTTAATGCCCATCCAAGAGGATTATCGGATATTGATCAAGATTTGCATCCCATATCAATGCACACATGCCTTTTGCCTCAAGGTTTGCTTAATATCAAGTGTAAATTAATAAGTACAACATCTGTTAAAATACCACATAATGAAATTATGGCACTGATTGGTCTTCTATACAGGTCCACAAATTGAGGCCATGCTACTTGAAGACTCTAAGGATTGGCAGGCTTTTTATTTATTTTTTTGTCTTTTTGTTTTTTTGTTTTTTTGTTTTTTTCTGGAAAAAGCAGCTTCATGAAATAGAACTTGAAGGCTGAGTCAGGACTTCCCGTTCACTTCCAACTTCAGAAGGCCTGTCAGCCAGCGTCACACGTTGCCGTCACATAGGCCACCTTTCTGAACAGCATTGTTTGCTCCTTCGTGCCCTCTCCAGGATGTGGCCTTCTTCTGTGGCTTGGAAGCAAAAGTCTTCCTCCTCTCCACTGTCCTCTGAGAACATCTCTCCTTAATGTTTCTAACCAAGGTGGTCTTTCTGAGAGGCTAGAGTTTTTTCGTTCTTTCTAGAAAATCCCTAGTATCTACAGAATCTCTCATAGGACTACTCCATCTTGGTCTCTGATGACACACCATCCCAGAAAGCACCTGCAGTGCCATTCCCCCTGTAATTTGAGTGGGATCCTTGTGAGAATTGCCACCATCTGTTGGTTATGGGTTATATGTATCTTCCAGGTAACCGAGGCCTTCTTTTTGAATTTGGAGATGCTGCTAAGGGTGTGGAACTGACCGAAGCCACCCCGGGGTACAGGTGGCAGATAGTCCCTAATGCCAGTTCTCCATCTGGATTTTGGTCAAAGGAAGGGCAACCTTTCAGGTATGTTGTAGGTAAAGTGGGAACCCTAACTTAAGTGATCTAGGAGACAGGGGAGAAAGCAGTGATCTTTTTTAGGGGATCACTTGTCATGTGAACCAGTTCAACATGAAGAGGGGTTGGCAGTGTTCTCCACCACCGTGGGTCATTGTGCTGATCATATGACCTTTTGTAGCAGCACAACCAAATACAGACCAATGGGTAAAACCCATATTTCCTGTAACTCTAAAGCTGCTTTGGAGATAAGTGGTCTCGGCCGTGGTTCTCCATTGTCCTGTGCTATGGTCATGATCATCTGAGGGCTGGAACAGCTGCAAAGGGATTTGTAGATGTGTGGGGACCCAGATGCTGTGCTCATGCAGATGTGCTTGCTTTTTCTAGACTGCTCAGAATAACCCCATGGTGTTTCCATAATGAGGAGCAAAGGACAAGGGCTGCCATGTGCTGTCGCAGGGACCCAGGCCTCGTTTAGTCTCATCTGACTCTGTTCCTCTGTGTTCTAGAGCACGGCTCAGTGGATTCTTTGTGGCTCCAGAGACAAACAATTACACATTCTGGATCCAGGCAGACAGCCCAGCTTCCTTGCATTTCAGCTTTTCTGAGGAGCCAAGGACTAAGGTATTGCCCTCCTCTGGGTTACCTCTCTTATGCTCATTATCCTTTGCCCTTGAAAGAGTAAAGGATCAAAGATAGGGCTTCCCTGTTCTGTAGTTGTAAAGTGCCATTCTGAACTGGTCGACCATGAACATTAGTTGCTGGAAAGCAATTTGGATGACTATAATGGTACTGTAAGCCCAACATTAAGCTACAGTTGTATAGCTTTGCCAGTAATACTTATCTCTGTGAAATATGCATATCTCCATTCTCGAGATGAGAAAATGGAGGCTTTGAAGGATTGTTTGGCCTGCTCAGGACCACTTGAATAAGAGAAGCATTCACAATTCAAAATCAGATTGGTCTGACTCTAAAACGTGGGCTTTTCCCCATTGTTTGGGTTAGCACCGTGTGGGGATCTAGTCCCAGCCTTGTGCCTTTAGAAAGCCACCAACATCCACTGGTGCCTTTGGCAGAGACCCACAGTGTTCTGCATAGTCCCCCTGACAGTGATTTGCTCTTGACGGTGTTCTTAGCCACAATTGCCCATTCTGCTGATCACACAACCTTTTGTAGTTCCACAGCCAAATACCGACCAACTTGGAGAAAGTCATGGATTTTGATGAGCTTAGTGCCATTCCAGGTCTTTCAAGAGCTTAATAATATCTACTTACAGCATCACACAGACATAGGGTGTTAGGGCAGGCACTGTTCCAAATACTATGAGAGAAAGAGAGAGAGAGAGAGAGAGAGAGAGAGAGAGAGAGAGAGAGAGAGAGAGGGAGAGAGAGAGGGAAGGAGAGAGAGAGAGGGAAGGAGAGAGAGAGAGGGAGAGAGAGAGAGAGGGAAGGAGAGAGAGAGAGAGAGAGAGAGAGAGAGAGAGAGAGAGAGAGAGAGGGAAGGAGAGAGGGGGGGGGAAGAAGCGGAGAAGCACCACAAAGCCACAGGACGAAAGTGAATGGGCTAAGTTGTTGGAAAGTGCTGAATACTTAGTAGCTTTTCAACTGCTCATTATTTGAGAACAAAAATGAAAAAAATGCATGGGAAATTCAGTGTTGTCCCTGCTTGGCTTTTCTGGGCACAGGTAGAAGCAGCCTCTGTTGCGGTTGGGACTGCTGACTGGTTTGACTCTTGGGAGCAGAATAGGAACAAAGGGAGCTGGCAACAGAAGACGGCTAAGCTAGAACTGCGGGGCGGAGCCAAGTACTACTTGGAAGCAGAGCAGCATGGGATAGGCCCCAGCCGGGGGATGAGAATTGGTGTCCAGATCCACAACACCTGGCTCAATCCCGATGTGGTCAACACTTACCTTCTGGAGAAGCACCAGATCCAAGCCCGATCCCAGAGACTTCCAGAAATACAGGTCTGTGTGTCTTTCTAGTCCCTTAAAAGTGAGCCACGGGAAGAGTGGAGCCTTCCTCAGGGGAAGGGCAACCAGCTTAGAGTAAGGGAACCTGCGTCAAAATTGCAATTCTTCTGCCACAGATGTAGGATATAGGGTCTTGAAGATCAAAATTATTTTCATTGAAAAAGAAACATTATTATTTATGTGACTTGCTTGTAGGCGCCAAGCCTTATGTTCAGAGGTCAGAGGACAATTTTCAGGGATTGGTTTTTTTCCTTCCACGGTGTGAGTCTCTGATACTCATCACAGGTGGTCAGGCTCAGCAGAATGCACTTTGACTTACTGAGCCTTCTTACTGGACTCATGAATGTATTTTTAAAATGTAATCTTATTGAGATAATAAGGACACCCTCTAACTAGATAGGACTCCTAGTGAAGGGAGGGGAACACCAACCCACAAAAACTTCGACTCAGAATTAACCTTGCTTACAAGATGTGCAGGAATAAAGACAAAGCAGAGATTGAAGGAATGTTCAATCAATGCCTGGCCCAACTTGAGACCTGCCCTATGGGAGAGAGCCAACCCCTGATACCATTAATGATACTCTGCTATGCTCGAAGACAGGAGCGTAGCATAGCTGTCCTATGAGAACCCAGTGCCGGATCCAAATAGATGTCAGACTCACTGACAAACATTAGACAGAGTGTAGGGAGTCGTGTGGAAAAATGGAGGAATGGATAGGAGGACCTGGGCATGACAGGCGCTCCACAAAAAGACCAACGAGCCAAATAACCAGGGCCCAGAGGGGCTTGCCAAGACTGAAGCTCCAACCAAGGACCCTCAGTGATTTTTGTTTCTCTTGACTTTTTAGATGTTGAATGTGTCAGGTAATGGAAGCTTTTTCCTTACTTGGGGCAATGTCTCTAGCCAGTCAGTTCCTGCAAATGCCACAGCCCAACAGGTGAGGGTCTTCTTCCACTAAATGATGTGAGCATGAGAGTTTTCAGGGGTGGCTTTTAGGCCTGGTATTTGAACGACCGACTGCAATTTTATTCATCTTGATAGATCCAAGCCGCCGTGGAGGAGTTGCTTGTGGCGCGATGCAACCTGACGCCGGTTTCAGCTCGTGTTCTTGTCCAGCTGGGGTTTGAGCAAGGTGTCTCCTGAGTTGACCTCTTCTGCTTTTCTCTTCTATTACTGCCTCCCTTTTCTTTCTTTCTTTCTTTCTTTCTTTCTTTCTTTCTTTCTTTCTTTCTTTCATGACATAGCAGCAATTTCTGTTTCTTGACCAAAATGGTAATAGAATCAAATAAAAACATGGACACTTGATGTGGATGGAGTGGGCGGGAGCTTAGGTGTGCAGGAGAGAGAGAGATGCTTGGGATGTGTGTCAACCAAAGAAGTAATCTTCCTGACAATTTGGTGGAAGGAAACACTGCCCAGAGACTTTATTCTAAACAGGGTATACAACATTAAAAAAAATCTTGTTAAGTTCAAAGTTGAAATGCTTATCAATGATTTTTGTGTGTGTGATGATGGAGATCAAAAGCAAAGTCTTTGCAGGTGTTCCTCCGGAGCTCTTCAGTTGAGCCGCACTGACACCCCTTTTCTTATAAAAAACATTTTGAGACAGATTCTCATTGAGTTGTTCATATCAGCCTTGGACTTGTGACGGTCCTATCTCAGCCTCCCAAGTAGCTGGGACTGCAGGCGTGCAGCACCGTTTCTAGCTGATACAAGAAAATCATTACGTGAGAATGTAGACAAGAAATTCTTAAATATGTGTTACTGTGCTTTATTGACATCCCCCATCACTGGACAAAACATTCTGAAGATTATTCCTAAAGTGAACTAAAATGTTTTATTGAGGGGCTAGGAGAATGGCTCTGGTTAAGCATATTTACTCTTCTTCCTTTGGACTCAGGTTCAGTGGCCAGCACCCACTCCATCCCAGGTGATCTGATACCCTCTCTTGATTGACATCCATTACCTCCTACACGCGAATGGTACATTGATAATCACCGAGGCACACTTACACATACAACAAATAAATGAACAATTAGTTTTTTTTCTATTGCCATTCCCTTTCTCTTTCTTCTCAATGGTGTTTCCTATCTTGGCACATAGAGAAGATGGCATCCGTATTCCACATTCTGTGGCAGCCAGAGAGTTGTTTCTCATAGCTGGAGCCTTCTAGTAAGAAGGTGCTAGGCCTCTGAACTCTTTCCACCTCTTTCTAGGCTGAGGAGGCTGATGTTGCTCTTCATTTCCTGTACACATCCTGCCGTGTTTCATGGCTATGCCTCTGTTCCTGTTTATTTGAATTATGTGCAGGCCTAGAAGGTTCCAGCTCTGATGGGGTCCTCACCCGTTCAACGGAACCCTTCTGTGGCAGATTCAGCCTTGGTCAACTGCGACACCTTACCCTAAAGCCCTCAGCTGCCAGCAAGGGCTATCGACTGGATGAATACCCATACGTGAGTGTCTATTTTCATATTTGAGCTTGGCAGGTTGGGAGGAGTTGGCACTATTCTCTGGGCTGCAAAGTCAAATAACAGAAGCACCAGGGAATGGTTTTTGTAATTAGTATAGCACGTGTTGCGTTAGCGTTTTACATTTCTTAGGTGCTTCTCCAGGCTCCTACCTCTACGTCGCTACTTGAGAATGTTGCTGTTAGCTAGGAGGCCTATGCATTTTTTTTTTGTCAGATATTTTCTTTGCTCTCTAAGCTGGAGAAATAGTGCAAATCTTTCAGACAGACACTGGTTTTGAGGTCTAATTCTACATCCTGTGTGCTTTTAATATCTTACTTATGTACAACCTGTCTTAAGACTTATTCATCTCTAAAATGGCTAACGTTGTGGTCCAGCTCTCAGGAATGTGGCGAAGATTAATTCGATAATATAGTAAAATGTTTTGTAGCAGCAAGGACTCATCTGAAGGTCGTTATCATTATCCTTGTTGCAATTAATGTAAGTAACTAGTGGATTGACGGAAATACCTACCACCATTTCTGTTTCTTTAATTAAAAAAAATATACATTAGTGCTGTATTTACATAAATTTCAATTCCTCTTGTGTTACTGTACTCCTTCTCAAATTCATAATTTGTTGTTAATTATTACACACACACACACACACACACACACACACACACACCCTTCTGAGTTTATTTAATATTGTCCATGTGCCTATGCATTTGTAGCTGGCCATTTGTGATTGGATAGCCTATCAGAGGGCTAGTCTGAGGAAGACTGATTTTTTTCCCTCTCTCAGCAGCCCTTAGCTGCCTGTAGGTCTTCATCTATGGTTGGGACTTGAGGTTGCCTCATCCACATTTGGAATGGTACCTGGTCTTACCATTGTGCAGGCCTTTTTCGGGATATCATATTGTTGGGGTTTCATGGGTGCAGCTTAGCTGTCACATATAAAAGATGCCATCTGTAGCAGACATTCTGGCCCTTTGGGTCGTCACATATTTCTGCCCCCTCCTCCAAAATGTTTCTTGAGCTTTAGGTACAGGCTTGTGTTGTAGATACATCAGCCCAGGTTGGGCACTCCATGCTCAGTTGTTTTCTGCATTTTGACTAGTTGTAGATATTTGTGGTGGTCTCTGGCTGCAGCAGGAAGATGCTTCTTTGGCGAGGGGTGAGAGCTACATTTATCCGTGGTACAAGGATAATTATTTACAATGTAAAATTATAAATAAACGATAGTTATTTATAATTATTACATAATAATCACACTGGTTTACAAAAGTTGACCCAATTCCTGAACACTTATATTCTTAAAAATTATTTTTTTCATGAGTATGGGTATTTTTCATGTACCTATTTTCATATGCGTACAGGTGACTGTGGAAGCCAGAAGAGATCTTCAGTTTCTCTTCTATATTTTCATGTGACTGTGAGCCACCATGTGTGTGCTAGAAATTGAACCTAGGTGCTCTGGAAGAGCTGCTAGTGCTCTTAACTGCTAAGCCATCTCTCCAGCCCCTCTCCAATACTTGTTACATTCTTGCTTTGGTAGCTCTTCCATTTTCATAAACAGGTGCAGCCCATTGGTTCTGGAAACCAAAGTCAGTGCTTACGGGATCGCAGAGGTCATGATAATCTGCTTTCTTCCCAGCTGAGCTGTATTGGGAGTTGGACTAGCTGGCTTAGGTTAGGGCCCCATCCATCTTCAACCTCTTCGCTATTGCAGGAGAATTCTAATGGGTACATTTGCCCTTTAGGGGAGAGTTGGAAATGCATAGAATTATATTTGTTTGTCATAAGGGGAGAAATGTTATAGACATTTAGTAAGCAGACTCCAGGATGCTGCTAAATGTCCCATACTGTAGAAGACAACTTTCTCAACGGTTACCCTGCTCCCTCAAAGGCAAGTATGTGGGGTGTGGAAATTCCTCCTCTAAGGACTTCTAACCAGGATTTGTACTGAGTTTAGAAATCAAGTATGCTGGGAATTAGAGTAGAAGAAAGGCTAGGACAGGGCCAGTGACTTGCTGAAAGCCCACAGGTGCTTGAGTTAAGGTAGGGAGTTTATAGTTGATACGTTGTAAAACCCTCATTGCTGAGCCTAGTGCTAGACGTTGAAAAAGTTCTCCATTGATTATCATTTTCTCTTGGCCTCAGAGATAGTAGTAGCTGTGTTATTTTCTGTCTTTGTTGAGGAAGTAAAGAATAACACTTTGTGCTTCCTGCTGGACTAGAAGCCGGAGGAAGACAGGACTCAGACTCTTGCATAACATGTAGCAAGGTCTTGTCCCATCCTGTCTGGATTCTGGCAGTGTTGAATTGAAGGGCATATCTGCTATCCACAGCTCTGCCTTGCATACAGAGGCCACACGAATAGGACCTTGAAGATGGTTGCTTCTTTCATATTTGGCTTCCAAAATACCATGAAGAATGCCACCTGTGAGTGGAGTCTCACGGAACCCTGCCCTGAGAGGTAACGATGATGGGAAGGTGTGGTGGATTCTGCCTCCTGGAGGGTGGATTGGTTGTCTTGGAGACAATGGTCCAGGTGAATCCTGAGTTTCCCATTTGGGCCTCAGATAATAACTCAGGGCTTTGAGATGATTCTACCTGGCATAGCAGTTTGACTTGAGAGACAGTGTTATGACTATAGGAGTTTGACAGAATCCTAGCCTCACCTTTGGGATAGAACTTTCAAGACATTCTTTGACCTGCTAGATGAGAAGGTACTGGGGCCCTGAGAATCTGCGCTTGACCTAAATGCATCTAGCTAGTGGGTCTGTAATAAAATTAAGGTACACCGGTCTGTTGATTCTGTTTTCTATCTGAACATTTCTCACGGGTCCTCACGTTGTTTTAGACTTCAGTGAACAAGCAAATACCCAGGATGGTCCTGTGGTTAGAGCCTGGCATTTAATCTGTTTAAGATGCATAATTACATTGTTATCTGAAAGTGCTGCTGATGCCTAGTATCCTGAATGACTGACTGACTTGAAATGTGACTCACCTTAGTATAGATGAAGGTGGGTTGAGCCTGGGGCATAGGGAGCTGCCTGGTTCTTGCCTTAAGGGCCTGAAGGCCCTACTCAGAGGCTGACCCTCTGCTCTGCTTTGGCAGCTGGCAGTTCACTTGCGTTAACCTCTGGGACACATGTGTGCGTCGCTCTGAGGGTCTCCAGTCTTCTCTGGCAAACATCCCATTTCTGGTCCGTCGGATTGACATCTTCCCTGTGGTCCCGGAGGCAGGCCTGCTCTATGTGGATGAGATCATCCTTGCAGACACAAATGTAACAGGTGAGCACCACATCTGCTGTTCTCTCGGGCCTGCCTGTCAAATGCCTACCTCACGCTTTCACACTAGAGATTGCTCTTCTTTTCCAAAGGACAGAATGGGTGATTCTTCAACTCACCTGCCTTGGTTTGAAGGCAGATGGAGTTAGGCGTGTGTGCCCTTACTTCTATGTCTGTCTGTCTGTCTCTGTGTCTGTCTCTCTGTCTCTCTTTCCTGCTTATCTCACAATTTTATCTTGCTTTTTGGGCATTTACTCTTACTTTCCCACTTTACTACTTTCTGACTTGGAAGATTTAAATGTTTTCATATGTAAAATGGGTATAATAAAGATTATTATACCAATAAAGACATCAAAATTAACCAATGGTTAATATGAAGTTACCATTTATGTACTTTATGTACCTTATGTACTTAAAATTGTGATTGTTACTATGTTAGGCCCCTCAGGGTCTTCCTCTCTATTTACAGTGACTGTCATAGATAGTGCTGGAAGCAACACACAACATTTGCTGTTATATATGGCCTAATGGTCTGATCTAAGATTCTCCAGATAGACAGCTGGTGTTGCAGGGACCAAGATGTAATTTCTGTCCTTCCAGACTCCTGCCATGCAGTCTGAGTTCAGTTCTGATTCCTTTCCCCACAAAGTCCCATTTTAATCTCTCTTTAGGATAGTCTTCCTCCCTGTCTGTGCTGGCCGCTAGCTCTCAGAACACTGGGCTCATCCTGAAGAGCCCCACTGAGGTTGGCCATGCCTGAGCACCAATGGCCATAGCAAATGGCGCAGTTTCTCTCAGGGCCTCCAGCCTCCCAACTTTTGCTCCCTTTTCTATTCTGCCACATTTGTTTCTTGTTTCTTCCATCTCACCAGCTTTACACTCTATGGCATTGTCACTTGTCATTTTATTTACAAAATGGTCAACTTTTGAGCCTCTCTCCTAAAAATGGCAGACCCAAGAGGGGGTGGGTAAGAGATTGCAAGTGGCTGAGAGAAAGATCATCTTGAAATCACATCATCCTTTTAGATTTAAATTTTATTTTATTAATTATATATGTACATGCATGCATGGCCAGAGGACACCTTTGTGAAGTTGGTTTTCTCCTTCCACCTTTCAATGGGTTCTGGGGTTTGAAATCAGGTCCCTAGGCTTGCATGGCATGTGACTTTACCTGCAGAGTCAACTCGGTAGCATCCCCACCCTTTAAAATTTTTATATAATCTTTGATGCGAATCAAGATCCCATGTTTGATTTGTTTTATTGGCTTCACACTGACCCACTGCTAATTGCTCAAATTTTTCTCTGGCACAATGAAAATGATATTGTTCAGATATAAATTGTAATGATCAACCAAACTGGTGTCTAAGACAACTGGCAGATGTTTGTGATCCCAGGTACTGCCTAGATTTCCAGAGGGCTAAGGCATTCAGTATTTCATACATTTAAACACATTGTTTGGGAAACTCTAGATTAGATAGCAAGTGCCATTTCACTTCTTTCTCTCTTTATTACATGTCGTCTGTCCCTCTAAACCAGTGGTTCTCAACTTGTAGGTCACAGCCTTCTTAGGGTTCCATAGCATATTAGATATCCTGCCTATCAGATATTTACAAGTCATAATAGTAGCAAAATTATAGTTATGAAGTTGTATAAAATAATTTTATGTTTGGGGAATCACCACAACATGAGGAACTTTATCGAAGGGTCACAGCATTAAGAGTGTTGAGAACCACTGCTCTTCAAGCCCTTGCTGCCAAGGACCCAACTCCCTTTCTCACTGCCCTCACCTTTTCTAGAAGCATCCAGGGAAGAGGTGAGGAGCACAGGGACGAGGGAGACGTGAGGGCAAGAAAGAAGGCTGGGATCAGAGAAGCACTTTGCTTCCTTCTTTGTCAGGTTGCTCTGCTGGGACTAACTCCACCCACCTGAGTTTTAGTTAATGGCAATATGCACTACATAACTGAGCCCAATCATCATGATTAACAATATGCTGTTTGTCTAATCAATATACTGTGTACTCATATTATTCTGCTTAATAGCCTCTCTGGAAGTTCTTTGCATCTACAGTGGTAGCTTCCATTATTATTACTAACATCATCTTCATCATCATCATCATCATCATCATCATCATCATCATCATCATCTTTTTCATTTCAAAAGCACCTGAGACTGTCCTTTCATCTCTTGTCTATGTATAAGGAAACCAGGTCAAGAGGGGTTTATTCTCAAAGTGTTTCATGCTCTCCTTTCTCTCTGCCAGTGTATATAACCTGGATGAGGGAGAGAATGGAACCCAAAGATTCCTGACATGATCTCCTCAGCAGAGCTCATAATCAGACTGAGTACTTGCCCTGTGTCAGTGTTGCAGTAGGAATTGGGCATGCCAGACTTGGCATGGTGGCATATGGCTTTAATTTCAACCCTGGAGAGGCTGAGATAGGCAGATCTCTATTAGTTCAAGGGTAGCCTGGTCTGCGTAAGTTCCAGGATATCCAGGGCCACATAGGAGAACCTGTGTCATAAAACAAACAAACAAACAAACAAACAAACAAAATGGACGTGAAAAAAAATGAATAAGACAAGTATATTATTGCCCTTGAACTCTTTGTAATCTGAATTGGAAGAACTGTTGGGGAAAACTGTCTTTTACTCAGTGCCCAATGGGAAGACAAAGGGTATTGGAATGCTTTGTGGTCATTGAGGTCTGCAGTCTTACTGACCTACCTGCCCAAAAGATTTCTATTAGTCATATATGCCAGGATCCTTGCTTTAGAAAAGAGAAATATGAGCACGAGGGGCTAGGGGGTGGGGTGGGGGCCGGTGTTTATTAGCAGAGTGGCTGTCCAATGGAAGTGGGAAAGCAGGATTTGACTTTGCATGTTTCTGCACACACGTCATTTCATAAACATTTGGATTGCTGGCCTAGTACATTCCTCAGGTGCATGGCGTCCTTAGGGAGGACCGTCTGTCTGTGTGTCACTCAAGTTTCCAGAGCACGTGGGAAGGAAGGGGTGACTGTTACCTGCACAATAGAACGTGGGGGGTGTTCTATGAGGTGTTTGGCTGGCAAGGGCTTATTTTTCATTTTATTTTTTTGCTGCGGAGTTGAGTTGATCTTTGTCTTCCTATACCACGGCATTATTCTCCTCTTGATAATAAGCTGAATGTGGTCCTGTCGCCCCTGCCCCCCGCCCCACACTTTTCTGACTGACTTCACCATCTCCAGCCCAGATATGTCCACTTTACAAGTCACCTTTATCTTGAGTTTTTTGGTACTAATGGGACTCCTGGTTTCTAGTTTCTCAAGCTGATTCTGCACTGGCCAGCCCAGGTGGGAATCTGGTGGAGTCTGTCTCTGTGGTGGGATTTCCTCCAGTCTACGGCGTAACCTTCTGGTTGGCAGGATGCGGCTCAGAGCTCCCTCTCATCACTGTGTGGTAAGGGGTGGTTTTCCTAGATGGGTCTCTTTTCTGTACTCACAGCTGGCTATGGTGCACACAGGCACAGCTTTTATTCGGACAGGAAAACTCCTTAGCTTACTGTTTAAGGCAATCGTCTCATCTCATCTCAAGTGTGATGTGTTGACTCAAGTGGAGATTTTTTTAAAAAGACAATACGCTGGGGGACCCAGTAGGTTTGGGGTAGGGTCTGAAAATTTACATTTTCAATAACCTAGTGGTGGCCAGCAAAGTTTATGAACCTATTTCTATTGAATTTGTTTTAAGCTAGTTTAATTTTTATGCTGATCAGAGTAAACACTGTTTTCCATTTATTCCCCTAAGTGCAGTCCCAGTGTCTTTCAAGCAGTGTAAGAAACAAAAGTAGACATTTCTGAGAACTTGCCAGCAGATGGCACTAGAGCATCACAAGCCTGGCTTCTCAGTGGCACCTTGTTCCTAGCTGTAGTTGACTAAGGTTCAGCCTCTTTGAAGTTCCAGGACCATATGTATTGCTATTCTTTCAATTTCTACTTAAACTCAGCAGGATCAGCAGAATTGAAATATCCTGCCTTGTATATACTGTGTGCACTCTATATACACATGTGTATAAATATACAAATATCTTGTACACACACACACGCATGCACGCACATGTTCTCACCATATTGGATGGCTCTCAATTATTAACTATGAAATACTAAAACTAATCTGTGTTACTGTGTTAAAGGTTCATTCTCAGAGTATTCCCAATGACCTTCCACTCAGCATTTTCCTCAAGTCCCTGGGCCACGAAGGAAAAGAGCCAGGCTTCTCTGGGGCCTACCTTACAAAGAGCCTCAGCTCCATACATGATCAGAGGTCTAACGTCATAAGGCTCTGTCCCCAGGGGCTAGGATTTCAACCTGTGACCTTTGTGTCTGTGAAGGAAGGACAGCTAGTCAGCTCAGGGCAGTGACTGGACAGTGTACCATCTCAGGTCATGCTGCAGTTATTCGGATCCATTTGTTTATCAAAAGTAGCCCCTCCCCCCCCCCCCCCCCCGGCAGTGTGTGTAGATGCTTCAGCAAAAGGTGCTGGGGCGGGGGGGGGGGCATTTATGAACCACGGCACATTGACTCTGGGTATGCAAATGAGACTCTAGAAAGCCACGTCCTTTTTGAACCAGAGGTGGGGTGGCAGGTGGGTGGAAGACTTGGCTTGCTGCTTCGGATTCCTGTGCTCATAGATGTTCTTAAAGAACCTGCTATTTATAGCACACGGTTCCTGCAGTGGTGGGAAAGGATCATCCAATATCTGGGAGCTGGACCTCATAGCCTAGAATCATAGGTACATAGCTGTTGTGGCTAATGCTTTGCTTTTGATGTGTCACAGCTACGTGCCCACTGAGGGAACCGGATCTGAACTGATTGAGGTGGCAGCACAGAGACTTCAAAGGACAAGCCCGCCTTTGGGAGGACGCTTCATCCTCCACCTCTCTGATAAAGTGATACCTGGTAAAGGGGCAATTGGGGTACAATGATTGCCATGTACACATTGGGGTACACAGGGAGAATAGTAGCCTGTGAGTCCAGCAGTTAGGATGATGGGTCTGAGGTGGCGATTTTCCGATTAAAGCGATGGGAAGGGACCGACTGTACAATCCCAAGCTTTTTGTTTCTTTGTTTGCTTGTTTGTTTTTGGCTTTTGAGACAGGGTTTCTCTGTGTAGCCTTGGCTGCCCTGGACTCACTTTATAGACCAGGCTGGACTTGAACTCACAGCGATCCACCTGCCACTGCCTCCCTAGTGCTGGGATTAAAGGCATGCACCACCACCGCCCCAAGCTTTTTATTTTGTAGATAGGGAAAGTGAGTGAATTTGCTCCCCGAGGCTGTTATAATAAATTATCACAGTGTTGGAGACTTAGAGCTATAGAAGTTTATTTTTAGTTCTGGGGTTGGAAGCCCCCCACATGAAGGTGTGAGTAGGGCCACCATTGTCCCTGCTCTAGGGGATTTTGTTGGCTGCTTCTTTCTGCCCTGGTGGATGCTGTCATTCCTTGGCTGAAGCTGCATGGCTTTAGCCTCAGCTTGTCATCATAGCCTGTTTCCTTTGTCTCAAATCCTTCTCTTCCCTGGTCTTGAAGCAAACACAAGATTGTATTACATAATGCATGACAAACTCTTGCCCTCAAAGTCTTAACTTGACCATATCTTCTATCACATGAGACAGTATTTATTCTCTGGCCTTGCAAATGATTAGGACACTGTTTTATTTATTTATTTATTTAATTTTAATTTTAATTTTAATTTTATTTTTTTGTGCAGGGGTGGAATTTAGCCAGCCACACTGAAGCCTTCCTGAGGGTCTTATAAATAGTCGATGATAGGATCAGGATGTGAACCAGGGTACTTTAGGTTCAAACTCACCTTCTTTTTAGAACTTCCTAGGCCATAGTCCATTCTGCCCATGTCCCTGAGAGTTAAATGTAGTGCCACTGTCTTGTGCTATTGAGAATTTTAGTGGCCACCCAAGTTTGAAAGAGATTAAGACACAGCACAGTGTTTTAAGCACTTCGACAGTATACACTTTTTATAAAGCATAGAATATTAGAAGGGATACCAATATTGCTCAATAATGTTAGTGATGCATATTGGTAGAGTGTGGGTCTTCAGAAGGGAGGCTAGAGGCATTCAGGAAGGCTGCATGTCTAGCTGGTACATGCCCCCAAGTCCGATTTCCTGAAAAAGAGTTTCCTGAGTGGGAGGCAAACAGGTGTGTTTACAATAATGGGACAACACAGGAAAAGGAAAAGCCGAAGGCTCCTTGGTTTTTAGAGTCTGAAAAATGGGTCAGTGTCCACAGTGCCTTTGTCTCTACGGTATGAATCATCAAGCTATACGTCTCACAAACAAGAGAGTATCTGCAGAGGTACTTTTCTGGTGTCACATTACTGCTTGAGCCACTTAGGAAAGCCAGCTTTAGCCCAACGTTCTGAAATCACTACAGACCCAAAATTACGCGCAAATGTAGAGAAACGCTTTTTAACGATAGAACTGTTGTTGGTCTCATGGAAACACAGTGGTAAGTTATTAACCCTTCAGGGTAGTGTGGCATTCCAGGAGAAGGCTCTCGAGCAGGTGACAAACAGCCTGAATTTTAATCTAAACCTGACTCACTGACTTGGCAAGCTTTCTAATATCATTAAAGTTCGTTTCCTTCATCCCTCAGGTAGGCACGAAGGTGCCCAAATGGCCCATCTCACAGGGCTGTTGGGACTAGCTAATGAAATGGAAACTTTTGGTAAAGTATGAAGCACAGAGATTTATTATTTCTCTGTGGGGATGCGGAATGGGAAAGCAGGTGGCTGGGCTTAGAGGAGCTTCTAATAGAGAAAGCAAAATAAAGTACCAGCATTCCTCAGCTGGGGTGGCTAACTTTTATGGGTGTCAGCTGCTGTACACCTCCCCTACTCCCTGTGAAAAGTGGCCAAGTTTTCTCCATTCACGGGACCAGCTAAATTTTTTCCAAGGAAAAGCCAACATTTAATTAGACTCTCAGCCATTACAAAGGTGTGTGGAGCGTATGTTTGGAGTTGATAGTTGAGACAGTTTTTGTCTGATACAGCAGGTTCCCTGTTTTCTGTGTGGCATAACATCAATGGAACTATTGGACTGTAAGAAGTGGGCATCTACTTCTGGGACAGACATAATTTTAAATAGGCAGAAGATTCTCTTATGTGATATGTTGACTCTGATGGTCTCCTGCACATTTAGCACACATCCTGGAGTTTATTTTCTTTTATCTTTTTATCTTTGATGCTGACACCTGCAATGCACACTCACTAGCATCATGTTTTTTTTTTTTGTTTTTGTTTTTTTTGCATTAAACACTTGCCTCACAGATGTTCCGGTGCAAATGTCTGCTAGACAGCTTCACAAGCTATTGCAGGACAATGCTGATGAGTCCACATCTGGATACCTCAACGCCAGTGACTTCACTGTGACAGAGGATCTAAACTCCTGTTATGAACATGTGTGGACTCTTTCTTGGACTACTCAGATTGGGGATTTGCCCAATTTTATCAGGGTAGGTATACCCAATGTTTTTGTTTGTTTGTGGTATAGATTCAGCAATCTGGAGAAAATTTGTAAAAAGAAGAAATTCAGAACTGTATGAATGCAGATAGTCACAGGTTATTATTGCTGTTTGGATGACTCTAGCGGACAGAGTCCACATCCTTCTTCGATGGTTTCAACATGAATGTCACATCTCAGATCTCATCTCATTAAACCCAGTGCTTGCCTTCCTTTCCAGTGCAGGGAGGGGAGCTGTTGGTCAGTGTCCACCACAGAGCTCCACATCTGTTAGTGGAGAATCTCAGCAGATGTGATGCACTTGGAACATCACGAGGCAGATGGCATGGCAGAAGGGAGCGTAGAGAAAGATTTCCTGTCTTTGGATAATGACAAAGCCAGATGCTCTTGCATATTTAACATCTAAAAAAATAACCTAGTGATCATCTAGCACTTGCTTATTATATAAATGAATCCCAAGATGAAATTGTAACCAAAATATATGGCAACATGAGATAATACGGTCTTTGTCAAGTAAACTCTTGGAGTGAGATGGAAGAAGAGTGTAATCTTTGCTCTGATCTTAAGGCACTATTTTCTTATGTTTTATTTTAATATTTTAAACTATAAACTAATAAGATGGAAGCATATAGAGGCAACATTTTAAAATACTTAATGTGTTGAGTTTTTGTGCCTCTTTTGACAACTCTTCTTGCAAATGAACATCCTTGTATTTTACTGCCACTTTCATTAGCCACTTTTTATTTATAAAAATATTTGTTTATATATTACTTATATATTATACATATATTTTACATTATGTATTATATAAAATTTATATATTATAATATCATTATATCATATATTATTATTTGTAATAACTTTTTAGTTATTAGGTTTATAGACTAAAATTACTAATCAACTCAAGCTATGAGATGATTTCAAATGTAATGTGGAAGAAAAACTCGTTATTCGTTTTCATCAAGATGAGATTTCTCTTGCATGGCAGAATTTATCAGAAATGTAACTATCTCAGGTCTCAGATCAAAATCTTACGGGGGTGAATCCTGCGGTAACTGCTCGTGTAGTTTATGATGGTGGAGTTTTCCTTGGACCCATCTTTGGAGACATGTTGGCTACTGCCAACCAGCAAACTCAGGTGAGAGTGGCTGGCTACCAGCTCCAAGCACATTTTAAGTTCTTCACTTGTTTTCAGTGTGAGCCAATTGGTTCAACTTTTGTGGCTCATTTTTTAAAAATTTGATTTGCTTCTACAGCATTTACAAAGTACTATGAAACATAACTTCTTTGTAAGCACCATGTCCATTATAATATTGATGATACTATTATGGTACAAAGGATAGAGGACCTATATAGCTAAAAACATATAACCAATTGCTAAGAATCCAAATTGAGAATGGGTGATTATGGTTATAGTTTTCTAAGTTATTTATTATTTTTTACTATTATTATTAATTATTGTTTTTGCTATGATATGTGGGTTGGGTGCGGTCAGAGAGCACATGCCTTGGTATGCAAGTGGAGGCCAGAGGACAGCTTTGTGGAGTTGGTTCTGTCCTTTTACCTTTACCTGGATTCCAGAGATTAAATTCAGGTCATCAGCATTGAGTGGCGAGAGTCATCTTGCTTTAAAAAGGCACTTGTTTGTTTGTTTGTTTGTTTAATGTATATGAGTGCTCTATCTGCACATATACCTGCACGCTGGAAGAGGGCATCGGATCTCATTATAGATGGTTGTGAGCCACTATGTGGTTTCTGGGAAATTAACTCGGGACCTCTGAAGAGCAGGCAGTGCTCTTAACCACCGAGCCTTCTCTCCAGCCCCTATCACTATTTTTTTTATCTTTTAAGAATAAAACATTACAAATAAAGTTGAAGGGCTCTTTGTCACCCATGCCATTCAAGTACGCCTTTCCTTATAGAGCTATTATGGAATGCAGGTGTGCATTTAGCCCATTTTAAAAATCATATAAAATCATTCAAGTCATATCTTGTTGCTTTCCCCATTTCTAAACATTCTTTGAGTTGGCTTTGGTTCCACTGAAAAGGAGAGATGGGGATTCTTATCGTAAAGACTTACCATGATCTAGGATAAAAACAGCTTTGAACCAAATGTGTAACTAGACTCCAGTCTGCAGTGAAGGTAGAAGGACAGTGCTTATCTTCATTGTCTGTGTTAGTAAAAAAGGAAAGACAATTCCCATGAAGTGTGGGTTCTGTGAAATTTACTGCCAGATGGCAGGAGGAAACTTTTGAAACACAATTTCTGATATCCAGTTACATACAGAATAGGTGTCTGCAAGGGTCACGGAGCCCGGGCGTTCAAGTCAGACTGGGAATCACAGAAAGGACTCCATTTGAGAAAGCCATAGACACAGCATATTTATTTGCTCCAATGAATCTCAGCCTCAGCATTTCCTCTACTTTAAGAAAATTTTACTATGTTTTGAACCTTTTGTTTTTATGTAAGATTTCTTCACTGAGAAAATAGAAAAAAAGAAATGAGAATATATGAATCATAAAGACATTTTAATTTAGGAAATGCTCGCAGAAACTTTATGACTGCCTTTGTGTACAGGAAGTCCATATCCTTGCCTTTAATTCTCTTACCACCCTCCCCCCAGGTGGCTGTGCATGTGAATGACATACCAGCCCGCTGCTCAGGCTCCTGTTCTTTCCAGTACCAGCAAGAGTCAACTCCCAGAGTGCACCGTGTGTGGTATTCCCTTGGTATGCTTTAGACATGAAACTTTGACTCAGTGACTTTACTATCGGCCATGTAGTGGGTGGGGACATCAACATCTTCATCATAGATGGATGCAAAGAAGGACACACTTCAGTCCATCGAAGGGAAAGGATATTCTTTTTTTCCCCTTTATTTTTATGGATGTAAAGTATTTGTGTACGTGGTTGTTTTGCCTGCATGTGTAAGTGAGTCAGATCCCCTGGAACAGGAGCTACAGACAGTTGTGAGCTGCCATGTAGGTGCTAGGATTTGAACCTGGGTCCTCTTGGAGAGCAGCCAGTGTGTGCTCTTAACCACTGAGTCATCTCTCCAGCCCGGATATTGTTTCTTTACTTGAAATTTATGTGGGTGGCTATTATTTTTCTTCATTTTGATCTTCCTTTATATTATTACTGACTGATTTATTTTTATTAAGTTATGGCATTTCATTGCTAGTTTGAGGAAATTGAAGTTGGGGGAGACGGTCAGAATAATAAATGCCGTTGTCTCAGTCAGCAGTAGATCCCTTCAGTTTTGGGAGAGAAATCTAAAAGAGAACAAGCATTTGATGTTGGAGTAAGATCTTTTAAATGGAGTGCTAGCACTAATTTAGGGTTTGATATTTTCTCCCCACCCTCTTTTTTAGGTAGTGACGTCACCCTACTGGTTTATTTTATTGGAACTGGCTTCCCTAGAGATTCCCAGTTCTTGCAGGTCTCAGTGAACAAAGCAAGTTGTAAAGTCATTTTCTCAAACGAAACAAACGTGACCTGTGAGATGGACCTGCTACCTGTTGGAGTGCATCGGATTTTGATGTTGGTGAGACCTTCAGGCCTTGCTGTTAATGTCAGTGGAGGAAGCCTCTTCCTGCACGTGGAACCCAGGCTGGATGTTGTGGAGCCTTCTACGGCTGCAGAGATCGGTAATGTGGGCAGGGCTGCACTGTGTACCTACCCTCTGAGGCTAGAGTTCTTGTTGATATGCAGAAATCTAGGCCTGTAGCACGACAAATTCCACATGCATTGATATTGATGCCTTTTTATTTTTAAAGCAGTTCTTTTAATAAAGAACACGTTTAAGCCGTGGAATAATGGGTGTTCTTGGCACATGGAGACTAAAATTTATGCTAGTGACATCACATATAATTGGAACAGGAGTCACTTGGATGGACGTTCATCCTAAAAAGTCAAAGATGCTATGTGAGACAACTTTAGTTCTAGGCGAAAGGTGACTTGCCTCAGGCTTCGAAGGGAAGGAAGTGGAGCTCAAGTATAAAACAGTGTGCTAGGCTGTCAGCGCTCACAGGTTCTCTGTCCTCCACTGCCCTGTCTTTAGAATGGCCTGACGATCCCATTACGTCATTTCTCCACGGAGTGCTAATGGGCATCCTATCTCAGCAATGACCTCATACCCTCCCGTTATTATTTTTGTTCTACACTCTCACCACCATCTCCGCCAAAACATAACTTTATTTTTACTTACCGTACCACAGCATCGAGAGTTTCTGATGCACAATGAGAGCTAAATCATTATCATGATCACTATTTTGTTAGTGACAGTTGTGAGGGATGATAGAAGTGGTGAGAAGGAGTCGCCATTCGCATCTGAAATGGCGTGCTTCCGAAGACCCACTGCCAAAGGAGAAGGCGGCTCTATCTTACCCCCCAAATGAACTAAGCCTGTGAGAAAAGCCAAGCCTGGTGTTGCTTTCCTTGTTATTGCATTTAGACTTTGCAGGTGAACACATTTCCTCCTCTGTCACCTAGTCAGTGTCAATGCTCATAGCAGCCTGGACACAGCAGCTGAGTCAGGTGCTGATGGCCTTTAGTGTTTCAGGTGGCCCGGGGCAGGTGTCGTCTGTATCACCTGCGAGCTTGTTAGAAGGGCAGAGTCTTTTAGACCTTCTGAGTCAATCTGCATTTTGTCAGAATCATCAAAAGTCTAGTGTGTGAAACCCTGCTTTGGGGATTTAAAGAGGTTGTAAAATATTCAGAGTAGGCTTTCCATCTCTGAAATTATGTGAAAATAAAGTTCTTTTATTCTTTTTCCATTTAATCTCTTTATGTCCAAATATTTTATTTGTAATTTGCTTTGGATGAATGATTTGAGCCCAAATTCATGTTTTATCTTTTCTTATGCTATTCACCTATTTTATTTACTCAATAACGAAATGTGGGTAGCGTGAAGCCGCATACTCATCTTGTCCCGTAGACTTGCTTATCCAAGGTGCCTTCTGGAGAATCCATTCTGCCTACTCTGAGCATGTGCTGTCATCACAGTTTTATTATTATTTGATTTTTAAAGACTTTGTGGTGTCCTCAGAATACCTCTTTACTCTTATTTCTAAACTTTTGGGTTTTTTCCTTTCTTTTTTTTTGTTTTTGTTTTTGTTTTGTTTTTTTTCTGTTTACTTTTCACTGAACTTTACAAGCATTTTGTCTAATTTCATATAAATTCCACACTGTATTACTGGAATCATATCTATTTTTTATGCTTAACTCAGAGAATTATGATACTTGTTCTTTTTACCTATCTATGTTTTTGTTTTTCAGTTTTAACCTAACCAACCCATTAAGGTCTTCAGCAGCACTTTAAAATTCCTCTCAGTGTTTTTCTATCAGGTTTAGTTATAAATGTTGTAGCCTTATCAAAAGGAAAATAGAAGAAAAACCATGTTCTCTTTTCTGTTTTTTCCTTCTTCTATTCCCCATGTTGGAAACACTTTTAATTTGTTAGGTTTAATAACGAGGAAAATGAAGACAGGTGAGTTGAGGCCAGTGCTAAAATTGAGCTGCCTCGGGTAGCAGCACGGCCTGAGGCCCTGGCTGTGGCTCTTTCTACCATCACACTTTCCCTCATTGCTTCTTGGGAAAGAGTATGTTTTCTAGGCCTGGCAAGAATGGTATTTAGACTCTAGGGCAGAACAGGTTTTCGGATGCTACCTGCTTCTATTACTCCTGTCTATATCCTTATATTTTATTCACAAAGGTCTCCAGAACGCTGCCCTACACTTTCTGCCCTACACTCACCGTTTCTTCCTTTATGTGTGGTAATTTCTACATTTCAATTCAGCCTTTCCTTGCAGTTTGAGCATTGCCTTGCATTTTGACTAGAGAGTTTCCTGTTCCAATTCCATTTTTACTTTTTCCTGTAATTAACTTTTACCTGCCTATATGGCTACATACATGTGAAAATGTTGCTTTTATTCAGGAGGACTGTGGGTTACCATCCGAGGCTCTAGTTTGGAAGATGTTAGCCTGGTGTTATTTGGAACTCGGTCGTGTGTTGTTGATGTCATTGGAAGCAATTCACAACAAATTCAATGCAAAGTCCCACCCATGGTAAGAAGACTCTTTGCTGTTGTAATACCCAACATTAGCCTGTAAAAGCCCACTCACGCAAGGACCAGGTAACTTCCTGGGATGATGGGAGTTGTAGTTCTTGGGATATAACAAAAGCTTCATGGGGAAGTATGGTGGCCTATGAGTTTGTCTGTAAAGCCCTGCAACAGGTGTTTCCGGCCACTCAGCTGGGAAATTCCAGGGAGTAGTCCTGACCAAAGTCCATCTCTTGGTCAGTATTTAATATTTAAAAGCTTGCTTCAAATTTAGCCCCAAATGGTGGAATTGGTTTTTCTCCGGTGAATGTCAGGTGGGTGACCATAATTAGCAAATGGAATTTTAACACAGCCCTTCTGAGAAGTAAAGTAAATAACCTGAACTAATTATCAGACCAGTGTACTTGTCTTTTCTATTTATTTTGCTATGAAAAAATTGAGCCCATATTGTAATTAATTTTAGTTAGTTCTTTAAAAAATACAAGACAACTCAAGCAACCTATTCTGTGCTTTTAATGAATATTAGTAGGAAGACATATACTATGTTGTCTTTCTTGTTTATTTAGCATACAAGTTGCATACTTTAATGAATGCTCATGTAACACAGAAAATTCTAGAATGTTTGGTTCCTACAAAATATCTTCCTAGTTATTCCCTACTGTTTTCTTTGTTCTGCAAAGTGGGCTGAAGTGATAGCTCTGTTGCTAAAGTGCTTGCCTTGAATGTAGAAGGACTTAATTTTGATCCCTACCACTTATATAAGAAGATCAGAGTGCTGGCATATGCTTGGAATCCCAGAGCTGAGGAGGCAGAGACAGGCAGATTTTGGGGGCTAAGTGGCTAGCCAGAATCAGGATGTCTCAGGTCCTAGTGAGAAACCCTGTCTGTAAAAGGAAGGTGACTAACTCATGAGGAATGATAACCACTGCTGACCTCTAACCTCCAGGTGGATGCACACGTTTGCATATGCACCCTCTCTCTATTTGAATATACACACTTCCTCCATACAAGCCCCTGCTCACACAATACAGTCGTACACAAACCAACCAAACAACAAAAACAAGGCCCCCAAGCTCTCTTTTCCTTCTTATCAGTTCTGTCTGCTGTCCATTGTCTGGAGTCTGGCTCTTCCCTTCTCTGGAGTGATTGGCAAGAGTTACATCCACTGGCAGTCAGACTGACTAGAGCTGAGTTGGTGTCTGTGTCATTCTTAACACCTCCATGTACCAGAGGATGACTGTTCACTGAGCAAACATGCCCTGCAAGAGAGGCTCAGACTCCCAACTGATCACAAGCTTTATGTCATCAGTTCCTCAAATGCCATGAAGCGTGAAAATGATATGTGACTACAGTGTATGCTGCAGTGTAGTATTTATCTGGTCCCTCTTAGGTGTTTAGAGAATTTGAAAATCTGCCCTTTACACAATCCTAATAACCATAGTTTTGAACACATTTGTATTTTCTGTACCCATGATTCTAAGTTTAAAAGCTTTAGATATAAAGTCACATTGTCTGCAGTTCTTTTAAAGTTATTCTGCTCAGTATCATTGTATGTTTGATTTTTGGCACTTTGGTCAATCAGGAGTGTCACCATTTCTTGGTGTAGTCCCCATTTACTGAGTAGAATCTGAGCACTTAGAATTTTTTTCGCTACAAGCAGTAAACATTCAAAACCAAACTTTAAGTATTGAACAAAGTTAATACTTGGAAAGGTACAGTGGAAAACAGAAGAACCACCATGTTCTCTCTTCTGATTTTCCTCCTCCTGCCTCCCTGTTGGAAACACTTTTAATTCTTTTAAATCAAATTACAATGATATTGTTTATTAAATCAACAAAATGTGTTTACATCATTTGTAAATAATGCCGGTAGAAACAAATGATATAATTTTTGTTTTAGAACAATTTGATTCCCTTCTTACAACAGAAGCCTACCTTTCAGAAGACAGTTAATACTCTTCGATACTACATTTGCATAAGTTCTTTTCTCTCTGCAGGAGTTGAGAGAATCAAAAATATATTTTTGACTGATTCTGCTTAGAGTTTTCCTTTACCTTTAAGTCAGACCAAGTTTTGAGTTCGAAACTTGATTTTCAGGGGAAAGATGGATGCACTGTGAATGTGTCTGTGATCAGTGGGGACCACTCTGCAGTCCTTCCCAGAGCATTTACTTATGTCTCGTCTTTAAATCCAGTGATTGTGTCTTTGAGCAGAAACAGCAGCAACATAGCAGGTAACATATGTGTTATTTCAAGCCCATTTTTACTTTAGAGCTTTGGTACTATTAAAAGTCAATTAATGGACTGTGGATTTTGATTTACTATTTTATTTATTATTTATTTGAGGCAGGGTCTCACTATTTAGTCCATCTAGCTTGAATCTTTGTTTGAAAATGACCTTGAACTCACAACGCTTGTTTCACCCTTCTGTGTATTAGGATTACAGGCATGCAAACTGGGTTCAGTTTATTGTATTATATAAGACAGCTTTTCCAGGTTACCTTTCAAAAGTTAATCTTATATTTGATTTCTCTTCTGTGAAAATAGGAATATTTCCACATGAAAATGAATTAGTATTCAATAGATATTTTTTGAACAACTCATTAGTACTGCTACTGCCAATTGTCTAGATGCACAGTAGACTTCAATCCTTAGCGTCAATTTATGGCTTCAGTGTACAGACAAGGGAATTAAGGAATAGAGTGTAAGTAACCTAAGCACCTTAGCAGGATAATGAAGCTAAGATCTGAGCACCAACAGTCTGTAGAACCCAGGAAACCGCTTGCTTACAGTTGAATATAGGTTTTGGTGGTCAATTCTACTGTTGCACTTTAATACAGTCTAGAACAGGCACTCTAAGTAACCAACGATGATTGCTTTTTGAGAATTACTTTGTACAAACAGAATTTTAGAAGCAGTATGCACCTGAAATAGTTTAGCCTTTATTTGAGACTCACATGATACGATGGAATAGAATCATAATGATTTCTTTTTGCATTATTCTAATATAGACTAGGTATAGTAGCCTGCAATGGCTCTTTCTGGTTAATTGGATGCCAGATGGCAGAGTTTATGGTTTATTGTAAAAAGATCATCATATTTCCTAATGAAAATACTTGAACTCAGTTTTTCTGGTACTGTTTTTAATTTCCAAAGCTCTAGAGTACGCAAATAGAGCGATGTACCCTTTAACGGCTTCACATTGCACAGCTCAGATAGCCGGGAAGAATTTTCTGTCTCTAGTGACCAAAGTACCTAAAAGTTCCAAATGGTACAGATTCTTTTCAATGAGATATTAAAGGGAGGGGGAATCTCATGTGACAGGCATGTTTCAGTGATTTTGAGGGAGCTCATGTGACAGTCATGATTCAGTGACGTTTTGGCCTCTACCTCCAGTGATTATAACAAATGCGTTACATCTTGAAAGTATCTAGAATTAGCCTGACTGTCACCAAGCCCTGAAGTCTGTGATACTGATGCAAACTATGCAAGGTGTCACTTCAGAGCTTACACTTGCTTTTAGACCTTCCTGCCTGCGGATTAAAGGACATGTTATAACAGCCCCCAGTGTGGCAAGCACAGTGGGAAAGCATCTTTTAGATTGAGTTGCTGCACAGCTCCATCCAGGAGATGATGTTGATTGTGAAGCCAAGATGAAATGGATAAAAACAAAACAAAACAAAACAAAACAAAACAAAACAAAACAAACAAAACCCCCAAATAAAGAAACAACTAGCACAGGGAGAGTGATGAGGGAATGTGATGTTTAGGAGCATAAATGTGGCTTTTGTAGTCAGAAAAATTTGAATATGAACAACTCAAGCACCTGTTAAAAAGTTTTGACAAACTTTGTTATTTAAAAAAGAAGGATTTGTGAATTTGGCGGTCCTCAGAATCAGAGGTGTTCTCAGTGGTCACTCTGACATGGGCTGACAACATTTGTAGACAGAAAATGAAGTGAAGTCTAGAAAAAGCTTGACTGACCACAGCACAATGTATCTCAAATTTGGTATCTCAGATTTGACTGTGATTTGATCACTTGACAGCCTGTGACTGGCTGAAGCCAATCTGGTGATTGGTGAAGGCCAGCTAGTTGTTACACGAATATACCCGTTATTTAGGATTTCAGTTTATTTCTTAGGTCATAGTTAGCTCTAGGACTCCAGGTATGGAAACAACTTCAGGTCAAATTTAATTTAACTGGACGCACACTGAGCCTTTTGTTTCCACAGATTCTACATATGTGGACTGAACCAACTACAAATTGAAAAGAATTGTGTCTTTACTGAACATGAACTAATATTTTTTCTAAGTAATATGACAGCTAATTTATAGCACTTACAGTATATGGGACATTATAAACAATGTAAAAACTACTTACAGTGTATGTGAAGATGTTTGTAGGTTCAGGGCAGATACTTCATTTTATACAAAGGACTTGCACCATCTTGGAGTTTGGTATCATGGAATAGGATTGCCCTAAAACCAGTAATCCATAAATACCAATGGATTGCTATATTTGTTTTTTAAGTAATTTATCCATTTTGTTTTTAAAAATTAGCTTGTAAAGTAATAATTTTCATTAAGACATTTCCATGCATAATCTGATTTTGTTTCCCATCTACACTGAAGAACTTGCCAATGTATCAGCCAAACAAGCTTGTTCTGTCTAGTGTTAGATCATCATCCTTTTTCTTGGTCCACCTTAAATCTATTGACGTCACTGTATTTCAAAGTAGGGGTTAGGAACACACAAAGAGTAAGGAGGATGGGGCTGTGAGGAAGAATAAGAAGTGTGTGTGTGTGTGTGTGTGTGTGTGTGTGTGTGTGTGTGTGTGTGTGTAGAGGTGTGTGATTCTATGCTACTTCAGGATATCTAAGTTAATTCTTCCTAAAAACTATATAGGGAAGAATTTGGCATCATTTTATTGTTGGAAATGTCAAGTCTTATACCCCAAATGAGGTAGTAACATTCAAGCATTTGAATAAAAGAGTCACTACATTGCTTTCCTCTTTTTTTTTTCAACGTGCTGTTTAGTTTTTGTCAACTTGACATGAACCTAGACATATCTGGGAAGAGAGATTCTTAACTGAGAAAATCCTTCATAGGGTTCTATAGGCTATAGTCTTGATTAATGACTGGGAAAAACAGCTCACTCTGTGTGTGTGTGTGTGTGTGTGTGTGTGTGTGTGTGTGTGTGTGTGTAGATCAGAGAACAACTTCTGGGAGTCAGTTCCCTCCTTCTACCATGTGGATCCCAGGGATGACACCCAGGCTATCTGCTTTGGTGGCAAGTACATTTACCCCCTGAGCCTTCTCACCTGCCCCCACTGACATGATTTTGTCAGCTCTTTGACTACCTCTGACCAATCTTTGAGAGTAAGGTCTGTTTCTATGTCCATTGAAGTATCCTTGTCATGGACTTAATACATATTTCAGGTAGAAAGAATTGAGGTAAAGTTTTTATGATATGTCCACCTTCTCAGCAGAGTTGCTGATTATACTAAAAGCCCTTTGAAATATAAAGCAGATATGTGACTACCAAGCTTGTTTTGTTCGCTACTTAGCTATGACACTTTGATCCCTGAGGTTTCCTCAACTTCAAAATGCCCGTTGTATGTCATCAGGACAGTGAATAGCAATTAGCTTTAGCTATGTATTTGACACAAGCCTAAGATCACCTTGAACAAGAAACATCAGATGAAGAATTGCCCAGATCAGATTGTCCTGTGGGCATAGGTGTGAGACACTTTATTTTCTTTGCAATATTTACTTAGATTTATTTATGTATGTGTGTGAGTATTTTGCTTGTATATATGTATGGATACCATGAGTGTTTGTGGGACCTTTGGAGGTCAGGAACAAGGATCGGATCCCCTGGAATTGGAGTTTTAGATAGTTGTAAACCACCATATAGGTCCTGGGAACAAAACCAGGTCCTCTTTAAGAGCAGCAAGTGCCCTTAGCCACTGAGTCATCTCTCTAGTCTTCTGTGAGGCATTTTCTTAATAGATAATTGATAGAGCAGGGCTAAGCTTGCTGTGGGTGATGGCATCCCTAAGGTGGGCCTGGGTATATAGGAAAGCAATAAGCAAACGTATCAGCCGTGTTCCAAGGTCTCTGCTTCAGTTCCTGCTCCGGGTTCCTGTCTTAGGCATTCCTGCCGTAGCTTCCCTGGATGATGGACTGTACCCTATAAGCCCAAGAAACCCTTTCCTCCCAAAGTTAACTTTAGTCAGTATTTTATCACAGGAACATAAAACAGACTGGGACCCAGTGGGAGGGTCAAGTGGCATGATGGCGCAAAGGTGCGTTTCAGTGAGGATCTGTTGGAACCATACAGTGCACCCTGGAGATGTAGATCTTTGCTTTCATCAGCACAATAATAAAGGCTGAAGAAAAGAACATAGGGCACTGTTTGCATGCTAGGAAGACCATCAACCCTCCAAACTACTTAATTTGCCCTCACAGAAGTAAAAGTTAGCAAGATTGTCTCATCAATTTTGCATTGTTGATTCCCTTGAGGATTTAGGCTATATTTCTGTCAAAATAATTGTTAAAAATTTCATGAGAAAAAAATGGATAGGTATTAAAATTCTTGCAGAAGTATGTACCGGACTGGCTTTATTTAATCATAAAAGATGTAGTGGTTGCGGCCACAAGTTCAGAAATAAATATATTCTTCTTGACACAGGAGGTGAGATTCTGTTCCTTGGGATGGCACTGCTGGTGAACTACACAGATCTTGATGTGCAAATCTATGTGCAGGACACTTCTGCTCAGGTCCTCACACAGACACCGTGGGGACTGGAGTTGGTGCTGCCCCCACTGCTGCCTGGCAGCCACATGATTTCAGCCTTTATTAATGGGGTCAGCATTCATTCACAAGGGTAAGGTTGTCACTGCTGTTGAATTTGGGTCTGTTTGAGGAACTAGCAACTCATCTGGCAAACTCTACTTTGATTTAAGTGTCTTTTCTTTTCCGTTTTAAGTCAAATGATAAAGATTTGAGAGTTAAATATGAATAAGTCTTTTTTGTTTGTTTTGTTTGAGACAGGGTTTCTCTGTTTAGCCCTGGCTGTCCTGGACTTGCTTTGTAGACCAAGCTGGCCTCGAACTCTACCTGCCTCTACCTCTCTGAGTTCTGGGATCACAGGCATGTGCCACCATGCCCAGCATGAATGAGTCTTGAAGTCTTGTGGACAGTTCACTGCTTAGACTAATGGAGGGGAAAATGTTGGCTCCTTGTTTGGGAAAAGGGAAATCTATGAAAGTTGGTTGAGGTGGGGAATGGGTGGGCCATGGTGCCTAAAGTGACTATGGTGGAGCTCTTTAATATGATTGTGTCTGAGGCTTTGAGTAAATGGTTTACAATAGGTGCATGAGCCATGCCTCGTGCCTACTTTCATCTCCTTCCATGCCATGCGCCACTGAAGTCACTCTAAATTTTCTCTAGAAATCCTCTCTCCTAATCTGGAGAGCATCTAACCCGTGTGGGACTGCTGTTGCCATATGAAACTAGCCCAGCACGATGCCGCACCCATCTCTCCTCTTGGTTCTTTAAGAGCATGATGGCTGACACTTGCTCTCCTTTTACATCATCTGCTCCTCCCTTTACAAACATCTCTCTGTTCTTGTTTGCTCATCTCCATGATGCTTTCTTTTTAAAAACATATTTAATTAATTTATTCAAATTACATCTCAATTGTTATCCCAGCCCTTGTATCCTCCCATTCCTCCCTCCCTCCCATTTCACCCTTACTCCCCTCCCCTATGACTGTGGCTGAGGGGTACCTCCTCCCCCTGTATATGCCCATATTTGACCATGTCCCCTGGATGAGGAGGCCTGGTGACACTCAGAGGAAGGATAGCAGGCTACCAAGAAGAGACTTGATACCCATGATGCTTTCTAACACCACCTGTCATCTCTAGGGTTGATCTCCACATCCTATACCTCACTGAAGTTTTCAGCATGGAGCCTGGCTCTGGGTCTCTTCTGGGTGAGTGGTGCTGACATCATACATTATTTACCCAACAAATTAGCTTACTGAATAGTCAGATTTCATTCCTAGACTAAGGAGATGGTGAGGTCAGGGATACAGAGGTTAGGGAAAGAACTTTCCTTTGAGTCTGAGATGAACAACTGTTCTTATGTGAAGTGTGAAGAGTTGTGAGACTTTAGCTCTGTGAGTTTCAGAAATTAAAGAGTATAAAAAGGAGAGGTAGCTGGCATTGTCCCCCTACTGGAAATGTTGAGACAACCAATGGGCAGCACACAAAGCATCCAATGGACACCGCACTGAAGCCTGTATTAGGAACAGAAGGGCAAGCCTCCTGCAATAGCCTTTTAGATGTTGTATGTGCAAGGAGAGGACGGAGGACTTGTCAGTGTTTCCGCTTTCCTCTAAGGGTTAAAGACAAAAGGAAGAAAAATAGAAACACAAATGCAGTATGGGAAATGAAACAACTATGTAGAATACTATGTCAGATAATATAACGGATGACAAAAAAATTGAAGAATTTTATTTTTTATTCACATATAAGTTGACAGTAGTACCTAGCTTTCTAAGACATATAAAAGAATTCTAAAGGTTTGTCTTAAACATTAAAAAAATATCATTTTGAGAGCTTGAAGAGATGGTCAGTGATTATGGCCACTTGCTACTCTTACAGAGGACTGGGTTCAGTTCCCAGTGCCCGCATGGTGGCTCACATTGCTCCGTAACTCCAGTTTCAGAGGATCTGTCATGTCCTCTTCTGGCCTCCATGGACACAGTACACAGTACACAGTACACAATACACAGTGGTACACAGACATGCACACAAGCAAAATACCCATATACACAAAATAAAAATAAATAAATCTTAAGAAGTATTCTTATAAAACAATTTGAATCACTTTACTGCTATGTGAATTTTGTTATTTCTGAGTACTGCCCAAATGACTACAAATTTGGTCATGAAGAGAATGACATTTGTGTAGCCCTTTCCACTTAATTGCATAAGATATATACAGGTACTGCAGTTCCGGTTCAGAATATTAGCTTTTACATATATTTGTGTGTGCCTGTGTGTGTGTGTGTGTGTGTGTGTGTGTGTGTGTGTCTGTCTGTCTGTCTGTCTGTCTGTCTGTCTGTGTGTCTGTCTGTCTGTCTATGAGCACATCCCCAGTAGGCATGTAGAGGTCAGAGGTCAGTTTTCTCTTTTCATCATTTGGGTCCTCAGGAATTAAACCCTGGCTGCCTGACACTGTAGCAGAGGCCTTATCTTCTGAGTCTTTGTGCTGGCTGGAACATTAGCTTTTACTCTGTGTCTTCCGTGTTTACACTTTAGGTGGAACTCTCATCAGCCTCTCAGGAATAGGACTCGGCAGAGATGCAGCTCTGATCTGGGTACTCGTGGACAATTGTCCTTGTAATATTGTGAACTTGACAGAAGTGAACATTTGGTGTGAGACTCCCCCAGCTGTACTGCCACCAGGGGCAGATGCTCTCACCATTCCAGCCTCTGTGGAGATCTGGGCTGGCAACACTTCCTTCCGCCATGGAGCAAGCTTGGTGGGGAAGGGTCTGACCTTCCTGTATGAAGCAGCAGCAACACCAGTGGTCACTGCTATGTGGGAAGAGCTCATCAACAGCAGCCTGGGGTTCTATGTGGAAGGAAGAAACCTCTCTGATTCAGTCATTCTCTTGGGAACCTTGAAATGTGACCTGGAAGTGCAGTGTTTTGGTGATGGCGTGAACCTGTCTGGGTGCTCCTTTCCTCTCCACCGTTTAGAAGCAGGGGTCTATCCTATCCAAGTTCGTCACAAGTGGATGGGGTTTGCCAATATGTCTGCGGTACCTCAGAAATTTGAGTTGTCACCTCGGATAATGACCATCTTCCCAACACATGGTTCTATGTGTGGTGGGACAATACTCACCGTGAAGGGCGTGGCCTTCAGTTCCAGGAGGAGGTCAGTTCATGTTGACCTTTCACGTCTTTTTGCTTGTGTGATTTTGAGTTTCAGTGACGATGTGGTCCTATGCCAGACCAACCTGGTGGGTGACCACTTCTCTGAAGTGTCAATTGCTCTAAATGTTACAGTACTTGTCAATGGAGTGGCCAGCAAATGTGAAGGGAACTGTACACTCTTCATGCAGAAAGAAACAACTCCTGTTGTGGATGCCTTGACTATAAGCATCAGTGGGTCTCTAACCACACTGCTGATGAGAGGCCAGAGGTTGGGTACCACTGAAGCCAAGCCAACAGTGTTTGTGGATGGTAAACATCGTTGTCACCCAACTTTCTTCAATAACAGCCATGTGGCATGTGAGATGAGTGATTTGATTCCAGGGTTCCACTACTTGTCATCTGTTCATACAAATGCTGGACATGCCTGCCTGGATAACGTTTATAGAAACTTCTTCATTGTGCCTCAAGTGTTTGATTATTTTCCCAAGAATTTTAGCATCCATGGTGGAGGTCTCTTGACCATAAAAGGCACAGCTCTGAGAGGACAGAAGGCTACATTTGTCTATGTTGGCCAGCAGGCTTGTCTAACAGTGAACATCAGTTCTGAGTTCATCCAGTGCACTATTCCTGCAGGAAATGGCTCTGTTGCTCTGGAAATAGAGGTGGATGGAGTTTTGTACTACATGGGACTTGTTGTTTACAGCCAGGTCTTTACTCCAGAATTGCTTTCTGTTTCACAGAGTCATGATATCTTAACCTTTTCAGTGGCCCGGATCTCAGGAGCTGCAAATGTTGACATTCTTATTGGGATGTCACCATGTCTAGGTGTCTCTGGAAACCGTACTTTTCTGCAGTGCGTGGTCCCTTTGCTTCCTGCTGGGGAGTATCCTGTTACAGGGTACGATCACATCAGAGGACGGGCCTCAACATCTCTCATTCTGATTCTGAGAGCTACTGTGACGTCAGTGACTGGGAACTTTGGTAAGCAGAGCATATAAGACAGAATAGTTTCTTTTTAAAGAAAATTAATTGTTTCTCTCAAATTTTAGGAAAGAATACCAATATCACTGTAAGTTAGCAGTAAAAGAGCATGGGTGACCTCTTTTTTTTTTATAACAACAATCACAAATAATTTTATTATGCAGATTCAGAACCAATGTTCAAGACACTTAAAAAGTCAATTACAATAAGTTAAGGAAAACCTTGCTAAGTTTGCTCTCCTAAAAGGGTGCATAGCATTTTATTCTTGTTCAATGTCATCACCCACCTTCTGTCATAACATAAATGTTGTGTTAATATTTCACCTTCCCATGGGTGACCTCTTATAGTCACTGTTTCTTCATCAGGCCTGTCTTTGTGATGTTTCATTTATTTATATTCATTTTTCATCTGAGAAATTCCATATATTCCCCAAGGATTTTATTTTATTTAAATTCCTTGCATCAACTTCATTGGATATATGTTTTAAGTTTAATAATACCATCTGCTAAAGCTCATTATTTGACTGCATAAGAGTATAAATGTTTTCAACCTATTTTAGATATATACTGATATGTATTATCTAAAACATTCAGTAGCATTAATTTTTGCCATTTTTAATGGCTCACCGATGAATTCATACTCTATCAGTAATATGCTAATGCAATAATACAAGTGTGCTGGTTAAACTTAAAAGTATTTTCTATTTTATGTGTATGTATGTGTACCTGAGTGTATATATGTATTTTACATGCACTCAAAGTCCCCACAGGGGCCAGAAAAGGCACCAGATCTCTAGGAACAGGCATCACAGGAAGTTGTAAGCAGCCCATTGCAGGTGCTGCATCAAAACTCAGGTCTTCAGGGAGAAGATTGAGTGCTCTTAACCACTGAGCCATCTCTATGGACTCCAAATTTATTTTTTCTTTCAGGTACACTGACATTTGTCTAGACTTTTTTTTTTTTTTTTTTTGTCTTGCGATCTGTTCACTTACTTTGCTGAATTACACAATTACAATTGTGATTTATAAAGGTGGAGGAAACAATTTGATGTGTATTCTTGGGGTAGTACCCATACTATTTGTTAGGCACTTGGCTGCAGCTCAGTGAGAAGCTGGTGGGATATGAGTTTGCACTTGGAGGCAGTGGTTACTGTACCTATGTAGCCTTGTTCATTCTAAGATTTGCCTTCCTTATTTGATAAAGGAGTTTGGGCTGGATAGTCTATAAATTCTTCTCCCTATTCCCCAAGATGCCCCAATTTTTACGGTAAAAGTTCACCATAAAATACACCTATAGCGGGAGACCTCACCCTTGAGTGGTTGGTTACCTGTGGAAGGACCGCCATCTCCTGCGGTGATTCTCAACCTTCCTGATGCTGTACTTTTAACACAGTTCCTCTCATTGGAGTGGCATCCAACCATAAAATTCTTTTCTTTTTCTTTTCTCTTTTCTTTCTTTTGGGTTTTTTGAGACAGGGGTTCTCTATGTTATCTAGGCCATCCTGGACTCGCTTTTTAAAAAACTATATTTTATTAATTTATTCATATTACATCTCAGTTGTTATCCCATCCCTTGTATCCTCCCATTCCTCCCTCTCTCCCATTTTTCCCTTACTCCCCTCCCCTATGACTGTGACTGAGGGGGATTACCTCCCCCTGTATATGATCATAGGGTATCAAGTATCTCCTTGGTAGCCTGCTCTCCTTCCTCGGAGTGCCACCAGGCCTCCCCATCCAGGGGAAAGTCAGACCCCACTATCCACTCAACTGTGAATAATGCCCTGTCCATTGGCTAGATCTGGGTAGGAGTTCAACGTTTACTGTACATATTGTCCTTGGCTGGTGCCATAGTTTGAGCAGGACCCCTGGGCCCAGATCCACCCATCATAATGTTCTTCTTGTAGGTTTCTAGGATCCTCTGGATCCTTCTATTTCCCCATTGTCCCATGCTTCTCTCACCTAGAGTCCCAATATGAAGTCCTCCCCTCTGTCCCACTTTCCTGGTAAGACTTTCATGGGACATGCCCCTTATACCTGGACTCACTTTGTAGACCAAGCTGGTCTTGAACTCACAGTGATCCACCTGCCTCTGTCTCCCGAGTCCTGGGTTTAAAGGCATGTGACACCATGCCCAGTACATAAAATTATTTTCAATGCTACTTCATAACTCTAATTTTTCTACTGTTATGTATTGTAATGTAAATATTTTTAGAGATAGAGATTTGCCAAAAGGGTTGTGATCCACAGGTTGAGAACCACAGCTCTAGTGGGATGCAGGTAGTGGAGAGTGAGTCTCTCCAACTCAGAGTGACCCAGCCGTCTAGACTAACTTTATTTGCCCAAGAACCTTAAAATATGTCTTTACTCTAGCACTTATTGGTAGAGGCAAAAGTAGAACAGTAATTGGAGGCATTAGATATTAAATTCTTACACAGGAAAATCATATGAGATTTTAGTTATCTATCAAAATGAAAACTGAATCTATGAAAAGTTGAAAAAATATCTGTGCTATAATTCTAAGTAAATAAAAGTGTTTCAGAATGATATGTACATAATGATCTTTTTGTACATAATGCATATATACATTATATATACATGCATCGCACACACCCCTATATTCACACACCATGTTTGCTAAAGAGTCACAGAAGCTCCATCTGTGAATTCCTCTTGGTATTACCCTAGGTAGTTGGGAGAACTTAAACTTTTGTTTCTGTTTTATGCTTTCTGTATAGAAATACATTTTTGTATAGAAAAAGTTAAAGCTGCAAACCATCATTAGTTATTTATACAAAGTGACTGCATTAAAAAAAGTTCCCCAATGCAACAAAAAAACTGCAGGTTAGAGCCAAGCAAAGATGATCTTGGCGATACTGGGATCAGTTGTACATATTCTGTGGGGTTGAGAAAGTGGCACAGCGAGGAAGGGAGGGTTGAGCTTTGTGTGCAACAAGCCAAGATTTGCTTCATAAATGATGAGCTTGGTGTTTGTTTCTGAAGGCTGCCTGGGTGGAAGGCTTTTGCATGTACTCGGAGCAGGATTTTCTCCAGGGGACATCTCAGCTGCTGTGTGTGGTGCTCCATGCCAAGTCTTGGCTAATGCGACAGTGTCTGCCTTCAGCTGCTTGGTTTTGCCCCTGGATGGTAAGCAACAAACAAACAAACAAACAAACAAACAAAACAAAACCCACAACCAACAAAAACTCTTCTCATTTACACTTTTTTTCTGTTTTCATTTTATTACTGTACTGACTACTACTGGGAATAGAACTTTCTCTTTTCTATAAAAAAAACAACAACAAAAAACAGTAAACCCTGGGGCCTGAGGAGCTGGCTTAGTGGATAAATTGCTGGCTTTGCAAGAAGGAGGACTTGAGTTCAGAAGCCCTGCGCCCATGTTAAAGCTATAAAGTTCATGGCTATAACCCAGCAGTGGACAGAGGCACTGAGACAGGTGAATGGCTGGAATTTCCTGGCTAGGCATTCCAGCCAAACTCTGAGTCCAGTAAATCTGTCTTAAAAATAAGGTCAAGAGAGATGCAGAAGATACTTGAAGCCAACTTCTGACCTCCACATGCACACGTCTACACAAGTGTACTACCTGTCCACATGAACACCAACCCACACTCAACCATGCACACCTTACACATGCATGTAATACACAGAGACCAAAAGAATGCTACCAGCTGCCCTCCCACTGAGCATCTCTGTAACATTGGCTCCTTACTCAGCAACTTGATTCTTTTAGGCATTACTTGTGAGTCACATAGTTCTCTTGTTCTGCAATGTTGACTAAAATTCATGACAGCTTACTGCTTTAAGAGAAGGCTGTTGTGTAAAGCTTGGACTGGGAAGCCCTGTCCCTACTCAGGGAGGAACACGCAAAGCTCACTGCTTCACAATACATGGTAACTGCCTCTTGAACTTCAAGGGGAAAAGTCCCAATGAAGGAAATGACTTCATTATCGCAGGGTCTCGTTGCCTTTGAGAGAGCCTCAATTAAGCCAGGTGAGTATTCTGTTTGCATATTTCCAGTTGCCAAACTTTCGCACTCAAGAAATTATACTCTGCACATAAGCATTTACAGATATGTTTTCTGCGTGTTGGTTTAGTTCATGTTCCCTCTCTGCTCTGAAATTTGAATATGGGCTAAGGATTTACAAAGTGATGGATGTAGCAGTCCAACTTAGGCAATAATTCTATGAGATGTAGTTCTGTTGTGAAGGTGAGTTATACTGTGGTGTCTTAGGCAGGAGGAAAGAGAGGGGAGGAACAAGAGGAGGAGAGAAAGGGAAAGGAGAGAGAAGAATAAAGAGGGAACAAGAAGAAACATACTCACATAAAATAACTGCGTTTTAAAAGAAACCAAAATTATCACTGCATTTCCCCTTTTTTAGTCCAAAATTGCCCTTCCTCTAATATTAATATGTCATATACAATAAGAACAGTTATGAGAACTATAAAGTAAGGATTACGTTCACAGTGTCCAGTTCATTTGTATTTGGCAACCTTGGAGAAAGTATTCCAGTATCTATCCTATCTTTGTGAGCCCAAAGTTAGGTGCCTAAACAACTTGCTTAGCATAACTTGCATTTATCAATTTAAAACATCTTAGATCCTAAAACATTTTCTTCTTTGAAGGTTTAAAAGATTTATTTATTTATTTATTATAACTTATTCACATTACATTCCAATTATTATCCCCTTATTCTTATCTTCCCATTCCCATCCTTTCTCCCTCTTCCATCCTATTCCTCTCCACTAACCTCTGTTGGGGGGGAGGTCCCTCATCACCCACTATCTGATCAGAATCTATCAGGTCTTGTCAGTATAGTCTGCATCCCCTTCCTCTGTGTGCCAGCAAGGCTACCTGCCAAAGAGCAGTGACAAAATTACAGGCACCAGAGTTCATGTCAGAGGAAGTCCCTGCTCTCCCTCTCCAGACATGGAGAATGAGCTGTCTATTGGCAATATCTGAACAGGGGGTCTAGGTTCTCTCCATGAATTGTCCTTGGTTGGTGCATAATTTTGTGTAAGGCCCCCTGGGTCCAGCTCTACCAGCCTTGATGTTGTCCCTGTGGAGCTCCTAACCACTCTGGGTCCTTCCATTCCCCCTTCCCCACTCTTCCACACAACTCCAAGCACTGCTCCCACAGTTTAGCTGGGAGTCCCAGTATCTGCCTTGAATCCATGCTGGGCAGAGTCTCTCAGAGGACATCTATGTTGGGCTAATATTTACTTATAAGTGAGTACATACCACATGTGTCTTTCTGGGTCTGGGTTACCTCACTCAGGATGATCTTTTGTAGTTCCATCTGTTTGCTTGCGAATTTCATGATGTCCTTGTTTTTAATAGCTGAATAGTATTCCATTGTGCAGATACACTAGTTTCTTTATCCATTCTTCATTTGAGGGACATCTGTGTTGTTTCCAGATTCTGGCTATTACAAATAGCACCACTATAAACATAGTTGAGCAAATGTCCTTGTTACATGGTGGAGCATCTTTTGGGTATATGCTCAGCAGTGGTATAGCTGCATCTTGAGTTATAGCTGTTTCCAATTTTCTGAGAAAGCACAGTTTTCCCTCCCTCAACCTCTCCCAGCTCCCCCACAACCCCTCCTTTCTCCCAGCTACACTCCCCATTCACTACCCTTCAGAAAAATAGCAGGCCTCCAAGAGAACAACCAAACACGACAAAACAAGATACACCAAGACAAGGCAAAAGCCGTTATATTAAGGATGGACAAGGAAACCCAACAGGAAGAAAAGAGTCCCAAGAGCAGGCAAAAATGTCAGAGACCCACCTGCTCCCAGTGTTAGGAGTCCTCCATAAACACCAAGCTATTAGCTATAGCATATAAACAGAGGACCTGGTGTTGACCCATGCAGGCCCCATGTTTGCTGCTTCAGTCTCTGTGAACCTATATGAGCCCTGATTAGTTGATTCAGTGTGCCATGTCCTCCTGGTGTTTCCCATCCTCTCTGACTTCTGCAAGATTTTCTCATCCTCTTCCATGGGGTTCCCAGAGCTCCTAGGTGAGGCACCCAATGGAGACATACACTTTAGACTATCTCTCTGCATAATGTCTGGCTGTGGGTATTTGCTGCCTGAATAAGCCTCTCTGATGGTGACTAGACAAGGCACCAATCTATGAGTATAGAAGAATATCATTAGGAATCATTTCACTGTCATATTTTGTTCTACCCTAGGTCTTTGGGCTATCTAGTCTCCAGTTCCTAGCCAACCAGGCACTGTCATGCATGGGCTTCCTTTTGTAGCTTGGGCCTTAAGTCAAACCAGACATTTACTGGCCACTCCTACATATACTGTGCCTAACATTGCCTCAGCACATCTTGCAGGCAGGACAGTTTATAGGTTGAGGGCTTTGTCACTGGGTTTGTGTCTGGATTTCTCTTTCCATAGCCTAAAAAATACCTTTCCATACCAAAGAGACTAGTGATAGGCTTTTTCATTCCTTTGGCAATGCAGATATAGGCCAGATTAGACCACACTGAAAGTACATGAAGGCAGGTTTATTAGGTGCTGTGCCAGGGATGGGTGCATCAATCCCAAAGAGAGGGCCCCAGGAAGTCACACTCAGACTGGCGGGGGTGGGGGGGAGGTTTTATAGACTGTAGGCAAAGGGTTATGACATGTCACCTGGGAGCTGGGACTGTGGCCAAGTATGGTTAAGAGCACTTAGGTGGGGATTTAAGTTGCTGGCAGAATCAGAGGAGGAGTTGCCAAGAATTTCGAACTGGGATCTTGGCACCTTTTCTTTCTTCAGAGGCTTCCTGGTGCAGGCAGGGTTGAGGGAAGGAGGGAAAGTGAAGGGGGATGTTTCACAGCTTGTGCAAGCACGAGCAGAGGCTCCAGCGAAACAGCTAGGACAAAGTGGTGAAGGCTCCATTAGGGCACCAGTTTGTTCACTGAGTGGTCTGGATGTTGTCCTTGACAGTGGGGCTCCACTGTCAGTTTCTGGAGGGCAACCCTTTGTCCTAGCATCAGCCTGGGTTGTTTGGAGATCTCCACAAGAGCCTATTGCCCACCAACTCATGAAAATGCAACTCTGGTCCACCACTGGAAGCCCTACTTGGTTCCAGAAGATGGCCAATTCAGTAACCTCCATTACTGGAGGGTAACTCAGTAGGGTTACCCTCATAGACTCCACTGTACTAGGTTTCCACACTGTCCCCAAAGACACCTCCAATTCTTGCTGTCTTTCCCTAAACTCTCCCCCACCTCTCCCATTCCCATCCTCGCTTACCCCAGTCCACCCAAAATCTACTCTATTTCCCCTTCCCAGGGAGATCTGTCCATGTATTGTGGCTCAGCCTTTCTCTTTACTTAACCTCTCTGGGTCTATGGATTGTAGCTTGATTTTCATTTACTTACCTGCTAATATTCACTTATAAATGAATACATATCATATTTGTCTTTCTTGATCTGTGTTATCTTACTTGGGATAAGTTTTTTTCCCCGTGTGTATCCATTTGCCTTCAAATTTCATGTTGTCATTTTTTAAGCACTCCATTGTATAAAAGTACTATATTTTCTGTATCTATTCTTCAGTTGAGGGGCATTTATGTAGTTTCTAGTTTCTAGCTATTATGAATAAGGCCACAATGAGCATAGGTGAACAAGTGTCTTTGTCTTAGGATGGAAAATGCTTTGGATACATGGCCAAGAGTGGTATAGCTGGGTCTTGAGGTATATAGATTCCCAATTTTCTGAGGAACTTCCATGTTGATTTCCATAGTGTCTGTACACTTTGAACTCCTACTAGCAATGGAAGAGTGCTCCCCTTCATCCATATCCTCACCAGCATGAGTTGTCCCTTATGTTATTGATCTTAGGCATCTGACAGATACAAGATGGAATCTCAAAGTAGTTTTGATTTGCATTCTTCTGATGGCTAAGGATATTGAACATTTTAAAAGTGGGAGTCTGAGGAGACATTTCACCCATTTTCTCATGATTTCCCTAGGCCAGAAACTCTAATGCTGTACTGGTCTGGATGGCAGGAGGCCAGCCCCATAGTTTGGGTCTCTCACATCAAGTGACCCTCAGCTCCACTGTACTTGTCCTGGGTTTCAGGATGTGTGCTGCATCAGGCCAAAGTGTCCACAGACTTCTGGGTCCCCTTGTGGCACCAGAGCTCTCCAGGGACTGAAGCAGATCAGATAGCGGGGGTTTGATGGCCACTCTGCTCCCTGTCTCCCTGAGATTTCCTTAGTCCTGGAGCTCTGATGCTCTGCTTGTCTGTGGTTTCTGGTAGCGTTTCGGGACCCAGACAGTTTGCAGAGTCCAGGTTAGTGTCACGGAGCCCAAACCGCACATACACTGAGTTAGTGTGTATGGACCCAACTTGAGTGTTGAGTCCAATTTGCTTCTCTGGACCCAAACAGGTCTCGGGGCCTATTCTATACACTTAGTCCAGTTAGCCCTGAGTCTAACCAGGGTCATGGGCCCAAATCTCACACTGAGCTCGCCAAGTTCAGCCAGAGTCTCAGGTCTTGAACTGCGTGCAGAGTCTAGCCACAGTCTCAGGGCTGGGACCATGTGCCAAGCTCAGCTATAGTCTCTGGACCCAAACTGCCCACCCAGTTCAGCTAAGTTCTTTGAGCACAAATTGTCCCCCAAGTTCAGCCAGGGATTCTGGGCCCAAACCATGTGCCCAATTCAGCTAGGGACTCTGGGCCCAAACTGTGTGCTGAGTCCAGTCAGAGTCTCAGGGTCGGGACTGCACGCCAAGTTTAGGTAGGGTCTCAGGGCCCAAACTGCATGCCAAGCTCAGCTAGGGTCTCAGAGGCCGAACTGCACACCGAGTCCAGTTTGAGTCTCAGGGAGTGAGCTGCATGCTGAGTTGAGTTTGTGTCACAGGGCCCAAACTGCATGCTGAGCTCAGCTAGGGACTCTGGGTGCAAACCGCGTGCTGAGTTCAGCTAGGATTGCTGGGCCCAAATCATGCACTGAGTCCCCTCTCCCACAGCAATTCCCACCGGTTACCACGCCAGTTGCCTCTGCTGGAGGGTTCCCAGCAGCAAACCTCAGCCAACGCTGCTGCCACTCTGGTTGGAGAACATCTGTGCTTCTCCCGTGTGCAGGGGTACGCAGGTTTTCTGTATTTTGGTCCTTTCAAACTGTGGAGTGCTCCCGCTATAGTGGGGTGGGGAGCTTGGTATTCCTGGTTAAGAATTCTGTGCAATTCCCTGAATCATTTACTGGAGCTTCTAAACACAGTCCACACTGCTCACTGCCATCTTGGATCTCAGAAGCTTTTCATTTTCATGGGGTCCTACTTATTAACTGCTGATTTTAGTGCCAGGGTGATCAGTGTTCTGTTCAGAAAGTTGTCTTCTATGTCAATATTTTCAAAGCTATTCTCTGTTTTTCCTTAATCAATTTTAGTGTTTCTGGTTTCATGTTGAAGTCTTTGATTCACTTGAACTTGAGTTTTGTCCAGGCTGATACATTTGTATTTATTTGCATTTTCTACATAAAGCCATCCAATTAGAATAGCACCATTTGTTGAAAATACTTTCTTTTGTTTACATTGTATATTTATGCCTTCTTTATAAAAAAACCCAGCTATTCATAGGTGTATGGATTTATGTCTGGGTCTTCAGCTCAATTCCTTTCACCAACGTGTCTGTTTTTATGCTAGTACCATGTGGATTTTTATTACAATAGCTCTTCAATTTAGCTTGAAATCAGTGATGCTGATGCCTCCAGCAGGTCTTTTATTGTTTAGGATTATTTTAGCTATCCTGGAATTTTTTTCCCATATCAGTATTGCTTTTTCAAGATGTGTAAAGAATTGTGTTGAGACTTTGAGGGGATAGAATTGAATCTGTAGATTGATTTTGGTAAGATGGCCATTTTTACTATGTTAATTCTACTGGTCCATAAGCATGGGAGATCTTTCAATCTTCTGATATATATTTCAATTTCTTTCTTCAAAGACTTGAATTTCTTATCATACAAATATATCAACTGCTTGGTTAGAGTTATCCAAGATATTTTATGTTATTTGAGGATACTGAAAGGATGCTGTTTCCCTGATTTCTTTCTCAGTCCACTTGTTATTTGTATTTAAGAAGACCACTGAGGTTTTTAAGTTAATCTTGTGTCCAGTCACTTTGCTGAAAGTGTTTATCAGCTGTAGGAGTTCCATAGTGATATTTTATTGTCGATTATGTATACTATCATATTATCTGTAAATAGTGATTCTTTGTTTTCTTCCTTGGCATTTTGTATCTCCTTGATCTTTTTCAGTTGTCTTATTGCTCTAGCTAAAACTTCAGGTTCTTTATTGAATAGATATATAGAGAGTGAACAGTCTTGTCTTGTTTCTGATTTTAGTAGAATTGCTTTGATTTTTTTCCATTTAATTTGATACTGACCACAGCCTTGCTGTAAATTGCATTTACTATGTTTAGATATGTCCACTGTATCCCTGATCTCTCCAGAACTTTTATCATGAAGGAGTGCTGGATTTTGTCAAAGACTTTTATTGTAATGTATTGAGATGATCATGTGTTTTTTACTTCAGTGTTAAGGAAAATCGCTGACTGATTTTTCCTATGTTGGGCCATCCCCGTATCTCTGGGGCAAAGTCTACTTGATCATGGTGGATGATCTTTTTTATGTGTTCTTGGATTTGGTTTGCAAATACTCTATTGAGTATTTTTTTAAATCAATGTTCATAAGGGAAATTGGTCTGTAATTTTTTGTCTAGTTTTATGTGGTTTGGGCATCAGGGCACCTATAACCTTATAAAATTTGGCAATGTTCCTTCTGTTTCTATTTTCTGGAATAATTTGAGCAGTATTGACAGTAACTCTTTTTTGAAAGTCTGGTAGAAATCTGCTCTAAAACCACCTGGCTCTGGGCTTCAAAACTCCTCAGTATTATTTTAAAACATTAAATCTTAACCAGAATTACAAAGAAAAAAATGATGAGGTGTTCAGAGTAAGGTTAATTTTGGTATTGTAAGTTTGATAACCATATGCTAAAAATTAAATTAGTATATTTATAAGGGATTTCAATAAGTTTTGGAAATTGAGAATTAATTATCTGGATAGTATTTTGAAAGGAGCAATGCTGCAATTGAAGGCTGTAACTCTTACCATGGCCACTAGGTGTCAGCAAACATTCATTAATTTTACAAGCACACTTTCTTTTCATTAAAACAGCCTTTGAAAAGACCCCCGTTTTTATCCTCTTGTGAGCGCTGCTCACTCCATAATTGATGCAGGTGGAGGTTTGGTGGACTCTTCGAACCTTTTGAAGCTAACGAAAACAAAGCTGTGTGTATGATTGTGCTTTCATTCTTGCCCATAATAGACAACAAATGGTTAAGAGGCAAGGCTATGCATGAGAAACCATTAGAAATCACTAGTAATTCCCTTGCTGTATAGGATCACTGTATAGGCGGCAACACTTGGAATCTGTTTATTTCAGAGATGTTGCCAGGGGAGACTCAGTAGCAATCACTGTACCTGTATCCCAGTTGCCAGTCTCAGAGAAGCTATCTTTCTACATCTCTAGCACTGCCCTCCTGAACCATTTCAACGTTAATCAGCCAGTGGCCTTTGGAAAGATGAAGCATGCTCGTCTGCTAAGACAGCATGTTGTGCCTGTGCCCTGGAGCTACTTTTGTAGCATTGCCTGGGAATTCGTTAGAAATGTAGATTCTCAAGATTCTTGTTAGCTGAAACTTTCTACACAAACATTTTGATGTTTCCTTTCTGGCTTCCTACACTGTTGTCTAATTTAAAGCTTGAAACCAGGTAGCTCATCTTATTAACCAGGTTCTCAACATGTCTGGGAGCATCGCAGATGTCTGTCTAGAATTTGGTCCCAGATTAACACCATTGTCTTCCTGGTTTATGATCTTTCTGCTAAATACTGTTTTCATGTGTGTGTGTGTGTGTGTGTATGCTTGTGGTGTTCATGCATCCTTGTGCACATGTGTTGTGTGACACTATTTGTAGGGAACAGACATGAACAAATGTCACCTCACCCCAAATATGGAGCTTATAACACACCAGAGTAAGGGGACTGCCAAAGTCCAGTTTGGTGAACCAAAGAATTTTATTGGGGTTACTCACAGTAGGTCAGGGGTTACTTGCAGGAGCAGAGCCTCTTCAGGAAGGTCAGCTGGTCTCCTCTGCTTTTTTCAAGCAAAGCTCATATGCCTCTTCCAGGCAGTTCAGCTTATTTGAAAGACACACACACACACACACACACACACACACACACACACACATATGTGCTCAGGGAAAGAGGGACTAGTAAATCTGGTCTGCTGCAGATCTTCCTAAGTTTTTGAATTGTTTACTTCCTGAGTTAATGAACCTCCCTTCAAGATGGAATATTTTATCTCAGAGAAAATTTCTATACAACATCACATGTGTTCATACATGCAGAGTGTGTACTTGTGTGTGTGTATACGCATGCGAGTGCACACATGTACTGTGTTTACACGTGCCGGTATCCATGCATCCCTTGTTTATAAACATGCATGTGGCAAGTATGTTTCTCTGTCTCTAAAATGACTGTGTACAGCTAGACTCTCTTCCTGTTTATAAGGCTTCTCGTTCTTTCTGCAGTTCACTCCCCTGCTCTTTTCATTTGGTCTTTTGTTTGTTTATTTTCTGTTAGCTTCTCAAATTTAGAAAAGGTCAGTTTGAATTCTGACCCTTGGTTTGAAATATTTTCAGTTTGATTTTGCATGATAGAGGAATGTTTCCTATCCCAGATTGTAGATAAATGTCTTAAGATGCAAACTTTCCTAATTACAGTTTGCTTGTTCCGATGCCATGGTACTAATGTGTTTCCTTTTTAGAGAATAATGAGGAATTAAAGATAGAGATGAGAAAAGTTCCTTTGCTGCTTTTGGGGTCAACTATCTTTATTCCTCCGGATTACACTTCCCAGCCAAAAAATATTTTTCTATATGATGGGTGCTAAAACATCTGGTTAGGTGAAATTCATATTTCACTTTTGTTTAAAAAGGCTCAAGATCTTTGATCTTCAGGTTTTTTGCATTTACTTGGATTATACCAAATGACTTTTTCATGGAAACTTTAACTTTTCCATGAGGCATGAAGAGCTAAAGCGATTAAGGTCACAGAGCTATTTAGTGGCAGAACTTTGAATAAAACCCATGGATTTTGATCCCCAGCCTTGGGTGCTTTTCATAATCCACCTTGTCAATTTGCATCCACTTAATCACCTATAATGAATTCATTATTTTATAGGTGTTGAGCCTGTTTTTATTTGCCTTGGGGCTTATGAACTAGAAAGTTCTCATGTTTTGTCTACTCACACGAGAGTCCTACTGTCAGTCATTTTTTATTGCAATTATTCGTTCAAAACATTCCCAGAGAATGTCCTAGGTTTCAGGTGCCTTGGAAGGAAAAAGCAGCAATAACAGCATTTGGGTGTGCTGGCATAAGTGCAAAGCCTGCTTATGCACTTACCTTGTGAGGTTGTTGTTGCCAGTGCTGTGATGAGGCAGGCAGGCATAAAATCATGTCTGAAGATCTTGATAATGTTTGTAGTGTACCTGTGAGGACACATTTTTTTTTTTTTTGTTGTTGTTCACTTTAGGATTTTCAGACAGTTCCTATTAAAATACCTCACCAGACATTTATTCTTCTTCCAATTATTTTTGTTCTTTTGTTGGAGCTAGAATTTGACTAACTAACACTGACTGGCCTGCAGCTCACTCACTACGTAGAGCAGGCTGGCTTCAGAGTCACAGAACTTGATGCCTCTCAGTCCTGAATGCTGGGATCATGCCTGCCTTCTCATTGCTTTTACATTTCTTCTTTCTCCCAGAGAGAAATGGGACAAAATACTTGCTTTTCTACATTATGAAATATTGCTGGTCATTATAGTAAACAGAGAAATTCTGTTAATCATGGAGTTGCATGAAGAGCTAGAAGTCTAGCCAGTGACTTGGAAGAGGCAACAGTGACTTCTTGAGGACCCCAACATAACAGACAAATAAGAAAATGATAAATATAGAAAAATAGCCACATGAAAAGAGCAGGGACTTTACAGGAGAGTTGTCAATTATAATTAAACTTAAGATATTCTCAATCTAAAAATGTAATGATAAGAATATAGATTAAAGCCCACAATGTGATGCTATATTCTCCACCATAAGCAAGAGTCAGGGTCTGCTCAATTTACATGACAAGAACTGTGTGGAATACCGAAAACACAAATCCAGGCAGTAGGGATACAAGAGTTTCTCTTTAAGTTGACCTTGTACGTACAAGCTTTTTTCTTCACGGACATTTGTCCTGGAGAAAACTGTTCTTATCTGCAACCGCAAATATTTGAAAATATCCAGACATCCATTGGTGAAGCAATAGATTCATTGCAGTCCGGTCAGGCAATACAGGTGGAACATCCAAAGGAAACCAAGACAGCAGTTACATACAGTGATATCATGAACAAACACCATCAATAGTTCATTAGATGGAAAGATCAGATCCAGCAATATTTTTTCATGTGTTATATTTATTAATGTTCAAAAACAAAAGTTAATAGCCTCTCATTTAGAGATATAAATATGTTTAATAATATGACTTTTTATTTTACAATGTTCTTATTTTATGTATATGTGTGTCTTCCCTGCATATGTGTCTGCACACCATGACATTCCTGGTGGAGGCCGGAAGAGGGTGACTGTGGTTGTAGATGGTTGTGAGCCATCATGTTGCTGTTGAGAATTGAACCCAGGTCCTCTGGGAGAACAGATAGTGTCATCTCTCCAGCCCTTCATATGATTTTTAAGTGCCAAGTGCTTGTTTGTGAGGGTAACAAAGGAAATGAATCCAGAGCTGCACATAAATTCAGAAGGATTATAATTGCTTTAGTCTCTTGCTGTCTGAATGGTCACATACATTTTTTTATAAGGATTATTTATGTTTTACAAAACTATTTATTATATTCTTCTGCCTCATAATATATGTATATATATTTAAATTTATGTTTATACATTTGTGTGTATGCAAGTGAATGTGTGACAATTTCAGTCATCACTCATAAAGAATAATACCTTGTCCACATTGGATAATAATGCAGCATTTTTAAAAAAATGAGCCGATAATTTGACATTCCTTAGTCAAAGAATACATCATTCATGAAATGACACAAGACTTTGAGTTCTTTTTGTAGGTTTACCTAAACTCGTGGTGACTTTTCCAGTGTCCTTAGCTTTCCTATGTGACCTGAGACATGCAGAAGACAGCTGTGAAGTTAGCAGACAGACCTACTTGCAATGCGATTTGACTGTCTCCATGGGGACTGAGAGGCTGCCTGGATCCTGGCCTTATGTCTACCTTTGTGAAGAGAATTCCCAGTGCGTCTTTGTACCAGATCACTGGCCGGAGCCAGCTTTTCCATCATTCTCAGGCCTCTTCCTCAGGTAGCTCCATCTTTTCTGTCCTCTTTGACTTTCCTGCCAGTGCATGGCCACTGGGCTCCACAGAGCCATCAGAAAGCCCAGGCAGGGTGGATATGGCCTACGGGCCTCCAACTCTTTCAGAGGGGCCATTGCATCATGGATCCCAGCCAGTCTACATATCAAAGCATCTCTGTCTTTTTCAAGTGTTCAAGAGAACATCTGAAAAATATGCCCAGTAAACAGCTCACTTTGTTCTTGCTTAGATTTTAATATTTATCTTCCGATCCAAAGCAACATCTGGTGAATGCCAATGGGGAGAAAGATTAGACATTATGAAAAACAGAAGGCTTCGCCCCTTTCCTTTTTTCTTTTCTTTCCAAACAGATTCACAAGTATGAAAAAAAAATATCATATTGAAATCCAGCAGATTGCACAATGTTTATTCAAAAGAAGGGGGGCTATGCCCTAGAATTACTGTAGATCTGGGTTTGTAGATGCCATAAACTCACAAGGACTCTGAGTTTTTAAAAAGAAAAAAACTAACAAGTAATACCAGGACTGTTTAGATCCAACCCTTTTTCTAAGACAATTTTTAAAAAGTGTGAGCATGTCAGTAACTTTGCATGGCCTTCATTCCTGCAGGCAGTTCAGTTTCTATGCAGGCTGATATTAGCACTGAACATTGCCTGTGTCTTTATTGCTCATGTGGATAGAATAGTTTCAACTGACTTTTTAATGAAGACTGATTTCCTCATTACGATATAAAACCAAACAAGACCAGTTGCCTGCAGTGGAGGAAATAGCTAGTCCTTTCCATGCCTGTCTGACTTTGTGATGGCCTGAGCAGTCTGTCTTGGTAGGAACTTGTCACTAGAGATTTGTGGTCAGCCAGAGGGAAAAGAAGCACTTCCTTGGCTGCCGCTGCCCTGGAGGGTGTGATAGGCCTTGGGAAGGTATCATAGGAATGAGAGCCTTGAGGTTGTATCAGGTGAAGCAGGGTCTCAGAAGTCACTACCATCAGCAGATCCTGTTCTACGATTCCAGGGACTTTACTTGGCTGTCCTAAATGGCATTCTTGGGTTCTTCTCTGCCCTTCCTCTTCACTGTTAGAGGTTACTGAAGCAACTGTGTCTCAGACCCCATTTATAAGTTGTGCCCTTACATATAAGTGTATTTTGAGGGTAGTGAGAATCTTGTTATTCTGGCTTTTGCAACATGCAACTTGAGCTTGAATTCAGAGTTCTTTGACTTAGCCACGGTTGTCATTTCATGTTGAAGATGACAGGGGAAAAACATGGCTCTTGGTGGCTAGTAGGAAGGAGGTACACTCTTTAGAGTATAGTTTGGGAAATCATATTTAAAACCACAGAATTCCACCTACCCTATGTCTCAGCAATTTCACTTCTAGGGTTTTGTTTTAAGAAAACAGATAGGCGTGTGTGATATCTACAAAGAGTAACGCTCTTTGAAGTTAATATTTGAAATAAGTTTGATAATATAACCAAATGGCATGGCACTTAGAGACTTAAAGATCATGCTGTAGAATTTTTAAGAGGAAAGGCTTACCGGGAAACAAAAATCACAGATCCCAAGGCAGTGCTGTAGCCTCCTGTTGTGGACATTGTCTGTTTGTACACTGATAGATGGTTGGAAATGCAAAGCTGGAAAGACATATTCAGGAAGGTCTCCGGGGTCCGCCTCTAGTGGCTAGACTGTTGATCGTATTTATTGTCTGCGTTTAGTTTTTATGTCTTTTTCTGAAGGACATGTGCTGATTTAACAACTAGAAGACGCACAATAAAGTCTGTAAGGGGCATTAAGGAAATTGTGCAGCATAAAGCTTGTCCAAGTCTTGAAAGGTTCTGTTTTTGAACGTAGAGAACTGTTTTCCAGGGTCTTTTCGTAGAACCAGTTTCCATTAGATACTGTATGTAGCCCCTTGATAGAACTAACAGTGGGCTGTATGTCACTGGGCAAAGGCAGGTAGATGTGTCTGTGCATCCGTTCATCTACCTACCCACTCCACTCCCCTACCCAACCGCCACCTCCACTTATGTTTTAGCAAGTACTACTAAGTTCTCACTCTAGATGTTGTGCCTGGTGACTCAACGTTGAGAGGATACAAATGTCAACAACTTTAAGAGGGTAAAGCAAGACAACAGACATGGTGATGAGGTGTGATGAGTGCTATACACTTATAAAGTGCTCAGATCTGCTTAGAGGAGCCATTCTGAAACATAAAAGGCACCACTGTGGAAACCCAGGTTGTAGGAGCAGCAAGGAGAAAGTTACCAAAGAGTTTTCTTTTTATTTTTTTATTTTTATTTTATTTTATTTTTATTTTTTTTGAAGGTTTATTTTATTTTATTTTATTTATTTATTTTTTTACATTTTTTATTAATTTATTCAGATTACATCTCAGTTGTTAGCCCATCCCATGTATCCTCCCATTCCTCCCTTCCTCCCACTTCCCCCCTACTCCCCTCCCCTCCCCTAAGTCTGTGTCTGAGGGGGACCTTCTCCCCCTGTATATGCAAAGAGTTTTATGGTCTGCTCAGAGGCCAGCTAAGCAGGAACAGAGTGAGAAGAAAGGAAAGTAGCCCTAGAGAGGAAAGCAAAGCTCTCTAGGAAGTGTGAGACGTTCTTAGAGGACTCTCAATTCTTTTTTTTTTATTTTATATTTTAATTTATTATAATTTATTCAGACTGTTTTATAATTTTTTTCCTTTTTATTTAAATAATTTATTCAGATTACATTTCAATTGTTATCCCCTCACTTGTATCTTCCCACTCCCCCATCCCTTCCTCTTTCACTCTATTCCCTTCCCCTAGGTCTGTGACAGAAGGGGACCTCCTCCCCCACCATATGATCACAGCCTATCAGAGGTCTCATCCTAGTAGCCTGTTTATCCTTCCTCTGAGTGCCAGCAGGCCTCCCCACCAAGGGGAAATGGTCAAATAGGGGGCACCAGAGTTCATGGCAGAGTCAGTCCTGCTCCCCACACAATTGTGGAGAATATGCTTTCCATTGGCTAGATCTGAATAGGGGGTCTAGGTTTATTGCTTGCATTGTCCTCAGCCTGTCAGGCCTTACCTGCATTCTCTCTCTCTCTCTCTCTCTCTCTCTCTCTCTCTCTCTCTTTCTCTCTCTCTCTCTCCCTCTCTCTCTCTGACTGAACTCAGGACTCTCAATTTTTTATTCAGTGAAGATGAAGTCCTTTTCCAAAATCTACAGTGAACCCATAGCAGTGTTGGGAATGGAACCAGAGGCTCTTAGCTCACAGTGCACTTCATATAATATGTGTCTGTCAGTATCTGTGATGAACACCTTGGTGGAGATGCATTTGGAAAGAAAAGCCCGAGCTATGCAAAGCAAGTTCTGCTAAAGAGGAGAAAGAAATCTGCTGACGGAACTTTTACTCCTTATGCCAAAGAGCACAATCTGTTTTCTTTAGGATCTGATGACGTCAACTGAAAGAGCACTAGATGGAGAGTCTAGAATCCTAGGTTCTAGAGCTACTATTACCACTGTTTAAATGAAACTTTTCACCGCATTCTCTTAAATAATTATGCATATGTCTATATCTGTAGTCATATCAGTATCAACACCTTTGTTGATATCTCAGTTCATTTATATATTTCAATTTCTTTTCAAATCTGATCAACTCTATCTCCTCATTCATACAATTTTTATAAAAAAGTAGAATAATCATGTTTCCAAACTTTGAAATTTTGTAAGTGTAAGCCTAGTTTTCTTTTGTTTCTTAGATACAGGGGCTTACTTTGTACCATTGGGTGGTCTCATGATCTGCCTGCCTTGAAGGTCTATTTCAGATATCACGGTTTCTCTGCCAATGTTAGCAATGCTTTTTATATAAGAAACATATTTACTGCGGTAATCAGAGACAGGTTAAAATCCATGAGCCACCAGAAAGACTCCAGAACAGAGCACCTTCCAGAACCTAAGAACCTACATAGGGAAGACAATGTGTTGGTAACAGGCAAACTCAAGGAGGGCAGGGCACCTTGCATCACTTACTCATATCTTTGCCTTAGAGGCCAAATGCCAGAGAGGGATGATGGGCAAATATTTTCCCAATTAACCCTGGGAAGACGGAGAATTCTGGGAGTTTAGACAATTCAGTTTGACATTATCCTTGACAAAATTTTGGGAGGGATTATTAATCAGATGGTTTATGGCCTTCAGAGTGAAAAGTAGCTATCTGGGGAGCCAGCTCACATGGAATGTGGTTGTGTGGTAGACCAACTTTGTGCCTTTCAGGTAGGCTTATAAGTGATTTATGATGTAAACGTGGGGCCAGCCCTTTACAAACTAGTCTAAGGACCTCCCCCAGCCCAGAAGCAGAAAAGTAAATAGAAGCAAAGAATGAGAAAGCAACCTCTGGTTACTAAGTCCCACAGTGCCTTGACAAGCCTCGGATTGCTTTGAAGTCAGGTCTTTACACAACCCATTTTGTTTTTATTATCATACTTTCAAATGTTGCGTAGTATTTTAAATTTATCTGTTTTATTTTAAATAATTTTGAATTTATCTTCAGAAACTTCATAAACATTTACAATGTATTTTGATCATATTCACCCCAAGAAACTCTCTCCTGCTCCCCTTGGAGTTGTTGAAAACATCTCTATTCCAGGCTCATGTGCTTTTTTCCTTTTTAAAATAAATAAATCAAGAAGTCCAATTGGTGCACCCCATATATATAGGTGTGGGGCTATCCATGGAGACATAGGCAATGCACCAACAGCAACACTTTCTGTAGTGAGAAACAGCCAATAGATGCTCAGCTAGGAATGGGGCTGTAGGAGCCGTTCCCTATTCCTACTGGAATTTTGAGTGGCTTTATTTTGTGCAGATAACTACATTTCCCATGAGATGTATGTGCAATGGCCATGTCGAGTCCAGAAGAAAGTGTTTCATAGCTCCCTTTCTCATCCTCTGGTACTTTCTCCCCCTCTTCTGAGATGTTCCCTGGACCTTGGGGAGAGGGAGGTTGGTATAAATGACCCATTTACAGCTGATTATATAGACCCATTTATTCTCAGTGCTTTGACCAGTTATAAATCTCTGAATTAAGAGATTCATTCTACAAAAGAAGCTTCTCTGACCAATGCTGAAAGCAGCATAAATCAGTGTAAAAACAAAAATTTACAAAGTACTTTGATACCAACCATTTTCAAAATAACACCATGCTCCCCTCTAAGGCCTATGACCTTCCCCAGACATAGGCTTTTTATCAGGTTTACTATTTGATATTTTAGAACCGATGCTACATTACTTTACTTCTCTGAATCTTGTAGTGTGATTGGCATTCCAGGAGCAAATGAGTTGTATTTATCCCGTGGCTCTATCTGCCTTTGGATGCTGGTTTAACTAGAAAGATGATGACATCTGATTTAACATGTATTTGAATTATAGGTTCAAAAAGTGAGGCGAAGTATTTAGAGCTGAATGTGGATTCCGACATCTCAACAGTAACATGACTGACACCACTGCAACCCAAACTGGGGCAAGCAAGCGTTGCATTTATCGAGCACTTACTGTATACTCAGCTTCACTCTAGTCATTTTATATGCTTCATTGTACTCAATTCTCTACCAACTCTACAGAGACAGGCCCTAGACTATTAGTGCTGTGTTGAAGGTAACGATCTGTCCTGGCATTCCATCATGCTCACCTGTTTCCACACCTAACCTTTGCCTGCTAATGCTGCCCTAAGCCTCCAATGAATATATACAGTACAGTGAAACCTCCAGACTTTGGGTGTGCTGAGACTTTGAGATCCCTGACATCTTCAAGCAAGCATCAGGCATGCCAAAGGACACAGTACTATGTGCCATGGCAGTACGTGTCTAATTAAAGGAGAACAGAGCATCTCAGTGGTCAGCTTAAACTCTGTGTTAGCTCTGAGTGGTGTGAGGCTAAAATACTGACGACACTCCGTAGGTCTAGAACATGGTGGTTACACACGTCATATCTTTGCTAGATACAGCTGAGGATATTTTAGAAAGAAGAAAAGGAGATTAAACGCTGAGATGTGGTAGTAAATACAGGCATTATTTCCAGCAGTTTGTCTGAGACACCATTTTGACATTGATTTCAAGAACGATGCTTACAGTCTGGTGACATGATTTATAGTCTCTCTATCGGTGACCTTTGTCCTTCCTGCTGCTCCTTCTGAGACCCTAGAGATCCCATGGGACATGACATCTTTCTGGCTGAGGCTCTGTCAGCACCTGCAAATCTGAGGGCCTAGGTCAGGAAGCACAACACCCCAGTTCTGATTTTGTCACTGAATAAATTTGTGTTTGGCTTTTATGCAAATCCCTCTGATCTCTTTGGCTTACCTACTTCATACTTTTGCCTAATTTACAGGCTGAAACGAGACCAGACCTTGCATATAAAATTGCAGGAAACGGCGTGCATTATTATTACTAATAATCCTTGAGTTAGTTGCAACAAGGCCCCAAGCCAGGATTACTCTTGAATAAATATCACACCTGTTGGGGACACTGCTCTTTAATTTCCATACCTTCATCTCCTCTAGACTGCATATTTTTAGACTCTCTGTAACTGTGTGCTGCTCTTCTTCACTTGAAATCCAGTCTTCCTCCTCTCCTTAAAGGAAAAGGACTTTTTAAAGTGAATGTCTGGGATATAACTGGTACATATATCGAATCTGCTTAGTCTGGGCTGTTGAGTAAGTTTAATTAATTTACTAAGTTAATGTTCTACTGCTAGCAACGGAGCCTCATTGCCATCAGCTGGGGAGAGGGAATTGAAAGCCTAAATGAGCTCATTTTTTCACAGTTGGAATTAGGGACCAGTTAGCCAGTTGTGAGGGTTTTCCAATTTCTTCATCTGCCCTGGGGGGACGCAGGCAATTCACTCTGCAACCCCCCCCCCAACACTAAGTGTGAATAAGATCAGGAAGAGGTACAGGGATAAGAAAAAAAAAATTAACTCCAAACAAAATAAAAAAGTCAGCTCAGGTTTTACTTCCATTTTTAGAACTGAAAGTGCTGGCTGGGAGCTGCTTGCTGGGTGGGGCTTGGGGAACGTCTGCTCATGTGCCTAATTTGGAAAGGAAGAAAGGCCTCAGTGGAGGATATTTAACTGTGTGCGTTTTCATTGCTGGGTGAGCAGATAAAGGAAAAACAAACAATAAAAGAATGGAAACAAAATTACAGAAATTTGCAAAATTTGACAAATGGTGGCCTGTAGTTGCCACAAGCTAATGGCTTGCAATGATTAATAAGAGTAAAAATAATTGCATTTCATTAAGATTGATGACACCCCATTTAACCTCCCCTCTTGTTTCAGCCCTAAAGTGGAAAGAGATGAAGTTCTCATCTATAATAGCTCCTGTAACATTACCATGGAAACTGAGGCAGAGATGGAGTGTGAGACGCCTAATCAGCCAATTACCGCCAAGATCACTGAAATACAGAAAAGCCGGGACCAGAACACTCAGGTATAATCAAATCTTTTTTACAGACTGATTCAAAGAGCTCAAATTAAATTTGTAATATTGTGTACATTAAAAAAAACAATTTAGTCCAAATGGCGGCGATATATAATATTAAATGCTTTCAAAGTCTGAGGGGCTGATCCAGTGCTCAGCATCCAAATTCATAGTTAGCTCTGCTTAATCATATATTTTCTCAAAAATAAATGAGGATTGCCTGGCCTCTGTGAAGGATAGTTTTGAGCAGATAACCTTTCTACATTTTGTCCTGTTATTTGCGAGCATGTTAGAAAAGGGATTCTCTGTGCTTTATTTCTTGGTAAAAATAAATAGCCTACAGTTTAACCAGGCTCTTCTGGAAGGCTTCCAAGTCATTCAGCCATCTTCAGCCTGCGGGACAACAATGTCGCTGGTCTATCCGGTTTAGCTTTGTTCCATGAGGGAAAAGCCTTGTGAATGTCAACCTCAGAGGAGATTTCCTGGGAAGTTAGAAATAAGAAGGGCCAGAGGCCATTTGGTCCAGCCTTTCAATCTCAATGCATCCCATTTAAACCGTCTGAACCACTCCCTTCAAGTGGCTCTCCTCATACTGTGTTCTTTAAGTCCCCGGTGAGAGATTCCAAGGCCTCCCAAGGGAATTTGCGAGAATTGAAATCAGAAGCTAAGAGTTCTTTGGAAATGTATCGGATAATCTCTTACAACTCCCCAGGCTTCTCACTGTACACAGACCAAAAATAATATTTATTGAGCACCTACTCCCTTAGGTACCTTTCTTCTTCTTCTCCTTCTTTTTTTTTAATGAAAGCAATCCTTAAGTCATCTTGTCTTTGTCTCTTTTATTTGGTACAAACATTTATTAAGTGCCTATTATGTGCCTCACAGTATTCTAGATCCTTCTGTCTATGCTGTTTGCTTCAGTCCTTCCCAAACTAAAGGCATTCACCTTTGGCTTGTGGTAAATATTACTGTGTAGGTTTTGTATTTTTTGCTGAAAATGTCTGCAATTTTGAAGAATCTGTCTTCTGTCCTCCCTAAATTGTTCCCTATCTGTCCCCATGCCCAGGGGTCCTGTCCCCAGCTTTCTCACTCCCCTGAACCCTCCCTGCAGTTGGTTGCCCAGTGTCCTCACTTCCTGCTTCATAGTGTCCTCCTAAAGGCTTCTTTATTTCAGTCCAGAGATCACAATGACTTCTTATTGTCATGTTTGCTGTCCTATAACTACAGGTCCTGCTTCGTTCTGCTTCTCACTCAATTGTCAGGTGGAAGCATACAGGATACCCAGTAGTGTTAAATCTCAATCTCTCCCTCTCAATGATCTTTCTGACAATTTCATAAGCATGTAACTTGTGTTCATGTCCTTTGCCCTCTCTCATGTTCCCTTCTTTCTTGATGAATACATTTCTCTTTCCAGTAAGTCCCCCTTATCTTTCATGCCTTTTCGTTTGCATGTAACCATTGAGTTTCACTTGTGTTTTGTGCACGACCATGGGTGGGATGTTATTTACTGGAGCATGAACAGCTACTCAGTGGCTGCACCACTGAAGAGAGCGATAATGCTCTGCCCCAAATCATTAACTATCAGATAGTTCTTTCTGGAGGAAAAGGGCCTCATGAGATGTCCCTTACCCACCGTGAAATGTGTACAACAGCCATGTCATGTCCAGAAACCATCATTTTGTGATGCATGCCTGTCCTCTGCCTCTTAGACTCCACCCTGCCTCTGCAAAGATCTCTGAGACTTCATATAGAGGTCTTGTTTAGTGCCAAACACTACACCAACTCTCCTCCTCAGCACCCATTATAAGTCTCTGTTTTAAGCACCTTGGCCTCACTATCTGTGTGAGTGAGTCACAGTCCTAGTGTTCTTGGCATGTCAGCATAAGCAGATTCCAGGCATAAGGTTATATAGGTTAAGTGTCTGAACTTTGGAGCTCTATTACCAGATTTGAATAGACTACTTACATCAAGGGAATTCTTTAACTTACCTGTGTCTCAGTTTTCTCATCTGCATAGTGGGGACAATAATAGTAGCTACCTGCTCAGGCTTTTGTGAGCCTAGCTACATACAAGACACTGAAAACTACATTATACACACAGCAAATGTCCAGCGTTAGCCAGTGACAATGCAAGAGAACCACTATCTAATTATTTATCACAGCTGCTTTGACCAGATAATTCTAATTCTCAGATTTCACTACTTTTTTTTTAACAGTTCAGAGTCAATTTTTGAGGTTTAAAGGATCTTTAGATGCTTCAGTTATTTTAAAATCCTTACGCAATGCACATGTATTGAGATCTTAACATGTTCATGTTCCTCTGCTATGCTCTTAAAATGAGAAGAAAGCAATGTGGAACCATGTCTTTGCTGCTGAGGCAGAGCTGGATGTTGAGGTAAAGGAGAAGGTAAGGTTTACCTAGAGTGCATTCATCCCAGTTCAGTGGATCTTTGGGTATCACCCAGAATAGTGTCTCAGAGTCTCTGAGATTCATAAGACAGATGACATGGTAAAGATCACACAGCCTTGTATTTGACATCACAACCATGTAGCCATATGTCACAGTGGAGAAAGTAAGCCCTTTGTTCATTAGGAGGAAGTGGGGCAGGGGGAGAATGAGGGCATGTCTAGGAAGCTCCATTCTTTAGAGGTGAGGGAGATACGTGCCATAATTGTGGCTGCATCATGTGGGAGTGGTGATGGTAACCTCATCGTTTTAGACAGTCTATTAGCGGAGCCCTTTCCAGTAGCTAGGAGGGCATAGGAATAGTTATACAGAATCATGAGAACCTGAGGTCTGTGTTAGCCTTAGCAGTTTCCTAACCAATCAAACAAGGGTCTAGGACACAAGTTTTTACATATTGACTGTATTTATTTATTTATTTATTTATTTATTTATTTATTAAATATATATTTATTTTTATTTATTGCATATGAGTGCTCATCTGCAGAAGAGGGTATCAGATTATATTATAGATGATTATGAGCCACCATGTGGTTGCTGGGAATTGAACTCAGGACCTCTGGAAGAGCAGGAGGTGCTCTTAACCACTGAGCCATCTCTCCAGCCCCTTGACTGTATTTATATAGAGAGAGCTGGGGGATATATGTGTGGCTTAAATGGGCACACAGCTGTCCAGGGGCGAGACAAATATAGTTGTAGGGAAGCTTGTTAATCCTAGACTCAGTTCTCTGGTGGAGTGGTTTGTTTTGTTTTAGGAAGTGGATACCATGAAGGCCACAATGACTTAAGTGGACATGGAACTGATTTGTAACCCAGGCCAGTGTCATCCGAGAGTAATAGGTCCCCAGTGATTTTCCTATCCATGATTGAATGTGTACTTTCTCTGCTTTGGCCCTGGGAATCTTTGTCAGGATATAAACAAATTTTATTTCCATCTAGATTGGAAGAAGTGCAGAACTGGCAGACACTTAGCTGAGACAAGTACAATAGAGTTAGCAGTTGAAGGGCCCTGAAGTCACAAGCATTTGTGAATGTTGGCTCTCTCTCTCTTGCTGTGTGTGTGTAGGTATGAATACATTCATATGCTTATGACTATATCAAGGGTATTTAATACATGATTCATAATGGGAATTTTATGAAGACCTATGGTATTACTATAACCTGTCTTTGGAACATTTTAATTCCAATATTTCTCAATAGACTGCCACCTTTCCTCATTCCCTCATCCTAGAAAGAGTCGTCTGTGTCACTGTGTTTGGTTCTATGGTTGTCAAGATGAGATCTTAAGAGGGCAACATAAACCAAAGAGGGATTGTTTGTCTGGGGACAGCAGATGGATTTGGTCCATTGTATGTAGCAGGGCTGATGTTCAACTTGAGCAAGCCTGAGGCAACTGTAGAACTCTCTGACAAGTTCGGAGAAAGAAAGGATGTGGATAGCAGCTCTCTCTTCATTTCTGCCTCCAGGAAATTCTGCCAAGTTCACTCACCTCATTCAGTTGTTTGTCCTAGTAGTTTGAGGAGTGGCTACTTGAAAAGATTTCTCTAAGAGGAAGTTGTTTTTAATATTTGAATCTTGAAACTTGCATTTGCTAAAATCTTACTTGGTATAAGACTAAAATAAAGACATAATTTGGTACAAGAACAAAACAAAAATATACACAATTCAGAAAGTTTACCCACCCTTCGCATACTCTGTGAGAGGATTTGAGAAATTGTAAGATGAATTCAAGAAAATGTGACATGAGATTCAGAAAACAACGAACAGGAAACCAGAAACACAGTAGGAGTAGCATAAAATTTGTTGACAGTTGGCCTCTGAACTTTATTTATATAGTTTTTGTTATACATATGTGTGTTTGTATGTATGCATGTGTGCATATGAAAGGCAGAAGTCAAATCAGGTTCTTTTCCTCAGGCACTGTTTACCTTGCTTTTTCAAATATGGTCTCTTTCATTGATTTGGAGCTCACTAAGAGGGCTTTGCTGGCCAGCCAGAAAACCCAGAGGATACATAATCTCTTCCTCATTGGAGCTTAGTTTTCATGCCCTTGCCATCTTTTTTTGTTTTTGTTTTTTGTTTTTGTTTTTCAAGACAAGGCTTCACTATGTAGCCTTGCTTGGTATCCCAGGCTGGCCTTGAACTCAGAGATCCACCTGGCTCTGCCTCTTGAGTGCTGGGATTAAAGGTGAGCACCATCACCACCCAGCATCTCACCTTTGTTTGTAAACATGTATTTTGGTGATCAAACCAGATCCCTTTGCTTGCATGACAAGAATTTTATTCACTGAGCTTCTCCAGCCCCTTATAGTTTTCAAGAGTGGATTTTTACCCAATTAAAGAGTGACATCCTTCAAGTAGACATAAAGACAAAAAGAGAAGAATAAGAATAAGAATAAGAATAAGATGAAGAAGAAGAAGAAGAAGAAGAAGAAGAAGAAGAAGAAGAAGAAGAAGAAGAAGAAGAAATAGTAATAGCAGCATAAGTCCCTTCTTTGAAGAAACAAAGAGACAAACCTTAGTACATAAAAATGAAAAGTAAGAGGGAGAATGGAATATGATGTAACAAAGTGGAGGAAATATCTTAAAGGAGAATTCAGATAAAAAACCCTGACTGAATTTAGAGATTAGGAGATACCAGAAATTGAACACAAGATAGGATGCTATTAGTTACTTTGCTCAATGCTGAGACAAAATACCTGAAACAAGTTAAGAAGGAAGTACTTATTTAGGGCGTACAGTCTGAGGGAATACAGTCCAACAAAGCAGGAAGTGGTTATGGCAGGAGTGTGAGGCAGCTTGTGCACATTGTGTAAGAAGGCAGAGTGCACTGAAGTATAGCCAGGCTATAAAGCCTCCAAGCTTTCCTCTAGCTATCACTTTCCTACGATTCACCTTGTAAAGGTTCCGTGAATTTCCAAATAGAATCACTATCCATGGACCAAGCATTTGAACACATGAGCCTGTGGGACCATATCCCGTTCTAACCACAGTAGACAACAGAAGGTTGCCTGATATCTACAGCAGGAAGTCATATCTCAGAGAAGTACCATTTGTATTCCTACTTAACTGATCCCTATTCCTATTTAACTGATTCCTATTCCTACTTAACTGATCCCTATTCCTACTTAACTGATCTCTATTCCTACTTAACTGGTATAGAAGCTACTCAAACATCACCCTTCAAGAAGCAAACACACAAAAATAGCAAGACACACACACTAGCAAGGTATTGTGTTCTTAGACATAACTGAAACATGGATGACTAGGTTATCTATTTTCTCTTTAAGGGAAAGTCAGTAGTCTACTCCCCACCCTGGAATCTCTGCAAATCAAATTCTACTTCTCCAAGAAAGGACATTGAGTGATATTTCTGTGGAGAGATTGAGACAGAGTGAAGACTCACAGATATGAGTGACATTTGGCAGCCTCATGACATCCACTTAACACCAACCGTTCTCTTGGGGCTTTCTTTTATTTTTTAAAAATTAGATTCATTTTTATTACTTTATGCATATGAGGAGTGCTTTGTCTGCACATACATCTGTGCGCCACATGTGTGCCTAGTGCCTGAGGAGGTGGTGAGCCTCCATGTAGCTACTGGGAATCAAACCTGCCTGGGCCCTTTGCAACAAGTGCTCTTATCCACTGAGCCAGTTAGGTACCATCATTAAGTATGATTTGGCAGACTTATGCTTTGGGCCAAAAGAGTGCTGAGTTTCAGATTTATCTCCATGCTATGTACAAGTATAAAGCTAGCCAGGATATATTTCAGGAATAGGCTATGAGACAGCAGAAGCGTGTTCCTGGTGAGAAAGGTAACACATAAGGCTCATGACTTTCTTGTTGGAAGCACTGTTCACAACCCAGTGCAGGGTATGAGCACCCTCTGAGGTACAGCGTCACTGGGTGGGACATCAAGGAACTGGAATCTAAGTCTGCTGATAGTTGTAGAGATCATAGAGGAGGGTTCGAGAGTGGAGGGACAGTGCCAAAATGGAGCTTCTGACATCTGTGTTTGACTCTGTGCCCTTGGCATTCATGTAATGAGATCTGGTAAACAACAGCCACTGAGATGTCTGCAGTGAGCTGAGGTCTCAAAGAACTGGAGCAGTAAAATGCTGGGTGATTTCAAATGGTGACCAGGGAAACTGGAGAGACATTACTCAGCTTTCTTCCAGTGGTGACAAAATACCTCATAGACCAATAAATGTTTGATATTTGGCTGATTAAATCACTACCCCCCAATTTTGTGTGCGTGTGTGTGTCTCTGTGTATGTATGTATGTGTATGTGTAGTGTGTATGTATATGTGTATGTAGTGTGTATATGTGTGTATGTGTGTAGCATATGTGTATAGTGTGTGTTCATGTGTAATGTGTGTAAATGTGCTATGTGTTTTATGTGGGTATATGTTTTCTTATTTGTGTTATATGGATGTGTGTGTGTGTATGTGAGTTGTGTGGGTATGTTTACCTGTTTGCATGTATATGGATGTCTGTATTCATGTCTGTATATGTATATGTATGTTTGTATATATGTATGTGTTATGTGGGTGTATTTTTGCTTGTTTACATGTATATGGATGTGTGTGGCTGTATTTTTGCTTGTTTGCGTGTATATGGATGTGTGGCTGTGAGTGTGTATGCATGTGGAAATGAGTGTGTGTGCATGTGGAGACCTGAAGTTGGTGTCAGTTGTCTACTTGAGTCATGCTCCACTTTACTTTCTTTACTGAGTGTCTGACTCTAGCTGACTTGGAGCTCACAGTTCCAGCTAGTTGAACTAACGAGCTTGCCTTTAGGCTTCCCTGTCTTTGTCTCCTGAGTGCTGGGACTACAGGTGGCCACCACATCTGCCCAACTTCTCTGTGTGTTCTGGGGACTGAGCTTCCATCCTCACATAGCGGCTTTACACTGAGCTATCTCCGAGCCTCAAACTGTTTCCTTTTTAAAGTTCATTTGGGCCTCTCGGTACATTTCTACCTCAGGATATTTATTTCCTTTACACTAAAGGATTTTTTTTTCTCTTGCATTATCTCATAGTGTGTTATCAAACTCATCTTGCAGAATTTATCCCTTTTGTATATGTAGATTATATACATTGATTTAAATATGCTATCTCCCTGCTAGACAGTAAAGCTCAGGTGGGAGAGATGCATTTAAGGATTGATCCCCTTTGAGGAATGAATAGATGAAGGCAAATACCTGGTTGGGATTACTGATCAAGAATCAAACCACGGCTCTTAATCTAATCCCTGCTTGTTTAACGAGAATGTCCTAGAAATTTCCCACAATTCAGTGGTGACAGCATTCAGTGCTTTCTGCAGAGTATGTCTAGGTATCCAGAAACAGATTTCAAAAGTCTGTCTTCAATTTTGTAATAGGAGACTATTACAGAAATCCAAAATCACCTGTCCTTTTTATTTTATGACCTTATTTTCATTTTACCCTTTCTATTCTCACCTTCTCTCCTCTTTCCTTCTTTCTCCTTCCTGTTTCTCTCCCTTCTCTCCTTCCACTCACTCTCCTCTCCCGTCCCTTACAGAGTTTTGCCACTCCCTTCCTCCCCCCAAGTCCCCGCACCATCTCTTCCCTTCTCTCTTCCTTTTGGACCTACCACTTTTACTTGGTGTGTTGTGCTTGCAGACAGAGTGTGGGATCCAGGCTTGAAATGGTTCATAGAAGAGGGACATAAGAAGTAAGAGCTTAAAGGTTTCCTAGCTGACCTGCAGGAAAGCCAGGTCCCCGGCGTCTGAGTTTTCTCTGTGAAACGAGAGTCCTAATGCATGACAACTGTCGACTGCCAGGAGAGAGGGAGCCGTGGGAGCAGACATTTCACCTCAGAAAGGGCTTCTCTCTTTAGGATAATTAGGCAGGCAGCAGAGTCAAGTATGCTGCACAGCGAACAGGACTCCTGGGGCCTGACTCCTAATTGTAGCACTGTCTGTCTGTGACTGTGAGGCGGCTCATGTAACCTTTCAATCAATTAGCACTATCTGACATCCAGGTTTGGAGGAAGACAGTGCATAGAAAATGGGACAGTCGGAGAATCCTAAAATTCCAACAGTGTCATCGTGATACAGCGCCTATGACCTTGGGATCTGGGAGAAAACTAGATATGTTTATTATATAGCTCTGGGCACATTGCCTTAACTTTATCAACCCTGTTAATTCCTGTTTCCCAAGGTTGTCAGGATTAAGTAAGAGGCATAGAGCATTTAACAGCCCCTCATTTGTAGGTGGTCTCCGAATATGCTATTTTTATCATTTGTTAAACACATAATGAGATATCCAACTGAAAAACTAGAGATCTGTGCGTGCTTGTTTTGTTTACTGTGGTGACATCACACCTATAACGTGCTGTGCTAAAGACGCGTTCTTTTGTCATTGGTTCAAACCCAAGGTCTTGTATGCTTCTTTCTCATGCTCTTCTTTTCAAAAGAACAAATCCAGGGAATATGTAGCCTGATTTCTGTATTTACCTCTCCTATATAAGCTCACTGCAAGTCTCTCCTTTCTCAGAGAATTTAAGCATTGACTGAGTTCATGACATCAGCCTGCTCCATCTGTTAGGGTTTAATTACATGTTAAGGTTACGTGTGACATACATTAACAGTATGAATGAGGCAACAGCTTCAATGGCCATTTGTTATGTTGCAGCCACAAAAGTCTTTATTACTTCTAGTTATGCTATACCATTGAGTAATTATTATATCACGATATGGGAGTTTGAGTCATCCCAGGAAAAGTGCTCTTAATTGTTATCTTAAAATCAAGTTTCTACCCTTAGTGGAAAGCAAGGCTTTATGGTGCCTATGAAAATGACCCCATTAATGACAGGCAGGGGCAGTCTCCCTGGGGGGGGGGGAGGAGTGCTGCTGAGCAGAATTAGGACTATTGAAGTAGTTTCTACAAGAACTGTTGAACAGAGGTTACCAGCAGGATACTGTCATTAGCATAGGTGGCTGTTAACTTCTTATTGACTATGAATTTGTTCCCGTATAATTTCGAGACTGACTTTCTAATTCTTTTAGTATAACCTAGTTTCAAGAGGACTGAACCAATCTAGATTAAGGTCCTATCCCACCGTGGGCTCATTTAGTCACTGCCTTCCTGATGCCATTTCAGACTATGTTGGCCACAGATAGGAGAACCAGATAGGACCTCTTCTGGCTCCCCAGCTGCACTTAGTGACAGCTGGCTGACAGCAGGCTCCTTGCAGGGGAGCTGGTGGCAACATATCCGACCCACCCAACAGTTAGGGCAGAGAATCCCTCTCCTTGCCTTTCTCTATGAAGCCAACTTGAGTGTGGATTCAGGGAAGAAAGTATGAATTGGGAATAGTTTTCATAGATGGAAAGCTGTCATTCCAAGGGAGGAAAGGGAACAGTAGGTAGAACCAGCTATTTACTAAGGAAAGAAAACATATACGTTATATACCAAAACATAAAAAGAACAAATCCAAACACACTATGCAAAGAAACAAGAAAGATGTGGCTCAATCCTGTTGGTTTTCCAAGGGAACATATGGCATTTCTGAGGTGTGATCACTCAGCTGGTATCCTGAGTTTCCTTTCTTGATATAAGATACGTAAAAACATAAAGTCCTCTTTTTTCCACTTAATTCTGGAAGCTTCCTCAAATCACTGGATGTTTACCTGACTTTCCTGGCTGCTGTCTTTACTTAAGACAGTGGTTGTCAACTCCCTTTGGGAGTCAGGGAGTCAAGTGTCTACTTTCGTAGGGGTCACCTAAGACCATGAGAAAACATCTACACTATGATTTTTACATTATGTAAATATATTTACATTATTATTCATAACAGTAACAAAATTACAATTATGAAGCAGCAACAAAAATAATTTTATGGTTGGGGGGGTCACCACAACATGAGAAATTGTATTAAAGGTTTGCAGCATTAGGAATATTGAGAACCACTGACAGAGAAATCATATGAAAGGGGAAAGTATATAGCAACTTCCAATGACCTCCTTGGTGGTAGTGTCTCCAAATTCCATTTCTATTTTAAGGGTAAGAGAGTACTGCAGTTGTCCTGCCTTTTGAGCTCTGATGGATACATCTGACTCGAATAGAATGTGCACAGAAACCTCGTATGTATGGGCTATGACCCTCATGTCCTTCATTTCCAATGTTAGGTCATTGTCATTATAACTATGTTATTATTTGTGTGTGCATGTGGGTGTGTGTGCATGAGCGTGTGTGTGTGTGTGTGTGTGTGTGTGTGTGTGTGTGTTGGTTTGTAAATGTGGGAGTGTTCATGTTGATGTAAATAACTCAGGGGTTGAACCTTACCTTCAACTTTGTCTACTGTGTACATAGGATAGATAGCTTGTCCCCAAGCTTTGAAGATTCCCAATTCAGTCTCTATCTCCCATCTCATGTAAGGATGCTGGGGTTCCCCAGACACATTCTTCTGTGTCCAGGTTCGTGTGGGTCCTGAAGATCAGATCTCAGTTCCTCATGCTTGCATCATAAACAGTTTATCTGCTAAACTATCTCCCTAACCCCCATTCTGGCTGATTAAATGAGAGAATGGGTTTAATATATATCAACATATTGATAGTTCTGACGCAGAGAGTTGTTGTGAACATAGCAAGAAAAATAAAGAGTCTTGTCAACTTTGCATGAGCAAGAAGTAAGCAACTTTTTGTAGAGGACCAGGATTTTGTTTCTAGCACCCACACAGCACCTCACACCTGCCTGTAACTCTCACGTATATCCCAGCACATCTACTCAATATTGCTTTACACTAAGCTATTTGATCACAGTACTCTGTGCTCAGAATTTGACTTTGTTGTTTTATTTTAGCCAGTGTTTGTCCACTGTGAATCTTGACATAAGCCTAATCCCACCTCAAATGCCTAAGAAAATGAGATCACTGATGCTTGTAAGTGAAATCTTGAGGGTGTTGTTGAGTGAGAAACTTGAAAGTGGAAGTTGAGTAGTCCAAAAATGTTTGTCCACAGTGACCATCTGATAATACCTTGTCCTCTGGTCCTTCTTACTGAAAGATTTTGATAACTAAGACATTGGGATTGTATAGTCTTTTAACAGGAATGGGAACAAGGATGCGCTCTATATAAATGGAAGAATTTGGTAAACTTCCTTTAGAATTCAGAAGGGTGTTTGCTTTCAACAAACAAACAAGCAAATAACAGAGAAAACATAATGACTATATAAAATATGCCTATCCCCAGTAGCCTGCAGGACCTCAAAAATCAGTTGTGTGTTTGTTGATATATACTTTCCTGATTAAAAATGACAAGAGTTTTTTTTTTTAAATGATCTGCCAGCTTCCAATTGGATGGATCATTATTCAGTTCTATGCAAGGCAACTTTCCTTTGATAACAAAGACAAGATCAATCTGAGGGACAGACATGCCCTGTTTTAGTGTTTGCTTTCAAATGATGTCTTATCAAACATGTCACAAATACTAATTAAATTTCTCAGCCTTCCTGTGTAATGTACAGAGTGGAGGAGACCCAGGCCCATAGTTTACTGTCAAAAGCAATGGCCTCTACTGTTGAGGCCCACAGCAACAGTACCAGCCACTTGAAAACATTGCTATTTAACTTCTTTCCCTTCCCAGAGGGGACAGTATGCACAGCCAAGCAGAAGCAAATATATTTTGTTTGGTTTCTGCCTGGCATGGGCTCTTAGGAGTCTGAAGGGCAATACTTGATAGCTTCGTTAGTACGTGGGACACAATGATTAGTAGGCAGGGCCTGGCATCCCTGTGCTGGGAAAATGAAATTGTTTAATTTTAACCCTCAGACAACAGAAGACTCAGACGGTTCCAGTCACTGGCTAGACACGTACAGGGCTCTTTAGGATTAATTTAAACAGGGAAGCAAAGGCTATGAAGTGGTGTAAGGGTTGGATACGATGGAGCATTTGGGATGGGATGGTTAGTGTAAAAACCAATAGAAAAGTTTTTTCAATAAATAACTCAAAAGTACAGTGTGATTACATGAAAAAGCTAAGTATATTTCAATTTTTAAAAATAAATGGAGGCAAAAAAAAAAAATCTTCTGGCTGAGAAAAATCTCCTGGAAATTCCTTAGAGAGTGTGACATTTAAACTTAGGCTCAGAGGGAATAACCTGGGGTTGGATGAGGGGACGGAAGTACAGATTATTATAACGAGAAGTTTTACAGAGTCTGCATAGTGGGGGAAATGACATCTCTAAATAATTAGACTGGAAGGTAAGGTTTGAAAGAAAGTCAAAAGGGATGAGAGTTTCAGGGGGTGAATTCTTGACATGGAGCAGACTGTCTTGAGCACCACTTGGGTGTGTCTTTAATGCAGGAGGAAATGTAAAACTCTCAGGGGATTTATCACACAGCAATGGCTCTTTCTCTCATAAAAACATCCCTCCGAGCTCCTATCAGAGGCAGAGAAGCCTTCTTGTTGAACGGGGTTGGGTTACAGGTTAGGTCTGACTGGCATAACTGCTGGTCCCTGGAAGCTCCAATGCGTGTGCATGAGGAATGCTGGCCACCAAGCAGGATGTCAGGCAGTCAGACGTTCTTAGAGCTACAGCTGAGCGAGAGCAAGAGCTATACTTGGGTACTCTGCCAGAGATGTGGAGGAGCCTGGAATAGCCACAGCAGAAGGGGCTGTTGTCAGCTGGAACCAGAGAGGCAGGGTGGTGTAGCACTCTGATAGTGACCTGGGTCCTGCTTGCTAGGCTAGCAGTATCCACCTGTGTGATGGCCAGCAAGTCTTAAGAAAGCCTAGCTCTCCATCTGTAACGGGAATTAAACCACGTCAGAGCTTTCCAGTGTGAATCCTGCACGGACTAGATTTTCCATTGGAAATTAAGCACTCTGTGGTCAAATCAGTTCAGGGAATGGGGCACTACTCTGAAAGCCATGCCCAGAAACTCAGTACATGCTGGTAAAAGTGTGTAGGATGGAGAAGAACTTTCCTCTGTTGAAGCTGGCCTTCTCCAGCATTGCCGGGTCACTGGACAGTCATTCATGCCCCTCCCCCAAATATGGGACACTTTTTATCTTTCTGTGGGATATTTTCATAAATTTGCGACTAGATCCTCTGCAGATGCCTCTCTCTGTTACATGCAAAGCCATGTTAACCACAGTTTTTTTTAAAATATAAAAAAATCTTTTAATGTCCATATATTATTAATTTTCACATTCTTTCCTCTTTTCTAACTCCTCCCAGCAGATCCTCCCCCCTTCCCTACCTAGCTAGCTAAAATAAACAAAGAAAAAAAAGCCAATAAGGCAAAACATAACCAAACCAAACCAAAACCTATAAGCTAAACCAAACCAAAAATTGCACAAATCTCACGAAGCTTGAAACAGTTGAACTGAGCAGGACTGAGCTGCAGGAGCAGCAGATCTGGGGTCATCAGGACCTGGGAGCCCCTCTAGGAGATGAAGGAATATTTGACGATAGTGCTGGCTATAACTGGAGGAAGTTGAGTATTGGTTCTGTTGGGTGCCAAAAAAGGAGCAGCAGCAACAGCAGCAGCAACAGCAGCAGCAACAGCAGCAGCTGCATCCTCTTCCTCCTTCCTCCTCTCCTTCCAATAGCACTATAGTCCTCCTTTATCCTGCACCCTGTCCCCTCACACGACAAGCAGAAGCACAGAGCGTAGGTGCAAAGCGCTGCCCTACCAGCTCAGCCTCTTGTAACTAATACAAGGTGCTTTACCACCATGGCCTGCCATGAGGATGGAGGAGCAGGTCCTGCTGAGGATCCCTCCAACGGACTCCCTTCAGCACTGGAAGCCTCTGGGAGGCTCATGCTCTCTTCCTTGGACCATTAGGTACTAAAGTGGAGAAGAAGGAATGTCTCAGGATTCCTGACTCTATAGGGAGGTCCTGTAGACCTCACAGGACCACCTCTGACTCCCTAATCTCAGGGTGCTTGGTTGCCCCTTTCATTTCTCAGGTTGGCCTTTAACTCAGAGTGGCTGAGGACAGTGAAGTCACTCCTCTGTCTCCACCATGCCCACGCCAGATTGTTTTATTTTTATTTTGTGTTTATTTTGCTCCTGTCGTGGATTTGGAGCCTCCTAACCTCCTAAGTGATGGGCTGCCTAACAAGTGTTGTGATATTTGTAGGGTTTTTGTTTGTTTGTTTGTTTGTGTATGAGAGAGAGAGAGAGAGAGAGAGAGAGAGAGAGAGAGAGAGGGAGGGAGGGAGGGACAGAGAGAGAGAGAGAGAGAGAGAGAGACACACACACACACACACACACACACACACACAGAGAGAGAGAGAGAGAGAGAGAGAGAGAGAGAGAGAGAGAGAGAGAGAGAGAGAGAGAGAGAGAGAGACTTTTCATTTAAACATTCACTTTATTTTCGGTTTTCGTTTTGTTCCCTCTTTGTCTCTCTTTTCACACAGTCTCATGTACTACCTGTATTACCTTACCCATGGGTTAGCAGTTTTTGTTAATGCTTTTAAACTTCTTTGTCAGGGACTTGTTGGGTTTTTATTTCTATCAAGGGTAGATTGATAATAAAATTATTCATAGGAATTAAAAGTCTAAACTACCAAACACGGGTGCACGCGCGCGCGCGCGCGCACACACACACACACACACACACTCCAAAAACCTGGAGTTTATTATATTGGCTAGGTATGCCTCCATGGATGGGGTCTGCCCTGGAGTGTGGTTGATAAGCCCAGTGACACTCCACTGGAGAAAACTGACTTTCCGTTCCCCAGCTGTTATCAATTGCAGAGAGCTTCTTGGCTAGGCTCTTTGTGATCTTCCTTGTGACCACTTCCCATTTCCCTCTGAGATGGTTTGGACTTGTGTGACTACAAAGGGAGTTTGCTTCTCCATTGTGATTGTGGTTGAGGGAACCTTCCCATCTATAAAACAGGGTTGATCATTGCCCCACCCCCAATCAGTGCTGTCTCAGAGTGGAGGCAGGGAGTTCTTTCAAACTGCTTTCAAAAGAGCTTGGCGATCCTCTGAGGTTGGCTGTCCCTGGTGGCTTTGTCATATGACTTCATTAGACACCTTGTATGCTCAGGAGCTATCAGATTCACCTTCCAGTTGGGAATTATCATTTTTCTAACTTACTCTATTAACCAGGAAAGAGCTGGGGGATTTTTTTTTTCCATTGCATCTGTATATAATGTAATTTAACCTAGCCAAAAAAGACACTGATTGTCCCACAGGACTTAATTAACTCCCGGCTTCATGGTGCTCCGTGGAAATAATAAGAAAAGTGAAAGTTCGGGTGTTTCGTACCTGTCCACTTCCACCTCTGTTGCACGGTGAGATGCCAGGAACAGTGACACTGATGAGGTGTGTAAAAGATACTGATTACGGGGGGCAGAGAGCTGCCTGCTCAGCTCTCTCAAAATCTGGCTGGGCTGCAAGATCTGCAGACCCACGGAAGAGCCTTTGCGACTTCACGATCAAATTCTCCACACCTTCCCACTCACCTTGCTGCCACCTGAGCAGGGCCTTTGGTAACCTTTAGCTCTGCCTTCTGCACCGGGGTGTTTGTGATGTCAACTGTCACAGGGCAGGTGCCATGCTTATTGCTCTGCCTGTAGCAAATCTGGCCCTCAGAGGAGGAGGAGCAGGATTCTCCCAGCTAGCCCTCAGGGGAGCCCATTAAGAAATTGCAAGGCTAATAAAAATCATGGTGGATGAAATTGCAATCCTCTGGTGCCGCTCTGGGATGGGGTTGGCTCTGGTTTTACATTTTAATGGGGGGCAGGGATTGAAGGTTTGAAAGACAACCCTTGTTTCAGCAAGAGTGGGAGTCACACCTCCCTCACCCAGAGGTGGAATGGGCGGCTGGAAGACAGGCTTCCTTCCTTCCTTGTGTGACGCTTTTGCATCTATGAGACAGGGATTTATTAATGCGTCTGATATGCTAGCAATCCTCGGATCCTGGAGGAAAGCCTCACCCTGCCATAGGGCATGAAATTTGGGGCACAGTTAGAGATTGCCCGCCTTTCAGTGAAATCCAGTGCCCATTCTTAGGGGAGTCTGTGTCCATGTCTGTGTCTTGGTAAATTTGTTTAACATGGTTTTTTTTTTTAAACACCAGTGTCATTCTGGCAGTTAGTCTCATTTTTAAACTGGGTCCTGTCTTACCACTAGGTCAGGAGGTGATTTTGCTTTTTTTTTTTTTTTTTTTTGCTTTTTCCTTCTCTTCAAGGAATTTATAACTTTGTTTAAATAGCTTGTTAGTTTCCAGTGTTAAAATGAGACAGCTGGCAGCTGATGAGATGGCTCAGTGGGTAAGGCTCTTGCCACCAGGCCCCAAACCTGACATCAGACCCCAGAACCCACATGGTGGCAGGAAAAAACTATCTCTCCCCACGTCATTTTCTGACCTCCCCATGAGTGTTATGGTACATTTACATCCCCCTCTCCTGTATGACTAAATACATAAAATAAAAAGTAAGAAGTAAATAAATAAAAAAAGATCAAACAACTAAATATATACTTTCTCCTTTGGAAAGAATAAGGAAAATGGGAGAAATAGGAGAATTTAGTAGTATGTAATGGTGCTTTCTAGAGAAGTATAGATTATTTTGTATCATAAAGAAATGCTATTTCTATGAACAAGGAAGGAGAGTGCTATTTGTGGAATGCTTCCTCTTTTGGGGGCCTGTGCGAAGCTCTTTGCTTGAGCCACTCATCTGGTCAGAGGAAAACTTAAAAGTGATTGCTACGGCCACCACCTTCATTATATGGATTGATAAATGCCCAGAGATGCTTTAGAAATCTGTTTCCGGCAGAGCCAGGGTTGAGACTGAAGCAAAATAATCCATTACCACAGATTTTTTTTTTCCTCTCTACGAAATGTTCAAGTATGGAGAAAGTTTGCTCTCTTTTGTAAACTTTTTCTGAGATAAATCTGTGTAAGCCATAGTGGGTGGAAGTTGCTTAGAAAGTAGATGGAAGGTGTGAGCATATTCAAGCTTTCATTTCCAACAGTAGCTGTAGCCATGCCTGGGGGCTTAGCGCTACCTCCTGCCTGGCCTTCTGAGGGTCTGTGCTCTCTCTACCTCTGTCTCTGTCTCTGTCTCTGTCTCTGTCTCTGTCTCTGTCTCTGTCTCTGTCTCTCTCTTGTGTGTGTTTGGGAGAGAGAGGGGAGAGAGAGAGAGAGAGAGAGAGAGAGAGAGAGAGAGAGAGAGAGAGAGAGAGAGAGGCAGAGACAGAGACAAAGCAAGATACACAGAGAGGCAGAGAGGAAAGAGGGTTGGTGGGGTCTGTTTCTATTTTATATATTATCGCAACCACTATAATAGTAGGAATAATCTTGTTGAATTGGTGCCTCTATGATCATGATTAAAATTAATGTTCCTTACGTATACACATAGTACAATCACTTAGACGGCTAAGGCAGCCCGATCCTTTGAAAGGGAGCCTGAGCGGCATAAAGGGATGCTGTCTCAACAAAAACAAAACGAACTCATGTTCCCCAGCCTGAAGTAATTTCTTAAATTATTTACTGTGAAAATTTAGAAACCTTTGCTGGAACTGTGGATGGCAAGAAATAAACAAGAATCACATCCAGCCAGCAAAAGGAGTGTTCCACCCCTCATGGGGCAGGGTTCCCTTTGAAACACTTCCCTTCTTGAGGTGGGGAGGCCTGGCATCTGAAGGCTAACAATTCTGCCATCTGCGGTTCTTCTGGAGCTTTCTGTAGGCTGCAGACACAGATATAACACACACACCGATAGCTAGTGTATGTTTTTGAACTATTTTAATCTTGATAATGTAAATAAAGTTCTTCAGAAAATATTTTATATTGTAAGCAGGGCCTCATCTGCTTTCTGTGTGGGAATGGGTGACCAGATCTGTAATTCCAGGAAGTTTGCTTTATTTTGTCTTATTCAGCTTGCTAGTTAGCTAGGCAATAAAGCTCAAAAGGTAGGGATGAGGAACGCTTGTGTGAAAGACAGACATTTCCTCAGGTTTAAAGGTGTGTGACAGTGATCATAAATCCTTTTATTTTAAAAAAGGCTTGAACCATGATCTCCAGAATAACACTTTAATATACAATGAAATGAAACAGTTTCATCTTATTTTTAAAAACAAAACCACATGTTTAGTAAAAACTTGAAAGGTAATCATTGGATTAGAAAAAAAATTAATTTACTGTAGTTTTAGCATTCAGTTGCTCTGACTACGGCTAAGAAAATGTCAGCTACCTTGTTCTTAATCCACCAAAGGCTGTCCTCTTCCTCCTGCAGGTCCCAAGCTTCACTGTAAAGGGTAAGAGTTTTGACTTAGTTTTCTAAAAGCACCATTAAGAGGCGTTCTCTCTACGCTTAGTAAGCCCTGGATAGTTCTCAGCTCAGGGCTGGCGGTGGCATGTTTGTAAGTGTCTATGATTTTGTGCCTATCCATGAAATGCAAAGGTAGGACAGCTTGTAAGATTTTTCTGTTTCGTTTTTAGAAACCATTCTTTTCTGTGTCCAGGGAAATCTTTTCACCAGACTACCACACACTGCTGTGTTACAAATGGAAGGTGGGTCACAAGTGGTCACCTTGAGGCGATATGTATTTTCAACTTTCTAAGTTAACAACTTCAAATACGAAAATTAAAGACGCTAGTGTAATCAACTCTAAACTCCCATCATCCACAGCTATCAACTTATTTGTTTAAAAATAAATAAATGTTTAAATGTGTACCATTTGCTAGCTTGCCCTTTAAAGGCGTGAGGGATAGCTCAGTCAGTAAACTGTTTGTTTTGTAGACATGAAGAGCTAAGTATATCCCTAGAACTAGAAGGCTGGGCATGCGGGAGGTCTGTAATCCCAGGGCTGGGGAAGTGATGACAGGTAGATCCCCAGGGCCCACTGTGAGCCGACCTTGTCTAACCATTGAGTTCCAGGACAGTGAAAGACCCTGTCCCAGAAACTAACAGTGGACAGCACCTAGGAAGAACAAGGGAGATTGCTCTGTGACCTCTACACACATGCACTCACCCCATATATACCTGCATGCACAGGAACACATACACACACACACACACACACACACACACACACACACACACACACACTAATAACAGGAAGTTATTATTTTAAAGGGGTAACTTACTAATGGAAGTTTAAGGATGAAGGCAAATGTTTTCATCTAGAGATCTCTTATTACTTAGTATGAGAAAATAGAATGATATCTATCTATCTGTCTGTCTATCTATCTATCTATCTATCATCAAATCACAAACTACCTGTTATTTAGACTTTAAAAATTAGAGCAAACATCATGTAGAAACAAAGTTTCCTAGGAGCCTCTTTGATTTCTCTTTTAAATTTTTTTTTCTTTTCTTCTTTCTTCTATTTGGGTCCTAGATCAGGTTTAAGTTCAGAAAGCCTAAAATTCCCTCGGTGCATTTGCATTTCAGCCAGATTTCTTGAGTATTCAAATAAATGAAGAAACAGATTTTGAGGACTCAAATAAGTGGAAGTAAAGTGAAAAAAAAATCAGAAATGAAGATTTTTTTTTTCCATCAAGTTCTGTTGTCTAAGCAACAAACTCTTCACTATCTTTGTGGGAATAATCCGTGCTGCTCTGCATTGGTTGCTTGCTAGTAACAAATACATGGTGCAGACACATTCTTCTCTGTTACTTTTACACCGCTATCGAGAAGATATTGTTATTTCCATTTTATAGACAGAGATGAATGCTTCGGAATGTTGAGACTTGATTGGGCCTGAAGGGCTTACTGTGCTGGAGTTGAGCCTTTGAAACGTCCTCTGCTTAACTTGAAACCTCCTTTTAACCATAGCACTATTGCTGGCTAAGTGATAAGGTAAGGGTAAGGATGGAGTGATATTATGGGAAAAAGATGACATAAGATGGAAAATTAATTTGTGATAGACAAAAGACAACTTTTGGTAAAAATCTCATATCTAGTGAAAAATGAGCGATGCTACAGCAGCCCAGTTGGACCTGAGGTATGTGGTCATGCTCACTAAGTGGTGGTAGCATTTCAATATTATTTTAAAAAGTTTGGCCCATGGGACAAGATAATTTTGAGAGCCTAAAACTATATTCCTGGCCTTGGAATATGGAGGGCTCTGAACCACGAGAGGGGCTTCACGTCTTTCTGTCTTTAGCTGGTAAGAAAATGGTGTCCGCTGAAATGAAACAAAGAAATAGGACCAAACAAGGCAAGTGAAAGGAAACCCGGAGAGGATTTTTATCAGGGCTGGGACAAGCCACCTCCGCCCAAGGTTGTTGCGATGTAGCAAGGCAAGAAGGTCCCTCAGTAACCACAGGCTATGCAAAGAGATAAATGGTTGACCCTGGCCCGTGTCAGCCTACGATTGATGCCACTATCAGCCCTAGTGCCTTCCCAATGATTTTTTTTAAATCTTTGATAGAGTGTGTTATCTAGTTACTGGCATGAGGGCAATAGCCTGGAGGGGTGAAGGAAAAAGGAAGGAATAAAAGGTCACTCCAGGAGGACATTGTCTGTCCCACTAAATGAGAAAAAGGATCTAGTTCAAAAGGGAGGAAATAAATAAATAACAATGAAAGGGACCGCTGGGTGCATGGGTGGGATAAGCAACTCCCTCCCTCTCACCTCTCTCTCTCTGTGTATCTCCCTCCCTCCCTTCTTCCCTCCCCCTCCCTTCCTCTGTCCCCCTTTCTCTTCCCTTTACTTCCTGACTTCTTCTCTCCTTCCCTTTGTACTTCCTCTTACTAAAAACAAAAAACAAACAAACAAACAAACAGAAAACAAAAAACAAATGAAGGCAGACCTGGAGCTATTGTGTGGGATAGTACATGTGTGAATGGGGCATGGGGTGAGGGTATATTAGCTGATATGGCTATAGATTCTTCATTTTTCTCCTGAACCATTATAATGGCGTTTTGAGGAACTGAAAGATTCTGAAAGAATAAATATGCTTTTATTTATAGAGTTTTCCTTTCTCATATTACTCAGAAAAATGTAATGTCTCTCACATGTATCTTTTTGCATACGGTAAAATGTTGGCGCAGGAGAAGGGGCCTGAAGGCAGACCCACAGTATGGATGCTCCCTCTGGAAAAGAGCCACACTTTATATGACCCCTGGGTCTCCAAATGCAATGCTGTAATGAGTAGAGACAGTTTAAGGGTGAAGTTTATCATTTCAAAAGCCACAGCCTTTAGCCATGCGAAGTTTTGGCCTTACAGCATTGGCTCTTGCTAGCAGAAACTGAACAGGGCTACCTTGGCACAAGCGCAGCTGTTTGCCTTGCAATCACCCTGTCAAAGGCATCATAACAGTCAACAAAGAAGAGAAGCCTTGCTGCTGGAAGATTTGTATTCGAGTCCCACATGCCATCTAAGATGCCTGGGTGGGTCCTTGACCTAGAGCTGTACTTCGCAGATGAAGGAGTAATGCACTTAACATATTCTCCTGTGCAGTTTCTCTTGCTTAAATAGATTGGCAGGCATAAAAAGACCCAGAAAACATGAAACCCCTATTCCATTCCTGACTCTTGTACAGAGGCATGTGGCCGTGGTGACTGACAGCACTGTGCCCAAAGCTTTCTATGTCTGCCTAGGAAGCTCTAAAGTGGTCACATGGAGCAGAGCAATGGAACAGTGGTTCTTGGAAATTTCCTTAAGATTATTTAAAGCAAAGCAAGGGAATGATGTCAGGGCTAGATGAAGAATATATTGCATGTTCTTTCTTATTTCTTTAATAGTTTCTTATAGCAAAATATGTGCCATATAATCTAATTTACTCATACAGTTAAACTATGTGATATACTAAATTTGAAATTAAAGTATATTTTGTAAAACATTTGTCTCAGGCCTGAGGATATAGTTTAGTTAGAACAGTGTACCTGCAAACATGAGTTCTATCCATATCATCCATGTAATAACTTGGCTGCAGTGTCCTGAGTCTGAAATCTCAGCAGTCAAGAAGGAGAGATACATAGACAGATGAGGAATAGGTGATAGATGATAGTAGATAGATAGACAGACAGAGAGATAGACAGACAGACAGATAGAGTATCCCTGGGTTTTACTGACTAGCCCGCTTAGCCTAAAAACAACAAGATCGAGGTGCTGGCAAGAGCCTCCATACCATAATATAAGCAAATGGCTCCAGTTGATGTTGATTTCTGGCCCAGGTGACCCAGGTACACCTCCCCTATGGGAGCACACACACACATACACACACACACACACACACACACACACACATACACATGCAGCCACACACAGACACACACAGACACAGAGAGGGAGGGAGGGAGGGAGGGAGGGAGGGAGGGAGAGAGAGAGAGAGAGAGAGACAGACAGACAGACAGACAGACAGACAGACAGACAGACAGACATGCCCAGACACACAGACATACACACACAAATTAAAAACTTTTTTTTTTTAATTTTTCAAGACAAAGTTTCTCTGTGTAACAGCCCAGGCTGTCCTGGAACTCACTGGCAGTCAGACCAGGCTGGCTTTGAACTCACAGAGATCCTCCTGCCTCTGCCTCCTTGAGTGCTGGGATTAAAGGCATGCACCACCACAGCCAGCATAAATCATTTTTAAAAATCAGGTGTAAATTAGATATTGCAGGCTGTCCTGACCTGAAGTGCATAGTTCACTAATGTGTGTGTGTGTGGTGTGAAGCTCAGTTCAAAGTGAAGATGTAAGGCATTCCATTCTTCTAAAGAAGCCAATTTTAGTTTGTTTTATTTTTCCATAAACGGTGCTGTTAATAGCCAAATCTTTAGACAGTCTTTTCCCTTGATTTTGTTGTTGTGAGACACAGAGAAGGAGGAGAATGAGCATGAATCTTAAACACCTGTATGTTAGGCGTTGAGTTAACCATCACATATGTTAATGAACTCAGTGCGAGAACCCTTTGGAAAAACCTCTGCATTTCCTACATGAAGAGTTGAGCTCAATAGAGCCTCCAGTGGTTCTCAACCTGTGGGCTATGACTCCTCTGTGAGTCACACACAGCTTAGATATTTACATGACGATTCATAACAGTAGCAAAATTACAGTTACGAAGCAGCAATGAAATAGTTGTATGGTTGAGGTCACCACAACGTGAAGAATTGTAGTAAAGGGTCACAGCACTGGGAAGGTTGAGAACCACTGCCCGAGGCAGTGACTATTGGCCAACCAGCCAGTATAGCAAGGGATTTGAACTTCCGGTGCTGCCTCTAGGGCCCAGTTTCTACAATTCAAATAAGACCGTTACGATTTGGGGATTTCTATGGAAGCAGTGAGATACTGAGTCCATACTTTCAGCTTAAAACACCTCAGGGAAAAGGAACATCTCTTCCACAAGAGGAGGAAACTGGCTGTACTTTGATCAAGCTTCAAGTTGGTTTGATCATCTTTCCATCCAGGAGACTGTATTCGTTGCATCTCTTCAGATTGAAGGAAGCTTTTCCATTGTTGACATGAGTTTCTTCAGTGCTCAGATGCGTAGCCACTGCTGTGCTGTTGACTAAAGCTTTGCTGGGGAGCATGCTACTAGGCTTCTGTGGGTCCCGGCTTATTATCTGTAAGTAAGGCTAACAGTGGAGAAGCTCAAAGCATTGTGGGAGCTAAGTGGGTAATGGAAGGGAATGCACGTATGCAGTGGCTAAAGTCTACTGAAGCCTCAGTGAAAGCCTTCCACCCTTATCTCTCCTTGCAGCGTCTACCGTCAGCCTTGAGTAGTTCTATCATCGTCACTCAGATTATCATTTTAATAGTTTCTCAGCCCAGACACCTTTGCTTAATGTCCTAACAAGGATGGGGTTGTCTGACTGCACTCAGCCTGTGCCATGTGCATATCTTGCCTCCAGCTAAAATATTCCCTGAGTCTTGCTGGCCGTTGCTCAATCTTGGTGACCTCATAGCTTCTGGGTTGACTGGTATTCTTGTAGCTTCCATCACACTTGCTTCCTGCTGGGTTATGTGTGCGTCCCATGAGTAGCCCTAGCATGTAGGTCAGGCCTGGGTGCTTAGGAGTAGCTACACCACCACGTGTTCAATGAATACATTTCCAAATTTCATTCTTGGACCAAATTTCTGATGGTGTCAATATGCTTTGACAGGTTTAAAGCTGTCATAATGTCCCTCTTTTATATTTTTCTTAAGGAATGAGGAATGTGAGGAAAAAATGAATTTTCTTTAAATAAATTAATTTTTAAATGATAATTTCCCTTAAATTGCCAAATGCTGTTTATTTTGAATATTATTTTCTAAAACGTATTACAGCCTTTATGTCCTTTTTGCCTAATTAGAGGAAAATATTCTCTTGATGTTTCTGTATTATCATCAGCAAAGCAAAAAAAATTTAATTCCAAAATAATACCCCAAGATGGGGAATTAATTCAATGTTGGAACATTTGCCTGGTATGTTCAAGGCCCTTGGGTCACAGCTAATAGTAGAAAAATAGGGACAAAGACAATACCTCTGTACTGGTCCATTCATTACTTTCTCATGCAATGACAAAGGGTTTTATTGAAGCAGATTCAGGAAGGAATTTATTGTGGTGGTTCATTATGGTGAGGAATGCACTGGTTACATGACATCGGCCGTCAAGAAGCAAAGAGTAATGGAGGCTGGTGTTCAGGTCATTTTCCCCTTTTCACCCAGCCCAGGACCCCAGCTATGGGATGGGGAAACTCATGTATAGGGTTGGGCTTTCCCCCTCTGTCAGCCTCATTTAGGAAATGGTGCAGAATTACCCAAAGGCTTGTCTCTTGGCCGTTTAGATCCTATCAGGTTGGTGATTACTGTTTACTACCATCCACAGGGAGTACTGAAGTTTCATGAGGGTGCCTGCTTCTCAGTGAAAGGACCGTGCCTCTACCAACAGATGTCATTCCTCCCTTTGCTCCAAGACCATAAATTTCACATCTGGATGCTTTTTATCAGTCCCCACTTCCTCCAGGTGATGCCCTGTTTTCACAAACAACTGACAAAATAACCCCCCTGTATATGTAGAACTAAAATCATAATAAGAATGGGTCTGGACATGTTTGAAGAAGCCCACGAAATTTGGTGTACATGTATTGAGACATGTTTCCCTGCTCTCACTATGACTAGGATTGCAGGATATCAACAAGATATCATATTTGTGCCTTTCTATCATCAAGACCTCACGGAGTGTATCTACGCTATTTACTAGTTACATTTCTTCACCCTCTTCTTAACACTTATAGACATGCAGATTTTCATTTTTTTTTAATCACATTAAATTTTTATTTCCATTTTCTGTTTCTCTATCTCAAGTATGGCGATTAAAAAATGAATTGTTAACACGGCCCATGACATTAGTTGATTAAAAACTCAAACAAGAAGTTCTGTGAGTTCACATTGGTTAAAACAATATTGAAAGTGTACTATGATTTATTAGTGAATCCTGTCAATTATTTTTAAAATACTACTTACATCTTTTAGTAATAATATAGAAGTCTCATAACGTGTTGAAATATAGGAACATATAAATATATTATTAAATACTTTAAAAGAGATTCTTGGTTTTCCTATAGGATGAACATCTATTAATAACAATGTCTTTGGACAGAGTTCAATTTCCTGTCTCTCTTCTCTCGCTTCCTCTAGGCAGTCTTCTAAGCCATCACCTCTTACTTGCACCAGCTCTAGGCATTTCGTCCTTTTCTAAGTGTAGCCCATCTTTAGTCTGGTGAATGCAAACTTGATATGTTATTTGGAGTTCACAGATTGTGAATTTCCTTTTCTTTGTAACTGAGGTTTCCTCTCCATTCCTCAGAGGCATTCCTGATTATGTTATAATTTCTACTTTTACTTTACTTGGTCCAAAATTGCCTCTGGCAAAGGAAACGCCTACATTCCAGTGCAGCTCTGGCTTCAGGGAAAGGGTAGCGGTTACTGAATTTCATACCGCTAGTGGCATGCAGAGAAGCCCAAGGTCAAGAGTCTCACCACGGCCACAAGCATAGGACACTGCTTGCAGGACATTCGTGAGCTTGGGAGTGATGATGCTCGCAGGGTGGGGGAGCAAACAGACACTGCAATGCCGGGGTCCATCTGGAGATATTTTCCCATCAAGCGCATTCCCTCCGTTTCATTTCATTGCGTTCTCACATCAGAATGCCTTAAGCCTTTCTTCTTCAGGAGTGAAGTGAAGAGCTTCCTTCTAAGCCTTTCTCTTGAGGAAAAAAAAAAAAACTTAATTAATAATGGATTCGTTTTCATCGAGAGGACTCGAATTTTAGCCCAGAAGAATCTGTACCATGTTCACAACTTCATTGATCTAGTCATTATTCTCTCTGGGAAAGGATCATTTTAATGACATTCTCAATAAAGTGTGAGTATTTTCATGTCTTCCTAATGAGCAACAGCAGGCGTAAGGTTCCCATAGGCTTGCTCTCTTTTTTTGTTTTTAACCTCATGGTTTCTTTTTTTTTTTTTTTTTCGGTCATATGTCGAGGCTGGCAAATTTGTTCTTTTAATCCAAGTTCCTACAAAGCAATCAAGTCCATTAACATTTTCCAGCTAGACTTGAAGAGAATTAGAACACTGAGTAGAAAGAGTTAAAATGTTCCCCTGCCCTCCCCTCCCCCCTTGCCCCCCCACCCCCACCTGCCCCTCCCTCAGACCCTGAGCATGCCAACCTCACAATGCAGGGACAGCAGCTAAAGTGGACACTGTAAACACTTTCTCTCCAAAGCTGTGTCTTTTCAATAAACACCCTGTTAGGCGCTAGCAAAAAACATTTCCAGTTGCCTTCCTGGGTGGTGCAGTGCTGGAAGCTGTTTGCTCATGTTCAGTTAAATTTCAAATGTCAAAGCTCATTAATAGTGAGTTTAGCCAAAGACAGCTTGTAAGGAACTATGCACACTTAACTTCCTCAAATAAAAAGAGAAGAAAGATGACCATTTAGCATTGGCGTTCCTCCCCCTGCTTTCTTCACCTCGGCTTCAAGTTGGTTTTGCGTTTTATTGACAGTGGGTTTCAAGTTTATATTCAACATTCCCCTTAATTTGCCTTGTCCTTTTATTCTCTCCTTCCCCCTCCCCTGGGACATGGGGCCTATTACAAAGGTGTTGGGGGTGTTTCTTTGAGTTATAGAGGAGTGTTTTGTGTGTTTGAAGCAGGCCTGGAGGAGTCTGTGGAAGTGTTCAAGCAGAAGGCTCAGCTCCGGAGAGAGAAACACATGGGGATACGACGTTCCTCTTGGATGCTGCTTGTAGTCTGGGCTGAATACAAACGAACAGGGAGGTTCAGTTTATAGAGTAGTGAAGTGTCAAACTAAAATAGCAGTAGAACAGGCACCCCTACTATTTGTAATGTGTCCAGTTCCCACCCCTATAGTAACTGAAGCAAATGAAAACATCATCCTCAGCAAACAAACAACAACAACGACAACAACAGCAACAGCAACAACAGATTTGAGTTTTGTTCTGTCTAGTGTAAATTTGCTTTCAACAGTTATCACTATTGCCACCATGGGTTGATTGACTGCTGTACTAAGTTCTATGACAACCTATGAAAAAAAATCAAATTACTAATTATAAACTCTATCAACCTGGCGCCCCCTGTGATTATGCGTTTCATTGGCAGCACCCTTTTCAGTGCCTTCTGAATTTGCAAAGGCTTCCTATGCACAGAGGAGGCAATGCCCATCTTCTACATTAGGTATAGGGGGCTCAAGGAGCCAGGGCAAAGCCTCCAATGTGGAGGGGATGTCTTGGAGTCTCTCTGAAGCTGCCTTTTGGGGGTCCCTTGAGTCTAATAAGAGGAGAGGCAGAGCATAATGGGAAAGGTTGAGCGTGAATGCGTGATCCAGGTGCATCACAGGTCTCTTCTGAGAGTTTTCCACAATTTTCTCTTGGGAGCACACAGAAGTCCTAAGAGTTGTTTCCTTGCCTTTTTGACTCAAATAAGGCATCTTTTCTCTATTCCTAATGGTTTGTATAGACTTATGAAGTCGGCTGATCTGGATACACACACACACACACACACACACACACACACACACACACACACACACAGAGTGATATAAATATATCTGGAAGTCATTTATTGTAAACACTTCTGTACCTTGAAGCCTAAAGGACTCCAGTTATTTTCTTACTGGACCATGCGTAATTATTGTCTATGGCTTCTGATGGTGTTTGTATCACAGGTAAATTGCACTAACCAAGGACAATACAAGTAGTAAACATCGAACCCCCGTACTCTGATCTACCAATGGACAGGACATTCTCCACAGTTATGTGGAGAGAAGGAACTGACTCTGACATGAACTCTGGTGCCCCATATTTGATCACCTCACCTTGGTGGGGAGGCTTGATGGCACTCAAAAAACGAATAAGCAGGCTACCAAGATGAAAGTTGATAGCCTATGACCATATAGTGGGGGAGGAGGTCCTCTTGGTCTTACCTAGGGGAGGGGAGTAGGGTGAAAGTTGGACAGAGGGAAGAATGGGAGGATACAAGTGATGGGATAACAATTGAGTTATAATCTGAATAAATTAATAAAATTAAAATTTAAAAAAGTTTAATGTTATGAGGCCATGTTTAGTGGACTCTAAATGTTCAGGGAATTAAATGTTTGTGTGATTTCCTTTAAAAGCCTTGCATGTACTGAGATATTTCTGTGCATGTGATTATAGTCTGAGGGACTTTTAGAAAAATACTTGTTTTTAGTTGATTTTCTTCTCTCCTTCTGCCAACAGCCTGGCTTTGCCCTTCGAGAAGAAGTGGCAAACCTCCCTTCTTGTCATGACGTGCTCGCTGATAGTTTTTTCTTGACAATGAGCTTCCTGAGAGCGGGGCCTTATATTTATCAGCTTGTCCCCAGGGTCTTCATGGGAGCTGGCGCAGTAAAGGTTTATTAGTTAGATTTAGTAAAACTTCACTGATTGCCTCCCCTAACAATGTTGTACTTGGAATATTTAACTTAAGAGAAAAATCAATTGTGTGAACTCTCACATGTTAATTATCAGCATGCAAATAGGGGCTGCACATTACAAATAACTGCTATCAAGTTACTGAAGTGAGTCTAGAGGTATTCTGGTGGAAGACACAGGCCAGCAATTTGAGTTATACCTGGATAAATATGTATTTTTGCAATTGTAAAAATATTACTTTTCAGAGAAGCCAGAGCAATTGTTAAAATTCAGGCCACTCTAAGTCATTTTGTCGGTTTTGGTCAACTGTTCTATCAAACCCTGTGCTTGTATAGTTATTAGTGTTCTTGAATTATCTGGCAAGTGCACTCTGTGTGCCACATGTATGTTACTGATGTGTAAAGCACAGGGTGCTCCTGCAGAGCTCAAAGTTTAGCAGGATAAAGCATTGACGTGATGTGGAGCACACACACAGTACCAGCAGAGTATAAGGCAGCACAGGGGAAAAGGGGGACTCTCAAGGGCCATGGGAAATCATAATAGTTGAATTGGAACTTGCCAGGACTTGCAAGCTATTCTCAGGAGAGATGGGCCCCAGTCATGCATGAGTGCTGTCATGGTCTATCAGGAGATGTGTATCTCTTGGCACAGTCTGAGGATGTGCAGGATACAGTGGAAGCTAAGGGGGGAGGAGCACTGATGAGTCAGGGATGAGGCTGGAATGCCAATTTGGAGACTCAGGGTTCTCTTATTTGAAATTGAAGGTTTTTCTTTTTCTTTTTCTAGGCACTGGGAATCAGTTCTCATTTAGTCTCTGTATCAACAGATTTTCAATTTTGAAGGTGGAGAGTGCAGGCAGGCCAGCTGTATGACGTGTGTGTGTGTGTGTGTGTGTGTGTGTGTGTGTGTGTGTGTGTGTACGCACCTGTGTTTCTGTGTCCATGAACACATACACACGTGTACCTGTCTCTTTGTTTCAGGGGGTAGAAACCAGGGTCAGCAGGTTGATAGAGGTGCCATTAAGTACCAAGAAATGATAGGGGAAGTATGACATGGAAGGCGAAAGTAACTGATAGACAGCTTACATAGCAAGGCCAGCTATGTTTACATAAATGCCATCTGCACGGAAGTTGGACAGGACTTGGCTCTCTCTCTCTCAAGGGTGGGAGGTTCCTTCTACAGTCTGTGATTTGCAGTTCTGACTGGCCGACTTACTGGTTTTGAGGCAAGAACTTTACTTTCTCCCAACAACCCAATCTGCTATTTGGAAACTATCTCTTTAAACTATACAAGATCAGTGTCCATTAGTGAGACTTCTCCGCCTCCCCCCCCCCCCAACTCATGTTTCTTCATGGAACTTGTTCTCACATCTGTGTCTTTTCTTCTGCTACCAGGCAGCAATAGCACCAGCCAGGCTTTGGCCCACAGACTTTGCCAGTGTGAGCCAAATGCCCATGCCTTCCCCATTAAGAAGGCGCACTGGTTCCATTGACGCTCCTCTCCTGCCTTGGCTGTAGCAGCTGCAGTGATGGACAGCGCCACCATATATCAAATATGGGACAGACGTGTCGACTAAGTAGCTCACGTTTTGTCAAAACCCAGGGGAGCACAAAGCAGGTGGGAGTAGTCCTGCTTTGGAGTGAGAGGATGCTAGCAAAAGACTTGTAGTGGGTTCACCCAGCAGCTGAAGAATAAGTCTGCATGGCAGAAAGAGTTGGAGACCTCCAGAAGTTGATGCTCTAGATATCTCACATGATTGAAGGTGTAGGGAGTGAGTGAGGTTGAAGAATGAACCCTCACACGGGGAGTCAGGGGGTAAGAGGAGAGGTGAACCAAGAGCACGGGGTGGGTGGGTGGGGTCAGGCTGGTGGCCGTGTCTGTACATGCAGAGGCGCAGAAATACCATGTGCTGGTGAGGCGACTTGAATGACAATGGCTCCCATACGTCTGCATATCTGGTCTCTACTTGGTAGTTGTCAGGGAAGGATGAGGGAGTAAGACCTCACTGTCCCTGGCAGCATGCTTTGAGGTTTCAGAAGGCTCACGCCGTTTTGAGTTAGTCCTCTCTGCTTCCTGCTTGTGGATCAAGATGTGAGCTCTCAGCCGTTCTTGCCACCATATCTTCTTCGCTCAGGCACCAGGGACCCCAACCCTTCGAAACTGTAAGCCCAATTAAACACCTTCTTTTCCAAGTTGTCTTGGTCACGTCTTTTGTCACAGCAAAAGAAAAGTAACTAAGACAGCAAGTAAATTTTTTTTTTACATTTTTACAGGGCACCAGACAAGTGTCCATGCTGAGGTGTTCCTTTTCTGTTTTCTCATTTTTAAAAAATAATTTGGTTTCAGGACATTAAAAATGTCACTTGGCTTCCCTGGGCTCCATTATCTTGCAGTAAATATGAGGAGGTTGGATGTGTTATAACTCCCCAGCATCAAGCTGGGTTCCACAGAAACATTGATTACGTTGGATATGTATCATATAAACTCATTTTGTGTGTGCTCCTTATCATCAGAGCATCAAGCAAACTTTCTCATGGTGCCCTCACCACATTGTCTTCAAATGTTCTCTGCAGAGGGAGACCTGGTGGCACTCAGAGGAAGGACAGCAGGTTACCAAGAAGAGACTTGATACCCTATGAGCATATACAGGGGGAGGTAATCCTCCTCAGGAACAGTCATAGGGGAGGGGAATAAGGGGAAGATGGGAGGGAGGGAAGAATGGGAGGATACAAGGGATGGGATAACCATTGAGATGTAACAAGAATAAATTAATTAAAAAATCCTATAATGTCAAAAAAAAAAAGAATTTGAAAATATTATTTGAGCCTAAGTAAGACTTAATTTGGATTTGACATGTCTGCATGAGAAATTTAAAGATGTGACAGTCAGTTGAAATGCACAGGAAGCAGGAGGACAGGAAGGGAAGTTTATTTTTGGTTCACGTGGTTAATGATGTAACAAAATAGTCCCTCCTTCCCATCTGCCTTCAAGTTTTTCTGAAGCAAACCCAAGGATTGTTTCTGTAGAGGCCAGACAGGGGAAACTTTATCTTGAGGGGAGATATCAAAGGGTGTCAATCATTTGGAATCGGGGAGTGAGGGACGTGGTGGTTTATCCCTGTCAGTTTTGCCATGGAATCTTTTGAAGCAGGGTTTATCTTTGGTACATAAGGATGTGGCAGCAAGAAAAATGTTTTAAAAACATTTATTTTTTTATTTCCCTTGCTCTACCTCTCCCTACTCAGTTTGTTGGGCAACCTTGTAGTGGTGACTTAGTTTCACGTTTATAAAGTGAGGTATTGGTACAGAGAGCTAAACTTTCATTAAGCCCTGCAGTAATACAGGAAGGTACGGAAAGCATTATCTCTTCTCGTTGGGGAAAAAGAGAGAAGTTTCTGTTTTCTACAGCCAAGATGGAGCCACATGAGTAATTAATTACCAACAAGTGGAGCAATTGATTTTCAGCAAAGGGGCAATTCCCTAAAGTTGGGAGGATTCTGGGCAAAGGCAATTTGTACTTATTTCTGCTAGGTGTTGTGGCTTCTGATAGCACTCTAATACGGTTTATCGAACAAGCTCCGGGATCTCCTTCAGTCCCTAGGTAGCTGCTTTAAGGCTTGTTTTGTGGGGTCTCTGGCTTTTGAACTTGTTTAGTGTCGACAGAGGGTTCAGAGTTTTTGACTTTCAAAGATGCATAATACAAAAAAGAAAAAGGTTTTCAAGTGTTTGTATATACTTACTGTGTGTATGTTGTACGCCCATGTGTATATGTTATGTGAGTTGCATACAATGACTTCCAGGTGACTGTAAAGCAAATGATTAAAGTGTAGCTGGAAATTATATTGAGCTCTGTGAGCTTTTGGAAGAGCTCTAGAAGTGATTTGTTTCCTATGTGATTTTCTCTGAAGATGAGTTTATCAAAAAGAAAAATGCACATACATATTACGTTCATCTTGTTCATCTGTAGCCAAAGCAATAAATTAGAAATATCCACGTAAACTAACTTTATGAGCATTATTTTGATGTACTACATATATGACCATTGAATTTTGGTATATTTCAGTCCTTGGAACATGTAAATCATGTCACCTCCTGATTCTTTCCACATGGATTACTTGCATATGAAAACTTAAAAAAAATAAAAAGCAGATTATTTTTCCATCACATCAAATGCGTGCGGTTTTGAACCTGAGAGTGGAGGGTTTCCATCAGACTCCTCTATCTGAAATCTCTGGGTCTATTTCCTCCTTTGCCTGGACTGCTGTTACTGGTAGTTGGTGTTATTTAATTATCTCTGCATTTTAACTGTGGTGTTTACCTTTAATGTCACTCCAGTCAGTAAGTGATTCATTGCATCTGGAACTAAACAACAAGGTTTGGCAGAAAAAGGGACAATGTGTGGCAGATGCATTTGGAACCAGGAGGACAATGGCTTTGAAAGTGGGCCCTAAGAGCTTAGAAATGCAATTATGCATTTATGACTGTCCAAATGGGGACCACAATGACTGGTTCATGGTGAATTTCACAGAAGATGCTGAGGGTTTTGGACAACATGACTGGTATATACCAGAAAGGCACCCGCCCTTCCAGGGGACAGGCAAGCTCTTCGAATTGCAGGCAATTGAGATTTTTATCCCAGTTGGAAAACTCAGCTGCCTAGGTTTCCTCATTTCTGAAATAAGACTAGTAATTTTTGGAGTTGGCATTGACAGGAAAAACCATGTGCCTTCTGCCTTATCAGAAACCCAGCAATGTCCACATGATGCCTAATGAACCACAATGCTACTTTCAAGTGACAAATTAGCCTTAACTGATATTTCCTTTGTCCTCCCTATAAATTATGTAAGGACCATGAAGAAAAAGTGGGATTTTTTTTTGGTTTGGTTTTCCCCTGCAATTAATTGCCTTTTTAAAATTGAAGTGTAAAATTTTATTTCTTTTGAAACATACATGAACACTGCATCTCTAGTACTTTTACTTTTCTCTCTCCTCCCTTCCTGTGTCTCCTCTTACTTCCAAATTAATGATCTCTTCTTTAATCATTATTATTACACGTATACACATATGGATATGCACATATGTATGTAAAACCTATTGACTCCATTTATCGTTGCTAATATGTACATATGTCCTGGGCTGCTCTCTTGGGATTGGACAACCTATGTGGTAGCTCACCACTGGAAGGAACTGATTCGCCCTCTCTCAATGCTCACTGCCTGTAGCATTTCATCAATGGGTAGGACTGTGCGGATTTTCCCCTTTTTGTTCTGGCATGTCAACTGGTATCACCACACCGATCTTATTCAGGCAACCATATTGTTGAGATTTCACGAATACATTTTCCATGCCATTTCCTAGGGAAACTCTCTAGCATCATGCGTTTTAGGCTTCTGGTTCTCATAACCTTTTAGCCCTTGCCTCAATGTTTCCTGAGTAAGGGCTGTGTTAATTTATCAGTTGGGGCAAATAGCCCATGATCATTTATTCTCTACAGTTTGTCCAGTTTATTTTTTAAGTGAGGGAGCACAAGTTCAATCCTCTGCTGCCTTGAGCAAGCATTGCTCATTAACCAGTAGTGCTACTAATATCACCTATGCTCAAGTAGTTTCACAAATAATATCACACGTGAGCTTTGAGAAATGCTGGTGTTCTTGCAGGGCACAAGTTTATGGCTGTGCTTGACAGCAGGGGGATTTTGCCTTTCGTGACATCAGCTAGAGAGAAGTTGTGACAATTCTGGAATCCTCGTGGCCTTCCTTATGTAGCTTGAGTGGTCATTACTCTTCCCGAGGAAAATGAAAGGTCTATTTCATGTCTTAATTTACACTTCTTGGTATCATTACTCCAGAAGTTGTCTGCTTTGTGAGTGTGGAGTCATTTATGCCTTAAGAACAGGCTGCTTCAAACTGGCTTGCAGCAGGATCTTGTTACTGACCTTTTGAGTAAAACCTTTAGAGAAGAGAGAGAAAATCAAATGTCTTGTGTGTGTGTGTGTGTGTGTGTGTGTGTGTGTGTGTATGTGTGTGTGTGTGTGTGTGTGTGTGTGTGTGTGTGTGTGTGTGTGTGTAAATATTGTTCTCCAAAGGAGGCCAGCATGGCTGCATAGTAGGTTTCTGTTGGTGCTTAGAGAATGGCTATATTCTTAGAAACTTCGAACAACACTGCCTTTTTATGTCTTTTTTGTCCTGAATAGCTCATCTTTTTTAAAAATATATTTTATTAATTTATTCATATTACATCTCAATTGTTATCCCATCCCTTGTATCCTCCCATTCCTCCCTCCCTCCCATTTTCCCCTTACTCCCTTCCCCTATGACTGTGACTGAGGGGGACCTTATTTTGAGAGGTCATAATTCTGGATTGACTACTTGAGATCTCCTAAGGCTGGAATCAGGGTGACTGTCCAGCTACATCTCCACCTGGAACTCGGTCCATCTAGGATTATGTAGGCTGTCTGTTGAGGCTAGTTATTTCAGTCTGTATGAGTTAGGACCTCATTTTCTTGTTGAGTTTTGGTTAAGGACTACGCATAGATCCTAAAGACTGCTCTTGGGTCCCAGGCACATGACCCTATCTAGCCACATGACACTATACCCCTTTATAGCCTGTGGGAAAAATCACTCTTAAGGACTTAACCTGATTAGATCAAATCCATTATACTATTTAAAAATTATTTTCTAGTTTGTATATATATGATAATTCTGTTTCTAGTTTCTAGAGGAACCCTCCATATTGATTTCTGTAATTGCTTCATGCATTAGCATTCCTGCCAGTATTATACAAAGGCTCTTCTTTCCCAGTATTCATGTTCCAGTATCCAACAGATCTAGTCTGTTGGGATTGTTTGTGTTCTTGATGAAAGCTCTTCTGATTGGGATGAAATGGAATGTCAATGTAGTTACAAGTGTGTGTGTGTGTGTGTGTGTGTGTGTGTGTGTGTGTGTGTGTGTGTGTGTGCGATGTCTATGTGCCTTTCTCTATTGCTCTCCACTTTACCTTTTGAGTTAGAGTCTGTCTCTGAAAACCTAGAGCTTGCCAATACAATTACTGGCTGGCCATTAAACCCCTGGGATGCTTGTGGCTCTGCATTCACAGCAGTGGAATTATACTGCAAGAGACCATGCCTACCTAGATTTTTGTGTTGATTCTAGGGACCAAATTCAGGTACTCATGCTTATACAGCAAGCACTTTACCAATTAAGCCATGTCCCCAGCTCCTCAATGCAGTTTTACTTTTACATTTGCTCCAATGGCTAAGGTCTATATGGTACTTTCAGTGTTTGTGGGTGTATGTGGAGGTGTATAGGGGTGGGTGGGTCTTGGGGCATGTTGAATTTCTACAAAGATAGGTGGTATGTTTGAGTTTGAGGAAATCACTGGATTCAATCTTTATGGAACAGTCTTTATCCTGCTGGCATTGCGGGCATCTGCCGATGTTTTCTTGCTTCCACACATTTCAATGTGTTCAAGGAATGGACCTAGTCTAGGATATGTTTTTGTCCCTGGAGACTTTTCTGAGACTCAACTGGTTCTACTTTCTTTTAAGAGACTCAGGATGGCGACGGAGTTCAAGGAATTCAGCCCAAGAAGTCTTCTGAAATCTTGAATGTATACTTAGCTTTGGGATCAGTATTTCCCAAATCTGGGACATAGCAAAAGACCTAGCTATGTCTGTTTCTTATCAAAATGTAAGGACTTGTTTGACAGTGTCTTTAGACACAGACATATGCCTTATCAGCTTTTTTTCCCCCTCTGTGAGCTATGGACAAAATTCCTCCAAAGAAGTGAGAAGAGGAAAAGAGGAGTAACCACCACAGGGGCCTCGATTTGTGTTAATCAGAGCCTTGCCCATTCTCCTAAATTATTGTTCACTGCAACCATTCCTTTAGCCTAGGGGGCATCTGTAATCAACTTTTGTTTATTTCTGAATTTTTTTCTTTTGCCCTCAAGGAGATCATTATTTCTATTGTATAAAAATGGTAGCCCAAACATTGGAAGCAATTAGAGTGGATGACAGTGAATACTTTTGTGGTAAAAGAGACAGTGATGCTTATAAACTGGATTTCATTCTTTGGGCTTCTTCCTTCTTCTCTCTGCCATGACACATTCATTTGCTTCCCTTCAGGTACAAAGGGGACACAAAAATGAAAAGGAAGAAAAAAAAATGCTTCCCCTGGTGTATGGAACTGAGGAGCTGTCAAAGGCTCCTAGCAGGGAAAGTGTGCTCCTGTGTATTCAATCACTGAAATTAAGTGTTTTCGAAGGCAGTGCAGTCACGGGTCTATTGCATGGGGAAATAACATGTTGTAGTCCATCACTTAAAATGTTAACCTTGTCTCTTACTAGTGACTGCAAGCAGAAACATGTGCTGCATGCTCGCTGGTTAAATGGCAGTGTGTCAGCTCTGTGAAAAAGGCTAGCATGTATCTGTCAATCTTCAGATTTGATTCTGTGTATGGGAACACAAACACACACACCCATGCACACACATAGTCACACGTACACATATCTCTTCATGTTTCTACTTACCTTTATGTGACTTCTCGACACTTGGTCTATCACTTACTTATTAGAAAATAAGAATTAAATTAATTTCTAGTTTTTAAAAAATTTTAAATTTCTAGTTTTTGAGGGTATATTCTTTGCTATTTTTATTCTAATCCTCATAGTCTTTATTGTCTGAGTTACAGTTAGTTACATTTCATTATACCAACTTCTGTTTTGATTGTACTTCAATACTGTTGGAGTATTCATACGCTAGAATTAGCTCATTATAGGTACCACTCCAACAGTATGAGCTACGGTACACCAGTAACCCACCAAGCCTAGAAGGTTTACATGACAAATATTTTAGTATTTGTGGATCATATCATCCCTATTGTGACTGGGAAGAGTCATAAATGACACATAAGTGAACCGCTAGTTCTATACACCAATATCAAACAGAGTAGGCTACAATTTGGACTATAGAGTGTAGTTTGTACAAAATTATGTTCTACTGGATATTTCATGTAATTCATCTAGTCATACGAAAAATTGATGCCCCCTAGGTCTTTCCTCAGTGTTTCTCATTGCAACATCAGGAACAGCTCTGCAGCAGCATGTGCAAGTGCTGCATCCCGCCGCCCCCGCCCTCCCCCCCTCCCCCCCCCCCCGCACTCCCCCTCCCTCAGCTGCACCCTCCTCCCAGGTCCTGACACCCTGCCTGTCCTTGCTGCACTCTAGGCAAGCCCATTCTTTAGGGTCACTTCCCGCTCCACTAGCCTCTGGCTCTCACTCAGTGTTTCTGCTTCAATCTCTTATCAGAGCTATGTAGCCAGTCACTCACTGTCAATAGTCCCTGCCACCACCCTGACATTTTTGATCCACTTTATTCTGTTTTTTTTTTTTTGTTTGTTTCTTTCAGGGCAAACTATTTATTTTATATATTTATCCATGATCTTGCTTGAAAGTGAGCTTCATGCCATCAGGGGGTTGCTGTGCTTTGTGCCGAGACCAGAGCCCGAGGTGTAATGTGTGCTCAATACATTTGTGTTGGAGGTAGGGATCTATCACTCTGGAGTGGTAGACAAGAAGTCTAAAGGGAGCCTATGATTATTAAGCAAGGTAACACCTGCTGAGTGAGCTCAGTAAATCTCAGCCCTATTATTGTTATTTTCTTGTTAAAGATTGAACATCAAGGGGAGAAGGTAATGTTTCTCTGTATTTTGTTGTTTGGAAAAATTAATGACCCTGAGAGTAAAACACAGTGCCATGCCTGGGACATTAAAGACATTCAGTTATCAGCACGTGAAATGATCTTCAGACATAGAATTCAAAAGAGGCATTATTACAATAGCTATGAAGAGTCAAGTGGAAGAGGAGATGAGGCGCTATGAACTCACTTTGCTTGTAGACTGGGATAGTCCCAGATGTGTTAGTCACTCATATGTGTCAAGTGTTGAACTGGTAGCAGTAATCGTTGGGAAATCAGGAAGGCAGGAGGTTTGTACAAACAAAATGGGAGGCAAAAACACTGCCCAGTTTTCCAGAGAAGAGACAGACTGGATCGAACGGCGGCATGAGTCTCTGCTGAGAGATGCTGTTGGCATTTTTCTGAGTGGGTGAAGTACTGGATATGTTGAAGGACTTTCTTATACCTTTTTTTTTTTGGTTATGGGGGATTGACAAATAGCAAGTAATGAAAGAGAAAAGGCCCAGAAGGACTCCAGGAAGAATAAACTATGCCACACTAATATAATACATTTTGTTCTCCAAAGAGTTGATGGATTCCAGGTCATGGCTCCACTGGTAATCCTGGAGTATGCTGATCGTGGCTCCACTGGTAATCCTGGAGTGTGCTGATCGTGGCTCCACTGGTAATCCTGGAGTGTGCTGATAGTTGGCAGTTCTGCAGTGAACACTTTTTGTTTCATAGTCACTTGAACTTATCTTAGACTGTGCTAATTTATTTGCAGGCCATGCTTTAAAAAAAAGAAGAGGCAATTCATTTACTGAATTTCACCTGTGAGGCCACCTCCCCTATTCCTTTGAGCCCCTTGCATCCTTGTCTGTGTTTTAAATATTGAGCTAGTCACACTTTAGTTACCTTGACATTTGTTTCTTTCTCCATGATATTATGAGCACCTGTAAAACAGGAAGGAGGTCACAATTTTGGGGGAGTTGTTTTCCCATGAACTCACACAAATGTTTTGAATTTTAGTTGGCCAACAGTTTTATTATCACTTAACAATATAATACAGCTGTTGGCATAGTCAAATGTCAAGAAGACTGTAAGTATCATTTAATAAGTGGCATAGAGAGTAATTTATTTAGGAAGAAAACCAATGAAAAATGGAAAGTATTACATAATACAAATGCTAAGTTAATTAGAAAACATGTAAGATATACAACCCACTAATTAAGAATCTATGAGTCCTATTTATGCCATCGTCACAGAATGACTTCTGCGTTGAATGATAAATGATATATCAGATGAAAAGGCAAATACATTTAGTTTCATAACAATTAAAAAGATCTCTTTGTAAAGAAAATGTAGATAGAACTTAAACTTTACATATACTCAAATTATTGTGATTATTCAGATATTTTAAATTGCAGAGTGATTATTACAAACCCGAAGAAGAATTGGCCATTCATTTCTGTGAAACCTGTTTTTTGATGTGCTAGGCATCATGGGTACTGAGGATATAACAAAAGCTAAAAAGCTCTCATGAACCTTCTTGATAGTTTGGTAGGGCCAGGCTAGAATAGGAATACATGCACAGGGTTCTATATAGTGATAGGGATTTTGGAGAGACTAAGGGAGTGTGAAGGGTAGAGAAAATTATTGGCCATAGGGACTTGTATTTTTTGATTCCATGACTTACATGCTGTGCAAGAAGGCCTTCTGGTGAGGCATCAGAATGTGTCTCCCTTATCTTGGTGGGTCAGCTGTGACCTCAGAGAGTCCCTTGCTCCGTCTCTGCCAGCACACTAGCTCAGTTCACACACACAAATAGGCCCTTCCTTTACCTCATGCTCCATCTTGCTGATCAATGACTCCTTTTAAGATAGCTCTCTTGGAGGTGCGAGTCCATTTAAGGTGACAAGGAAGATTTGCAGACGCTGCACATTCCCTGAAGTTCACACAAGTGCTGACATGCAGTAAGAAGAAAACAAATGTGTAAGCTTCCTAGCTGAGGCATGAAACTTTTTGGCTTTTATTTTTATTTGCTTGTTTAGGTTATTCTTGTTGTTTATTGGGGGCTGGATAAAAATGTGAAGGCATGCTCTGTTCAGTACAATTTTTTTCTCTACCTTATGCTTGTAAGGAAATGATTCAGTTAATCCGCAGAATAGAAGTGACTGACTTATCTATCTCCAAGAAGAAAACTAAAGTTGAAATCTGAGCATCTTGGAAGCCATAGAGGAAAGAACTAGTTTCTGTTAGGTGAAAGTGAAGCCTCCATTGACCTATGAGTTCAATACATGACAGTGGGCATCATCTGAACCAGAGGCATCCTACCCATATCAACAGAACAGTTTCATGTGTATTGACAAAGATCCTTGTGTTAATGCTGTCAGCAGTGTTTTCTTATTGGCTCAAGGAGTGGTGGGTTAGAGAGTGAATATATTAAAAGAGGAGCCATCTCCAGTTGTCCATCGGCCATTACCCCAAGAGCATTGTATTTAGAGCAATCCTACCAACACTGTTTATTGTAAAAATGGAGAACTACAATTCTTATGGCAGCAGGGTTGCCAGGATGGGTGACATTGAAAGTTTGCCATCATGGTCATATGTTGTTCTTCTTCTCCAGGTACCCTGTTAAATAGTTAAGGCTACATTCACGTTTTTGACCTTTGAATACTTGGTCCTCATTTTATACAAAATCACGAATTGTCAGTATGAATGTTCACTATGCCTTTACTATGCTAAATAGAAATTTAGCCTCCAAGCCACTTGAGCCTTTGAAGAATTAACACTGATGTTCATTTGATATAAACTTGAAGAGAAAGAAAATCGGAGCAAGCTATAATAGTGAAAATGGAGGATCCAAATCTCCTTTGCCGGCACAAAGCTAGACAACAGGAAAACAAATGTGAACGAGTACAGACCAAACCCAATGGTTTGAGAGAATGCAGCCTTTTTGTTCAAATCCAGTGGGTTGAGAAGGTGCAGTGTTTTTGATAATTTAGGTTTGAGCACCCATTTGTTCATACATTTTATTAGGAAGGTGTGTATGTGTGTGTGTGTGTGTAAGTGTAGTATATGTATGTGCTTGTGTACGTTCTATGATGTCTTGTCAGAACGATACAGAGAAAGAATGACTAAAGTTAAAATTTGAAACATATAGTTACAGAGAAAGAGGCCAGACTTGAGGAAAGACATGGATGTCATAATGCGGTGAGCAAGGCGATATTTTAGGAAGCTCATCCCAGGAGAAAACATAGGAGCGAAAGACCTCAGGTGGGAATTGGCTTCATGTGATTGAATGCAATAGCACCTCTCTGTCCTCAGTCTCAAAATGGAAATGACAACACTTGATCTTCTCATCCTCTGGCCTAGGACTGGCTGGGACAGTTTCAGAAAGGCTTCCGGGCCAGGCTCACTCCAAGCTGGATAACAGATATCAGAGCTAATTGTAGCAATTTAAAAATGTTCTCTAATCGATGGACGACACCATGGAATTGTTTTCCTTTGATGTTCTTAAGTACCTAATTAATGTCTGGTTGATCCAGATTTTTTTTTTAACTGAGTGTCACGAGCTTTCACTTCCTTTGTAGTTCTGTGGCCAGGCTGTAGATCTCCTCGGCAGACTAATATGTAAGCTTTGTGTCGCTCAAGTGTTTATATGCCTTTGAGTCTACGCACACCATCTGCCTATCTTAATTCTATTGGGTGACCCAGACCACAGATCTGGAGCCTGAGTGTTGTTTAGGAAGAAAGGTGGATTTTTTTTTTCTTGAGATCTGTATTTTTCCATTCTGGATCTTGTCTTGATTGGCCCTACAGACTTGAAGGTAGATTGTCCTCTGAGATCACCTCAGTGACAGGGCTCTACTCTGTCTCCTGAACTTTTGCTTCGCTAGTTTGTGGTGGCACCGGGCGGGGGTTATCTGCATTTTACTAAGTGCTGAGCTGAGAAACACTGAAACATCATCTGTACAGTCAAAGGAAAGGAGGTTGTCCCAGTTGTTCTGTCTCTGGTACAGAAACCCAAGCCTTTCCAGTTCTTCTAGTGAGGACTGGATGACAGTGTGGATAACCCGGTCCACCCAGCTTTGTAGCTATGATATAGCTGTCTCAGTCTTGACAGCTTTTTACCACTTTAATCCCCCCACCCCCACTTTCCTCCTGCTTGCCTTCCTTCCCTTTTTCTGTATTGATATGAATAAAATAAAGGTTGGTGCAGGCTTGGAGTCCCAGCCTTTTTTTAGGAGACAGGGTTGGGAAAATTGTAAGTTCCAAGCCAGCCTGGGTCACTTGGTAAGACAGTTTCAAAATAAAATGTACAGACTAGGCTGTAGGTACAGCTCAATGAACACTTTCCCAGCAAATAGAAGGCTTTAGGGTCAAACCCAACTACTATAAAATTATTCAACTGGAGGGGACAAGTTAGCTTTCAGTCTTCCAGACTATGGACAGATCATAGTGATCCAGCTCTTCGGGCTTCCAACTATCTCATCCATATTCTGTTATAATACACCTTATATATTTACATTTTTTAAATTGTGGAAACCCTTCAACTTTTATTTCTCTTTTGTAGATGTAGAAAATGAAAGGCCATGCTTTACCCAGCCCCACAGCCTGATGGTGATTAGGTTAGGTCTTCATGTTGGAACTATTGACCCCTGGGGATCAGTATCCTCCTTTGGAAAGTATACTACCTCTTCTAGAAACACACTCCTGAATTATCTCTCAGAAATACTCTACGGCACAATTCTCTACATAGGTGTAATTATTAGCATTATGAATATGCACTACCTTTCTTAATGATCATTTCTCATCTGCCTCTAACCATCCATGAGAGGACTTCTTAGGTGCATATGTGGAAAGAGCTCAGACTTTCCATTAGGGTGGAGGCTTAATATGACAGTAACTGTACAGAGGCACACAGTTGCCAATTCTCTTCCTGGAAAAAAAAATCACCTTTTCTGTTCTAAGCTTTAAATGTCAGTCACTCGAGAACTGCATAAGGCATGTGCTAACGACCTAGTCGTGTGCTGAATGCCACTGTGACTTTTATGCCCCTTTTTTTCCCCAAGCATGTGGCCACAGATGAACAAGAAGGCTGAAAGTTCTGGGATGAGACCTGAAGACTGAGGGGGCAAGGGATGATTCTCCTCAGCCCTGCCCTTGGACCTCCCCTTAAACTACTGGTTTCTTATTCACTTGTCTAAAGTCAGTCTTCCTCTCACGATTTAAGTCAACTTTGTTCAACACCCAGCACTAAGCAGAGAGGAGAGGAAACAATAATGGCAAAAGAGGGCCTCACAGGAGGGTATATCTGGGCACTCTGGAAGAGGAGTGTTCCTATAAAACAGGGACTCATGGTGGCAAGGCCAGTAAAAAATGCTATCAATTACATAATGCAAAACCTCATCCAGGCTATTCATAGTGTGTGTATGTGTGTGTGTGTGTGTGTGTGTGTGTGTGTGTGTGTCCAAGATTCAATACCTGTCTGTAAAAATAAGATATGGAATCAATTATGTCCTGTTAGGTTCAAGAGAACCTGCACTGAGGAAAAAAGGACAAATTCTAGGAGCTGACCAGAATGGCATAGCTTAACCTCTCTCATACTTTTCTTCTATTTGGGTTGGTTGTCCAAGGAGAAGAGGGCGACTTATTATTTTTGTCACTGTAGCATTTAACATTTTCCATTGTTCTCTGTGCTATCCAGTTTAAGAATCAAGCAAAATCATCTCTTTTCCAGGGCAACTTGTCCTTCCAATTCTGCCGAAGGTGGTCCAGGCCTCACAGTTGGTTTCCTCAAAGAGTGCCACACGATGGCGACAATGTCACAGTGGAGACCAGTCAGCTGCTCCTGCTAGACGTGAACACCAGCTTCCTGAACTCACTGCACATTCGAGGTCTGTGGAGTTTGAACAGCAAGTAACACCGACTTCTGTTATCCTGTCTTTCATAGGTTGTGGGAGGGAGGGAGGGTCAGGTCTTGAAGAAGTTTCAACATTTGATTGACAATTTATTTTGAAGCCAAATTGAGACTTTTTTTTTTTAATGAAAAGGAAGAAATAGAGAGCTTCAAAGTAAAAGGCTATTCTTTTCAGCCCTTTCAAAACTCAGAGCTTAATTATTTTAATTTCTTTCAAAAAACAAGAAAGTTAACAGTGTTTTTCAGGAGCAGCTGCCTGGCCCAAGCTCTTTGTAGTCCCGCTTAGCCAGGGCAGCCCCCACAATATAGCAAATGCCTTGAAATTGGTTAATGCTGCTGCCTTTGAAATCCTCTGCCAAGAAAGCAATGTCTTCCTGCTTTTGCCCCGTTGTGGTTTTGACTTCTGGGTCCCATGGAAAGTCATATAAATAGGCTTCCTTAGTGCAAAACCATCCACATAGCTCTAGGGTGTAGGAAGTTGGAGAAGCCTGAGAATTCAAATTTCGACTCATCTACCATGTGGTCAGGCCAGTCATTTCACCTCTTTGTATATTTATTTCCATATCTGTTCAATGATCATCAGACACACTGCCTACTTCAGGGGGTTGATATTAAAAGTGGTCACTAAAGTGCCTTTTCTCATTGTCAAATGAAGACTGTATGTGAGACATGCTGAGTTGTAGATGCCTATAAAACTTGAGGCTAAAACACCACTATGTACTATAAATGCCTGGAACACCAGTGCATGTACGCATTCTTGTTTGAGTAAGAGTATATCCATGTAACCAAACATTTGGACCAGGGTTAGCTAAAGCACTTTGTTATCTGTTTTATAAAGACTGAATCAAGTATTTTTTTCTCATCAATTATTGTGACATTCTGCATTCTGGAAACTATTTTTATATTTCTTTGGTGCCAGGAGAGAAGTTTTCTGTCAGGTCAGTTAATTAGTGCCCTTTAAGAGTGGGAGAATGTCTGCCACATTAGGTTTTTGCCCTGTCTTTGTACTTTCTCTATGTATGTATATATGTATGAATGTTGTATGTATGCATGCATGTATGCAGTTCAGTAACTTTGGGAGGCATGAATGTATGTGGCTTAGTGGCTCTGGGGAGTATATATGTGTGTATAAATGTATGTGTGTATGTATGTGACTTAGTGGGTGTGGGGAGTATGTAGGCATATATATGTGGGTCTTAGTGGCTATGGGATGTGTGTATGTGTGTGTGTGTGTGTGTGTGTGTGTGTGTGTGTGTAAGTATGTGGCTTAGTGGCTATAGGGAATGCCAAAATGACAGTCACTGTGAATATCCTGAAGATTAGCAATGACAAAGCAAAACTAGGGACTTACAATTGCACCTCAAAGCTTGCCTGCTAAGCTTTAAACTTAGAACCCAAATTCAGCCAGAGGATGGGATACGCTGCAGCTGCTCAAGGACCTTGGCCTTTTGTGGATACCACCATTTTGGAGTAGCTTTCTGATGTAAAGTCCTGGATTTCTAAGCCTAAGATCTGAATATACCCTTGTTTTCTGGTAGTGTTTAATCGAGAAATTGTGTTAAAAGAATAATATACAAAAGAAGAGACATCAGGTGGGCATCGAAGGGTAGAAGGAAGGACCGCATGCAGCAAGTGTACAGCCTCCCCCTACAGATTCCCAGGTGCAAATGACCCACACACTTTATCTCCACTCTTGGTTTCCCACAGTCTTCTTAGATTAGACAGTCTTCCGATGTTGTGTAGAATCAATGAGCTATATTTGGAAGTGCAGACTCCAATTGTAGGGAAGAGAATGGAAGAATAAGGAGTAGGTATCGAGTGTGCATGAGTTCTTGGCGGGGAGGAGAGTTGCCTCCAGAGAAACTGAGATTTTTATCATAGAGACATGAGTTGTGCATCTAGAAATAATGAGAACAATGAAAAGACACAGATCAAGGTTTGTTCAACAGATAATTTATGAATGCTCATTAACTGGCCTGAGAATTCTCTGTGATACAAGAAGTGAAGAAAGCCATTAATACTTAATGTCAGTAACAAGCAGTGGTATCAAGGAGAAAATAACTAGGGGAATAAATGTGACAGGCTAACATTTCTCTTTCTAAAGCTGATAGGTAGGGGCAGCAATGTATATTGCCAAGTGAGTAATTGGGCTGGTCGGGATATGTGATTAGAGCTGAGTTTTGGAGAGGATTCAGAGCAAGCCGTTTTTGAGGTGTGATAATAGTGCAGGTCAGTGAAATGCTTGTTAGCAAAACGTAAGAAAGAACCCAAGTTCCATTTTCAGAACTTACATGAAAATGCCTGGTGTTATGACATGCACTTGTAACTCCAGTGCCAGGGAGACATACACAGGCAGATTCCTGGGGCTCTCTGGTCAGCCAGTTTCCCCTAACTCATGCGCTCCAGTGCATGAGGCACCCTATCTTAGTGAAGGCACATAGCATTTCTAGGAATAATAGCCACAGCTGACTTCTACATGTACCTACGTTCATCTGAACATGCCCTCGTATTCTCATACATGCATAAAGGGGATTATGCTATGTAAAATGTAACTTTTATTCACCTGATTCAATTGTTGTCTTAGAGGCTTACTGCCTCTGTCTGCTAGCCTAGGCCTAGTCCTGGAAGCTTCTAGCCTCCATACAATCTAATCTAGGCCTAGAATATTTCAGCCACTGAGACTTACTAGTGAATAAGATCTCCCTTTCTTGTTCTTTTTGAACTCTGGCTGTCTGTTCAACTCAGTTGTTCTGGCTCAAACTCCTCTCCAAGCTGACTGATTCAAACTGGCTTCTCTCACCTTCTGACTGAATTGCTCTGCTTGGCCTCAGACTAACTCTAGCAATCTGTTCTAATTTTCTGGCTCCTAATCTGGCCTCATCTGTTTTCACTTGTGTCTAGCTTGCTCTTTCTACCATGTATCTCTGTAAAATTGTCCGAGAAAAGCTGCCTCCCCTTTCTGTCTTTCTGTGCTGTTCTTTTTTTTTTTTTTAAAGTCATCTCTTTTCCCTTTCTTGTCTCATGAGAGTTGGACATAGCCTATTCTGTCAAATATTTCTCTGATTAGTTACTTTGTCTGCCTCTCAATTAGACATCATTTCCAAACATGGGCACTTCCTTCCACAAACTAACCTTTACTTTCAGTGTTAGGGATTAAATGTGGGTACTAAGAGCATGGTCTGCATTCTAGCCACATCACGCAGACCTAGAAGGTCTTTGGGTGTGATCAGAGCAGCTATGTTGCTGAGTTAAAATTCCTCTACAATGCTGTTTATTTCAAACTTGTGTTTTGATCACATGAATGATCAAAGTTAGGGGAACTCCCCCACCTCATATACTGAGATACATGTTTCTAGTGGCCAGCCTAATGACAGACATCACTGTTTGTTTCACACACTACACCCTATCCACCAGTGATTTCTGCTATCTCAAGCCTCACTTGGTTTTTCATACAACTACACTTAGAGCTATACCATTTTAGCCTTGGTCACTGTATATTTTGGCCTGAATTACTACAAATGGCCTCTAAGTTGTCCCCAGTGCTTCTAGTTTTTTGTTTGTTTGTTTGTTTCTTATTAGCAGAATTCCAATTTCATCTGTAATTGCAAGAGAGCTAAAATGCTGTGTGTTCTGGCTTCCTTTTTGTTTGGGAATAGTCTTGTGCTAGCACCTGGCCAGTGAGATCCAAGAGGAAAATTACATGGGCTATATGGGAAGTTGACAGCTAACTCAGCCATTTAATGATCATTAGGTGATTTGGTAAGGACGCGGAAGAAGGAACATGAAAGAAACTTGGGACCTTGGTGGCTCTGGAGTTGTAGTAGTATTGGTCTTACAACTTTAAAAAATTATGATATTTTATTCCTTCTTTGAGAATTTCACATATTCATGCAATGCACTTTGATCATTCAACTCCTTGCTCTAACTTCTAGATACACTACCCAAATCACAACTCCTCCCAGGGCCCTGTTCTAATAAGCCTCTGAGTCTAAGTAGACAGCGCATGTGTCCATGGGCATGGGACCAGCCAGTAGAGCACGGGTGACCTACCCGGGGATATGACCCTGAAGAAAGCTGACAGTCCCTGGCACGGCAGCCAGCGTCATTCTATACCTTCTGAGCTAGGAGTGGGGTCTCAGAAGCCCCTCCCCACTCTATGTAGAAGAAAGCCTGCTTTTGAAATAAGCCATTTGGATGAATAATAAGATTTCTTGTACAGAAACCATTGCAGTTTGACTTCTGTGCAGTATGCTAAGGTTAACCCTACCAGTGTTAGCTGTGCCTTCTGAGCATTTGTCACATCCTATTGTTGCTTCTATCTTCAAAAGCCTATTATGACTTCATGTCTCACCAAGGGTAAAACTCAAAGTCTTTACTATGTTTTAATTTTAATTTATTATAACTTATTCAGATTATATCCAGAGTGCTATCCCCTCCCTTGTATCTTCCCATTCCTACCCTCTTTCCCTCCCTCTTCTGCCCTATTCCCCTCCCCTAGACCTCTGAAAGAAGGGGACTTCCTCCCCCACCATATGGCCACAGCCTATCAGGTCTCATCCAGATAGCCTGCTTCCCCTTCCTCTGTGTGCTCACTAGTCCTCCCCACCAAGAGGAAGTGATCAAATCGGGGCCACCAGAGTTCATGTCAGAGGCATTCCCTGTGGATAATGAGCTTATCCATTGGCTAGATCTAAACAGGGGGTCTAGGTTTGCTGCATGCGTTGTACTTGGTTGGTGCAACAGTTTGAGCAGCCCCCCCCTGGTCCAGATCTGTTGGCCTTGATGGCTTCTTTGTGGAGCTCCTGAACCCTCTGGGTCCTTCCACTCCCCCATTCTTCCATACCACTCCGATTCCAGCAGCAAGTCCCAGCATGTTTGGAACCCCAGCTTCTTCCTTGGTCATATCACCCTTACTCACTCCAAATAAGCATTCTGTGAATACACCTGCCCTTAGACCTTCACCCTTAACACCCTTTCCCTGGAACATTGTGCTCGGGATTCATGTAGCTGGCGCTTCATGTTCGTATGCTCTGTGAGAAACTATTAGTGTATCACAAAGGCCTTACAGGGCATCTTTCCCCAAATTGCAATGAACACTTTGGTTATTCTCTATGTGGTTTTGGTTTTCTTTATTTATAGTTTCATTATCACGTGCCATATTTAAAATTTTATTGTTGGTACGAAGTATGTTTCTTCTCACAGAATAATCCCCATGCAAAGAAATTCACTAACTTGTTTGTTGTTTTTTAGTCAGGATTTAGAACAGAGTGGGACAAATGATAGAGGCTCAGAGGCTCTGAGGTGATTGTTGCATGAGTGGGCAAGCAAACGGTATACACTTCTGGGCAAATCAATTGCATATATTAAAATAATTCCTGACTTCTTGAATATTATCTTTCCCAGTTAGTTTATTTTCAGTCTCTTTATTTCCATGATAATACATGAATGTCCATGTATGCACACATGTATGCATGTCTGTATTAAACATATGTTTACATATACACACATACACAGACACACTCACAAATGTGTACACATATATAATTATGGGTTCACAACAGCATAAAATCCTTTACTATCATATTTTTCTGCTTCCAGAATATGCAGAGGACAATATTTAGTGGTGAAGAACTCTAGCACTCAATATGTAGCTTATATTTTACAACTCAGTTTTGATCCATAGTATATATGAAAATATCACCAAGAGTTACTAAGTCTCTGAATGTCTTTATGTCTTCTATTTTTCATAAACAGGCATAGAATCAGAAAAAGAGCTGAGTAAAACTTTCTTTCTTTCTTTCTTTCTTTTTTTCTTTCTTTCTTTTTTTTTTTTTATTCCATCTGTAGTCTGGGGTAACCGAGGAAAAACTGTCAAGCCCTGAACAGTCCATCAAAAGACTTTGGGGAGCCAAATCTGAAATGCTATGGTACATGTATCCATACTGTGCCCAGAGGCAGGGTGTCCACGCCAGCTTTGTTTTTAAGTCACTCTCTACATTAATTCTGAGAGTGTTTAACTGAACCCAGATCTCACTGATTTGGGTAAACTGGCTGGCCCGTGCCTGCCTGGATTCTCATCTTCGCCTTCTCAGTGTTGTGGGTGGCAGATGTACCCTGCCATGCTTAGATTTCTTTGTGGGTGCTGGCATTTGAACTCCTGCTTGTGTAGCAAGCACTTGACCAACTGAACTATGGCCCCCATACCCCTTCTTTTTTTTTAAATAATAACACATTTTTATTGAAAATTAAAAATAATTCCTATTACATCTCATTTTCTATCCCATCCCATGCATCCTCCCATTCCTCCCTCCCTCCCACTTTCACCCCAATCCCCCTTCTCTATGACTGTGACTGAGGGGGACCTCCTCCCCCTGAATATGGTGCTAGGGTATCAAGTCTTTTCTTGGTAGTCCGCTATCCTTCCTCCGAGTGCCATTGGGCCTCCCCAACAAAGGGACATGGCCAAATATGGGGCACCAGAGATCCTGTGAAAGTCAGTCCCCAGTCTCCACTTAGCTGTGGAGAATGTTCTGTCCCTTGGCTAGATCTGGGTAGGGGTTTGATGATGACTGCCCATTTTGTCCATGGTTGGTGCCTTAGATCAAGCAGAACCCCTGGGCTCAGATCTAGCCATCATAATGTTCTTCTTGTAGGTTTCTAGGACCCTCTGGGTCCCCCTACTTGCCTATACCCCTTCTTTTAATTATTCTTAAATTGTATTGAAATAAGCCAGATTTCTGTGATAGAGATAAAAGATTCAGATATATCTACTTTTGCTTTATTTTATTTCGGAGTGCAAGTACTTTTGCCTGCTGAGCTATTTTGCTGTCCCTCTTCAGTATTATTTTAATTCTAATTTGAAAAACATACAAATTTTCATTTATTAGCCATCGCTACTTCTCCTCAGCCCTCCATCTCCCATTTTTTATACTTTTGAGGCAGAGTTCTTAGCCAAAGCTGGGTTCTAAATTCCTATAGCTGAAGAGGGCTTTGACTTTCTTTTCCTTCTGCCTCTTGCTCCTCTTGCTGGGATTATAGGCATGCGTCCCATTGAAGTGCTGGAGATGGAAGCCTGAGTTCTCCCTTGGCTGAGCATGTGCCCAACCCCCACCTTTTTTGTTTTTAGTTATTAGGGATACTGTTAAACACAAAAGAGAATTAATCAGTTATTACTAATGAGATGGAGGTGGAAATAGGCATATTGCCTTCATTTCATTAATTATACTTTTTGTTCTTTTATGTTAAGATGCTCCATAGCTATAGGCATTTCTGAATTAAAACTTATCATTTTTATTCCAAGTAATTATGAGGAGCAATAAAAACAAAGAAGGAAAGTTGCTCTCTTTCAGAGCATTGTGCGTCCCAGGCAAGGCTCCTCTGCAGTTGAGGAAACAGTCATATTTCCTGAATGAGGCAATGAATCTCTTTCTCATCTGGTGGTCAAGCAGCTTGATGTTAAGTGGCTGAGAGACAATAATTAACTAAGAGTTAATTAGGGAAGGATAGAACGTCCTCATGATGTAAGAGCCTTTGTGTCTCTCTCTCTCACACACACAGAAAACTATGATAAATATGAGTTAGTGGATATGCTAATCTGTTTGAGTATCCAGTATGTATTATGTGTATATAAATGTGTGTGCGTATATATGTACACAGATAATGAAAGCATTCTATCTTATTCTGTAAATCCGTACAATATAAGAGATGACATTTTGTAGTTTCTTATTTCTCACGTTGCTATTTCTTTAAAGTGCTTTGACCAGAAGCTTGCTTCCGATTTCCATTGATGGTTAGTAATACACTGCTTGCCCTTAATGTGATTTTCTATTTCTTGGTCTACTGGTGTATACCACGACAGCTAAATGCTTGGCAGGCTTTCGAGCTAGAAGGAACTGAGTTAGACGCAGGCCTCACCATCCACCATCTCTGTGACCTTGGTTAAACTAAGAGCCTCTATAAGCCTTAGGATCCCTCTTCCTGGGGCAGTACCCGATTATAGTGACTTCAGAAGTCACAGCAAGAGCAAGCATTTGTGACTGGAGTGAGGTAGTGTTACTATGCACTCCCGAGGCCATAAGGGATGTTTTGAGTTAAACGAGGAAATATTTTTTAAAGCCATTAGTTTTTGACAGAGCCTGGTCCAGAATACGAACTCAATTAACATTAGTTGTTTCTTTTGGACTAACAGAGATAACAGAAGAGATGGCTGAGAATCGGACCGAAGTTAAAATTTTATTTACAGATAACAGCTGCTTCTCTATATAAAGCAAACTGGATTACTGAAAGAATTAGCTGGATAATAAAGACCTTGGATTGCTTTTGCCCCTGTTATCTTCAGGATGTACACTGAAGTGTTTTTTTGGTTTTTTCTTTCTTTCGTTCTTTCTTTTTTTTCTTTGCAAGAGAAGAAAGGAGAGGAGGCAGAAAGAGCAGCATTCTCATCTGGCTGCCTCCTTCCTCCTTCCTCCTTCCTGCTTGGACCTCATGGGTCACATGGCTTCTCTGGTGTACCTGGGGATGGGGGTTTCATTCCTTCTAAACTTGTTTTTACTTCACAGCCTTAAGGACACACAGATTTTTTTTGGATGTATTATATTCAGGGCTTGTGCTTTATAAAAATGATTATTGCTGGCATATTAGGATGAAGCATCATTTCTTTTTTAAAAAATGTAATATTTTATTAATTATTTGAGAATTGCATGTGTACACATAATGCATATTAATGAGGTTCAGTATGTATCACTCCCTACAATTCATTCCAGATTCAACTTCTTCTCCAGACCCTCTCCCTGCTGCATGCTCCTTTTGAGTCCAATTAGTGTTACCCATATGGTGTAGAGCCAATGGAGCATGGCGATCCCTAAAGAAAATGACTCCCTTTCCCCTAGCAGCCATCACCTCCAATAGCTCCTCATCTGGGGTGGGGGCTTGGGCGCCCCTCCCCCTTCCACGATGGAATCTTGACTGGCTTACTTTGTACAGATCATATGCAGGTGACCACCACTGCTGTGGGTGTAGGAGGGCAGTGCCATTTCTCGATCCACTGTAGAGCCCGTTGTCCAATGTCTTCACCTGTGGAAAGGTTTCGAGGATTTTTAGAGTGCAACATCAAGCTGTGAACTCAGCATGCCTTTTTACCCCAGATGTGTTGGTTAGCTTTTTGTAGTACCTGAAAGAAGAACATAAGTGGAGGAATACTTTTGATTCATGGTTTGAAGTATTTGTCTATTGTGCTAAGGGGGAGCTAACAGAGCAACTCACATCAGGGCCAAGAGGCAGAGAAAGGAGAAGAGGGCATCGCATAGTCTCCAATGTATTCCTCTAGTGACCTAGGGCCTCCTACAAGGTCTTACTTTCTATGTCTTACCACCTGTATGTGAATACATCAAGGGACTAGCCCATTCCTCAGGTCAGAGTTGTCAGTATCTAATTGTGTCAGTAATGATCACACACACACACACACACACACACACACACACACACACACACACACCTTGAAATCTACTTTATTAATCACAGCTCAATTAAGTTGACAGTCAAGAATAAGCTTCTCTCCAGGGATTGTAGCCTTCTTTGCTCCTTTCTGACACTGACCTAGCCTCAAAATCAGTTGGTGCTTCAGGCCCACATCACAAGGGAGTGATCTGGACACACTGCCAAGATAGCTTCCATGACAGCATGGAGTTTTTCTCATATTGAAACATTCTGTAATGTTTCCTTTTGAAATAGGATGGCTTGGTCACCACAAGATGTTCTGAAGCCAGCCACATTTGTTCCAAGGTGGCAAACTTAAAATAACTTACCTATAAATTGCCTGCGAAAGAAGAGGGAATTACTCCCTTTCTTGGTCAAAACATGGCTACCCTTGCTGCAGAGGATGGGTAAAGATAAGTTGACTCACCAGTGTTGGGACTGTGTGCGTTTGGGTAAGTGTGCTTACCCCTGCATAATGACAGCTCTCTCACACTGGTAGAGAGAAAAGTGGCTTGTCGTATGTTTCTGCCTGAGGATGAGAGCAATGAAGGACAGGGAGATTGTAATGCCTACCCTCGCCAGCAGGTATTATAAAAGGTCCTAAGAAGAAGCTTGATGATGCATGCACCAGAAAGTACTAATGAGCAGTTGTGAACACTGCCTGTAACTTCCTTTACAGCAGATGTCTTAGCCTATCAGCCTTTTCCTGGTGATGGTTTATGTAACTCTGTAAGGCTAACTGGACCACTGACAGAATTTATAATCGACTTAGAACTTGATTCAATTTGTATTTGTGTACATGCATGCGTGTTGCAGTGTATGCTTATGCATGTGTATGTGGAAGTATGTGTGTGTGTGTGTGTGTGTGTGTGTGTGTGTGTGTGTGTGTGTGTGTACATAAATGCGTGCTTGCATGCATAGCATGGGGCTGTCAGGTGTTGATCCTTGACTGCCATCTTGTTTGAAACTGAGTGCTTTATGGTTTGATGCTGAATATGCTAAGTTACCTGGTCCACAGTGTTCTAGGGATTCTCTTGGCTCTGTTTCTTATTTCACTTTAAGGACACTGGGCTGAGGATGGGCACTGCCATGTCTGGATTTATGTGGGTTCTGGGAATCTGACCTTAGGTTTGAATGCATGTACAGTGATTATTTTCCCTACTGATGTATCTTCCCAGCCACAACTGTTTACAAGTATGACATCAGATGTTTTTTCTTCCTTTGCTTGTTGTGGAAGATTATAAAGATCTAGGCTATAAGCTAAGTATAGGAAGAGCCAGAACTGCTATTGTCCATCCTGACTGAAAACACCCATAGACTTCTGGGAAAGTATTAGATGACCAAATAGATGTTGAGTGAACTAATAACTGAGTTTCTTACTTGAAGAGAAAGGTTAATGCTAGCTGTGAATTTTTGATAGCCAACGTCCTTCCTGGTACCCTCACATGTTACTGGATTCATCCAGACAGTGACCAATTTCATTTGCTATTTGTGTCTCAGGAGATCAGAGACAAAGGCTTTTTTATGTGAGGGACACTTGCTTCTAAAGCCCGTTATTTTTTCCAATCAGACAATGGCTTATATTATTTACTTCCAGAGCACCGTCCCAGACACACTTGATTAGCCATAAATGAAAGATAATCCGTTGCTGTGAGAAAGGACATGCTTTCAATAGATAGGCAGACAGACAGATAGATGCTTAACAATTTACAGTTTATGTCTTGACAACTTGGATATTATAATATGAAAAATGCCACTGAAAAGGGCCAGTCTATTCCTAGCACAGTATTTTCAGTAATGAAAGATAAATGTCTCAAAGTTCCTTACTTAAAACCCTTCATTGGCTTTCCATTAGCCCTTCAGTTCAAATCCAAACTTAATATGGCTTACAAGGTCCTTCAGGACTTGGCCTCTCCTTACCTTTCTGTGTCATTTGTTGATTAATGATCCCTAGATCCTATTCATCCCAGATAGGAAGGGAGCTAGAAGTTTGGGCTCCTTATGTAACCAGGACTCTTGGGCAGATGAAACTATGAGACTAAATATTTTTTTTGCCATTGTTTCTTATGCACTGTGTAATATTCACAGGTTCAGATAAATGCAGAAGTTCTCATAGTTTCAAAATTATTATATAGAAAACTTATCCCTGATTTCCAAAACAGCAATGCTTATAGCTGAATCACAGAATTATCTTGGGAAGACATTTAAAGAACAGCTTGCTTAGAGAAATGTAGTCACTTGCAGGGTGGACAGAAATGTGATAGGGTGAGTGCTTAAGGAATGCTAATAGGGAAATGGAAGAAGGCTGAATACATTTGGCAGGTAGGGAGGCTTCTCACAGGGAGGGGCAGAATTTTGGGGCAAAGACAGGTTTTATTTTTGTCTTTGTTTCCTTTTGAAGTAATTTTCCTTGTGAGGACTTCGGCTGCTTAGGAATCCATGGAGTAACTGAGAGCCTTGAGCACTTAGTCGTGAGAGGGGAATGAGGTATATGACGGTTTCCTGTGGCTCTAAACGGAATCAAGGTTTAGTTAACTAATTATTGACAGTTTCTGGGATTACAAGCATTTATTTATATCTGCATTTCAGCTCCTTTAAAGATTTACATATAGTTCCGCAAATATGTTTACACTTACAATTATTATAGAGTTGATTCAGGAAGAAGGTTATCTGGTTGAGTTTTCTATCTTGTAGAACATGTAAAAGTCTAAGTGAATTATAGCCTTTACCTCCTTTCTCAGCTGTCTGTGAAACAGGCCAGTTCACTACATTAGGGTGTTTTCATTTACCTGGAGCAGTTCAACTCCACTGTAGTTCCTGGAGGTAGACACTGCATGATTTTACATTTTATTTCAACACCTTGGAGAAGGACTAGGAAATAAAACAATAAATATTTATTGGATGAGAAAGGGAATTGATCTATAGTTCCAAGTTTGTATTTACTTTCCAGCTTGTTTTAGATGAAAGGATGAATGACGAGATTGTGGACATCTAAAACCATCCCATAACTTACTGGAACCACAAGGAACACCTGCAGTTGTTAGTATCTGGTGTCCAGCCCACTGCATCTAGGTATAGAGTGACACCTTCCCCCATCTATAAGTTAAGATAGCTGCACAGGCAGCTCTGACATGAATAGGTTTGAGAATGAGCCTAGCACAATAAAGGGAGCACCATCAAGTTGTCAGCACTACAAGGCAACTAGCACAGTGCCACTGTTCTTTTCCCAATGGCCATTTGACTTGTACCAAGAGCAGTAGAAGCTATACTGGGCACATTGAATGGGCTTCTCCTGAGCACAGCATCTTAAGTTGGCTGCAGTTCTTTATCCTGTCGGGGAAATCTAAACTGATGAAGACTGTTTCTTCCAGCTGCTATTGTTTGTGGCTGTGAGTCAATGATTTTATTTCAGATACGTTTCCCCCCTCTGTGGTAGTCGGAGTCACTGCAACACAAGGCTAATTAAGGAATTGGTATGTGGTATCCATTCCTGGGAGGTGTATAATTCTCTTCCTGCATCCCAAGAACATGTTTTTTGCAAACACTTTCAGTTCATATTTTCTTTTTTTAATCAGGCAGAGACATTACAATTAAAATACCGTTAAAGTGATTCTGGCAAGTATTGCAATAAGCATGTTTTTTAATTAAAGGAAGAACGGGGCGGGGTGGGATGTGTAAGCAGCATCAGCTAAAGGGGATATTTTCAGCTGATATCTGTTTTAATTGAAAGGAAAAAGAAACAGGGAAGAGCAGCAGTGGCCCTTGCTTGCTTGCTGGTGTGCAAGTGGCTTCATCCCAGGGCGCTAAGCTTAGGTGCTCTGTGCTTGATTAATTAGTAGCCAGCCAGAGAGTCCGTTCCCTTTGCCCCTGATCCTTAAAGCCTGATTTATGCCTCACATCCTCCATGAATATGTGAGGACTCGGGCTTCTATTTCCTGAGCTGCTAGTGGATAGGATTATGGAGCGTGGACTGAGCTCTCCGGGGCTCTCGTTTGCCAGCCAAATTGATTTTCCGCCTCTCTGGCCGGGGACAAGCCCACCTCGAAGGCTTCCCAGGCTCTGCTCCAGTAGATCAGGCACAAGTCTAATCTGGATCTTGCCAACAAAGGAAACGGTGTGGCGTGCACCCCATCACAATGCAGGCTTCAGGCTGTGCCTGCCTTGCCTAAATGCTGCTCCCCTCTGCTCTTCCTCACCTCCTCGTGGCTCCCACTCTGCAAGAAGCACCACGCAGCAGCGGAGTGTAGCTTCATCCGCCACTGCTGCCCACATCACAGCAGTACTCCCTTCTCAGGGCTGAATAGATCATCTGCGCATCCTGAATGTACAGTCACCTGTTATTCTCTAGGAGTGCTAACCCACAGGCTCCCCTGACTAGTCATTTGACTAATTAACAGTTGAAAAGTTGACATATTGGCTGCCCAATTATTTAAGGGAAAAAAAATCTGAATGAGCATTAGTCATTTTAAGTAAATTAATCGGATAGTTGGCCTCCCCTGATCCAGGTAGATTAAAGGTTGAGTAGACAGATGATCTAGTTTGGTGATAAAAAAAAATCATCTAATTAACTGGGGACCTTACATCCTTTTTTGAGCCTTGCATCCATCTCAGTCTCACTGTGCCTCTCTCTGCTGTCGGAATTGAGTTTATTGTTCATTTCCTTTCTCCCTAATACTCACCTTCTCTCCAAAAATGCTACAACTCTGAACTTTGACCCCTCTAATGCTCCTACATACGGTATGACGTGGCTGGCGTCGTCCGTCCTTCCCAGCTCCTAAAGCCTTCCCCAGAGCCTATGAATTGGCAACCTTCTGTTTATTGTAGTCTACTTAATTCTTACTGTGCTAGGCTTCACACGTGGGCAGTTGCTATTCAGACCCTTCTCCCTTTTTCATCCTCATTTGTTTTTATTCTTCTTATCCTCCTTGGGAGACTCATTTACTCCCGTGGCTTAAAGCTGTATTTATTCAACAATACTTCCTATTGTCCACAGCCCAGGCACTGTTGTAGGCACAGGGACTACGGCGGTGCAGGAAGCCAGACAAAAATCTTCCTCTTACAGAGTTTACTCTTATAAGAAGAAAAACAAATAAGCAGGTGAATTGTGTTTTAATTATATTTCTTACTCCCACTGAGCAAAATGCAGTGGTGGGTTGGCAGGGAACCCATACTGAGGAAAGGGTGGCTAGGGGACTTTGCATACACCAAGGATAAATGATGCAAGATGAGAGGAGGAGGAAAGACGGTCAGTACCACACAGGAGCATTGGGTCAAGAAGGCAGTAGAGGGAGATAGAACCAGAGAAGACCAAGTCTGAAAGGTTTTGTAAGCTTTGTCTTTGAGAGCAGTGGGGACAACTGCAGATGCGCAGCAAAGAGGTGGGTCACATGGTTTCCATGAAAACAAGAACAAGAACAACAGCAGCAGCAACAACAACAACAACAACAACAACAACAGCCTCTTCCAAAAATCCAGGACTGAGATGAAAATGACTTAGATGCTAAGAGTGTATATTCAGGTGGTGAGAAGTAGTTGGGGCAGGAAGGCAACTTGAAGATAGGGTACATAAAAGTTCCTGAGGGACTGCTTGTGGGGTAAGAATGAAAGTTGGGAGACTTCAAAACTGGAGAGGGTTAACCAGATCTCTGAGATAAGAGGTTTGGAATTCTTGGATGGAAAAGATGATTGGACATCCAAGTAGAGACATCAGATAGGAAGTTGGCTTATAAATTGAGTTGAGGGTTCAGATTGGGTTTGGAGATAAAAGTCTGTGCGTTATCAACAGCTACTCACACTGATTTTTAACCCTTGAGAAAAGATGAGACAATGAAGATGATATATTCTGGCCACTGATAAGAAAAGTGGCCAGAGGCTGGGTCCTGGGAGGCATGAAGTGTCCTTGGTTGGGATAATCAGAGAGATCATCTCCCTAGGAAAGGCTGCCTAGGAATGGGAGGAAGCTGAGGTAGTGGTGCATGCCTTTAAGCTTGGCACTGGGGAGGCAGATGCAGGCAGATCTCAGTGTGTTTGAGGCCAGCCTGGTCTATATAGTGAGTTCCAGGACAGCCAGAGCTACATAGTGAGACCTTGTTTCAAAAAAGAAAGAAAAAACAGGGAGGAAGGAAGGAAGGAAGGAAGGAAAAAGGAAGAAAACCAGGGTCATACAGTACTGGGCAGGTGGGTTGAAGGGGTTGATGAGAAAGTGAGTAACCAGATACAGTAAAGGTTGAGGTCAATATGAATAAAATTTTGTGACCTTGACCGAAACAGTTATGGTAGAGAGGTAGGGCAAAGGCCCAGCTAGGAGTGTGGATTACAAAAGAGAAAGGAATGAAAATAGGGAAAGCCAAGGTCTCCCAAAGATTATTGGTAATAGTAAGAGTAAGTTATTTTTTATAAGGAAGTTGTCTTGAAAACTATGAATCTGTTTTCTTTATAAAATACAACAAACTATTTTGTGGTCATTACAGATGATGAATAATTGTACAGTTAGCCAAAAGTATGTTTTCATGTTTTTATTCAGACGTTAGTTAGCTGCTGAAAGTCTCTTTTACTTCCCTTTCAAGGAAATAAGAGACGTTTGATGGAAATGAGTGATTACATGTAAAAGATGTGTTCGTTTATGTATTTTAGAGGAGGAAGCAACTGTAATGATGGTTGATTGATTTTTATAAAATTACCCAAGGCCACTTGGGAAGATACAGTCAGCTTTCATGTAAGTCATAACAGGGAATTTCAGAGTCACATGGAAAGGCCTATTTCAGGCCTGCTCTTTACTGTAGCTTTAAGAAATGGAGCCAGACTCTACACAGTGGAATAATAATGTCTTCCTACTGCCCTCCCATGTTCAAGACACCCCCCTATGAAGCAGCTCACTCTAGACTGCTTTTAATTCAACTCTGCGAGGATGGAGATTCTGAGGCCTTTACACAGACCTCAAGGAAAATCACTTTAGGTTCTTTCTACAGCAAGGCTTCCACTTTGGGTACCACAGGATTATTTTATATGCAAAGAACTGAGTTCCTCAGCAAACTTCCTCCATTGTGTACCTTTCTGCACTTTGCTACAGATGGAGCAACGGGATGCTTTTGTAGCAAGGTTTATGTGTTCATATTCATCAGTTCAGCCTGTTTCAGCAGCAGTCTCAACACAAATTATTTGTTCTCTTTGGAATGGATTCTTCTCTCTTCATTACTATCCTTACTAGGTCCTGTCAGTAAACAATGTTTTAAAACTTCTACCAATTTGTTTCAATGTATTTAAAATTTTGCTTAATGGTATAAGGGTCAGAGTCCAGGTTTATGTATATAGCCACTGATCTTATCCTTTTTGGAAGGAAGGAAGGCATATCTCCATTAACAAAATGAAAATAAACTATATAGAAAGAAGTCATAGGCAAACTTACTTAGCTTGACGTGCTTTCCCTTAAACGTAGCCATGAAAACAACCTTACTTAATGAAGAGGTTGCCGGGATATGTTTGTGGAAAGAAGTAAAACATTGGAGTTTTTGTCAAGAGTCTCTGGGTTCTAATACTGAGTTTTTCTTTTTCTTCATTATAAGAAATGTGAACTTCTCTAAGCCCATTTTCTGCTATGTGAAATACAGAAAAGGGTGTTTACTTCAGAAGCTAATTTTCGGAGGTTATTTTAAATAAAATATCCAATGAGTTTGGTCCGTGGCAAGTATTTAGTAAATATCTGCTCCTTTAAAAAATCCTTTGCTTTTTGTGTAAGTATGTTGTGTCACATACATTTTTGCTATAAAATAAATGGGAGAAAACAACAAACCTAACCCAAAATGTAATCAAAGCCTAAAATGATCTCTGCAGTCTTATTTGAAGGGTGATTCTAAATGTACTACAGCACCCAGTTGATCTCAGAATGACCCAGGACCCATGTCATTATTAATATCAAATGAGCACCCAAGTGATTTCCTTTTAAGAATGATCATTAAAAATTGTCATCTATTCATCACTACATAAAACAATGGGCTTCCTTGAGGCACTTTTACAGATACATCTGATATTTAATGGCTGCAGGGGGAACAAAAGTCAGTTTTCTTTAGTGATGTGACTTCACCCCCCAGTAGATCAACCATGTTCCAGTGATGGGCCCCATATAGGCAGGATTATATGGTCAGTATAAACTTAACTCATTGAGTTATTAAAAACATAAAGGAGGACACAAATTTGGGAAAGAGGGTAGGTAAGTATAAGGGGTGGGTCTTTGGCAGAATTATAGGGAGAAAGGGGCTGAATATAGAATATTTGCATACATATGTGAAATTCTCAAAGAAGTAATAAAATATTTCTAGAGCAGAAAAATGTTGTAAACAATAACAATAAAAACATCTCTGGCCATCTAGTATCTTTGCAATAAGCTTACATCAAGGAGGTTGTACAGCTCATTCTGGTTAGGCGTTTATCTGAGATACTTTAATTACCATAAAGTTATAACTGATGCTGACATTATTGATATATTATGTGAAACATAGACCAACTAGATAGCAAGAAGAAAATAATTTTCCTTAAAACGACTTAATTACTTACTCTTACAATAATGTTACTGTAATCTTATTTTCATATGTTATACAAATGGAGATATCTGAACAGATTGATGTTAAGTTAGTTAAGTTTTCTTTTTTTCATTCTAATGACAGAAAGAAACTTTTCTCTAGAGAGCAAATTGTTTGGAAGCTTTTGGATAGGTTCCTAATCAAGGGAAGTCAGAAACAAGGCAGAGAGTGAAGGCTTTGGAGCCGAGCATGTGGGCTGAGGCGCTGGAACTCTCTTCAGGGATTTTAGAATGCCTCCACTGGAATGAATGGGATCTAATTATGTCCCAACCTCCTCTCCCCCAGTTTGTAACCTAGGGTGTGGGATGACAGGAAGTCTTGAGTGACAGGCTTGCCGTTTCCATCCCTTGAGGAAAAGCTCTTAATTTAAGGTTGGTTGATGAAAGCAAGTATGGAGGACACTGACTAGCTAGAATTCCACAAAACCCACAATGGTAGTCCCATTGCTTTCTTTTATTGTAATTCTTTTGCTTCTAGCACATTTTCTTCTATCCTTAGCTCTTATGTGTGTGGTTTGTGGGCAACCTCACCATTTACTTAGCCTACTGTAAATTGCTGGATATTTGGATTGTTGCAGAAAAACTTCATTATCAAAGCTACAGTTGGAAAATAGTAATATCTTATGAAAACTGGCTTAAAGATATAATGTTTTTATCCATGGATGTCTGATCTACATTATAGTGCTTCTGGAGCAGAGTGTCAATAAATACTAAGTACAACGTCTGTAAGAGGTATATAAACCAAAGCAATTTCATCACACTGGAACTGCCCAAACAGGGTGAGCCTCATTCTCCTGGAGATTGACAGCTTGCTTTTTGTTTGTCAGGTGGCAAGCTGATTTTCATGGAGCCAGGACCCATTGAGCTCAGAGCCCACTCCATCCTTATTACAGATGGTGGAGAACTCCATATCGGATCTGAAGACAAGCCTTTCCAAGGCAAAGCTCAGATCAAACTCTATGGAAGTTACCACTCTACTCCTTTCTATCCCTATGGAGTCAAGTTCTTGGCTGTGAGGAATGGAACTCTTTCCCTGCATGGTAAGTAGGTAACTCCAAAAGAACCAAAACATATTTTTAAAAACCCAAAAGACCTCAAAACCTTGAGCTGAGTGTGTTGGCGCATGCATGTAATCCCATCACCCAGGGAGGCAGAGGCAAGTGGATCTCTGTGAGTTCAAAGCCAGCCTAGTCTACAAAGCAAGTACAGGACTGCCAAGGGTAAGAAAGCCTGTCTAGAAAAACCAACCAACCAACCAACCAACCAAACAAACAAACAAACAGCAAAACCAAAAACCTGAACTGGGTCTGCTTCTAGCAAATATATGGACAACAAACACTGATAAATTATTTTACCAATCTAGTAATTAGTTGCCGAGGCTGCCAGTCAATTATTTCACAACACATATTTTTATAAAAAAATTAACAAATCTAAGTCTGGATAGCTCAATTAAAATGACATATCTAATTATTATTACTTTTTTGTCTTTTTAAAAATTATTTATTTTTGTGTGCATATTGATATTTCGCTTCAATGTATGACTGCATGCAGGTGTCAGATCTCCTGGAACTGGAATCACCCACAATTGTGAGCTGTTATGTGGGTTCTGGGAATTGAGTCCAAATCCTTTGGAAGAGCATCCAGTGCTCTTAACCGATAAGCCACCTTTCCAGCCCACATGTGATTATTATTATCTGTGGCAGACTGTGCTATGGTTCCTGTAAGGGGTTTGGATGCCTTTGCTCACCTTCAGATTGCTTTCGGTGCCTCGCTGGGTGTGAACTATATTTCCTGTCCCACCGAGGGTGAGCTTAGCCACAGATATCCTTTGGATTGCTGAATGTGAGCAAAAATAACATACTTCATGGGCAAGTAGAGGTTTTAAGTGCTGTGATTCCTTATCCATTGGGTACCTGTCTTTCATTTAAGAATAGACTATCCCATGTACGGGCAATTATTTTAATTTGGGAAGAGGTTGATGACTACAGTAGGATATGCCAGTGAAGAGTAAAACCTCTGTTGAAGCAAGCCATTGAGCCTGACATTTGTTTTTTTTTTAATATAGTTTATTAATGTATTCATATTATATCTCAATTGTTATCCCACCCCTTGTATCCTCCCATTCCTCCCTCCCTCCCATTTTCCCCTTACTCCCTTCCCCTATGACTGTGACTGAGGGGGACTTCTTCCCCTCTATATGCTCATAGGGTATCAAGTCTCTTCTTGGTAGCCTGCCATCCTTCCTCTGAGTGCCCCTGGGCCTCCCCATCTGGGGGGACATGGGAGCCTGACATTTGTAGTTGCTGCTTGACTCAGTAAAATCTGACATTTAGAAGACACCTATATTTCCCTGTAGGTAATACTTTGGTATCACAAACCAAGTAATGACAAGTCCATCTTGTTACTGTTCAGTTCTTTCTTTGTATAATACTGATATCAACTGGAAAATGTTAAGTGGATGTTTCAGCAGATAATTATACACACTGGTTGTCTGGCCTTAGTCAAATACAGAACAAAAGTGTGTGTCCAGGATGGGAGAGATAGCTCAGGAATATGATACTTGCATAACAAGGGTAAGACCACAATTCCAGCTCCCCCTAACAAAACCAACCAGGATGAAGCCACACTAGAATGTGCACCCAAGGCAGTGGCCTGATCTTAAGTGGCCCAATGTCATTAACATCAACATTTTTGTGCTCACATGACAAGTGGAACCCACTTATAATAGAAGAATTGTTTTAGATATGAGTTGGTAGCTATACTGAAGAGTTTGGTATTTCCTCTGTCTGGATTTTGTTACCAAATTGTTGTCTAGTAAAAAAAATACTCCCTAGATTCTTCTTGTAAAATCTTTCCTTAAGAGGAAGCCAAAACTTGTCTTTAGCTGGATCTGGGTAAGCTAGTGTAGAAACTGAACACCAACATTTGTACTGTTAAATACCAGTCACTCATCTGGATGGGAATTCAGAATTGCAATCCCATTGAGTGTTATTCTTTTCATCCTATCTTCCTGGATCTCTCACTTAGAACTCGTTACCATCTTCTGCTTTTTCAAACACTAGCTGTGGTCTCTAAGTGTTTCATCTGCTGGTCATTTATTCACCTATAGTGCTCATGGCTTGCTTGACTCCTCTAAAAATTGGAATTCAAATGAGAAAGATGAGAATTTGTTCCACATGTTTCCCTCTTTGATTTGAACATTCATATTCAAGTATGAATTATCAGTGAAAACACTCATAAATATACCAAATACACCTATATTTTAAATGTTCCAAAGGCTCTTAAGTCTTTATAAATAAGGAAATGTCAAGTTAATGAAAATCTACAGTGGCTTTACCTATGTTCAATATGCTACAATTAAAGTAAGTATCTCTATTAATGATGTATTTCCGATATTTGGAGATTATGGGAAATATTCCTAGGGTGTCTATATGATACTCCCGGATCCCAAGGAGGTGTATTTTCCCCTCTGCTTTTCTTTTTATATTTCTTTTCATTTATTTCCTTAATACCACCTTCCTCCTCCTGCTGCTCATCTTTTCACACCTCTTTTGTGTTTTCACACCTGTCATTAACATGATACTCATCCCCAAAGCCCTTCCTGTTGGCTCCAATTCCTTAAAGATTCTACTTTATTAGGACTTTATTAAAGGAATGTACCTCCCTTACAACCCGTTTACCCTAAATAAGAGGGAAAGGAGAATAAGAAGAACAAGAACGAAATGTCTAGGTATCAGTTCCGTGGGGCAAATCCCCTGCTGTAGTTCTCAGGAGTTAGCAGTTCCTCTTATCTGACAGAAGAATCTGCACAGTCTATGAACCGGACCTGGAGGAATCCTCCAAGCCACCATAGTCCAACTCCAGGAACCATGAGCCACAACCTCTGATTTCTCTCTATCTGGTTCCCCAAAGTCCTTCTCCTCTTTCTCTCTGGCTTATGGTCTTTTTTGCAATGAAATACTCTCTCTCTCTCTCTCTCTCTCTCTCTCTCTCTCTCTCTCTCTCTCTCTCTCTCTCTCTCAGTCTATCTAAGATCTTTATCAGTTTGTGGAGACAAAGCCACCCAAGACTACTTTCACCTTGGTCCCTGCCCAAGGCAAAGTTACATTCTCTTCATACCTTTCCACAAAATATGACCAGAAACTCACCTAAACTGCAGATATTGAGTATTGGGCATGGGAAAGAATAGCCTATGCCCTCTTTAATATGATAGTTCTACCCCATTTAGCTGAAATAAATAGCCTATGTGTGTGTGTGTGTGTGGGAAGGATAATAAGGAATTCTTTCTCACCCATTTTTCAGAGCTTCACAGTCACACGTGACCCTTAACCATCCCATTTCCTCTTTTCTCTAATCACGTGAGGTCTGCAGTAGATTCTCCTTCAGGCATGATAGTGTATCATGGTTAAAATCATTACATAATTTCACTGGGCAAAAGTGGGTATGGGGGTAGTCACGCATTAGAAAGGACTAATTTTCTTTTGCTGTCAAATATTCCAAAGAGTGGAGATCTTGATTCACTTCCTTCTACTCAGGAAGTCCCTAATGAGGTGAAATCCACTTTGTTAGTATGCCAGGAAAGATGTACGTAGTGAGGAGATCTGCCAGCTTTGGTGAATCTCAAAGCACTAATCCAGGGAGCATTTATAAACCTAGATTTCTGACTCTCATCCACAAAGTCTGATGCCGTGGTGATGGGGCTGAGCAGGTCTATGCATATCAGAAGAAATTTTATGTCAATTGATTTTGATGCAGTGACTAACCTAGGAGATTCATAGGTGCACTGAATATTGTGGAATCAGAAATTAGGATTTGGAACAAATTAATTTCTATAAAACCAGTAAACAGAGTCACCATCCTACACTTCGTACTTACTAGGTGGTTTAGAGCAATGGACTTAAAAACCACAGAGTTCATTCTTATTGTTTTGTTTATATTTTTTTTCCCCACCACAATCATAGGGGATGGAGTTCCAGGTAGCTTTTTATTCTCTTTCTGAAGTTAGGAGATTTCGAGGGAACAACCATTTCTAATTGAAAATGTGGCGTGTTGCCTGCTCTGCTTACCACTTTCTCATCTTATTAATTAATATCTCCTTTCATCAGTCAGAGAGGATTTAGCCTGGAGCTCATGAGGCAACAACATTCTGAGGCACCTTCCGTTCTGTTCCCACCACCCAGTGGACACCTTTAGATTTTAATCTCTGCTGGTACACTTGCTTCCTGGCACAGGACAACCACTGATTCTAGGTGTGGTTACAATGAAATCTTCTCAGAAAGCAATTGTACGAGTCCTGGGTAGCCAGAAGGCAGGCATTGTCCAGTAACCAGAGTCCCTTGCAGCCTTGAGTCTTAGCGTCTAGGAGGAAGGGGATTGATGGATTCTAATTTAGCTCCAGCATGGGTCATATGGAGTCACACAACTGAGTCCGCATGTCAGTCATGTCATTCTCCCCAGCGCTTCCCTTCTAGCGCATTCTTTCTTACCGCCCTTTGTAACCCTTCTGCTCCAGTTGATTTTTATCATAGATTAAAACTGCTAGGCAAACGGGCTGTGCTGTTCATCTGTCACACGGAAAGCTGGCGTTGAAAACACATTTGTTGGCTTTTTCCTAATGCAGGAAAATAACACACTCTAGCACTCACACACCCATATATAGCTGAGTCTTTCTGTGTATTTGGAATTAGAGCAAGACAAGGTATGTTTTCCATGGCAGGAGGAGTGTTGATCACTTAGTAACCAGCACACAACTCCAATAAGTTAATGTGTCCAAGGGGTTTAGGGTTGGATGTCTGTGTGGTTTGAGAATTTGGAGTCAGGAAAGAAAATCCACTCTTGCGTTTAGCCTTAGCCACCCTCTTGCCTTTTGCACCTGCCACTCCAGTTCCACCACCCAAACTGAGTGCCAATCACTTGTCACTTTTCAAAGAGGTCGTGTCAGCCTGGGTAACTTGAATTTTTGACAATGTAATTATGGCTTTTGCCTCCACAGTGGGGGGGCTGAGCAGGCCAGCGAGGCTTTTATTGATTGTTCAGCAGGGAAATTTATCAATGTCTCTCATTTCATTTCGACTTCCTCCCTGAGAAATTTGGCTGACAGTTTCTTAGAAGAAAAGTAGTTTTACGGCCTTGACTGAACTTCCGCCTTTGTCCTTCTCAAGGAATTACAAGATAGAGGCATTAAATATAAATGGAAATTTCTGAGAAAAGCTTCTATGAGGGAAACGGTTGAGGAAAGTAGTCGTGACACTGTTATAAGCATAATATTTTTCTAGGAGTGAAAAAAAGAAAAGGAGCTATTTACAGAAACAAGTGGCTCATGTTTCTTGTAGAGTTTCCAGAAATCTATATTTCAGTTCTAGAGTTTTGACAAACTCCATACTGTGCTCTGTTGTTGCAATTGCTAAGGAGGGGGTGCCATCTTTAAGCATAGTGTAGGGCTCATAAAGCAGTGTGCATAGCAGGACCTTCCTGGTCAGTGGTTTTTATACTGTGTTTCACAAAGTCCACATTTCCTAGAAGAGCCGCTGGGGGCTCCATAAACAGGAGAGTATTTGAAGTCAAGCTGCTGAAGGGATCAATTCAGTGACATTATCTCTACTACCCATCCAAAGTAAAATTCCTTAGAAAGAAAAAAAAGTTTCACTGTAGAAATTATGATTTAAAACTCAGTTAAGGGGCGAGGGAAAGACTTCCACTCAAGCCTGACAATCTGAGCTCTGTCTCTGGAGCTCATAAAGGTGTAAGGAGAGCACCTTCTCTGCAGTGTTGTCCTCTGTCTTCCCCTCATGCTCCATGGCACGTGACTATCCTGTACATCACACATGCATAAAGCATAAAAACTGAAGGCCTTTAAACAGCTTTATTAGGCATTCTTTTGATTGTAGAGTTTGGAGCTTTTGAGGAGCCCAAGACCTCACTCAGTGTGACTCCTTATCTCCCCAAGGCCTATTATGCTCTGACAGATGAAGTCTGCTCTTTGGGGTAGTATGGAATTTTCTAGAGCCAGTTTCATTTCAGCAATGTATTTTCACAGCATTGTTTTCCGTCCCATCTGATCCATCCTTTCTCACCCCGTATCTTGTCCATCCGGTGCTGCATTGCTCCTTCCTTCTTCATCTGTTCCTCTTCTAACTTTTTCTTCCATCTTCCATTCCCTTCCAGTGGCATGGTGCTTTTCTGTATGTAGCTTTGTTAAGCTCAAACTGTTTGGCTGAAAAAGAAACAACACAGAATCCCAGTGTAAATAACTTTAGATGAAGATATATATATATATATAAAATCTGGTAATTAAATTGAAGCCTTGGCAGGGAGGAAACTGGCTATGAACAGGAGCGTCTCTACTGCTCTCGGCACCAGGAGGACCCATGCTCACCACTTCCGGCATGCATTGGCCCCTCTCTCTCCTGCTCCTTATCCTCTTCTTCAGTTGGTCATTAGCATTCCTAGTTTTTCATGGACCTCTATTTTCTATCACTGAAGAAAGGAAGAGTTCTGTGTTAATTTTTAAAAAAATCATGGAAGACTCCATAAAGCTCCAGAAGTCTTAGTGCCATGTATGGCAGTTAAGAGATGAAGACACTCTGATTGGCCCAGCTCACACCACCTCTTTACACCTGGAACACTCCTCAAGACCCTGAAAGCAGGACTTTATGAGAAGATGTAATTTTACCTTAATCATGGAAGCTGGACAAATATGAGATTTATGGGCTGTGTGTGTGTGTGTGTGTGTGTGTGTGTGTGTGTGTGTATGTGTGTGTACACATGCATGTGGGCTCAAGGACATGCTGGTGTGAAGTAAAGCATTCTGGGATTCTGAACAGCAAAAGCAAGGGTTATAGTCAGTCCTAGAATTTATTTATTCCTGAGCAGACAAATCATATATGCCCTCTAAATTGATTAAACTAAATATTGGGGTTTGGTTCATCTTTGAAATCTCAAGACACTTGAAATGTAGAGGCAAAAACCCCAAACAAAAGAAAAAACAAAACAGCAAAACAAAACAAAATTAAAAACCCAATAAAGCATTCAAATATGGTATAATTAGGCAATATTTGCCAGTAAAGCACACTAGGAACATGAAAAAACACATGCTGTTGAATTTCTAGCACAAACCTTAAAACAGAAAAGGCTTCTATGGCTCGTATGCATGAATAAATATGGCATTACTAAAATGTTTTGATTTAATTCAAAAATTGAAAATTAAAATTTTTTATTTAGAATTATAAGATTCAGTTTCTTGCAGGAGCCTTACAGAATCTATTTTTCTGGTATATGTTATAGGTTTTCTCATCTTCCTCTTTCCTCTGCCTGTCTTGTCTTCATCACCTCCTATTCCTGGGATGCTAGTATCTCTCAGTTCTGTACTGAAGAGACTCTCTACCTTCTCTAGCATTTATTACCATAAACTATTGGTTGGGGCTTATGGGAAATGAGCCTGAGCCTGCCTGGTTTGCAAACCTCTACAGGACTGAACAATGGAAGGGATATAATTTTAGGGCTATCCTAGAGATAAAAACGTTCTGACCAGAACCCATTTTTTTTATTTCTTCTGATTGCTTTCTTAATCCATATTCTAAGGGTTTGCTTGGACTTTCACAGCATGGCCTAGCTTATTTCCCATATTTAAAAAGTCACCTGTAATTTGTCCAGTTCTAAGTCTCCAGTGCCCTATCTACTTAACACCCTTTTCCTCTCCATTCAGGTCTGTAACTGTCAGTTTTTCTCCCATTCCCAAGTTCCAGAAATAACAACACTTTATTATATAAGAATAAATGCCTAGGCTATAAGTTTTGGCTTGCTCCCTGACTAACATTTAACTTAAAATATCCATTTATTCTATTCTATGTGAGCCACATGGCTGATTACCTTTCCTTAGTTTCATGTGCCCTTCTCAGAATACTGCGGAGAATCTCTCCTCATCTTGCTCTAGCCCAGACTTCCCCCTCCCTCGCCGAGAACTTCTACCTCCTTATGTCCTGCTCCAGCTAAAAGCCCATTAGCTTTTCATTGACAGGTAGTGCTTCCATACAGACACAAGAGATTCCCTCCACAATTCCCCCTTTTAGTCCAATAAAACACTCTTTCTATAATAAACAATAAGTACTAAGAACAATTTGAAAACTATCATGTAAGAATTAGACTCATAATGTCTACTTCATTTGTAGTTGGCAATTTTGGAGAAAGTGTTTTACTAACTATCCTGTCTTGGTGAGTTCAGAGTTCTGTACCTAAATCATTTTTATCCTAACTTACATTACCAAATTAAAAACAACTTCTTAGGCCTAATAACATCTACTAAAATATTAAACAACTTAAGCTTAATTGTGATTATATAACTATTTAGTCTCCAACCTTATCAGAGGCTTGGGAACTATCCAGCTGAGTCACTAAAAGTGATAGAAGCATAGTCCATATTTATATTTCATCTTTTATCTTCATTTTATATTTTTTACTGAACTCCCTTATTGTTGGGCTCTGTCCTGGACAATTCCACAATTTAGAAGCCTCACTTGGGATTGCCATCACTAATTTCTATTTTAGTGTTGATCTTGGATTCCATAGGAAAAGTTGATTTAAGCCAAGCTACCACTTCCAGAATTCATTTGATCTAGAACAGTGGCTTTCAACCTTCTTAATGCTGGGGCTGTTTACTATAGTTCCTCACGTTGTGGTGACCCTCAACCATGAAATTATTTTTGTTGCTACTTCATAACTGCAATTTTGTTACTGTTATGAATTGAAATGTAAATATATTCTATACAGGATATCAAATATACGATCTCTGTGAAACGGTTGTTTGACCAATACAGGAGTTGTGACCCACAGGTTAACAGCCATCGATCTAGAAATTTACAAATCCTACATACTAAAAAATTTCACTCATCACACCTTTCTCTGCTTTCCACATACCATTTCTTTTTGTTGCCTGTGAGGCATGAGCAACTCAGTTATTGTGTATATCCAGATGTCCAGTCTAGGAAACATAACCTCTTTTTCTGGTCTTTCAGGCAGCTTAGGAGTTACATTTCCAAAACTCACATTGTTTATATGGAAATAAAGACCTCACACCTTCTTCCACATAGGAAGGAGATGTAAAGTCCATGACCAGCTTACCAGTGCTGGCAATGCATCTTAATGCCTGAGGATTCTTTCTGAACCTGGTGTTTCTCGCATAGTCATGTCTGGCATATAGATTTCTCCCAAGATTAATCTAAGAATGGATTAATATCCTTTTAGTAAGTCCTTAGGAGACATCTACTCTTTAACATTGTATGGTTCTCATATGATATGCAGCACTTATTATCTCTGTTCTATGCTTAGATCGTTATAGTAGTTGCTACAGAAGTAGAAATTCTGTTTGACTACTTGTTTGAGAAAGCACAATAAGATTGTAATTGGTTTGAAGGGGAGAGCTAATGTCTTTCTCTGGTATTTTGTTTTGTTTTAGTTAGGGCTGGGAAGCAAGTTTAGATAGAGGAAAGAATGGAAGAGAGGGGAAATGTAAAATATAACCACTGCTACCTGTATTCCTGTTCTCTTCTAGTATTGTGGGTTGAACCTAAGGCCCATGTAGGCTAGGTAAGAGCACTGTCATGGGATTGCACATATTCTTGTTCTTTTTCATTTTAATTTTGTAAGAGAGATTCACTAAGTTGTTAGGGTTGGCCTTAAACTTGATGTCTAACCTAGACTGGCCTCAAACTTGTGACCTCTCTGCCTCAGGCTTCCGAGTAGGTTGATACTGTTGTGTGCCACTAGGCCTAGGTACTTCCTGACTGACAAGCTTGAACACAACACTGCAGTTGCAGTCTGCTGGAATGCTGTGAGGAGTCATGGTTATACAGTTAGCAGCAGTGAATATGCTTTGAGTTTGGTTTCCGATCCTGGGAAACTCGTTAGGTGACTAGTCTCCATTCAGCATAGATACATACTGCATTCTTGGCATATGACTTTGAAAACGCCATCGTTAAAACAAAACAAAAGAAAAAATAGAAGGAAAATTCTCTCTGTTTTGTCCAATAACATTTTTATTTTTTTTTCTTTTTTTTTTATTATTAATTTATTCTTGTTACATCTCAATGGTTATCCCTTCCCTTGTATCCTCCCGTTCTTCCCTCCCTCCCATTTTCCCCTTACTCCCCTCCCCTATGACTGTTCCTGAGGGGGATTACCTCCCCCTCTATATGTTCATAAGGTATCAAGTCTCTTCTTGGTAACCTGCTGTCCTTCCTCTGAGTGCCATCAGGTCTCCCCCTCCAGGGGACATGGTCAAAGGTGAGGCACCAGAGTATGTGAGAAAGTAATATCCCACTCTCCACGAAAGCCTTCACTTACCAGGAAACTGAGACAGAGGAGAGGACATTCTAGTGGGATTCTAGATGAGAGAATCATGGGAGAAAGGCAAAGTAGAAGGACCCAGAGGGTCCTAGAAGCCTACAAGTAGAACATTATGATAGGCAGATTTGGGCATAGGGGTCCTGCTCAATAACATTTTTATAATGCCCTACATAAGAATATTTTGTGAACAGTGATGAACACCCCTTTTGTAGTTTCTTGACTAGATAAGACTGACCTTGGGCCAGTGTGTATAAAAGGCTTTCCTAATTTCATTGTAGACATCACACTGAAGGAACTTGTTTAAGTGAATGTGTTTTTAAGGTCTTTTGATTTTAAGCATTTGTGTGTAAGTGTATATTGCTAATTGGAAAGGAGAGTGAGCTTTTCAATAACCCAAGTACAGCAGGAACCCCACTTAGAAACACATTGTAAGGTACTTCAGGTTTCTATATATACTTGAAAGTGTTGGCATTACTCAGGTCTTTTTGGGGTTGCAAGTGACAGAAAACCCAATTCAAACAAAAAATAAAGGCTTTTACTGCCTCATCTAATTGAGAAAACTTGAAGCACAGCTGTGTCCAGGTGCTCTAATGTCGTCATTAAGACTGCTTCTCTGTAGCTCTGGGGTGGCCTTTCCCCTAAGCTGACTTCATTTTTAGTCATACTCCACCCCCACAGAGGCAGAAACAGGGATCCAATGGCTCCAGATAGAAGACAGTAGCTCTTTCCAAATGGCTCTTTGACCCTGGATCAAATTTCATTTGTCCCAACATTACCATTATACATTGCTCTGTTTCCTGCCCTTAGCTCCTAACCTTGTCTAATATATATATATATATATATCAATATCACATGGGGCCTATTTTTCATAGTTGCTTTATTTATCCATTGCCTCTGAAAGTAATGTATGTACATCATGGGGACAGATGTTTTTCATTGTTTTTGTTATTGTTTCTGATTATGACAAAACCCTATTGCCAAGTATATGGCCAACGCTCATAATGGATTTTGATAAATATTTGCTTCATGAATAGTTTAATGGGAAGCTTGAACAAAAGGCTTATAAGTGGTTTTGGCTGCATTTGTATTGTGGACTATTTGGGCTATTGTCTATGCCAATGGGGGAGGCGTTATTCTTATTTTTCAAGTAGGTCCCTGCTGGAGCAATGGAATGGAAAGTCTTCCAGAACAACATGGCCCGAGAATGAAAAAGGATTCTCTTAACATAAGAGGTGTCTTTTTTACTACTGAAGACAATGTGTAATTGTAAAAAAAAAATAGCTTGACCACTTTTTAAAGATTGAAACTTTTTAAAACTATTTTTACTAATTCTGAATTGCAAAAAGATTTAGCTGGATTGCCTACAGTAATATGCATAAAATTTATTTAATTTGTCTGGGAAAAATATCAACAGATTCACTAGGTAAAATCAAAACCCTCAATACAAAGAAAAGACAATTTAGAATGAAAATATTTTGTAATGTTTAAAAGACTTGATTATGTTTTTCAAGTGGCAGTAGAAGGAAGAGGTTGATTTCTAATTTCAGGCAGAGGGTCCTGGAGCACAGGAGTCTTGACCTGACTTGCCACTCTTCTGTGTAAATATTTACATATGAGGCAATAGCCAAAGAAGCATCAATCAGCCTTGAGCATTAAGATTTGATTATAATTACACATATTTACTTTTTAAATTAAGATGTAATTATATTATTTCCCCTTTTCCTTTCTTCCCTCAGACCCATACTATATACACCATTCTTACTCTTTCTGAAATTTATGACCTATTTTCTAAAATTGTTGTAAATACAAAGATCTAAATATACAAGGACAACCAGCTCAGTTCCTATGATGTCACTTGTATATATATATATATATATATATATATATATATATATATATATATATATATATATTTCAGGGCTTACCACTTGGTGTTGAATAACTGGTTAGTATGATCTTTCCTGGGGAAGATTATTTCTCCTGTTCTCAGCATTTCATAGTTGTCTGCAGTTCTTTGTTTAGGGTTGGGGATCCATGAGATATTCCCCTTTCAAGTGAGCAGGCTTGGGTTTTTTTGTTTTTTGTTTTTTGTTTTTGTTTTTTGTGTTTTGTTTTTGTCCCACGCTTAGGTATTGTTTAGGTAGCTATGTTGTTGTGACTTCCTGGGTATGGCTTCTCTGAAAAAAGCACTTAATAGCACAAAACTTATTGCATATCAGCATACTAATTTAGCTTAAATTACTCTTACTATGCAAACATTGCTTACTAACTACTCTGGTTTATTATAATTCATTGTAAAATTTTAAACTCAGAGGAAGGACAGCAGGTTACCAAGAAGAGACTTGATACCCTATGAGCATATACAAGGGGAGGAGGTCCCCCTCTGTCATAAGGGAGGGGAATAAGGGGAAAATGGGAGGGAGGGGAGAATGGGAGGATACAAGGGATGGGATAACCATTGAGATGTAATAAGAATAAATTAATTAAAAAATACATTCTCAAAAATTTTTAAACATGATCTGTATATTATGGAGAAAAGAGATATGCCAAGCAAGCTCTATCAAAACAAATATTAAAAATACAACAAAATGCAAAATAATTTTAAAAAGATCTAGTTCTAAACCAAGAAGAGAACTTCCATGGAGCTGTGAAGTGCCATGATAATAATTGTTTGTGTCTAAGCTGTGAAGGGATCCAAGGAGCTGCTTATCTTCCTTATCTTTAAAGCTGTAAGGAGAACTTGAGACTTCACTGCTTACAGGCCAGCCCAGGCAAGAAGGGGATAGAGCAAGCTCATCCATGGGCTCAAGAGGGAGACGGTCTGGTTGTCTTTCTGTTTTAGAAGGAAGACTCTAGAGTGCTGCCTGCAGGACCCTTCTCTATCCTCATGAGGGTGAGAGAGTAGCAAAAGAATATGTTGTTAGTCTCATGAATCTTCCTTTACCTTGGACTGTGGCAAGAATTTTCTAGTCAATGGGCAATGCTACATCTGTTTGTGTAATTAAGAGATGGGGAAGGGGAGGGGGATAGCCATGACTGTCACTCACCCAATGACAAGGACATCACTACAAGCAGAGTTATTGTTATGTTGCAAAATTGGTTACATAGGATATTCAGATTCCAGAGAAGGCAAATTGGAAAGGTAGTTCTTAAATTATATATATCTGTGAAGTACTTCGTTCTGAATTTTAGTTATTGGTAGACTAAAGTAGTAAAATCAGCACTTGAGATTTCCTTGTATTTTTAAAATGTATTCTTTTTACAATCTTCTTCGTAGATTAACAATTCACTGTGTTAATCAATTTTCTTGGGAATAGAGTAATTTCATTACAGGGGCTGAAAAGCTCCATGGATAGCCCTCAGCAAACTGGAGACCAAGAAGAACCAATGCATGTAATCCCTAATTCAAGTGTAAGGGCCTGAGAATCAGGAGAACTGATGGCATAAGTTACAGTTAAAAAAGTAGCAGCCTAGAGAGACAAAGGCTGAGAATCCACTCTGAGTCTGAAGGCACGATACTGCCTTCTAATAGCAGGCTATATAAGACTACTCCTCTTCCAATGCACACCCTGTGCAGCAGACTCAGGCATGTGTCTATTTGCAGGCAGGGCACAGATAGTCAGATGCTTTATTAAATGACAACAGCAATCCAGTCCCAGCCTACACTGCCCCTTTAAGGCATGTTCCACACTCAACCGGAAGGCCAGCCTTCTGAATTGAATGGGAACATTCCGGTGGAGAGCCAATCCATGCTCATGCTCAGGCTCTCCTCTTCAAGGTACAGGAAGACATGTGGAGCTTGCTCCTCCCTGCTTCATAATCCATGCACCAAGATGGGAGTCACCATAGGTACCTCCTACTATATGCCCTGAACATATGAAGCAAGGGGGAAAAGTTGTAGGTAAGTACCCAGGGTATAAGACAACCCCCAACTTTGGCACGGATTTGGGGGGTGGTGGTTAAAAAGTTGTCTTATATGCCAGAAAATATAGTAATCCATTTTATTGACTTGCCCAGTTTCAAGTCTAATCTTCCCTAGAAAATACCTTCATAGACACACCTGGAACAATAATTGGTCAGTGTATGGATACCCTATAATCCAAACAAGTTGAAACATAAAGTGTAACATTATCACCATCAAAGTGTACCCCACTTTTCACAAATGGCTTTCTATAATGTAGATATGCAATCCAGGGGGACATCAAGCTTCTTCCACTAGTGTGTGTGGCAGAATGCTTGGTTTCCCAATGAACTTGACTTTGTGTAGTCGCTAGTCTTCTTCAGTTACCAGGCTTGAACTCTACAAGATTTAATGGGCTCAAATCCCAACTCCATCAATAACTAGATTATGGACTGCAGAAAAGTCACCTTCGTTCATGTATAGAATCGATTCTAAAATATTTCTCACGATTCTATCACATGAGAGAAGTCTGATAGGACATACAAAATACTTCTGAAGTCAGCAGGAGCCAAGCAACTAACCATTCCAATACATACTCATATTCTTTTTTGTGTTATGTAGCTGAAATTTGATTTGGTGAAATTGCCTCATTATACACTGGATACAGTGCTGTTAATATTTTCTGTCAGTCAGAATTCCGGTTGCCATTATTAATGCCTCTTTCTTTACCATTTTCCATGGCTAAGTCTTGTTTATTATGGAATCTGTATTCTGTCCACTTCTGTGATTGTTACCTTAGTTTATCTTGGTGCTAATGTATCTTTTAGTTCATTCTCTGGCCTGGAGCACAATTTGTTTCCTATCATGCTAATATTTGAAACTCTTCCAAGATTCTTATTGTTCCGACGAGGAAGTCCAAAATGTCTACTTCAGCTGTCAGAGTACTGTTTGACTTCGAGGATCCCATACCTTCTGTCATCGTCATTCCCCAGGGAGACTTCTTTTAGTTTATTGAGTGGTTCATATTGGTACAGTTTTGCTTTTACGTTTTTAAGTATCAAAAGGGACTCACTTTAGTTAAGGTAATGGGAGTCCGTGAAGGCAGAATCCCCCATTCAAACAGCATCCTTGCACTTGCATCATCAAAGCACAACTCTTAACAGCCTGGTCACGGAGAAGGAAGGATTGGATATCATATTCAGCGTTTGTTGAAATTGAATTTCCCCTGTAACTTGGCACTTTATAGTTTTCATAGCTGATTCCCACCCTTCCCTCTCATCTGTCTCTCACAGCTCTGTGAAGCAGCAAAGGCTTGCATTATGACTATTATGTTCATTTTAGAAATGGTAAAACTTGAGCCTGGATGGAGAGGTAACTAAAGTTTATTCTGTCTTCTTCATGGGCACATGAGGCACATGAGGGTCTCTCTGCTTTTTGCACATATAGCTGTGGTATAAACATGCACAGGGGATAATCTTCCTGGGTTCTGGAACAATCTTCTCAATTTAATCCTTTCAAGGTATTCTGGGATCCCAGGAGAACTGTTCCTAAGTCTCCCTATGTTTCTTTTGACAGAGACATAAAGAAACTGTTGTTTTTCCCCCAATTTATTATTTACCCCAGTATTTTAATGGAGTATTATGTTATTTGTAATAACAAGTCTATTTTTTTCTGTATGATTCTGTCTTTGATATTGCCTTTAGAAAATCTTCCCTACAGAAGAAATAGTGTAAACCTTTACCTACCAGGTTGTTAGATCTTTTATTGTTTTTAATTATTTTTTTTCACATTGCATCTTTAAATATGTTTGGAAAACTATAGCCTATGGCCAAGCTGGCCCACTGTTTGCCATTTAAGAACAATTTTGCTGAAACACAGTGATCCTTGTTTGTTGAGGTGTTATCTATGGTGGCTTGGCATGGCAGTAACAGAATGGAGTAGTTATGCTAAAGTCAATGTGATTTGTAAACATTAGACTCTTCGATACCTGTCTCTTTTCAGGAAAAGATTGCTGGCCTCTGTCTTAGTCTACAAGTTGCTGATGATCTTTGTTAGTCAGCTATCTTATTTTCCTCCAATAGCTACTCATGTTCTGAACAATATTTATCTGTGTTCCTTAATTGCATTTATGTCCTAATTTTCAGAACTCATAATTCTTGCCTTGTTTTTCAAAATGAAAAAAGACCCTGTAGAGATGGGTCTGGTGGCATGTGCTTGAAATCTCAGCATCTGGGACTCTAAGGCAGGAAGATCCCAAGTTTGAAGCTAGACTGGGCTACAAAGTATGGCATTGTCTTGGAAAGAATAAAACAAGTGGGGAGACTTGGCAGCTGTGATTAAATTAAAGATCTTGAATTCTGGAGATTATACTAAATTATCCAAGTAGAATCCTTGTAATTATAGTGGTTTTTGTAAGAAGGCCACAAGAGAGAAGCTGGAGGAGAAGGCAAAATGATGGTGGAAATGGATATAAGTTTTGTGTTTAAATATGAGCAAATGAACTACAAGTCAAATACTGTACACAGCCACTGGAAGCTGTGAAAGCCACGGAACTAGATTGTCTCCTCAAAATTTCTAAAATGAAACATTGCCGATGACACTGACTTTATCTCAATGGTGTTACTTTCAGAATTCTGATTTTTGAAACCATAAGATAAAAACTTTGAGTTTCCAGGATTGGGCTATAGTTCATTCCTTGAGTGTTTAATGGTTAAGTTCAATCCCATTACTGCAAAAATTGTCTTTCCACTCTATGATATAAAGAGAATTTAGGGGAAAAATATGGCTCAACGGTTCTGCTCGTCTATCGACCTTAAATGTTTGTTCTTCAATAGGACTTGCTGCCATCATTTCCTGTCACCAGCTCTGTGGCCACTTGGATACCAGGGGCATCAATGTGTGCCAGATTTGGCTTTTGTGGGGTGTGTAGTAGATTCAGCCATGATCCTTTGTACAAGATCCAGAGAAAGCATTTCTGTAATGCACAAAGGCACCGTTAAAAGTTCACACATGACTAAGATCAGTTCACTAAATCCAGTAACTGCCGATGTATTCTTGATGTGCCTCTGTAGGCACTTGAGCTTAAAGTGAGTGAAACCTGTGAGGTGGTCAAGAACTGTAAACCTCAAGGTCTTTTAATGACAGGATTAAAGTGCGCATCATTTCCAAGTGGCTGGTGGTAGATGAGTTGTCAGTGCCTTGGGATACTTTAAGGGTGATATCTTTTCAGATACGTATTGAATGTTGGAGAAAATGGGTCAGACAGTTTGGCTTTGATGTTCTGTTGGGTATACATGACCTGGGATACATGTCAAATGAGAGTGTGGCTTGTTGCATGACACTTGTGATCTTTTGCTCTCACGCCCCATCTCTTTGCTTTGATAAGAAGCCTTTTTCCTTAGACCGTGAATCCAGTTGGCCATCTTTTAGAAATTTTAACAAAAAGAAACCACAATTCCCTTCTCCTTTCTAAAGTTTTTTTCCCCAGGTCTGGTCCTCCAAATCAGACTCTTCTTTTTATAAATAAATAACAAAGAGAACATATCTGAATAAGTTGGATAGCCACCTTCTTTTCTTCTCCTCCTCTTCGTTCTCCTTCTACTTCTTCCTCCTCCTGCTCTTCCTCCTCTTCCTCCTCTTCCTCCTTATTCAAGTTTATCTAATGGAAGCTGCCCCATCAGAAAACAGCAATAGTAGGAGTTCCAAATCCTGCCCAGGCTCTACCCAACATGGGTCCTCTAACTCTAAGTGCTCTCCCTCTTGTCTTTCTTTCCCTCAACTTAGAACTGTCCTCAAGACCATAGATGCACCGGTAAAAGATGAGAAACCCATCAATAAGCTGAACAACAAGGGACAGACAGAAATATCAGTCAGCAGGCTGTGCCAGGAGAAGAGGGTAGAAGGAGGAGTGTTCACATGTTCATGTAAAGAGTTAGAAATCAAATACAAGACCTAAGAGAGGAGGCAGTCTGCAGTCAGCCCAATCTGCTGCAGGAGAAGGTACATTCTTTGATCAAAGAGGTCAATTATCTTATTGGATAGATGAGGCTACAAAACAGAAGAGTCAGGGTGTTGTATACTTCTACATGGCAGCCCAGCTCTGAAGCTATATGGTAATAAATAATTGAAAGTACATTCTTTCAGAGGAAAGACATATATAGCATTAGAGCACAAATACAGGGTCAAGAAAGGTAATGAAGTAACTCATAACTTTTTTATGACATAGTAATACACGTTTTTCTTACTACTTCTTATGTTCATATTTTAACAAAATTGTGTTTTTGCAATACTCTAATTTATATCTGTCTGTGTATTTCTCACACTGGGTATTAGTATTAGGAAAAAGAAGTTGTTCACTTTGTGTTTGTCTACTCAGAGACAGGAAGAAAAGGGAGCATTCACTGTTTTACAATGGGGGAGATGCATACAGAAATTAAGGAGAAACAACTGTGTATAATTGAGAACAACATTTTTAGTTGATAAATTTTTCATCATATGACTTTATTATACTTCTTTTTTAACATATACATTTATATTATTACACATAATATAAAATAATACATAAATAAAATAAACTACATATAGCAGAAAGAACCACAAAACAATCAGGAATTATATAAATGTTAAAATCATAGTGATTTGGCTATTTGTATTTGGAAAACTCAAAGTAAACGTCTTTCCTATCTTGGTGTGTCTAAAATTCTAAATCCCCTTCAGGAACAGTCATAGGGGAAGGGAATAAGGGGGAAATGGGAGGGAGGGAAGAATGGGAGGATACAAGGGATGGGATAACCATTGAGATGTAACAAGAATAAATTAATAAAGGAGAAAAAAAAGAAAAAAAATAAAATTCTAAATGAAAATCAATATCATATCTCATCTCTATTATAGTTGATAATTTTTGTCTATTTCTATTATGATGTGAACATTGTTCTAACAAATAATATCTATCTATTATTATTATTATTATTATTATTATTATTATTATTATTATTATCATCCACCCATCCATTAACTAATATCTATCTATTATGTAACTATCCTCTAAAACATATCTATCATTTATTATTTAGTCTATCTTTATTTTTCTTTTTCCTTCTTTTCCACCTTCCCCTTCCCTTCCCCTTCCTTCCTCCATCCCTCCATCCTCTTTTTTTTCTTTCTCTCCCTCTCCCTCTCTTTTTGAAAAGTCTTGTCAGTTATTCACGTGGAATAAAGATTTAAGTCCTATAAAACAAACAGAGGACAATTAGTGAGTTTTAAGTGTGTCAACACACGAAGGTTATTTCCTTTCTTCCCATGCCAATTTGGTAACAGTGGTTCTCAGGGACTGCATAATTACAGATGAATGACAGTGAATTGCTTGGACAATAATTGGTAGGAAGTACAATTATGAGAAGTCATTAGTGGGAGTAAATGAATAGTTGGTTGCTTAACAGGTCAATGTTGAAAGCCCAATGTGGTTAAACATTGTATTAAATTACAGCCTTTTTCACTGAAGCATATTTACAAATCACTAATCTTTCTAAGCTGTGTTTTTATATGATCTTTGATTTGCGGTACAGTACAGGAGCTACCCAATGTGGGTTTCAAGAGTTCAATGAAGACAACAGTGCACATTTGAAGTGTGCAGTGCTCTCTTTACCAGGGGAGTCAGCCAGCCTACCTTGAACAAATTGTAAAGTAACGCAGTGATTTATTTTAGAAGAATGGGTGCTAGAAAGATTGCAGGGCATGGAACTGACAAAAGGTGAAGGTAGGAAGATGTGATTAAATGAAACTAGACTAAAAGATGAGTTCTTGGGATAGAAATGTCCTTCCTAAGTCAGAAAGTAGAGTGGTGTCTACTTGGAGAGAACTGGGTTATTTAAGAACAGAACTTGGGCCCTCATTACTGGGGTCTGAGGAGTGAAACCCCAGATAAGCCAACAAAGAAGAGAAAATGACTCACCAAAAATTGTTTAAGCATATGATCAGAAATGGTTAGCATAAAAGCTGTTTGCAGAAGGTCTAGCCTAGCTGATTATTATAACTCCTTTGACATCTTGAGTTTGAGTGATTGTAGTTTATGAGGTCATTATCTCCTATAGATGGAAGTAGAAGGCTGGAACTCAGAATGTATCCAGGTTTCATATTTTAGTCATAGACAGAGAGAATGATATGTTTGCAAAGAAAATAAATAATTTATGAAATACTTTTGCTTCCTTGAAAAATTGTCAATATTTGAAAGAACACAGACTTTCGCTAATAGTTAAATATACACTTTAAAAATTCCCCTAGTTTCTTTGCTCATTTTGACTTGAGTATTTTATTTATAAGAATGATTTGCTTACAAATGTTTCTTGTCTTCATTTTTGATTATTTTTGATACAGTATAAGAGCCCTTCTTGATATATAGGTAACTCTATCTTTGATTCAGAGCACAGAGGTATTTTTTATGTAGCTAATCAAGAACTGGTTAGAGATATTCACACATATGGATATACAAATAAATAAACTTTATTTCATTTTCTTATTCCCAAGGGTTAAGATGTACAAACAAGGAATAAAATTAAAATTATTTTCTTTGGGGATGATTTATGCCTTAATTTCCACCTGCCCTATAATTAGAAATTTTGAACTCTGTAAATGTTTTTTAAGATAAAATTATTGCCGTGGTAAACTTCAGAAATTACATCATTAACCCAAAGACCTTTCTAAGCCTAGAACAACATGGTTGGTACAAGTTGTCTGTGCACACACAGACAAATAAATAAAGAGGAAAGTTTAAAATAATTTGAAAATGATTTATTGTCGGCCACCCCTGCAGTTAGGAATTCAAGTATTATTACTTTACTTCAGTGCAGCAGGGGAGGACAGCAGCTTGCTGTGGGCTAAAGGTAAATTATGATCTATTGCAAAGGAGGAAGGAGATGTACTGAGGAAAAAAGGGGAAGGAGTGGGGAGTAAGCAATGTGTTTTCTGAACTATTGCTTCAGATAATGCCTTTAAAAATTTGCCTCGACCTCTGCTGGAAAATCCCAGCGAAAATGGTGAAGCAAATGACATTCTTAAATCTTTGATAGTTAAGGACGTACGTACTTGCTATGGGGAGGCTGATAAGGGTATGCCAGAGTACAGTGCACTCTAAGCTATGTAGTCACGAGTTTCCCTGCTTCGACTGTTTGATAATCTCATCCTGGGTGTACCCAGTTTTAGTTCAAAGGGATCATGTAACAGGTAAAGTCCTAGGATAGCTATTCTAAAGTATCTTCTATTCTGCTTACAGTATTTGTGGGTTAAGCTCTTCATGTTGTCCATGAATTATGGACTTTCACATTAGGATAAAATATCTGCTATATCATACTTTAAATAAGAGTAATGCAAAAGCTCATTTTTTTAAACACAGGGGATATATGGAAGGAAAAAGTAAAACCCGACATATGCCAATGTCTTTTATGCCTCGAAGTCTGAGCTGGATACTTCATTAATTAGCATCTCGTTAAATAGTCCTCAGTTCTATGCTGGAAGTTGGAAGTTCATCTGCTCCTATTTCTCTGTGTAACTGAGAAAACTGAAGCCCACCTATATGTATTTTCTGTATGTCAAGTCAGGCTCACATGTCAATTTTGTCTAGTGACAGTTCCTATGTTTTTCACCTCACTACTTTGACTTTGGCTGGTCTTACAAGCATCTCTTATAAAATCTTATTCTAATTAACAAGTAAACTTTTAAGTAAATTAACAATTAAATTTAAACAAGTCTTCTCCTCTTGGCTTTAGGTTCAGTTCCAGAAGTTACTGTCACCTATCTTCAAACAGCAGCCTGTGCAGGAGACACAGTGCTGGCTCTGGAGGATGCTGTGAAATGGCACCCTGGAGATGAGGTTGTCATCATCAGTGGATTGAGTGTTGAAGGTGGTGAACCAATGGAGGAAGTTGTTATTGTGGAAACTGTGCACAATACAGATCTCCATCTCCGGAACCCATTGAGGTACTCTAGTTTCATATGGAGGAGCAGGAGTTCTTTAGGGAATTGAGCTCTGAACATTTATTTCTTGACAGAAACATTAGCGTTAAATAATGTTAGGCATCTGGACAAGAAAATAATAAAGCATGAGTGTTGCAAAGATGAAGATTTCTTAAATGTTTTTCTCTAGTGGGACCCTAGAAGTTTTGTCTTAGCAAGAGGTCAATAAGTAGTTTCCAGTGCTATACACGGTGCATTTTACAGGCATCTATCTAGGTCATTCTTTGGGTATTTGAGTTTCTAAAGAAATAGACACTCCCCAAAGAAGCCTCAATGTACTACTCTAATAAAATGTAGAGTTGTGTTCTCAAGTGCTCCTTTCTCTCTTGTTCTTTTCAGACACTCCTACAACTTCACAGAGAGCTGGGTAGCTGGAAGGAATCATATTTTGAAGGCTACAGTGGCTCTTCTCAGCAGGAATATTATCATCCAAGGAAATCTCACTCTTGAGAGGGCAAAGCTCCTCAATTCCTGCAAGGAGGCCAATGCTTCTGAAGGTAGAAATGCAGTTTGATGGGAGACCTAAAGAATGAATGAGTTTTCTCACTGCCTAACAATATGCGGCAGGCCTTGGGTGGTCTTCTTCATTAACATTTTTGAATGTCCATATTTTTCCATAATTTTCAGAATCCTCTTGGCAGCTTGTCATTTCATTTCTCCCCCCACTTCCAAGAAGTAAAGGAAATAGAGAAAAGGCAAAGGAAATGATCAATCATTTTTCTTGGTAAAACTAGTGTTAATGAATGTGCTGGAATGTTGTAATGATTTTGTCAATGCCCGGCTTCTCCTAAGATTCTCAAGAAAACTATGATTCCGGAGTCATAAGCTTGGGCAGTTCATTCTTATTGGTTAGATTTGTACTTCCTCCCCTTTGTGGGGTTTGTTTTCTGAGTGAGCTACTCCTTTACTCTAGGTAAAGGAGTGTAAGAGCCAATTTATCTTCTGAAAGAATAGCAGGCACTGAATCACACTGATGTGCCTATTAAACATCTATTTCAGGGATGGTTAGTTTAGGAGGTTATGTTTTGGTTTCCCAGGCTGTAGATTATGAGGCTGTGAAGATATCATTTGTCAACTTTGGTCCAGGGTGGTGTGGGTGTCAAGGATGACTTCCAGGCATGAGCTCTGGATGGATGATGAAGCGTTTACTGTGATGGGAAGAGGGGAAGGTTTTGGGATAGGTTTTGGGATAGTGGTAAACATGTTTAATTTTGTACACATTGAAACTGAGAAGGCAGGTCGGCAACTGAGTAGAGATGTCTGGATCCTAATAGAAATATCAAGTCTAGAGTTAAAGATGTCAGAGATGTGTACACAGAATTGCAGTTATATACAGTATTGCATAAAGGGTTGTTAGTAGTGGAGAGTGATCATGACCTCACTAACTTCCACTCAAAGTAATCAATGAACAAATTCATAATTTGCTAAAAAGAAAAAAGTTTGGGTAAAAGTGGATTAGAGTTGATTGACAGCCATTGTCACAAGTCTTTCAAATTGGGATAATAATTGTGCCAAATCATATAAACACATAGCATTTCTTCATTTACTGCCTCTAGGTCAATTCTTTGAAGAATTAGACTCTGTAACTCACCAGAGAGTGACACATTGCTTTGATTGATTGCTACCTCTTTTGTTCATTATTGTGTTATTGATTTATACCTTAGTATATCAATACAGATGGGCATGCAGATGTGCAGGTTAGTGTTGTCAGCTTGACAGAACTGCTAGTAACCTGAGAAGAAGTATCCTCATTTGAGGAACTGCCAATATTAGACTGGCCTTCGGTCATGTCTGTGAAAGACTGTCTTGACTGAAGATTGATATGGAAAAACTTAGGGCATTGTGGCCAGCACCATCCTTAGGTGGATGAGTCTGGGCTGCATAAGAAGGCTATCTAAGTATGAGCCAGAGAGCAAGCCAGTAATCTGTCTTCTCCCATGGTCTCTGCTCGAGTGCCTGCCCTGGCTTTCCTTAATGAAGGTCTGTGGCAAGGAAATGTAAAATGAAATAATCCCTTTACTCCTTTAAATTGCTTTTATCACCGCGAAAGAAAGCAAGCTAGAACAATTAGGTTGATTTCGATTATTCTGGGTATGGACTGAGGAGTAATACGGCTAGTGCTGAATCAATCCTGAAGATGACGTCTCCATTTTGAGATTTCCCATTGTCAGATGTCACATGTCAGCAGAAAATATTGGAGTGCTGCTCCCTCAGCACGGTAGCAATGGAAGTTATGCAATCAGCTACAGGTCTTTTTTAACCACCAGTAGAGAGACAGCCAGGAAAATGGATTGGCAGAGATTTTTTCTGAAGTTCTCTCTCCTTTCAGTGGAGACGTTTTTTGCTAAATCCCCAAACACACAGCAGCATATTGAGGAGGACACCCCACTGGGCACTTGAAGTCTATAAGGTGCTCTTATAGCACTCAGTGCACACAACTTTCCCCAAGAATTATCAAACATAAAAAAAGCCATTTTATTGCACCTTTCCTGCAGGTTGTCTTTTGTATTGAAATATGCACCAGTTTAATTGGGCTTGAGAGTTGTAATGGTTCCTTTTTGATCGGAATTAAAGTGATTGTTTGGGGGGGATATTTCCAGAAATAATAGAGCAAGGGATAATGTCATGTCCTAGTTATTTGATCTATATAAACAATGCAAAAAGAGAAACCAGTAACAGTGAAGCAAGACCTTTGTAAGGTTTGTCCTTTGTGTGCATACAGCCTTGCAAACAGAACATTTGTCTAGAAGCATGCTCTAAACATTTCTCCTGGATATCATTGTGTGTTTTAGGAAACCTGGAGCACTGTTTGTATTCTAAGAGTGAGAAGATGCTGGGAGCCAGGGATCTGGGGGTCAGAGTCATCATTCAGTCCTTCCCAGAGGAGCCCAGCTTGGTCAAGCTGAAGGGAGTGCAGTTTCGAGACCTAGGGCAGGCCTTCCATAAGCATCTGAGCTCACTCACCCTGGTGGGAGCTATGAGAGGTAAGGGTACCAAACCTTGGCCTTCCCAGTTTTCTTCTTTGTTGGTGATACCACATGATGGTGATATGTGGGACTGAGGAATTCAGAGATATGTTTCAAAGCTTAGTACCTAAGTAAACCCCACATGCGTCTTACACTCACTCTCAAGACAACTTGGATGTGTGAGGACTTAGTTGCCATTCAGGTGAATGGTGTGTACGATGATGTTCTGATAGTTTGGGAGTTGGGAAAACATCAACAACAGCAAAGCAGTGTTTTTGAAAGAAGCAATTATTGGTGTGTTAGTTTATTATTATTTTTTTAATTCTCATAAGAAACTAGAGATTTTGCTCTATCTCAACATAAAGATTTTTGTAAATGCAGATTTCACAGTGGTGTCAAACAGATCAAATATACCTTATGTTTAAATGGAGACTCGTTATACCAGATAGATATATCAATGAAACAAAGCAACCTTCCTCCACTCTTCTAAGAAAAAAACTTCCATGGTTTTGCTCTCAAGAGGACACATAGAAGGGGAATTTGTCATTAGAGCTTTTAACCTGAGTTCCCACACTCTGACAATACTGTCCAAACACTGTCACTCTAAGAATCAGAATCCTAAGAAAAGCACTCATTTTTGGTTTACTGTAGTTGTTCTTTCTTAGTTTACAAATATGCAAGCTAACAGATACATTGTGATTTTAAGTTTACTTTCTTATAAATATATATATATATATATATATATATATATATATAAAGATATCAAAGGACTGTGCATATAGATATTGTGCAGTTTAGCATGTGTAAGGCTACACGCACAAGCACACATACTATTGAATATGCTTGTTTTGCATTATTTATTAGAGTAAAAGTGACATTATACTGATCTATATTTTTTATATTATTATTTAGCTCCCAAATTAGTTAAACATTCAAAAAATTCTTTTCCTAATAGTAAGATAGTTTTGGAATAATTATTTTCAAAAATAGATTTGAAGGCTTAAACCTATTCAGCAGTATATTGAATGTATGTTGACCATTCAAAAGTCAAAAGGAACCTAAATAAAATTTATTTTTGTGTCTCCTTAAAAATTTCAGCAGTGTTTTATTGTTCTTTATTTTTTGAGAAATACTTAAAATTTCTAACCATTATTTTTTTTTCTTGAGAAGATAAATGATGCACAATTTGAACTGGTATTTCAAAAGCAAATGATTTATCTTTGGTACTTTTTATATTATCTACAAAATCCATTCAGTGTTAACTATCAGCCCATATTTTAACTTGGTTTTCTATTTGAGTCATACATGATCTAAGACCTGATTATTCCAGTGATTTATCTTAGAAAGATATTGCACCAATTACTTAGGTCTCATATGATAAAAGTCATAATAGGATTGTAAAGTTAACTAATACATCTTGACTGACATAGACTATTTTTCATTTTTATTCAAATTTATTAATTGTGCAAACTAATGGGTTTCTTTATGACGTCTTATTCATGCATATAATATTCTTTGATCATCTTCCATCCTTTATTATCATATTCTATTACCCTGTCCCTCTACTCTACCTCCAAGCCCTCCTTCTATTTTCACACATTATCTCGACACAGACTATTTTTGAAATAGTCTATCATGTATGCTATAAAAAACTGCTTATTCTTTCTCGGAGTGCCACCAGGCCTCCCCACCAAGAGGAGGTGGCCAAATATGGGGCACCAGGGTTCATGTCAGTCAGTCCTCGCTCTCCACATAACTGTGGAGAATGTCCTGTCCATTGGGTAGATCAGAGTAGGGGTTCAATGTTTACTCCTTGTCCCCCTTGGTCATAGACCTAGGGGAGGGGAAAAGGGTGAAAGCGGGAGGGAGGGAGGAACGGGAGGATACAAGTGATGGGATAACAATTGAGTTATAATCTGAATAAATTAATTAAAATAATAAAAAAGCAAAAAGTAAAATAAAAAAATAAATGTTTTACATTAGAAAAAAAAGGTAGCCGAATGTGAGCCAATGGGAAAGTGAGCGAGTATATGATGTTTCTCAGTGGTTTCTGCTTCAGATTGCTTCCTTGGATTGTTCACTGATAGACTGTAAACTGTAAGGTGGAATGCATCCTTTTATCCTCAATTTCCTTGTAGCCATAGTGTTTTCCACAGCAACAGAAACTAAACTAGAACAGCTGAAAGTTATAAACATCCATTTACAGCCCAAGAATTATGGCCACATGGCCACAACTTCATATGCAAGTATAGTTTTTTAAAAATCGAGGTCAATTCATATCAGGCCTTGACCTCTGCTCTACTATATTGTGACAAGGGACACTGAGTAGGTAGAATTCTTGACAGCCACCTGGCTTTGTGGCGTAGCCATACTTTCCTTTTTAGATGCCAACACTTTGTAGTAGCATGTGTGTCTTGAATTTCAACTATTATAATCCTCAAGATCTAGCAGAGTTCATTGCTTAATTCCTTGATTTGTTTGCCCTTTTCAGATGACTAGGTTTCATTTTTGTGTGGAACATATGCTTTGCTCATAGTGTATCATGCTTGGATGTGGCCAATAGAATCCGAGGACACTCTGAGGTGTGGCTAAAATTTTCATCTTGCCTTTTCCTATTCAGGCTCCTATCTGCAGAAGTGTTCGGTGTGGGGCTCCTTCAGCAGAGGCCTTAGTATGCACAGGACCTGGGGCCTGAAGGTGGACAGTAATACATTCTATAAGATTGTAGGCCATGCCCTGCTGGTGGGTAAGTAAATTTGCTTGGTTAATGTATACGTTCTTGCATAGGATGAGTAGTGGCCTTTCAAAAGCATTCTTCCAAATTGTTGAATCTGAAACATATAAAAATCACTGTTTTTCTAGATATTGCCTAGCAAGGCCTAGGTTCAAATCCCAAATTTAAATTTATTCACCACTGAGTGACTTACTAAACTGCATCTGTAGGAAATGAATCCTTTAGAAGTCGAATACAGGTTGATAAACTTCTAATGGGAGGTTTTAAAATGTGCTGCCATACCATTTTCCCGTAATTCTTAGTCCGTGCACACTTTCAGATGCCCAGGCTTGCGTGATATTGGCTAAAGATTTGAAAATCGAATTTGCCTGTTAAGGGCTTCTGTTGTAGGCTGAGGCTGGAGTTTCCAAACTGGCCCAACTGCACCCCAGTTTCTGCTTTTGTCCCTTTAAGATCAGACCAAACATCAGAATTGTCGTCAGATAATTAGAGTTCTCAGTCGGCATCACATCCCTGCTAGAACACAATCCAAAAGTTCTAGCAGGGCTAAAGAAAGCCCTGTCAGTGATTTTTCACCCCATTTGATTTCTGTAAGCTCATCTTGATCTCTCGCGTTTCTTCCTCTGTACTGTCATGAGAGAGGAGCTGCTTTGTTACATTCTTTTCAAAGATCACACTTCTGCCATATGGCTCTTGCAGAAGCTTTTTTTTTTTCTTTTCTCTGTGTTTAATGACAGTTACTCTCCTGGAACATTCTTTACACTGCCAGATTAGCACTTCTCAAATTTAAATTGAATGTCACATTTCTGACCATCAGTTCCATCTTGTTTCAACATTAGATTTTGGGAAACACTGTTTTTTTTTTTAAACATTCGTATTGATAGTTCATTGTAGGCCAGTCAGCTGAAAGAAATGAATTAATAAGTAATCTGTGGTTTTTGTGTCAAACTATAAAAAGCAAACCAGAGATTCTTGCTGAAACTAAGACCCTAACTATAATCACTAGTATTTTATTTTTAAATGAGCCCTGTGATGTGATTGGGATGTGTGTGGGGGGTGGGTGGGGAGCATATGTTTCATTTACGAACAGTCTGTTGAGGTAAAGGGCTGAAAAAGTCCTAATCCCTAAAGTGATGTTGCTTACTGAAGGAAACATGGATCTTATGAACTTTCTTGAAAGCAAACTCCAGCTTGAAGGCAGAGAGCAGACACGTGATGTCATTGGGTGTGCAAAATATTTTGAATAGAGAAGGGTGGGCCACAGGGAAGTCAGGCCATAACTCTGATTCTGTTCTCAGTTTTCTCTATAAAGGCAGAGATTTAAGAGGGCATCCTAACAATATGATCTTAGCAGAAAATGATACAGAGTAGGCAACTAAAAAACCTGTAGGAGAAATTCAGCCTTGGTTATTGTGGATTATTGGCTCTTAACATCCTTTGTATTATACTTGAAGGAATTAAAATATTTAATTGACTATAAAGTTCTCAGTCATGCCTAAAAAAAACCACACACACACAAGCTCAGATCTATTAAGTGATATGGGGATCTCAGATAAAATAAGGCCTCGCAAGAAGGGATTCTGCAGCACTGTCCGTACACTATTGATCCTACTTAAATGAATAATACCTTTTTGAGTCACATGGTTGGGGCATTCCCTGGCCTCATCCTGTCCAGCCTGCTTCTTCAGAGCATGTCTGCTCTCTTAGAAAATGTGGGCCACACAATTTGAAAACCAGGCTGGGTTGGACTCAAGCAGTGTGGCTTTCTCATTATTGTATTTTTCATTAAATTTATTCTTTGACAATTCTATGCATGTGTTTAATGCAACCTCTTTGTTCCTACTACCATATTGTACTTCTCCCTCTTTTCATACCCTCCAAGTCTCTTTTTCATGTCTGTCTGTCTGTCTGTCTGTCTGTCTGTCTGTCTGTCTGTCTCTCTCTCCCTCTCTCTCTCTCTCTCTCTCCCTCTCTCTCTCTCCCTCTCTCTCTCTCTGTGTGTGTGTGTGTGTTTCTCTGAGTTTAACTACGGTGATCTGTCTGCTTTGGACTATGAAGATATATCTTAGACTCTACCTAAATATTAAAATAGAAGGTCTGTTCCTATGATTGTTTTTCTGAAAAGCAAACTTCAGATACACAAGATGCTAAGACTTATAGTCCATACAATATGTATCTTTTCCTCTGTCTCATAGATGAAAATAAAATTAAAATATCAAAGCAATAAATAGTATTTTCTTTTCTTTTGCTTTCCTGAGTGATATCAAATATGCAAAAGTAATATAATCTTCTGTTCCCAGGGTCCTACATGGACAGGCTTAGCACTAGTGAGACTATTGCTGGAAGAAAAAATGGTAAGCATGTGAATTTATTTTTAATTCATCATAGTTCATCTATGATTATAATAATTTATAGGCAGATATCATGACATGCTGTTAATTGTTGCTAATAATTAAGCAAACTAATTTTTCTACATATATAAATATAAATATTTTACCAGTTCTTTGAGAATTTCTCACACTGTAATTTTAAACATATTCATGTGACAATTCCTGCTCTTAACCTTCTCATTCCTTCCCACTGAGCTTTCAGAAGAGTTTTGTATTTTTCTTCTTTCCCCATCAAACCCAATACCATTACTGTGCTACATGGGCATGGTATTAAAATAACTCCTGAGGCCTTATTGCTGTACCCACAGATAAGAACATCTCTCAACCCTCATCAAAGATACAAAACTTTGGGGCTTTATTTTTAACTGCATGAACACACGTGCATCCGTGCGTGGGTTCATACACATGAGGGAAGGTACCTGTGGTGTTCAGAAGAAGCAGTCAGAGTAACCCTAACACAGGAATCGCAGGAGGCTGTGAATTACCCAGTGTGAGTTCTGGGAACTGAGTGTTAGTCTTTTATTCTTTTAGCCAGTGCACCATCTTAATACTATGTGATATAATTTATGTGATATACATGATAGCAAGTATAGTCTACATTAATAGAGTCAAAAAGTATTGAGCTATATAAATTGTAACTGTTTGTGAATCTCCTGTATTGGATTTATCTTTTTTTTTTTTTCAAATTAGATTGGTGGGAAGAGGGAATTATAATAAGAAACAATGTGATCATCAGTGTTTCTGGGGCTGAGGGACTGTCCGGTCCTGAAATGTTGGCACCAGCTGGCATCTACACTTTCAGCCCCACCAATGTGATAGAGGTAAGAGTTTTGGTGCACAAAAAAATCCCTTCCAACAGTTTCTGGTAGTATCAGATATTTGATTTTAATTGTTCACTTGAATTAGTAGCAAATTTGTTTATGATTTTGGTTAGGTAGGCAACTTGACAATTACTCGCAGGATTCTTATAAAATTTATTTAGTATGAGTTTTATAGAGAGTTTAGTGAGTTATATATTGATAACCTTCTGGTAATAAAGACTGAAGTATCTTGTTCTGGATCTCTTGGTTCTGATGCAAATTACCTGTTAAATCGCCTGCACCTGCATCTTATCATGTTAATCTGCTCATATTTTTTAACCAAAAGAGGGCTTTACATTAAATAAAGAAGTCTATAAGACATTAGGTTTCAGAAACATGACCTTTATTATATATAATATATATATTAATTTATTCATACTACATCTCAATTGTTATCTCATCCCTTGTATCCTCCCATTCCTCCCTCCCTCCTGCTTTCTCCCTACTCCCCTCCCCTATGACTGTGACTGAGGGGGACCTCCTCCCCTTGTATATGCTCATAGGGTATCAAGTCTTTTCTTGGTAGCCTGCTATCCTTCCTTTGAGTGACACCAGGGCTCCCCATCCAGGGGACGTGGTCAAATATGGGGCACCAGAGTTCATGTGAAAGTCAGTCCCCACTCTCCACTCAACTGTGGAGAGTGTCCTGTCCATTGGCTAGATCTGTGTAGGGGTTCAAAGTTTACTGAACGTATTGTCCTTGGCTGGTGCCATAGTTTGAGCGGGACCCCTGGACCCAAATCTGCCTATCATAATGTTCTTCTTGTAGGTTTCTAGGACCCTCTGCACCCTTCTCTTTCCTCATTCTCCCATGCTTCTCTCACCTAAAGTCCCAATAGGATGTCCTGCTCTCTGTCCCACTCTCTGGTAAGTGAAGACTTTCATGGGACATGCCCCTTGGGCCAGTGTCCAGATATAAGTGAGTATATACCATGTGACTCTTTCTGCTTCTGGGTTAACTCACTCATTATGATCATTTCTAGTTCCATCCATTTGTCCACAAATTTCGGGAATTCCTTGTTTTTAATAGCTGAGTAGTATTCCATAGTGTAAATGTACCACAGTTTCTTTATCCATTCTTCAACTGAGGGACACTTAGGCTGTTTCCATGTTCTGGCTATTATGAATAAGGCTGCTATGAACATGGCATGACATTAATTTTTATTCCATTATTTAGTGCAGCTTAATGTACTGAAATTTTAGACACTCAGTGAAATAATTTTTTCTATTTATTGTTAACAAAAGATTTATGAGCGAGGCATTGTGCTACAATCACAGAAGGGCATTTTTATTTCTCTGGTTAGTTATTGTATCCCTTAGTCTATCTCCAGCAGGGGTTAAGGGCCTCCCCTTCCCAGGATGCTGCTCTGAGCATCTGCAGATGCACGGCCCCACAGATCCTCACACTGCTGCAAGTGTCATGACATTTATGCCCAGTTTCTGAGGAGCACACAGGAAAAGCTGCTCTTAATTACCTTCAGTTGAATAATCCCTAATAAAAGTTGTGGTTCTCTGCTCAACACGCCTTACACTCTTAATTGTGTCTTCCCGAAGCACGGCACTTACACACCATTTTAGGTGCCTAATAGGGGTGGCTAATAGGCCAGTAACAAAGGAGGCAGAATTTCATGGATCGTCAGAAACCAAACCCTAGACAACTTGCGTTGAACTTTTGGCCACTGCAGGGCTTATTGCTTAGCTAGGAAACCAGCTCTGGGGACTAGAGAATTTAGTTTTTCCAGACTTTCTTAGGTAATATAGTCTCGTGTGCATTGATGCACCTAGACAAAAGCAATCAAAGTTTCTCAGCTCATTCTTTGTGAGGCTAGAACAACCTTGCCTCCCTGGGTAGGTGCTATATTTCGTGGCCAGGAGAGAACTTGACTTGTCTTACATGCAGTGGGCCAGAGGCCCCATCTGGAAAGCAGAGATGGTGTAGACTAGATTGTATGTATTGGAAGAACCTAGGTGCAAGGTTCCTCCGTTAACATGGAGGTCATGGAATGACATCAATATGGGTACATTGCATTGATGTAATAATTTCAAGTGAGCAAACAAACAAACAAACAATCCCTCACTTAAACTTATAGAAGGTAGTCTAATCTAGTAGGGGCATTCAGCCTAGAAAGCACACATAGTGGGCAACAGAAAAATGGAGCTGAGGCCAGATAGTTGTTTCCCTTTCAGATGCCTTCCATTTCTGTATATTTGGTATTTCCCTGTAGGGATATTGAAAATAAATGGACACACACACACACACACACACACACACACACACACACACACACACATCTGTGGATGATACACAAGTACTTTGGAGAATAAATTCTAGAAATATGCTTTTATTTCAAAGATGTGAAATGGTTCAACAGTCATATGGATATGCATGTATGTATATTATATGGTACCAAAAGAGGTGCAATAGAAAGTTCTTCTGTCTAGGAGAGAGTGAGTCTTTGCCTGTGAGGAACGGTGGCATGGTGGGTGGGTTTTATGCCCAGCTGTGTGACTGGCTCAGGGGTGGTATCTGTTTGTCTCTTTCCTACTGTCCAGGCCAGAGTGGCAGATATGCACTGCTGTGCTTTGTGCGGGTGCCAGGAATCTGACCTCAGGCCCTCCTGCTTGTACAACAAACACTTCGCTCACTGAGCCATCTCCCAAGCCTCTCAACATTTAATCTGGAAATACCTCCAAACTCACAAGAAGGCCCAGAGTAGTCTTTTCCTTTCACCCAGCTTCCTCTATTAACATCTCAGGTCATTGAGTGAGATAAAAATGGGAACATTACTTTGGTGTAATAATCTTAATTGAGCAAAACTCCTCATTTGGACAGACTTGAAGAAGGTAGTATAATCTTCCAGTGTGGGCATTCAACCTAGAAAGCACACACACTCCCTCTATGTGTGAGCCTTCTTTTGAAATCCTGGGCCTAACGGTTGAGGAAGATATCTTTAAGTTTGAACAATAGTTCATGATTTTGTGTTATTTCTGACTTGTTCTAAGCCAGAATCTTGAACCAAATTCTTAGCCACAGTGTCCAGAATTCATCTTCACCTCCGGGTGGACATCTTCAGAGCTCATTCACCTTCAACTCCAAATATTCCAAAGGCATTTCCTAGGTTCATTTGGGCTTTCATATTTGCAATTGGTCTGCTGTCTTTCCTACTCAGGCAGCAGTCAAATCAAATATCATCCCGTTAATCTGAAAATGAAAGTGCACACCGTGCCTTCGCCAGCGAGAACTTCTGTAATATCCTGCTGGAGTCTACAGGGGGCACGGCCACGCTTGTACACTCCTTTGTACACCATTGGCTTGTTTTCTCAGAACACATTGGTGGCAGTCTCTCCATGCATTGCTCTAGCTTCTGCAGCCTGCGCTACGTCGGTCTTCTGTCAATAGCTCTGGCATCAGACATCTGTCTTCATTTTGCTTCATCTGACATTATATACATGAATCCACTCTTCCCATACACTCCTGCTGGAGAGTTTGCACTCAGGCAACAGGAGACAGTTCACTCTCAGTGCTTCAGAGCATCCCATATTTACATAGGTGTTGGGGACTTTCTATGAGCACACTGAAAGTGTCCATGGGAAAGGGAGCCTGTTGGTGTCATCTGTTTGATTGGAGGGTATCTGTTCTGGTTCATTAGTCAGTTTTGTGAGGGATTCTGTTTTAAAGGACCCAATCTCAGTTCTCTGGCTCTCCGCACTCAATAGGTAATGCATATTTAAGAGCTGCCTGAAGGGTTAAGTCCCCCTCCCTCCACCCCTTTTTCTTCTAGTCACTACAGATGCACCCCCTCAAGGAGCTGGCTTATGTGGGCAGTTAATTTCTCTCTGGAATTTCTCTTGCTTGAACGTCCATAACACATTGACTTCCGCAAAGAATTGATTTCCACACAAAATTCCCTCCTTGCCTTAAACCCTGCCCTGCGAGCCTCGGGCTGCTCACATAAGTATGTGGTTTTTTTTTTTCATGGATCCTTTGTAGAGTAACCAATTGGAATTGAGAGAAAGGGCCGGGCAGTAATGTGAGCTGGCTGCGGATGCACTTCTCTTATTAGAAAAGTGAGTCTTACTAGTTAGCACCAGACCGAAGATGCAACCATCCCTTCCAACTATAAATGCACTCGGACACCACTGTTTTTTTGTGATTACTCACATGCCCATAGATACTAGTGGCACTAGGGCAGGTGATTCAACAAACATTCATCTGTTGAGAATGCATACTTTCTGAGCACTGGTGCTGGCAGTGGTGATGAAGAAGGGTGTGGCCTCCGAATGTCTTTCTGAACTTTTGGAGCACTCTTCGTTCTCATAAAGGCTTGACAATGAGCCGGCATACATTGCTAATAAAACTGATGTATGTGTTAAACTGAAAGTGCCACTGTCATAGTGAGCTTGAAGAGAAAGTGGGTGATTAAGAGCTATCATTGTGTGTGTGTGTGTGTGTTTGTGTGTGTGTGTGTGTGTGTGTGTGTACTATATTGAAATAAATGGAGATATTGACACCTTGTATCATTCCTAATTTTAGATGAAAAATGCTTTCAATTTTCATTATTTAGTATAATACTGATTAGTGCACTTGAATGTGCTTGCGTTGCAAGTGTGCTTGTGTGTATACGTGTGTGTGTGTGTGTGTGTGTGTGTGTGTGTGTGTGCATATAAGCCAAACCTTGATGCCAGGTGTCTTCTTCAGTATATATCCAACTAATTTGTTTTAAACATTAAATTGTATTTGTGAGAGAATGTGTGGGGGTGTGTGCATGCACGTGTGCACACACATGCGTGTGCATGCATGCATATGTTATAACTCAGAAGACAACTTGTGAGAGTCAGTTCTCTCCTTTTACCACGTATGCTCCAGGGATGAAACTCAGGTCAGCTTTACATGCTGAGCTATATTTCTGGCCCTCCATGTTATTTATTGATATAGGGTATCTCACTGATTTTGGAGCCCTCCTATTTTGTTGAGACTTGGCCAACAACCCCCAATGAACCTCTTGACTTCATCTTCAGCTCTAGGAATGCAGACAGCATGACAGGCTACTTAAGCCTTTTGACATGGGTGCTGAGGATCTGAACACTCTCCTCATGATAGCGTGGAAGAAGTCTTCTAATCACATCATCTCTGCCTCCCTAGAGTTTTGTTCTTTGACCCTCCATTCTTAGGTACTTGTGGGTCATGGGTTTGTGTTAACAGGGTTTGTGTGGTCTTACCTGCAGTAAAGGCAGTCACTAGACGATCTGAAAGTTAAACATTCACATAGTATTTACTGGGGAAGGTTTCCTTTTGTAGTCAAGATTGGGCTAAAGTGCTGTGGTGTGTCCTTGTTTTGGATAAATATATGGAACACTTACATGCACCTTCTGAGACATCATGATTCTTCCTGAGGCTGAGAATTTTTAGTGCATAACCTAATTTTTAGCTCAGGACTGACACAGCTATGCAATATTCTATTGAGAATGCTTAATGCCAGGTTTGATTATTTTGAAAAGACATAAATACCTTCCATGTGAAGACTGCTAAGACATTCCTCAGTATAATAATTGCACTTTCACATTTAATATAAAATTATGGAATTCCATCAATATAGACAAGTGTATATAAGTTACTTTGATAATAGTAGGCTAACGAGTAGGCTTCCTCATCTGTGTACTTGGCTTAGATAACACAGGTTTCCTCTGTGTAGCAGTTTGTTTGAATACCAATGGCACTTTCCTCTGCCTTGTGAATTGTGATTAAAAACTGTTTCTAGATAATTCCACATGTTTCCAAGGAGACAAAATTACCCTTGGTCTAGATTCTCTAGACTGTGACCCCTTAAGATAACTGATATCTTAGAGAAGGATGCATGTTCCTGAAATCCTGTGGCCTCCTGAGTAGTAATTCAGCACCATATACCGCAATATCCAGATATTCAAAAGTGTCATTTCCTGAGTGCTGTGCGGTAAGAGAAATGTGACTAGAATTGCAAATGACCCCAGGAAACAGAAGAACAATTTGCAATGCCAAATAATGAGACTTAGTAAAGAATAGGCCAACTGGTCTACTTGGGAAGAAAACATTCTGTAACTGAGTAAAACCAGGGAAAGACTGTTTACAAGCATCCAGGCTAAAGAGCCTATGGGGCCCACAATAAATACCAAGATAAAGTTAAGCAAACAGCACAATGATTGTGTCAGCATGGCCTAACTCCCTGACCAGATCCTACAGGGCAACCTTTGAAATTCAGGGAAAGTCTGGTGCTGACTGAAGGACTTTGAGGACGGAGAATTCCTTCACTTTCATTGTTGTGAAAGCTTAGGTCACATTTCCCCCACCTGCTTTGCTTTGTGTGTGTGCTTTGTGGACCATGAGGCACATGCAAAGCACAGGACCTTTAAATTTTACCTTCTGCAGAAAATGCTGCTACATGTCAGCTGTCAGTGTGTCAGCCAGGTACAAGGGTTTATAAGGCCTCAAATTATCTTTTACCTTCATAATTAAATCAACAAAAATGTTGCTGCAGAGTGACTGAAGCTATACGATGAAGCAAGTTTACTCAGCCTAAGGAGGATAGAGAACAGCTACCAGTGGCTTGAGCTTGAAATGGCTTGAGTACCACAAGGAGGAAGAGGGCTCTGAAATTTCAGAATTAAAGTGTTTGAAAAGATATAAATTATTCCACAATAATACATTCAAATAAAGAATGCAGCAAAACCACTTTGGTTGCAGTCATAGACTTGTGAAGCCATCGTCACAGCAAAGAAATCAGGATGTCTTCATCATTCCCCCATAAACCACATACTCATTAATAGTCACTCCGCCATTTTCCTTTCGATGGCTTCTCATCCCTAGACAACCACTAATCTACTTAGTGATTGTCCTTTGCGGGACACTTCATACATGTGAAAATGTGCAGACTGTGCCAGATGTGATGGAGTGGTGGTTCTATCTGGTGTTCCTAACCACAGTATGTGAAAGTTCCTACCTGCCTGTCATCAACCAGCACTTACTATCACTTCTTGGTTGTAACTATCCCACTAAATCCATAGATTATTTCACCATGTATAGTGGTTGGAATGATAATGGGCCCCATAACTCACAAGGCTGGTACTGTTAGGAGGTATGGCCTGTTGAAGTAGGCGTGGCTTTGACAGAGAAAGTGCATCACTGGGGATGGGCTTTGAAGTCTCATATGTTCAAGCACGGCTCGGTGGCTCACTCTCTTCTTGCTGGCTTCCAGTCTGGGTGTAGAACTCTCAGCTACCCTCCAGCTGTATGAGTCATAGCAATGAACATTTGTAAGAAAAGAAATGTGAACAAAGTGGTATACTGTGGGATACACTGTGACACACTATAACTTCCACAGTGAGTGCTTTTTTTCTCTGTTTGGGGAGGTTGCAAGGGTGGAAGGTGGGTACACGGGGAAGAGAAGATGAATGAGATCATGATGCATGATGTGAAATTCACAAAAAAATCGATAAAAAGATTATTTTTTAAGAATCACTTTGGCATCATACCGAGCATAATTAAAATCTGTATGTTAACTTTAACAAAATGCATTTTAAATAGCTATATTCCTGATTCATATTTAAATGAATATTTAAAGAACTTTGTTCTAAATGAAAAAAATAATGATTTCCTGAAAGGTCTGATTTGATCCTCTGTGTGTGTGTGTGTGTGTGTGTGCGTGCACACAAGCATATGTGTCTGTGTTTTTATGTATGTATCTATGTATGTGTCTATATATCTACCCATGTTTTTGACATCGTCTACCAAATATTAGGAAAAACTTCTTTACTACCAACAACTTAAAATGAGAAAACAATATCTAAATTCAGTATTCGGCTGTCGTGGTTTGAGTACGCATGGCCTCCATCAGCTCATGTACTTTAAATGTTTGGTTCCCAGTCGGTAGACAGTTCAGGAAGGACTTGGAGGTTTCAAAATCCCATGTCGGATGTGGTTTTGCTCTTTCTGCCTCTCCTCTACAGATCAGCATGCGATCCCTAGGCTACTGCTCCAGTACCATGCCTGCCCATCGGCTGCCATATTTCCTGCTACAATGATTGTTGACTAACACACTGAAACTGTAACGAAAGCCCAGTTAAATGTCTTCTCTTATGAGCCGTCTTGGTCATGCTGCGTCTTTTCGCAGCAATAGAACAGTCACCAAGATATTATCCCTGTGCGACCTAACTCCTGTGGGATAGAATGAGAGACCAGTTAGAGAAGGGAAAAAAAAACCTATCTTCTTGGCCCACAGATTGTCTTGCCACAGTACGCTAACATGAATCAGTAAATCATTAATGATAAATTATTATTCATTGTTGGAATCTGAATTTGCAAGCAAATCATAATTGTTGTAGGAAGCAAAATAAATGCAATATTGGTTGTTGAGTGAGTGCTTCTGTCTGCCCTTTCCTAAATTGTACCTAAATCTCCTTGGTGGTACAGTATCACATCTCAGAGAAGCCGCTCCCCTTTTTCCATTATCTAGAAGACAGAACTAAATAAAAACTGGGCTCTGTCAAGGTGCATTACCGAGGTGTCACTATTACTAGGAAGAATGAAAAAGTAGTGTTTAATTCTACTTGATCAAGGAGTACTTCAGGCATACAGGTAATGTATATACTTGCTTTTCTAGTCTGAGAGCCTTAGGCCAAGATGGCCATATCTACCTGAGAAATCTAAGAAACAGGCTTCCCAGCTTGCCACTAGAAGAGAGATGCAAAGGCTTCCCTAGAATCCATCCCCAGTCCTCTGGGGAGGCAGGGAGCACATTGATAGGGGATAACTAGTGCAAGAATAAACAGAATGTCCTTGTTGGAAGTAACTCAGCCTTGGTACACACTGTGAGGACTAGGGAATTCATCCTAAACTGTCATTTATACCTGCTCGGAGAGGGAAAACCAATTTCCTCCAATGGAGTAACACTGGGTATGTCAACCACTCAAGGGCAGGCCTCATGTCAGGAGTGCTTGATCAACATATAATGGATTCCACCATTTTGTGTGTGTGTTTATTAGATTGGTGAGGTTTTGGAGGGTAATTTTTTCTTAGTTTGGGGGGGGGTTGTTGTTCTATTGGGTTTTTATTTATTTTTTGAGAAGCAAAAATTGGGTGGGTATAAAGGGGCAAAAGATACCAAAGGGCTTGTTCCCATTTTTCTGAGACAGAGGGGAGGACATTCTAGTGGGACTCTAGATGAGAGAATCATGGGAGAATGGCAAAGTAGAAGGATCCAGAGGGTCCTAGAAGCCTACAAGTAGAACATTATGATAGGCAGATTTGGACACAGGGGTCCCGCTCAAACTAAGGCACCAGCCAAGGACAATACAGGCGGTAAACCTTAAACCCCTACTCAGATCTAGGCAATGGACAGAACACTCTCCACAGTAGAGTGGAGAGTGGGATATTACTTTCTCACATACTCTGGTGCCTCACCTTTGACCATGTCCTCTGGAGGGGGAGACCTGGTGGCACTCAGAGGAAGGACAGCAGGTTACTAAGAAGAGACTTGATACCCTATGAGCATATACAGAGGGAGGTAATCCCCCTCAGGAACAGTCATAGGGGAGGGGAGTAAGGGGAAAATGGGAGGGAGGGAAGAATGGGAGGATACAAGGGATGGGATAACTATTGAGATGTAACAAGAATAAATTAATAAAGGAGAAAAAAAAAAGAAAAAAAGATACCAAAGGGCTTAGGAGAATGGGAGAATATTACCAAAATAATTTTAAATTTAAAAAGTGGTTTCAAATGGTGAAAATACTTTTTAGATAGGCAAAAGATAAGTAAGTATTTCTCCAAAGATTGGCAAATAGCCAATAGATCTATGAAAAGATATTCAATGCCATTATTAGGGATAGAGAGAAGGCAAAGCCAAGTCCACAGCGTCTGACATAAAAGACAAAGTGACAACAGCAACTCATAAAGAAACATTTAATTGGGGCTGGTGTACAGTTCAGAGGTGTAGATCATTATCGTCATGGCAGGAGCAAGACAGCACAGAGGCAGACATGGTGCTGGAGAGTAGTCTGGTACGCCACCTCTAGCTCCTGCTGCTCTATCAATACTGAAACCTCATTGGGACTCCTCTCAGACAACTTGTTATTGCCCCATGTCATGGAGATCCTGTAGTTTTGGAGATAATAGGACTGGCCCCTCCATGTGCTCAAGGAATTCATCAATGGGGTAGATGTTAGAGTGGTTCAGTTAAAACCATGGAGCCGGGCTAGAGAGGTATCTGAGCTGGTTAGTCTTCTGGCTCTCCTGCTCTTACACCCTTGGGGCCAGCTCATAGTCAGCCCTGGATACCATGGGCCTCTCTGTTCTGATGCCCAGGTGAGGTGCAGGTCCAGCTCTCCTGAGTGTTGCAGTGGGTGAGGGACATGGCTAGTTCTCCCTCATGACCCTGGGACCAACTCTCCCACCTACCATAGATGTCAAGGGACAAAGGAGGGGAGAAAGACATCTCTGTTTTTGTTGCCATCACCCAACAGACAAGAGGTAGGGCCAGTTCTCCTGTGCTCACTCATATCCTTGGGACCAGCTCACCTGTAACCATCACATCTAGGGCAAGCCTTACTGTACCTCCCAGGTGACTTGCAGGAACCACTCCTCTGAGTGCTGCAGGAGGTGAGGTGCAGGGACAGCTCTCCTGCTCTCCTGCCCTCAGTGGCAGCTCTCACACAGGCCCTGGTGAGGGGTGGGATCAGTTCTGCACAGCCCTCACACATCCACTTGTCCCCAGGTGGCCTCCCAGACCTGGGCTTTGGTGGTAACAGACTCCAGATGTTGCAGGACCATGGCCCAGATGTGCCCCTGGTGGCAGCACAGGTCAGGTGGTCCCAGGTGGTATCACTGTCTGCTCATGTCAAGGGGTTCCTCATGACCATCCACTCTCCAGTTCTGCCTCTCTTCACTGTGCCCACATCCTTCTGTTTCTCTTTCTCTTCCATTTCTCCACCAATTACTTGCTCCTCTTAGCTGTGGTCTCTGAGTGTCTGAGGTCATCTCAGGAGTGCTCTTTGTAGTGCTAGCATTGCGACACTGGGGCAGGGGTGTCTAAGGCATGGTCTGGCCCCCAAGGCTTGCATGGTGCCAGACTGGCTAGCTCCCAATTTGGGGCCCCATGATACCAGTCTGGTGCCCCATGATACCAGTCTGGTGCCCCATGATACCAGTCTGGTGGTTGTCTTAGCTTGCTCCTCCACAGGCCTGTCTGAGTGGCATCATACAAGGGTTGTCTGTCTTAGGTTCCTCCAGTCTCCTGCAGCTTTCTCTCCTGAGAGCCTGTCTGGGACTGTGTGGTCCTGTGTGGTACTCGTCATTGGTCAGCTCCTTCTCAGGCTTGTTTTCTTCAGGGAATTTTAGGCCCCTGATCACTCAGGTGTTCGTAGATCAGAACACTGAGCGTACGCATAACCTCTCTCCTCTCTCCCATCTACTGCTGCACGTGTGACGTAGCAGCCACACCTGCAACACCTCTATGTGTAGGAGGAAATCATTATTTTTATTTTTTAGCTCTGTCTTAGTGTGTATTACACAGCAATGAAAATCTTGTAAATACTTCATATAATTTTTTTAAAAGATAACTTCGTCATAATTCTGTTTGATCTGAATTGAATTTCTAATTCAATTGGAATAGCGATTCATGGAAGAGCTAGATTTCATAAAAAACATATGAAAATATTAAATTATTTAGATAGTGTACCCTCTAAAGAAATATTGAAGTAATTTAGTAATCTGAACAGAACAAAAGTGTATGGAAGAGGTTTAGCTTGTAACTGAACTCAGCCAGCATGTCTCAGAACTAAGGATGAACAAAGGAGAACACTGCAACCTTAGCTATCTACGTTGGAAAACCACTGTGCCTCCTAGCATGTCACAATAAGGACTTCCCAAGTGACTCTAACTTCATATTAGGTGTCACAGGCAACCTTCTGTCTTAGTTAGGAGTTCTAGTGCTATGATAAAACACTGTGGCCAAAAGGACCTTGGGGACAAAAGAGTTCATTTCATCTTACATATCGAGGGAATGGCTCACCACTAAGTAAACTCCAGCAAGGAGCATAAGCAGTGTAGGAACCTGGAGGCAGCAACCGATGCAGAGGCAGTGGGAGAATGATGCTTACTGATGTGTTCCTCATAGCTTGTTTATCTTGCTTTCTTAAGCCATTTAGGGCCACCTTCCAGGAAGTGGTACCACCTGTGAACTGGGCCCACCCACATCAATCATTAATGAAGAAAATGCCCTCCTGACTTGTCTATAGATAGATCTTATGGGGTCGTTTTCTCAGTTGAGAGTCTCTCTTCCAAATGACTCTAATTTGTTAACATAAAACTAACCATGGATATCTTCTATCCATGGAAGTTTCAAGAAAGATTTAAAGTGGGATGCTAGCTACTGATTTATAATGTAGCCAAGATGTCTGGGGGTCGGCAAGTGGGGGTGGGGGTTGATCCTGTGGTGGAATCTGGGACAACTGAATGCACCATACCTGAAGAGAACAAAATAAGAAAGCACCAAAAATTCTCTTTTTTCCCCAGCAGAAGCCTTAGCATGTATGCAATAACTATTCTTCACATCCCTTAATTTCTTTAGGGTAACCGAGTATGCTCAGCTGGCTATGGCTATGTTTTTCACCTTGGGACCCACCATACCTCACACGCTCCACTCCTCTCCTTCACTTGGAACACTGCTCATTCTTGTACAAGGTAAAAAGCATTTTAAGTGCACTGCTTGTGCTTTAGCAATTTTTGTTTTTATGTACAAAGGGTGCATGATCCTAAGAATTTATCTAAGATCTGGCAATGCTACAATGTGTTGTTTTATAGCCATGTTATTGAAGAACTCTCAACATGAAATTGCAATATATATATATATATATATATATATATATATATGATAATCTTGGAGATAAGCATATATCTATGAATCCAACTCTATAATTTGCACCAACATTCATCACCTCAAAAATTTCCTGATAGTCTGTTTATTAATATACTATTATCGTAAAAAACATGTGCACCAATTAGGTATCCAATGGAATATTATTAATTATAGGCATTATGGTATACAGTGTATTTATAAGACCTATTCATGTCTGAAATTCTATTGTTTTGTATTTATCTGGCCCACTTACCCCCTAGACCCCTCAAACCACCATTTTTCTCTCTGCTCCTGAGACTTAGCTCCATTAGATTTCTGATATAAGTAGGTTTTTTTCCCTGGTTCTGGTTAATATCACTCAGTACACTATCTTATGAATTTATCAACATTAACCACAAGAAGCAGGGGTTTATCATTTTCAAGACTAAATTATATTTCATTGTAAGTATATATGACATTTTCTCCACTCATTCATTTATTGATGGATACCAAAGATGCTTCTTTGTCTACTTGTTGGGACAAAGAACAGATGTTAAACATGTTGATCACAATTTTTTTCACGGGAGGTAGAGGAGAAAGGAGTTACTTTAGAAGCCGGCAGAACAGACTATACCTTCTGTAGCTCAAGAAAATTCAGTGGAAATACAAATTGAATTTCCAAGGGGTTGATAGCAGCTCGCAATGCTGAGCCCTAGGGAGGCCAGTGGATATGGATCAGGAGGTGAGTGGAGAGATCAGTCTTGGAGGAGGAACCCTTTGCTTGTGTCTTGCCTATCAGAGAGAGATAAGATTTCACTCAAGTCCTCTAACAGAGAGTAAGGGCATCAGATGCTAAGAGAAAATACTTGAGGAAACAGGGTGACATAGGGAATTTAAGAATTAAGGCCAAAACTGTTGGTTCCAGGATCAGTTGGGTGCTGATGCAAATCCTAACATGCAAGTACTAAGTTCCTTTTTTTATTACTTAAAAAACAAGAGTGGAGTTCTTATTTGTAAAGTGGTAACAAATCTACACTGAAGCCTTGGTGTGAAGATTAGAGATGCTTCGGGCGATGTACCTGCAGGAAGCAAGTAACTGGTAGCTGAGGTACTGATGATGATAGAAAGGTATGCTAGGTACAGAAATGTACACTGAGACCCTGGGAAACAGTCATGGAGGAAGGGTAGGGAACTACTGCACAAGAAGGACTGGCTGAGAGGGAGATTGGTATAGATGTGGTGATGGCAGCATCCAGCTGTCCTGGCCGCCTTTAGAATGCGAGAGAAGAAAGCATTCAGACAAGAGCAAGATAGCAGTAGACCATGTAAGGATAGGAGTACAAAAGAGATGCGATTAGAACTGCTGGGGTTGACTCTACTGAAAGGAGTGAATTTAGAAGGGCTGGTGGAATATCAGGGAACATGACCCTGTGTTTATGGTTAAATACAGGAGCATGGCCCAGGGTACAGACAGAACAGGATGGGAGATGAGCAGTGTCCATCACAGAGGATGTTCCCAGGACTTACTTGTCCATTCTCCCAAATTTCATTATTTTTGTGTCTGACAAGGTATAAAACTACAGGCTATAAGGGACATTCAAACAACTTAATACAATCAATCCTCTTCTGAATAATCCAACTTTAAACTGGAAAATATACCTAAAATTATATTTTTAAAAAATGATGTGCAAGTGACCAGTGAGTGTATTAAAAGTACTTAAGACTGCTAATCATCAAAGAAATACAAATTAAAACCAGAAACCACTTTAATTTTACACCCATTAGAAAGGATATATTCAGAGTGATGAATGATAGTATTGGCATTGGAATGGGATAAAAAAAAAACTTATAAATTACCAGTGGTGGGATGTTATATAATCATTATACAAAACAAGATGATCCCCTAAGGAAATTAGAAATACAAGTACCATTACAGATATACACCCAGAGAAAGTGAAATCGATTGAAGAGATAGTTGCACTCTCACATATATTGTAGCACTATTTACAATAGTGAAGAAATGGAATCGATTTGTGACTATCACCCAATGAATGGGTAAAGAACGTCTCTCTCTCCCTCTCTGTCTCTCTCTGTCTCTCTCTGTCTCTCTGTCTCTGTCTCTGTCTCTGTCTCTCTTTCTCTCTCCCTCTCCCTCTCTCTCTCTCTCTCTCTCTCTCTCTCTCTCTCTCTCTCTCTCTCACACACACACACACATACACACATGCACACATATTAATATGATTCAGCCTTAAAAATATAAAATACCATGGTGGAACTGGAGTTATATTAAGTGAAGTAAGTCAGACATAGACAAGTACCATGTGATCTCCCTTACATGTAGGACTGAATATTCTGGCCATAAATAAATTGAAAATTAAAGTTGCCAAATGCTGGAAGTGAGGGTAGTGAGCAAAGTCAGTCAGCCTAAGTTACAGTTAGGCAGTAGTAAGTTCTGGAGTTCTGTACAGGATGTTAATTACAGATAATAATGCTATATAATTTGAAAACTACACAATATAGTTGTACATTGAAGTATCACACACACATCTGTGAAGATGTTCCATGTTTATATGTCCGTTTTGAGAAAAACATGTTAAACCCCTTTTAGTTCCAATGGGGGAAATGTTGATTAATTTATTTTCATTCTTTGCTTTGCTTTCTAGGTATGGTCTCCTTATATATCCTAAATTTCAGCCACTTTGGAATAATGGCACTGGCCTCACTGTGTTCCAAAACTTCATGGTTTGGGGAAGTTCAGGTGGTGCCCAGGTATGTTTTTGTTTGTTTGTTTTTGTTTTTTAGCACATATATGACACATATGACATAACATATATGTCTTTGTTTTCTAGAGATAGGTTAACACATCACTCTTTCTAGAGGGTAACAGTTTTATGAGAAAGAGAACACTGTAATGCTATCACAACTAGTGTCAAGGGCATCACAGTGTGTGTATGTGTGTGTGTGTGTGTGTGTGTCTGTGTCTATGTGAGGCATTGAATGAACAAATCCTTATCAGAGTTCCTTCTTTTCATGGGTTCTTCCAACAGTGCTAGCAGAGAATAGGGTTTTTAGGGACATACACAGTAAGGAGACGTTGACTGTGGAAGCTCATCTATCCATCCCTTCCAGTTCCTACTTATGAAGAATCAGAAAGTAAAGGACTTGGTAATGTCACACACTTGATCAGGAACACAACCAACTTCAGTGTACACATACACAACTATGTGTTCAGTAGTATAATGCTCTGGATAAGGAATGTTTCATTCTTAAGAAAAACATGGCTTCTCAATGGAAAACAGTTGCAGTTCTGGCTGTCACTGGCTGGCATGTCAGTGCACATGATTTCCTATTTTTTTTCTCAAAAGAAATAATAGATTCATGTTTACTCATTTAGTTATTATCACCACAGTGACTCTTTAAAATGGAACTTTGCCTGCTTACTGTTAATGAGGAACAACTAAAATTACCAGAGTAAAAAAATACTACAAAGAGAAACTTGCATGCATTCCATCTATGCAATGTTGAAATCTGCAGCCTGGAATGCATAGATGAGGAAATGTTTGTAGTGCATTTAGCGACTAGAACAAGACCAAAAATCACAGTAAGAGTCAAACATTTATTCAAGTTCTCAATAAAAGCAAGACAATTTTGGATGAAGAAAGCCTAAAATACGTGATTAGGATAGCTAGCAAGGACATTCCTAATTGTGTTTAATATTTTGTTTAATTGACTTTTTTTTTAAAGTTTTGTGCATGGAGGAATACTTTTCAAGTCCAATAGATAACTATTGATTTGAACTAAAGGGCTAATCAATTTCAATGGTGAATAATAGTTTAGAAACTTTATTTCCATCAAGTTTTATAAAAGTAGTATTTCTTTTATAATAAAGATAATAGTACACTATGAACGCTGTGCTCACAGGTATACTTCGCTAGTGTGGAACTTCAAATCTGAGGTTTGCTATGCAAAGGCTTGGAGTTATTATTTTTGAATATATTTTCAAATGTGTTATTTGTGGATTCCTGTAATTAGGTAGTAGTTGGTGTCAAGTCAGTTCAGGCCTTACTGGTTGCCAATAGTCTTGCCTTGAGAAAACTGTTATCTTATATAATGTTCACATGCAGACATATTAGAAAATCCATGCAAACAACCTGAATGACACATGAAAGCATAACAACATCATATGTCAAGGATACCTAGGTCTTATTAGGACACTTTCAATTCAAGTATGAATATAGATATGATGTAATTTAATGAGCAAGGGATGGCCATTAGGTCATCTGCTGGTCCTCATTTTAAAGAAGGCAAACCTCAGGCCTAGGGAAAGTTAAGATCACCTTGCCCAAGATTACCTTGTTACTACGAGAGTGAAGTGAATAGTAAGAACATTTCAGAGGAGTGGGATGCTTTCTCAGCCTACTGACTTGTGTTACTCCTTCATCTCTCTGTAGAGGTGCTAGCGCAGGTATTCATAAATATGTATGCACATGTTAAATCCACACACAAGGAACCTGTAGACACGCTGAATTATGGATTTTCTATTTGCAATCTTCTGACTAGCTCTGTTAATGCTGTATTAAAATGTTAAACACTCAAGTTTTTGAATGCTATACTTTTATGAATTAATTTTGCACGTTTGGGGAATGTAAGATTGTTTTAAATATGTGTACAGCTCACATAGAATTTTTAATGCATTGCCTGTTAGAGGAGAAATGTAATTTCCAAAGAGATTTGTTATCTAGTTTGAGTTGTCTTTACTGATATTGATAGATAAAACCTGCTTAAATATGTCAGTGTGCTTATTTACTTATTTATACTTAATCAATATTTAAAGAGGACTTAGAATGTCTGCGAGAAAAACCAATCCTTATACCTTTGGCATAATTTAGGCTGTTATTTTATAGATTTTTAGAAGTAGCAATCTACACCTGAAAAACTTCCAAGTTTATGCATGCAGAGATTGTGGAATTGACATTTTGGAAAGTGATGCAAATACTTTGGTTACTGACAGCTTTTTACTTGGTCATTTCAGCCATAAGGTAGGTGCCTTACTGAGGTGATTTTGGGTTGTTCATCTCAGTACAGAACCATGTATACTGGTCTCTCTGATGATCTAGTACATAATTATAATAGAAATTAGTAGTAAATCATGGTAAAGGGAATAATTTTATTTGCAATAATCATATTAATAAATACTTCAAGTTTTTAATAGGGGAGCACTTTGTTTGCAATAGTGATAGCATTAATAATATACTTCAAGTATATAGAGTTTCAGTATTGAGTCCATGTAAATCATAAGTTAGTAATGGTCTGAAGAATATTTACTTGATTTAAATGTAGATTAATGTGTATTTCAATAATAAACACAAGAATTTGAATGTCATGGTTCAGACCTATAATCCTAGCAATTTGGAGGCAGAAGCCAGGGATTTGACACAGGTTGAAGGTAAGGTCGGTGTAGAAAATGAAACTCTATGTCAAAACCAAAAGCAAACAAATAATCTTCCACCCTGATGAATTAGTTTCATTTTCTAGTTTAAATTTCTCCGAGACTATGGAAAGCACAAAGCCATACTGTCCCTCTGCTATGGTGTTCTACAATTCTTCATCACATTTCTGCATCATTACCCCATCTAGCATGTCACCCCTAAATAGATGGATCAGACTATTATATGATATGAGTTTGCCTAGTGAGCTTTCTGTTCATGTCTCTGAAACTTAGGAGAGTGTGGTGGCTGTGGGTTGCCTGGTAGGGAGTGCTTCTGAGTCCTTCCAGGGGGTGGGTCAAAGATAAGAGTGTGTTCCTGGTATTGGGAGCTGACAGAAAGGAATAAGGGTGGCCTAGGGGTGAGGTTGAAAGAGTCCATAAGAGGGAGGAAAGCTAGGTCTGCCTTGAGGATCTGTGGACTCCCAGGAAATGGAAGAAGAGGGGGACAATGACCTTCAGTAGGTGGTCTGCCCCAGGGCTGTGGGTAAGACCTGGAACTGGAAACAGGAGGCAGGAAGAGGAGTAAAGACTGCCTACCTCATCCCCTGGCTGCTTGTCCAGTGGGCTTCCAGGGAAAGAGTGTCTCCACTATTGGTGGCTGAGAAAAAGGAATGTGTGTGATAAGATTTCAGATGGGATGGTATAACCCTTTCTAAATCTGAGTTTCTATATTATAAAAAAGATTATAGATGGCTTCTCCCTCATTTCACACTCCAAGGAACCCTGTGAGTTCTTTTTGCATTGCCATACCAAAATATGTGCACAAACAACTTAGGGAGGAAACACTTATTTTGGCTCACAGTTTCATGGAGTTCAGTCCTACATGGTAGGGAAGGAATGGCGGCTGGAAATTGTGATAGATGCTCTTCATATCACTGCAGATAAGAGGTAGAACATGTGATAGGAGCCAGGGGTTGCATATAACACTCAGCATTATACTTCTGCTAAGCTAGTCTCCACCTCCTCAAGGTTCTGTGGCCTTTGAAAATGCTGCCGCTCACTATAGAACAAGTATCGGGAAGCAAGCATATGATGGACACTTCATACTCAAGGTGTGACACATCTGAGTATAGTCTAAAGGGACTTCTCAGGTTAGCAGGACCATTTTCCCTGAAGGAAGTTCTCAAGCACACCTGGCCTCTTAGGCTCCAGACTTCAGTAATTTCCTGTGTCCTTATTTCTGAAAGAGCCACACGAACATTGGCAATGACATTTATATCTCTTACCTTTCTTGTGGCTGTGGCAAATGCTCATATGGGTCTATTTTGGCTAGCATTCAGAAAGTATGGTTACCATGATGGAAAGTCACTGAAGCAGAAACAAGAGACAGTTGATCACATGGCATCCATAGTTAGACAGTGATAGAGAAATGCTTGTGTTCAGCTTGCTTTCTCATTTTTTCCCAAAGTCCTGGAGTCTATCTCCCATTCAGGGTGGGGTTTTCTAGCTCAGGCAACCCGATCTATTTTCTAGCTCAGGCAACCCGATCTAACTAACCCCTATGAGACAGGCCCAGAGCCATAATTTTTAGGTGATTGTGGACCCTGTCAAACTAACAACAATGCCAGCCAATCACAACACTTTAAACAATTTTGTAGATAGAAGAAGGCTTGCCTGATTCTGAGGATCTATGGGGAGAATATTCACTTTGCCTTGTTCCTGAATGTATCTAGAAAAAAAATTCATATGGTAATTAACTCTTGTACTTGCATCGGCAGTTATTTCACAGATAGATCATAAATTAAGGTTTAAAAATATTTAAATTATTTTCTTAAGTTGCATTTTTTTCCTTTATGTAGTTCTCAACTTTTTCGTTAGCTCTCCTTGGAACCATCCCTTTTCATGCAGTTTGTTCTTTTCCCTGAGAGTCCTGGTGACTGAGAGCTGACTTGCCTCTCCAGCCTGCAGTGTTTCCAGAGGCTGTGCTGCAAGGCCAGTGGACCCTGCATCCAGTAATGACCTTAGAATACATACTAATGCAAGATGCCCATCAAGCCGAGTAACTGTCCTGGCGAATCAATGTTTTAGTCTCTTAATTGATGTTAACTAGACATCATAATTAGTGGAAGAGTGACAGAAATTAAGATGTAAATTATGACCGAAGGATACTTACCATGAGACAATAAAAAATAATCACACCCCTGAGGTTATTTACTAGAATTACAGTCTAGCTGATGGCCTCTGAGACTCTTAATACATGCAAGCCAGGAGCTTACTAATAAAAACTCCTGAACAAGTTTGTTCTAGAGAATTCTAGGTAATGGCCATTTACTCAGATAAGAAAACCTCTCAGTGTTATATCGAGGTTGTTCAGACTGTATTAACAGATAGAACAAAATGGAGATGTCCAGTGACTTTAGCTCTGGATTCGTGCTGAGTGTTGGAGGGAAGGAGGGCAGGCTTGCTGTTCTCCTGGCTCGTGATCAAGTGCTGTTCACTACATATGGGCTTCGGTGGGAAATATTTACCAATTGCTAGGTCATTTTCCCTGAAGAATTGTCTAAGAATATCTTGTCCTAAGGGAGTGTTTTATAAACACACTGGCTAATTTCATTTATCCTATGTCGTTCTTTACTGTAAAACTGTTCGGATTTGCAATCTCAAATAAGTCTAAAGATGTAGAACACACTATGGGAATTACAACTAATCAAATCGGGCCATCCTAGCAGTTTCTGCTAAATAAATACATTTTACCAGCTCTTTCCCAAATAAATAAATAAATAAATAAAGTGGGATAACAGATATGTTAATTGTTGTCATTAAAACAACTATTTTATTGTCTACTTGGACACTGTGGTACTGTAATTCTTAAAAATACACAATAAAATAAATGTGCAAAAAAATTAAAAAGGATTGGAGTGTCTGAGAAATTCTGTGATTGACACAAAAACAACAAAATAACAATCTTCAATTAATAGACTTTTAAAGTTTATTTTGGAGTCACATTGTCAGGTATCTGTTTTAAAAATTAAATGCAAGGAGGATGCTGAGCTCACTGTGGAATACGATTTTTGGTTTCTGTCTTTCATCCTTTCCTGACTTTGTGGAATTAAGGTTGTTGTTGTTTTTGTTCTGTTTTGTTTTTCCAGAGAGTTTGGCCTTCTCACTCACATTTAATTGATAGCATACAATTATTGTAAGGTAACCATATCCTCCAACAGATACTGGTTCGTGTTTCTTTTTAGGAGAGTGGAATTAAGTGTGTGTTTGTGATGGCACTCTCATCTGCTATGTTACCTACGTGTTCACGTGCATAGAATACTTTCCTTTGAATTCAGGAAGAAAGGTTCGGGTACCATCATGCCACATTGTAGTTTTGTCAAGCAGTTTCTCATGCTTGCTGCTCAGCATCCTATTTAATTTTCACCGCTTTCATGTTTAGAAGCATCCTGGTTTGGGTTTAAATTATGGCCTCCCTATACCCCTGAGTATCTGCAGGATGACTTATCTTTTTTTGTTGCTGTTGGAAATAATTTGTTTTTTGTTTAAAGCAGCCAGCCATTTTTACAGGTGTGAAAGATGTAGTATAGATGTGTGTATGTGTGTGTGTGTGTGTGTGTGTGTGTGTGTGTGTGTGTGTGTCTGTGTGTGTGTGTGTAGATGTAGTATAATATATGCAAATATATTCCACATGACTTAGTGGAAAAAAGTAGATGATAAGAATAAGATGGCAACGTGTAAATTGTTGAGCCTGGATCATTGTTAAGCAAAAAAATTCTCCATACTTGCAACTTCTTCGTTCACTTGAAAAATGTTTATAATAAAAATGTGAATTAATATACCCAGCAGCTGCTGAAGAGGCTGCTCCATCCTTCCTCCATTTTCTCCAGGGGTTATTTCTCATTTTCATTGGGGATTTGTCTACCTCAGTTTAGACCTTTCATCTTTTTCGTTTCTCTAAATTCTGTTGCAGGGACCCTCTTTTCTCAATATGCTTGCTCCTGCTGGGAGAAATCTCATTTTCTCTTGTGGTTTCAATTACCATCCATGCTGATGTGTCCCGTGTATTTGCATTTTCTGCCGTCTTCTTTTGTGCTTTCAGCTTTAATCATTATTTTTGTTTTCCTTTCCCCCACTTTTTAAACTTGATTTGTATTGTCCTGTGTTGCATCTTTTCGAAGATATTTTCCTCATTTCTCACATACTCATTACGCTTTGACATTGTAGCTATTGGGATTAAAATTTTAACATGCCTGCTGGTTGTGATGATGTTGTAATTAAATTAACGATGTTAAACCATACCTCAGCAATCCCAGACTTCAATTTTTAAACTTCTTTCCTTTTCTTTTTTTAATTCTCAAGAGATCATGCATGCATATAATACATTTTGACCAAGTCTACTCCTTCGTTCCTTTCACTCCAACTCCTCCTTTTTCTACCCCACTATTCCTTCATGTGATCTTTTTACTAAAAAAAAAAAATCTATTGAGTTCACTTAGTGAAACCTGTGTGAGCAAGGACATAAGTCCATCTACTGGAACATGGTTACCTTCTCACGGACAACACCCTCGAAGAAAACTATCTCTCCCCGTCTCAGCAGCCACCAAGGGCCAGAAAGTTCTCAACTAGGGAGGGGCTTTGTTTACTTTCTTTCTTTACTTAGCCTGCCAACCCCAGCTATTTTCACTTTCTACTGGTCTTCCTTTTGAGAGTAAATGTTACATGGAAATATTTGCAGAGAAAAGCACACAGTGTGGTTTGTAAGCACATTTTTAATTAAAACAGAATTACCTCATTTCCCCCATTTCCCTTTTCTCCCTTCAAACTCTTTTATACCCTCCAACTCTCAAATTGGTAGTCCTTTTACTCCTGGACAAAGAACTATCAGCAATTAATTACTGTTAGAAGAGGGAAAATTAACTTCTCCTAGGGACAGGCCCTGGTAGTAGTTATAGAATACACAGTAGTCAGCCTTGAAATCAAATACACACAAACAATGAAAGAGGGTTCAGAAGACTGAAGTTATATTTTTATGCATAATACACATGCATATGTATGTGTGTAACAATAGTGATCGCCATTTTCTTACAAAGCAAACCAACCGTGTGCCACCCAGATCAGAAGGCTACTCATTTCTCTTGCCGAGACCCCTTTGTAGTCCTAGATTTAAACTCAAGTCTCCTCAGCTGAAGGAGAACCATGATTCGGACTCATAGCGGTACGAATTGATTTTTTTTTCCTTCTTGTTATTTGATATAACAGAGCCACAGAGCACATAACTCTAGAGTTGCTGGGTTTCTTCAGCACACTAATATGCCCATGATCTTTCTCTCTGTGTTCCTGTGCTGTAGGAGTTGATTCCAGTCTTTGTGTGTTATTCAATTTTATGACTGTATCAAATATTTTCTCGTGATCCAATTCTGCTTATTGAGTTCGCACCAGGAATTGTTGGTATTTGACAGTTTCTAACTATTTTCACCCTTACGTTTCTCATTAAAAAATATCTGTATAGACTCTTGGAGCTTTAAAACTTACGCTGAAAACTCATGTAATTCAACTCTCTCATTTCGGAGCGGGGGGTGGGGGGTGGGGGTGGGGGTGGTTGGGGGGGTAGGAAATTCAGGTTTAAAGCACATTTCCCAGAACCATTCAGTGGGGGAAGTGGAATGTTCTATGGAAGTCCGTCTCCCCTTTCCAGAGCTTCCAGAAGCTTCCAGCATGCACACTTCTCTGTGCTCTGCAGCAGGCTTGCGTCTGGTAGTAGATTGTTCATTTCAACTGTCCATTGAGATATTTCCACACCCCTCCCCTCAGACATTTTTTCTTTGTAAATTCATTGCTTAAGTTAAGGTGCAAAGTAGGGTTTCATCATAGCATCTTTGTAGATGTTGCAATACACCTTGCAGTTGCACCTCCATTTCCCCTCCTGTCTTCTCTTGTTATCCGTCCTCTTTTTCTACCGAGCCCCATTCTTCTTTCTGCTTTCATCTCACTTGCATTCCTATTGTCCTATGTTTTTATGCTCACTTCGTTAAGATTCTTTCTTCCTAGGTCCCCAAGGAAACTCTGTAGCTTTCTCAATTGCCAGCTTTCTACTTCTCTATTGTCCATGCCCAGGACAGGATGATACTTCCCTTAGTGCAGGCAATGTGATACAGTGGACAGCCACTCCTGTCTGAAGAACCTTTGCTTGCCTCCCCCCACCCTTTGCAGTTGTTCTACCACCCCTTTGTATAGTGGTGATGTTTGCCACTCTGTCTTTATTAGGAAGAGAATCTATTAATGATTATGTTATCATTTTCTTTTGATTTTTATACTAACTTTACATACATTGAGTGTTTATTTTTGTTGTTTGTTTATATTTGTTGCTGTTTTTCCTATTGGAGATTTTTGAAAAAAATACTTTAATAGTTCTCAACTGTGAAACTATTTTCATTGATGGGACATTTCAGAGCCAGTCCCTTAGCTGAATGGGCTTTGATGAAGACGTTTTTATAGGAAAATCTTAGAGTCATGTTTTCATTTTAGACATTTAAAAACGTGTCTTTCTCTCTATTATCTGTAGAGAAGCTAACCTTTTCGATGTACCTTTCTGCATTTCAACACATGTATACATTTGTGTCATTAGAACTACCATAATCAATATCCAGAAGTGCTGTCTCCACCTCTGCTCCCATAGGCACCCTCTCTCTAACCCTACTCACCGCTAACACGAACCGTCACTAAGCTGGGATGGCTTCTTGTGCAATAATCACATAAATGGGATCATATGGTTCGCATCCTTTTGGAATTGGCTTCTTTAATTGCCAAATGTTTTTATAGTTTCATTCAACTTGTTGTATTTTGCACCATTAATGACTTCTATGCTACTGCCATGGTCTAGCATAGTTTTTTTTTTGCTCACTTGCTGAAAGCCATTTGAGCTGCTTCTAGATCTGGTGATAATAACCATTTTGGTATAACCACTTAGGCAATATTTTTGTATGAATGTCACTTCTTTTTTCTATAAGATCATTACCCAGCAATTGAATGGCCGTGCCATGTGAGACACGAGGAGAAGCTGCCAAAGTGGTTTCCACTGTGGCTTTCCCACTGTGTCTTCCATCTTCCTATGTGAGCTTTAGTAGAGGCACCTCATCTTCATAGGTTCTTGACACTGCCGTTTATTTATTTGTTTATTTTAAATTTTTATAATTTAATCACATTACATCCTGATTGTTACCCCCTCTCTCTTATCTCCCCTTTCTCGCCCTCCCTCCTTCTTCTGCCCTATTCCCTTCTCCTAGGCCTCTGACAGGCCCCTCCCCCACTATCTGACTGCAGCCTATCTAGTCTCGTCAGGATAGCTTGCATCCATTAAAAAAAAAAATCTAAAGTTCTAATCTATGTATTATATCTTACTTGCATTTCCTTACTTTATATGATGTTAAACATTTAAAATACGGCCAGTTACCATAGACACATTTTACTTTAGAGTTATATCCTAACTTTTTCCTTGATTGTAAGTTGAGTGTTTTTTTTTATTTTGAGATTTGTGGTTTCTGTTTCCTAGATATATTCTTTTTTCATAAATATGAGTAGAATGTGTTCTTTGAATAATTTCAGTATGTAGATTGCAAATTCTTGTTTTAATTACTTTTGCATTATGACTACATTTCGTATGACTGGTAGTCTTCCTTTTTTTTTTTTTTTTTTTCTCTTTCTCTCTCTGTTAAAAAAAAAAAAAACTACAGGGAAGTCTCTGTATGTCAGCTGGAATTAAAACTCCCAAAAGATGGGAACTGATGATTTCTAATACAACTTTTGTTAATTTTGATCTCAACTGTGTGGCCATCAGAACCTGTTCTGGCTGTTCCCAGGGACAGGGTAAGTTTGAACAGACAGGACAGATAGTAAACAAGACCAGTGCTCAGGTGAGTATGACAAAGAATGGCAGAGGCTTTATGAATCAATATTTCTTTAAGTTGTAAGATTATATCAACAGAAACTATTCAAGTTTCACAAAGGAATTTAGAAGGATAGGTGTTCCCCACATGTGTTCTGGAATTCCCATCCTCTGTATGTCTCAGAAAGTGTCACATTCTGTTAAGCTTCTATGGCTCATTTGGTCTTTCAGCTTCACGGGGTGGGGAACTCTCTGTTGGTTAGTGCCCATTTTTAAACTGGAACATGCAAGAAAGGCTGCTGCCTATAGTTAGAAGTTCATCTATAAGATGAATAAATGAAATTAGTTGGATGATGACCACATGGGCATAAACTGGCTTGATTGTACCTCTGATGAAAGAGTCTGAGCCAGGGTACCTAATGCTTTCAACAACTTAGTCTGGGATGTGTACACAAAGAAAACAAGGGCAATTCTTGATGTCTTGTTAACGGTGACACAGAGTGGTGAGAAATAACTTCCTGGAGGACTCCTGGGCCAAGGCAGAGAACGATTTAGTTGATCTGATTGTTGTAAACAGCCAAACCAAGTAATTCAAGTAAATATGCTCTTGTGGTTTGAATCACCAATTTAGATAATTGTTTGTTTTTTTAATTAAATGAGTAATCAGCAAGTTCCCACTTTACTATTTTATCCCTATGTAGGAAGAGCCAAAGGTTGGGGTATTAGAGTTTAAGATTGTGAAACAGTCATAGGAATATTAAAATGCCCTATGGTGAACACATCAGTTCATAGTTCTCTGATTCTTTGATGACTTTATGTCATGCATCAGATATTGAACAAAAAAGATCTTGTCACTGGATAATGTTGGGTGAATAAGCTTTTAAAAAATGTCTATTATAGGCTCTGCATAAGGAACTAGAGGGAACAAACAGGGGGAAATGCACAATTCTTCAAAAATAAGTATCAGAGAACATAATTTCAGAAGAGTGGCGCGAGCAGTGTTAGTGAAGTGATCACAGTCAATGAAGGACCAGGGATGGATTTATTTGGAGGGGTGATTCTCCTGCAGGGCTTCACAGGGTATAGAAAACTACAACAGGAAAGAAGGATGAATTCTAGGTATTAAAAAACAGCATTGGCAAAATCTTAGAGATTTTATACATCAGGTTTTTGCTTTGGAAATGAAACATACATCCAGAGTAAGGCCATTATAGAGGCCAGGGTGCTGTGATATTAGTAAGTTTCATACTTTACAAAATAGACATTACACGTGCTTCACTGTGTGTAGTTCACTGATAAGCACAGTGAAAATGCTACATCTTTGCACATCTTGCTCTTACATTTTGTCTTTAATTTATGTATTTTACAATGTAGTTAACACAATGTTATTGCAATGTATTATTGGATGTTGTGTACTTTCTCCTCTAGTGACAGGAAGTATGAATTAAACATTTTCCTAGATAGGTGGGTTGGCAGTGGTGGTGACATCAGAGTATGTGCCAAGAAGTGTGGCCTAGAGCTAATATTTATAAAGTGTGCTCCCAATGCTACTTATACTAATGGTTATAGTAGGATGTTGGTTTTGAAAGGAAGTTGTTAAAATATAAGCCTCACAGTGTGAAGTATCATTGATGAAGTTGGGCTTACAACAGAGGAATGGAAGCCAAAAGATTAAGAGAGTAGAGTGTGACACCTTTAGTGTTTAGAGAGCTAATGCTTGTGCTTCTGTTTCTTAATAGAAGGTCCCCATCCCACACGGTATGCTTTGTACCTGGGGATACTGTTCTGTTATTGAGAAAGTTCTATTTATTGTAGGAAAATTAACATACAAACTTCCCAGTTGTCAGTATCACCAGCAACGTGACAGTTGTGAAACCCATAATGACTCAAAAGAATGCCAGATGCCTCTTGGAGAATGAAATAACCCCGGGTACAAAGTCACTGCCCTACAGAACAAACTGAACTGTGTCTGACCATATTATTCTTGGCCCCCAGTATCTCTGGTGCATGTATCCTGACATAAGGAGATACTTGTGTTTTTATTCTTGAGTGAAAAACTGAACAAGCTATAAAATTATATAACACTCTAGTACTGAAAGGAATCCTGTGAATTTAGTTGCCTTTTGTAATAACAGACTCATATCACGTGTAACTGTCTTCTAATTTGTAGGTGGATTTACTGTGAAGACAAGGCATTTGAAGTTTGCAAACTCTTCAAATCTAGTAGCATTTCCATTTCCTCATGCAGCAGTTTTGGAAGACTTGGATGGCTCCCTGTCTGGGAAAAATGGAAGTCACATTCTTGCATCTATGGAAACCCTCTCAGACACATGCATGGCCAATGCAAGCTTCAGTCAGATTGTCCCTGGCAGCATCTGCGTGGAAGCTGTTCTATTTCATCGTATGTCTATTGGTTTGTAAGTAGATTTAGCTCCACTTCTTAGCTTGTCAATGGGCACGTGCATGACATTCAGGCAGCCCAAGATTATAGACGGGAAAGAGTTTTTTGATGACTTGAAGTATTTTCCTTGAAAAGTGAAGTGGGACTAATGTTGACCACAGCCAAGTCATGAACTTCTGGTGGTTTTAGGCTAACTCAAATGATATCTGGCAGGATCTTCATACCAGATGTCTTGGCCCTTGACCCCTTATTGACATTTTGAGGTAACAGTTTCTTCTTTAAAAGACTCACGACTAGGAAAATGTTTGAAAGTTATTTAAATGACAAGTAGTATTTTTTAAAAATCCAATAATGCCATCCTCATTTATATACACGCATTTTCCCCAAGCTCTTTTTAAGTGTTCATTGTGCTTCTGGGGAGCAATTGCTGATGCCTTCTCTGATGTGCCAGGGTGCTTCACTCTAGTTCATTTTCCTTGTTAATTTCATGAACTATTGGATCCGTACACTACCTTTCCTATTAATATTGAAGCAAGGACTCCTTGGTTATGCTACTCAAGCTACCATTAAGTCAGCAGCTGGGCTGTTTATAATGCATAATAGGATTGCCTCTGCCCTCTTTAATTTCCAGGTAATGATTGCTGAGTGTCTGGGGTTCTCTCTTTTACCTATTTCAAATGCATTGTATATATTTAGCCACACTTATTTCCTCCCTTTAAGTGTCCCAACTCCATGAATATTAAGCCAAGTAATTCCGTCAGACCGCATTGGCAACTTATTTGAAGGAGTAAACTCCAGAGGGGGAGAATCACACCAACTGCATACTGAGTACACAGAGAACTGCATCTTCTCTTCCTTCTTTGGAAGACTTAAAAATGTAGTAATCTTTGAATAGTCCAAATATTTTCTCTTTCTGCTTTCCAAAGTACTCCTTCTTTTCTCTTCTGTCCAAGGGCCCCAACCCCACTGAGTAATGTAAGAGTGATAGAGGGAGAGATTTTTTCACTTCTAATTTTGCTTGTGCAGAGTATAGCCTCTTCAGGAATGTAGCCAGACTTTCATTACCACCATTACGCTTTTATGAAAACTGGTTTTAATGACTGTTGGTCACTACTTTCTTTTTTATATTATTTTTTTTTCCCTACGTGATGATAATAAGAGATCTGTGTGAGGAACATCATGAGCTTGTATGATATTTATCTATAGGCATTTGCCAAACTTGTTTTTAAATGGCTTTAAGGTTCGCTTAGGTGGCCTCTGGGGCACTGAAGAGGCACAATGAAGGCTCTTCTGTGCTTCATCCTTGTCCCAATATCTGTTCTTAGAGATCTCCCAGGCTGTGTAGCACTTAGCTGCAAAAACAGGTCAAAATTTTCCTGCCTGGGTCGGATGACATAGATGACAGTGCTAATGTTATTTTCTAGGTAGAGTCCCAAAGATTTCTAGTAATGTGAAATAGTCACCCTGTTTTATTTTAATGTGACCCAAGTTTTAAAATACAAAACCCCATGTCCTGGAAACCTCTTTAGTACCACAAAGTCAAAGGAGATTCTTTGCCCTACTGCCAATACTTCTGCTTTAAGAGTTTAAGTCAACCCACAGGTTTATGCCCAAATACTCAGCTGTCACAGATTAGTCTTAGGGAAGCCTTGGCATGCTCCTGATGGTGGTTTAGTCCTGTGCCCTCACTTAAAAGAAGGATGAGGGTGGGCAGATTAAAACAGTGTATGGTACAGCATGTAGCAGCAGCAGCAGCAGGAAACATGAAATGCAGACTTTCAGCAGGGACCTCAGACATCCTGAATGAGCAAGCTCAGACGATGTCAAGGAACCTTTGGGTAGCCCTACTCCCAGGTCCTTCTGATTGTGCACTCTGTGCTTCTAGCGCCCCCCCCCCCTTTGTGCTTGGTGGCTTGATCTTTGTCCCAGAGCATTATAACCTCATTAGGAACATGTCACTGCTAATGAGCAATTTGAATTCAGCGTGGATACAAACTTTGTTGTGTTTCATGGAGAAAGGATTAATTTGTTGTGCTGTTTACCCTGGGGCAAACGCTGCTGTCTTCACTTTCAACTGGTACCCCCTTCTCTCAGCAAGCGGTCCCCAGAGGGCAAGGAGTGAGGCTTATTTGCACAAACAAAGCCCTGCTCTCCTCCCATTTGCTAAAAGCCAATACTTGGGGTGTGATTTCTTTTCTGTTAGGCCCCATCTCTGGCTCCTTTTCACTGTCCCTAAGTTCTTTGTTTGATGTCAGTAACCATAGGACACTGTCTCTCACTGTCTTATTTGTACCTGAGTGAAGCCCAGATCTGTTGTATAGGTTTTTTTAGATTTTGTGACCCAACATTAGCAGTTTGGTGGATGGAAGCAAGCGAATATTTTAAGTTGGTCATAATAATCCAATATCCAAGGGAAGAACAAGGGGCTGCCCTGTAAAAGGCAGAGTCAAGTTTATCATCTGTTAAATGGCAGCACGCTTCATCATCTTGGTGGTATTGTGGAAAGGGATTAATCCCAAGCTCCGGCTTCTAGCAGCATTCTTCCAGGATGTCAAAGGATGATGATGTTAAGTCAGGACCTTGGCTTGGACTATGGTTGTGTTAGTAAACATATCTTGGTCCCATAGTGATGAAAGGACTCACAGAGTTGTGGAAGTTTCCCTTTTAAAAATTGTAATCACATTTTTTTTTTGTTTTTTGTTTTTTTCTCCTTTATTAATTTATTCTTGTTACATCTCAATGGTTATCCCATCCCTTGTATCCTCCCATTCTTCCCTCCCTCCCATTTTCCCCTTATTCCTCTCCCCTATGACTGTTCCTGAGGGGGATTACCTCCCCCTGTATATGTTCATAGGGTATCAAGTCTCTTTTTGGTAATCACATTTTAATATATTTATTGTGTGTGGATGGGCACATGTGTGCATACCATGGTGCCTGTATGGAGGTCGGAGGAGAATGTCCTGCCATGTAAGTTCCTGGAATTGGACTTAGACTTTATTTTGCAGTTGGTGGCGACAGGCACCTTTGCCTGCTGAGCCATCTTGGCTCCCATACCCTACTCTTTTTCCTATCTCTAGATTCCTATCAATAATATCTTCTGCTTCTATGTGTAATTACTCTGAATAGGTAACACTGTCAATAGTGTGTGTTTATGTGTTCTTCTAGGTCTTCTATATATATATTTTAATTAATTCATTGAGGATTTCAAACAATGTATTTGATCACCTTTACCACCCCCCCAACTTCTCAAAAATCCCTTCCTTCTATTGAGTCCAGTTTGTGCTGGGGAGATGGAGCCTGTTTTAGAGTGATTGATATGCCAGGCACCACTCCACTCAATAAATCTGGCTTTTGCTTGCCCAGTATTAATCAATTGCTAATAGCTCCTCAGCTAGGGGGTGGAATTCACGCCCACCTCCCCTCTTTCATGATGCCACCATTTTGTCTGGCTTGAGCATATGCAAATCTTATGCAAGCTGGCATAGTCTCCATAGGTTCATATGTACATGTGTCTTGTTGTATATGGAAAATAATGTTTCCTTGGAGGCACCACCACCCTTTTCTCTGTCCTGTAAGTGCCGATGTTTATGGAGGATCTATAGACCTTCTTTTTCCTCCAAACACATATATATTTAGCAAGCCATGTGTTCTATTTTCATATTCAGTGATGATTCTCCAGTTTTTCTTCTAGCTCAGCTGCTCTACTACACTTCAGTCTGCATTGGTTGATATGTTAGTCACTAGGCAAACATAGCTAGTGAACACATAGAATGTGGTAATATAAATTGAAATATACTCTAAGGAAAAATTTTATGCCATATTTCTATGATGTCATGAAAAGACAATATGACATGGTTCAACAATTGCTATTACTGGTTGAGATGAAATGCTATGAAAATATATTGAGTTACTCTATGGTGAAAATTAATTTTTTATTTTTTTAATGTAGCTACTGCAAAATTTTAAAGGAGAGAGATCTGTGGCTGGTGTTTGTGGGTTGCTTATATTTCTGTTAAGCAACTCTTTCTTACACATCCATTTGAAACTCCGTGTGACTGTGGATTGATGGCTTTCCTCCATAGACTTTTTCCTCCCTGGGTGTTTAGAACCCCACCAAGGCAAATGCTCATCTTAACCAAACATACAAGTTATCATCAGTTATTTTTTTTAACCTATTTTATCCTATTAGTTAAGTATCAGGTTTCTTTTCTCTCCACTTCCTTCCTTCCTTCTTTCCTTTCTTGTTCCTTCTTTCTTTCTTTCCTTCCTTCTTTCCTTTTTTCCTCTCTCCTTCCCTTCCTCCCTCCCTCCACCCCTCCTTCCATCACTCCTTTCTTCCTTCTTCTCTTTTTCTTCCATCCTTCTCTCATTCCCTCTCTTTCTCCTTCCTTCCTTTCTATCTCTCCTCCAACCTCCTTCCCTTTCTCCCTCTCTCTATCTCCTCTCTCCCCTTCCTCCCCTCCCTCCCTTTCTCTCTCCTTTCTTCCCTTACTGCTTCATTTCTTATCCTCTTTCTATTTAAAAACTGCTTAAGGTATAACATAAAGTAATAGTTTATTATGACATTTCCATATATGTATGTACGTACACTTTGCTTTTATTCATCCCTTCCCTTCTGCTCACCCTCAACTCTGACATACACTCCACTATGGTGCTGCCACTCTGGTGCTGATCCCCTTCTTCACTCCAAATAGCCATCCTGTGTTAGTTACTTTTCTACTGTTGTGATTAAACACCATGGCCAAAGCAAACTAATAAAAGAACAAATTTATTTGGGCTTATAGTTTCATTGGGATAGAGTCTGTGACCATGATGGCAGGAAGCATGGTAACAGGCAAGCAGGCATGGCGCTGGAGCAGTGGCTTAGAGCTTACGCTTTGATCCACAAGTTCGAGGCAGAGTAATCTACCCAGGAATGGCGTGGGCTTTTGAATCCTCAATGACATAATTCTTCCAACCAGGCCACACCTCCTAATCCTTCCCAAAACATCCCACCAACTTAGCACTAGGTATTAAAATATATACCCATTCCCATTCAAGCCATCACATATGCCTTTGGTTATCATGTCACAAGATTTTAATTACCTTCTCTATTTTTCTGTTACAGTCCTGTTAAGATTTCTATCTTTAATTTCATGGTTCCCTTTCTAGTTTCATAAAAGACAGATGTGCTCAACCCCCCCCCTCCACAAACACATGCAGACATACATGCCTACACACACAGATACAGGTACTGATATACACAGGCTTAAAATTAGATTCTGCATGTGAGATAAAAACACATGGGGCTTGTCCTAACATTTATACACACACACACACACCATACACACACACACCATACACACACACACACACACACACACACACACACACACACACACAAATGCATCATGCACACACAGGTTTAAATTTAAATTCTGCATGTGAGATAACTCTTCTGGGGCTTGTCCTAAGTTAATCTTATTTCACTTAACATAATCATCCCTAGTGGCATCTGTTTTTCTGAGAATCTCATGGTTTCATTTTTTTCTCACTGCTGAATCAAATTCCATTGTATGTATTATATTTCATTTACTCATTCATCTTTAGATAGGTATCTAGGTTGATTCAGTTTCTTGGCTACTGTCACTACTATATTAATAGGGACATTCAAGTGTCTCTGGAATGGTGATACAGAGTATTTTGGGTCTATAACCAGGAGTGATATAGCTTGATCATATGTATGCTAGTGTACTTTTGTTTTTGTAAGGAACTTCCATAGCAGCCATATTAATTTAATACTCCCAACAGCAGTGAATACAAGTTTTTCTTCCTAACTCACCCACACTTGTTCTTTTTGTAATCTTGAAGGTAGCTGATTTGTTTTTTTGTTCTGTTTATTTGTTTGTCACCATTTGTTGCACAGAAATCACAAGATCACCACAATCCGTGCAGAAAAAGCCTTAAGAATCACATGTTCACTTCATGATTAAAAACTTGGAAAAATTTAGAAATAGAAGGAACATATTTTAACTTACTCCCACACAACAGACTTGAAACCAACATTATACTAAATGTCCCCCCACCTCCCCTCCCCTCTGCTCCTCTCCTCTCCTCTTCTTTCCTCCGCCCTCCCCTTCCCTCCCCTCCCCTCCCTCCCCTCCCCTCCCCTCCTCTCCTCTTTTCCTCTCCTCACTTCACTTTACTCCACTCACCTTCTCTCCTCTTTCCATTTCCCATTTTATCTGGTTGCTCAGTCTCATTCTGTAGCCTCTACTGCCCTGTAGCTCACTATGTAGCCTAGGTTAGTCTCAAACTGTCAACAATTTCCCTGCCTTCTGAATACTTGGATTTTAAAGTCTGACACGCATTGTACAAGCCAGTTTCTAGAAGTAATCCATCTTGAGTCTTTCCCTTGGCTAGCTCTCCCTCAATCCAACTTTAGTTATCTTTTACGTGTGTGATCACAGATGCATCTTAGCTTGTCACTTGCTGATGCTCTAACTTGTGTCAACCTAGCCTTGCCCTTTTTCCTTTGCTTAAAATTATTCCCAAGTACTTCCTGAGGCAAAAACCACTTTAGCCCTTTATGATCTGCTGCCTGTAGTCCTGACATCACACTATTTCCCTAGCTCTCTAGCCCATATTTACTTCTTTGCCTGTTTCTGTTCCTAAGGCTCAGCTTCCATGGGCTCAGCATGGAGGTGATTTTCTCTGATGAGCTTTCCTGAGCATCTTGTGCACTGTGTTATCCCTGCTGTGTGCCAGCTCTTTAGACTTGCTCTGATCAATACTCATAACTCCTGCACAGTTTTATAAGCTGCCTTCCTTTGCAGATGTTAGAGAGGGTGCCGGGGTGGTTTTGTTTGTTGTTTGTCTTATGGTGCTACTAATGTTGAGCACCCAATGACTTAAATTAGTTTTTTTATAAATTAAAAAATAACGTGTCACCTCCAAATGTTCTTCCCATGCTATTATTGCCCATGCTTTATGCCCATGAGGTCTCCGTGACATTTACTTTTTCTTCAGAAGATGTAGGGATTAAAATGCTATCCTCTCTAAAATTTCTAAAATCATATAACACTTAACGCCCTTTCATAGTATCTTATAGTATTTTGCTATCCTGGGGCTAGCTATTAATTAGAGTATATATTTTAACATCTATTTTTTTTCTTCATTGCACCCCAGCCCCCTACTCCACCCAATCTGTTGCTAACATTTGAAAATGTTTTCGTTCTCTGGCAGTATATAGAGACTTTATTGTGATAAGGCAGAATGTGGTGAAAGCAATGAGAGTTTAACCCTCACACTTATCATCTAGGAATGACATTTTTTGTTTCCTTTTTGTTTTTTTTAATTTTTGGTCTAATGTAGCACACAGACTTTTCAATTGTTTTACCTATGCTTAGATATTAACAAATCACATCTTGATCCTGCTTTCTAATTAGTAAGTGGACGGAGTGATGATGGTGAAAGAGCTTGAAACACATAGGCTGGCCAACCCAACCCATCTGTCTGAGTTTTATTGGTTACACATAGCGTGTAGTCAGGGTAGATGCATTAGTCTTCAGAAACTGGAGAATGCAGAAGCAATCAGGAGTCCGTGAGGAAAGTTCACAGTTTCTCAGCTTCCTGTGTGTGTTCCTTTCAACAGGCCATTTTACCTCTTCTCACTTCATTCTCACCTCAGGACGATGAACATAATGGTATTGTTTCACAAGGTCATTGCCAGACATACAAGTGCTCAGTCAGCCCCATCCTAAACAAGTCTACACTGTGTTTCTTATTTAGAAGGCAACACATAGGCACTCTGTAATCTAATAGAATTTGTCGGTTCTTATATTCATGAGAATATATGCCTGGCAAGACAATCACATGCACACAAACGTAACAATCTAATTTCTGAAGAAAGGGGAGTAATTTCCCACAATCACATGACATTATGCTAACCCAGTGAAATACCCTGGAGGACACACAAAATCTGGCGTCATACCTCAGCCTGTCTTTGATTCCATGTGTCCTTGTGTCTTCTAAGTCTCCCTTCCTCCTTTTGGGAAAGGAAAGGTTAATGCTCTTGTTGATCACATTGATTCTTAGATCTTGCTGAATACCCTCTCCCGTTGTGCTCCGGCTCAGGTTTTACCTAGGCCACTGCTCTTAATGTGTTAGTGTTCAAAGTATGAGGCACCCCCTGCCTCTGCAAATGCAAAAGTAAAGGAGAGTTCAAATGGAAATTTTGGCCTAGCTTTTCGTCTAATAATCCCCTAACTCTCCTTCCCAGGGATAAATAGGCATAGCATTACTAATGGTACCATTCAGTCCCTTAACAAAGCGCCCTGTGACACGGGATGATGGTGAGATGTATTATCCTCTCTTGGCAGCAGAGGTTATAGAGGGAAAGCAGGAAATCATCCAGAAATCACGGTGAACCCCAAACTGAGGAGCATCAGTAACAATATTGTATGGTCACTGAGGTTAGTGAATAATAGAAGGGCACATCGGTGCATTAGATGCTGAACTTGGAGTTGGGAGCGAGAACAGTAAAAGGCTCTTATGAGCTGCTGTGCGTCATTGAGCTGCACCAAGTACCAGGTATCTAGACATAAGAAGGAAGACAAATCTTAGCCTATCTTCCTACCTAGAAAATGCACATGTATTTTTCCATAACCTTGCTAAGTAGTTGCCTACCTCTTGGTTGCATCATTCTAAGAATGTGTTCTTTCTGAGGATGGCTTTCTAAGGTATGGAGAAGGAATAATGTGCATAAAGTAGCTTCCAAGTAGCCTGATGGGGGAAGGAGCATCATTCTTCACAGAGTAAAACAGAATAAGCAACAAGTGATATCTTAACATAACAAGAAAGTCTGTTGCAAAGGAGTAGACAGGATCTTTGGGGGATCTGTGAAGTTGTTACTCAGGTTCCTCTACAACAAGTTTTTACCTTGGCTAAGTCTACACAAAGATGGAAACATGCCTCTGAAAAGCCATGGGGGACAGTTAATGGGGTGTGCGCTCCAGAAACACAAGAGGGATTACAGCAAATGTTCAGACCCTACAGTCATTTCATATGATGAAATTAAGAACTGTTGAACGTTTGCTAACATGACCCCAAGGGGCTCACAGAGACTGAACCACCAGCCAAACATGGGCTGAACCTAGACCCCCTACACATATGTAGCAGATGTGCAGCTTGGTCAATCATGTGGGTTCCCTAACAGTGGGACTAGGGGCTGCCTCTGACACTAATTGCAGGGTTTTGGATACATTTTTTCATAGCTGGGCTGCCTAGTCTGGCCTCAGGGGGAGATGATGCACTTAGTCCAGCTACAACTTGAGTTGCCAGGATGGGTTAGTATTCCTTGGGGCTCTCCCTTCTCTGAGAAGAAGGAGAGAGAGAGAGAAATAGCTGGAAAGGGGAGATGAGGGTGGGACTGGAAGGAGAGGATGAGGGATCTGGGATCAGGCTGTAAAATAAATAAATGAATAAATAAATAAATAAATAAAAAGAACATTTGTAAAAGACTGAATGTTGTATTTTTCCCTTTCTTCAGGCTTATTGTTGCCTTACTCAGAAGACAGAATACTTAAATTTTGGGGGGCACTTTCTTGTTCTTTCCTTCTCCCCCTCCTTCCTCTCCTCTTCCACCACACGTATACATGTTCACATGCAGACATACACACATTAGAAAAATTACCAACTGCATCAAATAGCACTGTACATTGGGTGGTGACAGATCGGCAGATAGGCTAATGATGGGGAATGTTTTGAGTTCAGGACAATTTTGAAGAATACTCACTGAAAGGCATGCCACCAAGGTTTTGTAACTCTTCCCAACATTTTGATTTTGTCCTATTTTTGTGCAGTAAAAAATGTGCATACAAAAACAAGTAAGTATCTGGGAGTTACTTGGAGCAACATTTGTGCCTGGCTGTTAAATATCTGGCTTAGGAAATGTGTAATTATAGAGGTTATATTTCTCAGTTATTTAGATTTGATATAATATTTGGATTTCAATGCAGTGCTTTTCCTAATATGTAGAGATACGAACCCTCAGGAAATTCAAGCTAATGATAAACACAGGCAAGGGAATTAGTGTTTGTTCTCACTGGTTATTTGGTGGCCTAATGGATCCTTTGTGGGCACCATACATTCAACAGTTTTCTATAGCATATGGCCACTGAATTACATTACTACTAAGCAACTAGGATGATAAATTGTTATGCTTATTTGGAAACTTTACCAACAAATACATTATTATTCTAGTGAATCATATCAGGTAAGTAAAAAGAACCACTCCCAGGGCTATAAAGATGTCTCAGTGATTAAGAGTACTGCCTGTTCTTCCAGAGGACCTGGATTCAGTCCTCAGCACACATATGGCAGCTCACAGCTCTGAGTTACTCTAGTCCCAAGGGATCTAGTGCTTTTTTTTTTCATGCCATCAAGGGCAGAACACTGATGTTGTACACATACACAGAGGCATGGAAACATCTATACAGATAAATGCACCTATACAAATAAATAGATTAAAAAGTATTTAAAAAGAATCATTCTTTTTTGAGGATGAAGTTGATGGCAGAATTCTCATGTTACAGCAGATTGTTCTACACCTATGCACGTATAGGCACAGCAAACTGGGCACAGTGAGTCAGTACTCGCAATCACACACACACAAAAATATACACGTAGTTGGGAGGAAGAAATGTTGAGGGAGCTATAAGAGAAGTTGGATGGGAAATGGGAGAGGTGACTCCTTCTCTTTGTATGTTATTCAGTCCTTTAAGAGAGCACTCCATGAGACAGGGCAATTTTATGATAAAAGGAAATACATAAGTGAGGCTCAGAGTCCTTTTGTCTTTCTGCCAGGATACAGGAATTGTTGCCCATGGGAATGAAAGGGTTAACATTTAAAATTGACTGGTTGCCTCCTGATTTCTTGCACATAAAGCCATGAGAAGTTCAGGGGAGAGACTTCTTCCCCTAGTAATGAAGCTCTCTGCTGCTAATGGCCCATGCAGACTCCCTTGGCTCCTCCAAATTAGAAATACTTTTGTGCTCCTTTGCTTCATTAACAGTAAAGAGAGGGAGATTGGTGGCTATTTAGGGCACAGGGAAATTGGTGGCTATTTAGGGCAAGCAAAGATTGTAGTAATTATGGTTGGTAAATTCTCTTCATGGTGTTGTTTGACTCTTGATGTGCTCTTGGTGCCTTTCAGAGAAGCCCACCACTGTCAGTGCTGGCATTTGGCCTAGAAGGACAGGATTTATTCTGACTTCAGAGATTTGGCCCCTGGCAATGGTCAATCGTACCTGCAGGGAGATGAGCCTTCTACATTTTGATTTGCTTTTTTAGAATGGGCAATATGGCAGCCACCAGCTGTGATGAAGCCACAGTTGGTATCTACCTCTTTATTTACATTACAGAAAGTTGACCTGCTCATGGCGGCCTAGGAAACTACATCTTGAATGGTTGAGATGGATGTGAGAGGTTGGACAGGTTTGGGGATCTATAGAAAGGGCTGGCTTGGCAGAAAGAGGTAAGATGGAAGTCAGTTTAGAATCGCAGTATGCTGTACTGGCTCTCGGCTGACTGAGGGGCCACTACCACACTATTGGGTGCTGATGGAAGAGAAGAATACCCAAAGGGTGGCACAAAGTGACCCAAGACCACTAGAACTTCACTAATGGTATCAGAGTTTTGACAACACTTAAAAGCGGGGAAATATTTATAAAAAGCCTTTAGAAACTGGGGACGTGTCCTGAATTTCTTTTTAAAAGAAACTGGAATTGTAACCTATAGGAACCAAATTTAGAGAGTAGCATCCTGACTGATGAATACAAAAAGGAAACAATAGAAATTCGATAAGTAACTAGCTCTAGTCAAATGACTAGGGGCTTCCTGGGATGTATTCCTGATACAAAGAATTGAGAATAATTTCTGGGAAAGCTATCCAACTGACCATATTGAGATATATTAAGGTAAGATATAAATAACTCTTATGATGGTGTAAATGATAAGTAGGAAAAGAATGAGAAATGTACTTATACATTTTTTTCATTTAGTATATGGTTGAAGCTAATTGTCATGGCCCAAACCTGAGTCCTAATTTTTGGACCTTTATGCTTGGACAACTTGAGCTTCATCACATGTTCCACCTCCTTATCCATCATCTATTACTTTTGATTGCACGACCTGAGTCTAGTTGGCCAGCAATGTGGCCTGTGTATATGCAGGATTTGCTGGTCTCAGATGGCCAGACATTCATTCCCTATTCTATCAGCTCTTAGGGTACTTGGTGCTCCAGGGACCTGGTTGTGGTAATGCCTGAGGATTAGGTGGAGATGGGCAACATCTACAATCTGGAAACCATGAAAAAAAGTCAACGAATGTTTGGCCTCATCCAGAAAACTGAAGACTGATAATTGAAAGAGGAAGAACAAAATTCAGGAATGAGTAGAGTATAGGGAGCTTCAGGTCAGAGTCAGGGTGTTACATTCAAGACTACCAAATTACTGAGTGCTCAGACCTTTGTAAATCCTATGGTAGATGCAATATCCTTCTGGAGACCAACAATGCTTGTATTGTTCCTGATTATTGTAGAGTCAGGCATGAGATGGAGCTGGTTATGGTCTATCATGATTTGAGTAAGGAAAGCCTCTTTTAATGCATCAAACAATATTTGAACACTTGGTCCATGATGGCGGTGTTCTTTGCGGGTGTTTAGGTGGTGGAGCCTTGCTGGAAGAAATACATCACTGGGGGTGGGCTTTGAGTGCTTGTAGTCTAGGACTACTTCCTGTTCTCTCTCTGTTTCATACCTACATGGAAGTTGTAAGCAGTTAGCGTCCTGTTCCTTTCACCATGCCTGACACATGCTGCCATTCCTCCCTATCATGAGGGACTCTCATTCTAGAGCCGTAAGCCAAAATAAACAGCTTCTCCTTCTTGCACAAGTTGCCTTTATCATGGTATTTTATCACAGAGAGAGAAAAGTAACCAATGTGTGTTCTGATCTATGGAGAGGAGTTATTGACTCTGCAAGGTCACAGATGAGATCACCATCACTTGGCTGCTGCCGAGATGGGAACTGCTGCCCTCAAGGAGAGGCTGTGGTTCATAAAGAAGAACCATGAGGAGGAAATTAAAAGCCTATAATACTAGATTGCTAACTTTGGGTTGACTATGGAGGTGGATGTCCCTAAACATTAGGGCTTCAGTAAGATTGTGGTGGACTCTGGGCCAGTATGATGGGTTGGCTCAGGAAAATGAGTGGGACATAGACTGAAGCTGCTGCGATGACTTGTGGAGCTTAGATTGTGCCAATGGAGCAAAGAGATTACCTCTTGGGGATTAATTTTACTTCGGTGAGATTTTAAAGCACAGCTTGGTATGTGGAGGCCCACTGTGCCTTGCATATGGAGCTACTCAACAGGTTTTGCTACACATTGGTGGAATTTATAAAGACTAAGGCAAGTAGTGTCACGAGGCCAAGAACTACAGTGCCCTATGGAACATCACAGGCTTGCAGGATGCCAACACCACCAATTACTGCCTTCTACAAGATGGGGAAGGCTTAAATCCCCATGATAATCTGGGCAGTGGCAACGTTATATAAATCTCACAAAAGATTACTGTCTGTAGGATGTGGCCACCATGGTGTCTACAACAAATACCTCTGATGTTCTAAAATACTAGGTTAGCAAAAGTAGGAAACCTTTCCAGGAGCAAAGGCCAGTAAACATTCAGAGGTCGCCGAACATTTAAAAAAGAAAATTAAGCTGTCTTCTGAAGTGTTTCAATTGACAGATCGTGGATAGACTAGAAGAGGTGTGAATTCCTATGGAAACCTCAGCAATTTTGAAATCATGACCTACTTCACGCACATTGTTCATGCCACAAAGAAGGTTTCTAACCACCACATGTAAATGTAGGAATCATTTTGGTAAATATTATATAGCTTTGCATTAACTTAACCCTTCTTGTAAGTTATAATCAACTCCTAATCTTTTATTAATTAGTTTAGAATCCTCCAGACACTTGCACAAGTTTCTGTATAGACACCTTCACTGGGGAAAACTATCACAGACACAGTCAGCACATTTAGACACACTAATCACTTGTTTGTCATTCAACAAATACCCTTTGAATTATTATTGTGTGAAAGATAATTTAATTTCATATAGTAAATCAATGATTGGACGTTCTGGCATTTCATTGTTCTCTGCTGGATTAAGTCTTGTAGTTCATTATGCAGACTTTACATCCCTGTAGAAATGAAGAGGTTCAGTGTTAAAGATGAATCACAGAGAATTGTTCTTTGAACTGTGGAGACTCCCATCCCAAAGTGGACCATGATGCTCATATAGCCAAATTGTCTATCTCCTTGATGTGTCTTGCTTCAAACTTAGCTCTCATCACTTTCATTTTACATTTATAGCTTAGCGTCCATTTTTATTTTTCAATGTGTTAGACAAAGTGTCCTGTACACTCCTAGGACTCCTGGTTCCAACTAGAAAGACTATATCTAAGAAGATTAAATAACAAATGGCTAAGGAGGAAGTTTATCATTCTAAAGACTTTTCTAAATATTCCCATTTTATCTGGGTGTGGTCACACATGTATACCTGCACTGCTAGCTGTGGGGAGGGTGAGATTGAAAATTCAAAGCTGGACTAGATAGTAAGTTTGAGGTCAGCCTTCGCCATATGATGAGATCCTATCTCAAACACTAATAATATTTAATATTATAATTATAATAATATAATATTAAAATTGTACCTATAAAGTTCTACAAATGGAACATGAGTGCATCACCAACTGGAAACAGGGACAGGATGAAATGCTATCGGGGAGATGAGACACTGGATTCTAAATTGGAGCAAACTTCCTTCATGTTTGTTCTAGTTCTAAGATTTAAGTCAAGCCCTGTCCTGCAGTTCTCACACAAATCCCAGTAGAGATGGATGAGGAAATATCCCAACTGTATAAAGATGGAAGCTTTCTTCTTTCAAGTTTATAATGATCCAGGTAACACTGCATCAGCAAATTCTGGGACAGACTAGTTCTTTTCTTCCAAAAGGCCAGAGATTTTTTTTTTGATACTTTTTATTTTACTAATGGGGGAAAGACATATATTTAATCTCACAAGAAATTCCTGGGCTAATGTTCTGTAATATGAAAGCATATAGTCATGTTTTCAAAGGACAAAATCTCACAAATAACCTTCCCAGACAGGTTGACCTGTTGGCCTATAGCCCACGCACACCACAGTAACTCTGGGCAGATCATCAGAAAATCCCGAGCTTCCTGAAACATTACGAAACATCTTTTTATTTTATTTTAAAACTAGATTGTGCGATTCTCAAATATGTGCCCTGTAGATAACGATTCTGTCTCAGCGTCAAAAGGCTGCTTCACATGACAGGTTAGGCATTCAAATACGTGGTAAGGAATCAAGAATACATTGTCTCCTTGCTAGGAAAACAAAAAGCCCAAAATTAAACTGATGTATACGGTTTACCTTTGTATTTTACATCTAACATTTTACGTTTTGTTCTAACCTGCAAAAGCATGTTTTAATTTTTTGTGTTTTTGGAAAAGATTAGCATAATCTGCTTCCTATTGCTATGTGAAAACAGCATGAGCAAAACCGAGTTGGGGAGCAAGGGGTTTGTTTGGCTTCCAGGTTCCTATAGATCTGTCATGAGGGGAGTCAGGCAGGGACCTGCTGCAGGCACTAAAGCAAAAGCCAGCGGAGGAATGCTGCTTATTGGTTTGCCCTCAGGGCTTGCTCAGTTCTCTTTCTTAAACACCCCATGACCACTTGCCCTGGAGTTATACCACCCATAGTGAGCTGAGCCCACCAAGCCAATCATTAATCAAGAAAACGCCCCATGGCTTTGCCTACAAACCAATCTTAAGGAGGTATTTTCACAATCAAGGTTCGGTCTTGCCAGGTGACCCTAGCTTGTGTCTGTCAAGCTGAGAAAACGAGCCAGCATAAGCAGAATCTCTCTTGTGGCCCAGGCAGAGCTGCCAATTGACATCCTCTCCCTCAGTCTCCTGGTTGCTCAGGTCTCTAATGTTCCCCTTTTCATCTCGGTGTGGTGACACATCCCAATAATTTCAAGTAGGTAGGAGGCCAAAGTAAGGGTTCGTTTGAACTCAGGAGGTCATGGCAGGTTTGATGATGTCATCAGCCACAAGAACTGTCTCTCATTCTCTCTCACACAGTGTTTCCTTTTCATAATATACTGTAATGTTATAAACTGGGTTTAGATACAGTCAAGTTCCATCTTACTCTGCGAACTCTTTACCCTCTTTGTCTCATTTCCCTTTATGCTCAGAGCTTAATTATCTGCTTGAGGCTAAATGCCATGGTGAAAAGTTCTCATGAAATCTAAACAAAGGGAGAAAAGCAGCCATGTGTCTGCTGAACTTTAAAAAAAATAGTCTTTGTTTTTTAGGTTTCTAAGTTTTATTTTTAGAGTCTTAACTTTTGATTAAATGTATTTATATTCTAACAAAATCTTTTTTAAAACATCACTTTCTGGGATGGGCCATACACAGAACGAGTCAGGGGGGTGGGATGGACCTAGGTACTGCCATGATCTGGCTCGGTTTCCTCCTTTGGTAAGATGCAGCTCTGTACACAACCCTTTATAAAGGTTAGCAAGCTTGCACCGACTGCCTTTGGAAAGCCCTATCCAGCCAGTCTGCATTTTATATAGCACGCATGACCAGCACCAGTGTGTTCAGAGCCCTACACTGACACTGAAGCAACCAAAGGGAAGAAGTAGGTATGGCTTACTTGAGATCAGGAGAATCTGTGGTTTTTAAAAAGGCAAACCAAAGAACATCCAGGTGCAGCACTGGCAGTGTGTTCTGTGCAGCAGGCCAGACCCTGGGAGAGAAGCCAGGATGCTCATTCCAGGAAACACTACTGAAGCTGTTTCCCTTGGAGCTGCAGAAGGGTACAGAATAGTTTAGGTGCATCAGGTTCTAGGCTCATGAGAGCTCCTGTGAGATTATCAAATTCCTCAAAAATAATGTGCTTTTTGTTGTTAACAAGCTTGCTACATGACAGAATTTTTACTGTATGCAGTAAAAAATAAATTATATTTTATCCTGGTCCATGTGGATCATTAAGGTGATATTTATTAGTGGTTTCACATATGACTGTCACTTGCCTATTTCCAGCACAGTAATGTAATGTAATGTAATGTAATATAATGCAATGTAATGTTATATATGTATGTATGTATGTATGTATGTATATATGTATGCCTGCATATATGCATGCACACATGGCTTCTGGAGGCAATCTCCTTGTGGATTGTTCTGACCTACATAGATTATAACTTCCGTAGACACTTAGGTAGAAGCCACTTGACATCACCAGCTAGGAATAATACAGACAATGAGAAAATTACCACTGGATTATTTTTTAAAGATTTTATTCATTCACTTATTTTAAATATATGTGTTCTTTGCCTGCATGAGTGGCTGTATGTACAATTTATGTGTAGTGCCCATAAACTCCAGAAGACAGAGCTGAATCTCCTGGAACTGGAGTTATTTACAGTTGTTAGCAGCCCTCTGGGTACTGAGACTCAAACCGAGGTCCTATTGAAGAGAAGCAAGTCCTCTTAACTACTGAGTTATCTCCTGTCCCTTACCTTAGAATTCTTATTTACTTTTTTTTTTTTAAATTCACTCTAGAGTTAATGGCTCTGGTGTTCCTAAGAATTTAACCCTGACTGACAGCAGAAATAAGACAATCACTGTCAATTATGTAGATGACACATTGTCTAACTACTATGGCTGGATGGCTCTCCTCTTGGATCAAGAGACCTACTCACTACAGTTCCAGGGCCCATGCACGGACAAGTCTTTGCAGGTAACCCTGTCCATTGGTATTCCTTTACACACTAAGGGGTTGTTGTGTGCACTTCTGCGAAGGAATGGGCAGTAAACATTACGTGGTGCCCATGAAGGAAGCTGCATCGGCATTTTGCTACATGGTTTGTTAACTTGAATTTTTTTTACTATTTAAATCTCATGTTGAATGCAAAACTAATTCTTCTAGAAACGTTGAATTAAGTAATTTCACGAAAAGTAGCCTTTAAGCATTTCCTATAGTTACTTAAAAAAAAATGTATAACCTAACTTACCCCTATTCCAAGGGCTGGAAGCCAGAGAAAATTTCTTAATCGGGCATTTACATGTTTCATACTGCCACCTTGTGGCTCAACATGAATTTGCAAAGAGATCTGTCCATGCTTTTCCAGGTAGGGCTGGATGGAAAGATTCAAATTACTTGAGGTCATAGCTAGGTAGAAAGTGGGCATACTTCTCAAAATAACAACACCAACATCAACAACGAACAAGACATAAAATAAAATTTAAAAGGGAAAAGGTAATTCAATGTGTTTCTTTAAGCCTATCTCCCTGTCAACTGTGGTTTGTTCCTTCTGCATCACACACAACAAGGCCCACATAAGCTGTAAAAGTGTGCCTTAGTGAAACAGGAGGGGCATCTCTCATCTGATCTCTCCATGGCCCTCAGAAGGGATATGGTTCCTTCCATCTCCTTCTCTTTGCTGGTTCTGCATTTACCATGAGGACACTTCCCTTTGCTGTCATTGGGTTAGCATCAGAGCACTTTGAGGGGCTTTTCCCCCAAAGCTAAAGTGGTAGGATAAGGATGTGGCTCTGGAGGGTTTGTGTCCTGGCTCAGCTCTCTTCTGCCTTGTGATCTGAGGGAAGTTGCTGCATTCTCTAGAGTGGTTCAGTGATATTAGCAATTGCTGGGCTCTCAGGGGCTGAGTGAATCCAAGGAGTGGCTCCTCCATTGCTGCACGTGCCCCAGCAGTGTCAGCTAGGGAGGAACTGTATACTTGCCCTTTTCTCTTACAGCTGTTTGACCTGAGAGAAACCAATTCACTTGTCTAGGCCATGTTAACTGTGGTTATGAACAAGAGGAACCCTATGGCTTTTTCAGTCCTTACATTGAATGAGTTTGTAGCCTGTGAACTTCCTGTGAGATAGATTCAAGTAGGCCTGCTGCCCACACAGTATGTGCAGCTTAATGTTGACTTGTTCTGACGCTACATGACTCCTTTTGAGGGATCTCCTTGCTCATCAATGTGTTTTTCTGCTCTCACTTCAGTACTCAGCAACCTTTGACAGCTTTGTCCCCGGGAACCACCTCCTGCTGCGGCACGGGGACCTACCACCTTATCCTGACATCCTCATCAGATGTGGGAGTCGGGTGGGTCACTCACTTCCATCTCATCCTTTGCCCAGTCAGGACAGAAGCTGTGACTGGTTCTTCAACAGCCAGTCGAGGCAGCTCACCTATCTGGGTAAGTATCCACCTGCAAAGATATTTTTGAGGGCATATGGTTAGAAGGCTTTTTTTAAAAAAAAATTCTTGAATTTCAGCATCTGGGCTGAGAAATAAAGCCGGAAGAGGACTGTGCTGCATGTTGCTATTAAAAGGGCAGGCTCTAAATTCAGATCATGTGGGTTTAAGCCTCAATTCAAAGACTCAGTAGGTAGTGGGTGAGAAATAGCTATTGTACATCTTAGTCTCCTTATTTGTAACATAGTAATAGGACCTACATCAATGGATGTGCAATTAAATAAACAGTGGCCTGTAATTTTTTTTATTCAGCGCTTAATCTATATTGTACTTAATAAGTATCTATGAATCTTAATATTTTAACTGAGTTTAAGATAGCCTTCTATTTGTAATAAAACAATTGCAAATTAAACTTCTCTTGGATGGGGCTGGAGAGATGGCTTAGCAAGTGCTTGCTGCTCTTACAGAGGGCCTGATTTTGCTACCTGGCACAACTGCCTATCCCTCCAGCTCCAGAGGATTCAAGAGGATTTAGCCCTTGTAGGCATGACACGCGTGTTCACAAAGGCATACACAGACACACATGCATAACATAATTAAAAATAAAGACTGCTCAGAGAATCTATTTCACTTTAGTCAAAATGGCTGTCATTTAGAAAGCAACACATACTGGCAAGGATATGTGAGAAAGAGAAAGCCTTATTCATGTCAGTAGAGAATGCAAAGTAGTGACGGCATTGTGGGAATTAGTGTGAAGGTCTGCCCAGAAACTAACACCATGATTACTATATGACCAAGATATATCCACGAAAGAATTCTGGATCAGTGTACCAGAGGTTCTTGCTCACTTGTGTTTATTGTTACACCATTCACAGTAGCCAGCAAGTGGAATCAGCCTGGCTTCTCATCAACAGAAAAGTGTGACAAGAAAATGTGATACATATACTCAATTTTATTTATCTCTGAAGAAGAGTTCGGCTATGACATTCAGGGGAGGAGGCTATGTGGAGCCAGAGATTACTATGCTGAGCCCAATAAGCCAGATTCAGAAAGTCAGATGGCATGTTTTCTCTCACATGTGAAATTTAGATTTGCTTATTTGTTTGAGTGTGTGTGTGTGTGTGTGTGTGTGTGTGTGTGTTGTAAATGAGAGAGAGAGACACAGAGACAGAGAGACAGAGACAGAGAGAGAGAGAGACAGAGACAGAAAGACAAAGAGAGAGGCAGAGAGACACACACAGAGAGAGACAGACAGACACACACACACAGAGGTAAAGAGAGAGGGGTAGAGAGAGGAGCACATGTTCTAAATGGAGGGGAGGTAGGAACAAGGGAGTGTGATGAAATGTGGTAATTGTAGAGAGGGGAGGGGACAGTAAGAGGGAAGGGACGGGGGAGTGAATGAGACAGGAAGAGTCTAATGATGCACATGTATGGAAAGTCACAATAAGTGCCACTTCTCTGCATGCTGATTCAAACATAAAAAAGAACCCAACCAACCCACACCTACTGCACCTGTTGCCTGGCTGATCATGGCCCCAGACACAGGGAACAGTAGAGAACATCTGCTCAGGCCAATGAAAGTTAGCATTGATGTAGCATGTGAGAAGAGGATTGCTGAGGCGAGAGAAGCAAGATGGCATGAGATACCGGTCCGTGGACTGGAGGACAGGAGGGAACACAGTGTCTGATCTGGGTCAGGATTAGTAGCAGGTGGGAGGAACCTGAAGCCCTCTGTCCATGCAGTCTTGTCTGCAAACAGAAGGATTTCTTTACTTTCTCATGTGTGTACTTTATAGCATCCCAGTTCTTAGGCTCAGGGCTGTCCATTTTTTGACTTCCTGGAGTTTATTTGTTTTTTTTTTCTATTTTGAACATCTTTGTTTGTCACTGAGAACCATGGTGTCCACTTGTAACAGCCTCACCATTTCAGTAAGATGACCTAATCGGATAGTAGTCATCAAATGGATGAGCATTTCAATAGAAGACATTTCATTAGGTAGATCCTCACTTTCATTTAATCCTTGAGTTTTTGTGACCTTTTAGGGCTTACTAGTTGCACCACTTTTTGTGGCGGCATGCGCGAAAGAGGATCTGATAAAATGGGTTTCTACAATGATGATTTTGTTATGAATTGTTCTTAATACACATGACAAATTCAGGGAGTCTGGTTAACACAGCAATTCTTAGCCACCACCAAGCCAAACTTGGCCCCAAGGATAGTAAATAGTAAGCAATTGCCTTAGGTCACGTGTCTTTCCCACTTGTGTATAATCATATGAAAACTAGGTCTGACCTATACAAAAACCTTGCCACTATTGGATTTTTCCATGTTTTTTATTTTAATTTTATTTTTTATTATTTGTTCAGATTACATCCTGATTGTTATCCTCTTACTTGTGTCTTCCCGTTCCTACCTTTAATAGCAATGAAGGGAGAGTTGGGGCTTTCCTCCTATTAAAAAAAAAACTTCTTGACAAATGCATTAATATATGTTCCTTGCACCACATTTAACCATTCATATTTCACTTCTGATGTAAACTAATCAAATGATAGTCATCATATAGATGGCTATTTCAATAGAAGACATTTCATTGGGTAGGTAGGTTTTATTAATAAATATTTTTTTTGTATCAGAATATTCTCATAGTCTTTCCTTTGCCTATGATTTGGAAAAGAAAAAGGAAGCCATGGAGGGTTGCTTCAATGTCTGATGAACTTAGACATTCATCCTTGAAGATGATGCCCAGTAGGAGTTTGTGTGGTCAGTAACATCTCCTTTCTCCTCTGAACGAGTCAGGTAAATGAGCAATTACAGCCACTTATGTTTTCTGGTCTGGAATTGTAGTGTGCAGTGTTCCCTATATTAGCTCCACATGCAGCTACATTGGCTATGTACATTTGACCATCACTGCAGGTATACACTGTGTAAAGTTCACAACTTTGTGGGAATGTGGTGGGTAGACTACCATGCATCCTACAGACCTGTGTGCATCCCCAATATCCCAATAACAGTGTGGCAATCATTGTAGCTGCCATCCCAACATATCCCATGGGAACCCATGGTTCTGCACATTTGGTAAATTAGAGCCTCACTTTCATTTATTGTTTAGTTTTTTTGTACCTGTAGGATTAGCATTAAGCTAATTTACATGAAGTACGCAAATCAAGGTTTCACAGGCATATACTAGGATGCAAAACATTAGAAGAGTTTAATATATAGAAGTCTGTCTTTATTGTATGGAAACCGCTTGACTTGCACACAGTTTTCAGGCCAGCATTTCTGGGTTATTCTTCCACTTAGCTGCTGTTTCCTTCCGAGGCAGCTTCACTGACAACTGGATAGACTTCACTTATTAACTACTTCTCTTTCATTATCATCATCATTATTTTTTTCATACAATATTCATTGATCATATTTTCCCTTCTCCCAACCACCCCTCAGATTATTCCATCACCCTCACCCACTCAACTTCACAATCTTTCTTAAGCTCCACCAATATCAAAAATTAACAAAATGAGCAAATAAAATATAATAAATAATAAAGACAAAACAAAACAACAAGCAAAAAGTACATGAAATCATAGAGTCCATTTTGGCCTGTTAGTTCTTCCTGGGCATGGGGCCCGCCGTGGAGTGTGCGTGACACACCCACTGACAGACACTCAACAGGGAGAAAACTGACTTTCCCTTTGCCAATGGGTATCGGTTGCAAATAGGTTCTTGGTTAGAGGTGAAATTTTGTGTCCAGGTCCCTTTTCCTGTGCTAGAATTTTGGTTGGGTTGAACATTAACTGCTTCTAAGTGGGTGACCTTCTACATTTCTTGTTTGCAACATTACCACATCCCCTCGTGTGAAGGGTGTTTTTCGTTTGTTGTTGTTGTTTGTTTTCACAGTTAATTACATGTCTCCTGCTTGGCTTCATCACATAAGACTTAAAGTCTGACTTTAGGACCCAAATAAGAATGAGAAAAAAAAAAACTGGACCCAGGCATTCTAGCTCCTGGCTCTGCATCCTCCACTAGAGTGTGCTACCCACTAAATTATTTTTGATCACCAACCCAAAAGGATGGAACAGGGGCTTTCTGGCAGGCTGTGGAAGAAAACTCCTCACTGGTCCCCAGCAGTCGTGAAAAGCATGCCTTGCACATATTTTGACCCTTCCATTTCTCTTTTCCAGCAAGGCTAGTTTTGTCTTTGTTCAGCAAACATCTTTATGGAGTGCTGGGTTTCCAGAAAGCTCATGGCCAGTGCTTGGGGCTTAGGGCTTTAATCAGTGGCTGGCCAACTCTTTTTACCTAGGGCATAGCGTTGTAATCACTCCACGCCTCAATACCTTCATTTCTACAAGGAGGTTAAGAATATTTACTTGTCCCTTGGAAATGTGGAACAAAGCATTTAAGTACATTAAAGCTTGCTTAGAAGAATATGCTACGCTGGTTAAAAAAAAAACAAAACCCTTCTCAATGGGCTATTTCTCTTTTCTCTCCATTAATGTTGTATAGCTTCATTTTGCTGTTTCACTATAATTTTTTTAAAAATTTTGCATGTTCGTGTGTGTGTGTGTGTGTGTGTGTGTGTGTGCAGACACACGTGTCTGTGGGTGCATATGAAAATGTATATAGAGGCCACAGGTAAACTTGAGATGTCATTTTTTAGGTGCTATCCACCTTGTTCTCTGAGACTGGGGCTCTCAGGAATTTCATAATTAGGAGAGACTACCTGGCTGGTGATCCATGGAGATCGAGTTCACCTAGTTCTGCCTCCCTGGGGCTGAGATTACAAGGGTGTGGTCCTGTTGTTGCCATTTTTTTTTAATGTGGGTTCTGGAGAGCAAATTTAGGTCCTTATGCTTGCAAGGCAAACACTTTCCCAAATGTGGTGTCACCCCAGCCATGTAACTTTTTTTCTTTTTTCAGTTGGATTTTATAATACTTCAAGCCCACGATCATAGGATACACGCGGCACATTGCTGCGACGGGGAACGTAAGCAACTGTTACACACCCACTCAAACGCATCGGTTGAGGAGAGTGGTTCAGGTTGCCTTTCAAAAGCAATTGGACATATCGCACAGGGAGCCGCTTAGGAGACAAGAGAGTCGTGTGGCTGACGTACGGGTTAGGTCCCAGCAGAAGTGACATTGGATGTGATGAACGGGTGACATTGGATGTGATGAATGGCAGTTCCCAGCTGCCGCTTCCAAGCCGTGCTTAGGAACACACATAACTGTAAAAACAAGCACTCGTTCCCCTTTGCAAGTCAGGAGTCAAATCCAGCTAGCCCCCTTCTCCGCTCACGGTTTGCCTTGACAGGTCCTGTCTCTGCCTTACTATGCTGCTCCCTTATTACTTTGTTGCTGCAGTCTTCTCCCCACCCCCAGGAATGTTTCAGTTCATGGTGAACTATTTTTATTTTTTAGTTACATTAACGCTATGAAATAATTAGTCAGCTAATTAATCTGGTTTACAAGCTTTGTAGGATTCTTCAGCTGTCAGTCAGGCCCAGGCCCGAGGCCTCCGTCTAGTCTCATCTCTCCAGCCCATGTGACTCCCGTTGCCATGGCTACTGGCTACATCTGCTGACACCCTACTCTCTATTTATTGCTTAATTAAGAATTTCACGCTCAGCCCTTATCTGCCTCTAAGAACAAGTGCACACTGTTAAGAAATTCCAAATTTAGGCCCGGACACAAGGAAAGCCTTTCTTATGGACTTGGCTGTGTGGAGCCTCTCTTAACGATCTTCTCAGCCTCCCGGCCGCCACCCTTCAATCAAAAATCATTAAATGGGGCAGAGATAATGAGCATGTAGCATATCCAAAGAAGGATGTTTGCTTGGTCCAAAGGAGGGAAAGCTGCTGGGCCCCATGCTCAGTTCCACTTCAAAGGGAGATGAGACCCCCTCATCACTGGGGCCCCGATAAAGCCTCATTTGTTCTGGGCTTGACTTATGCAGAAGGTCTTCGCTGTCAGGCCATCTCACAGACTGGCTTTCCCTCACTCCTTGCCTCCACCTCTCCTGGCCCCCCTCCCTGGCCTTCCGCATGCTCGTGTGTCAGCACTTAGGCAGCTGGGTCCCCCCCCACCCCCCCAAAGCATCAGGCCAAGCGTATAATCACCGACTCCCCACTCACAATGGCCACTTGTAGGGGGTGGCCAGAAGGAGGTCTTCATCACAATGGGGACACAATTATTGCAGCTGCTAGGGAGGGCTATGCTTCTTCCTGTAGAAATATAATAGCACTGGCCTAAACCAGGAGGTGGAGGCTGGCGGGAGGTGGCAAGGGGGTGAGTGGAGTGGAGTGAACGGGTCTTGATTTCATTATTCATATTCTGACTCTTGGAAGCCCGATGCGGAGCCAGTGGGGTTCCAGCAGCTGCTCGCACACAGACCTTTCTAATAATTGTACATTCTGTCAAGGGTCAACTTACTTTTGACCCTGTCCTTTTATATTGGTAAAAGGCTCTTTAGGGCAAACTATTGGGTTGTGGCAGGGTGCATTAAATACTGAGAGTCCCCCCACCCCTTGATTTATCCCCCCTCACCCACCCACCCACCCAGCCAGCAGCCTGTGATAAATTCATATCAGATGCTTTGCCATTCACAGTTGCCCTCCTGAATTCACACAGCCCCCTGAGCCGAGGCGAGACTGCTACCGAGCTGGGACATTTGTGTGAGGCAGCAGCTGAAGGCACACCTGCAAGGCTCAGAAGCTCCTATGCCCCCACCTTCTGACTGGACAGAGAACAAAACCAAAACATATCTTGGCAGAGCAACCACTGTATGTGTCCAAATGTCCCCTTCACCAAGAGAAAGGCTGTCTATGTAATGAGGGTCTGGGGGTTATGGTCTGTGAAAGCAAGCATGACGTGACTAGAAGGTCAGATGGATTTTTTTTTTTTTTGATGTATGTGCCGAGTTTCTTCAGGGAACTCAAGTTACACTATCAGATGTACCAGAAATCTGGCTGCGACATGGAAGACTTGGGAAATAATGATGCTTTCTTGAGTGTGAGGCTTGGTCCATGATCACGATTCCTTTCTAGCTCTGCTGTTTTTCAAAGCAGGCAGGGCACTGGCTGTTTGGACTCCTCTATGGTTCTGTGGGTCTGACGATGCCATCCATTTCCCAGAGAAGGAGTCCTGTGAGCATAGGAGACAGGATTGAACAGCTCTCCAGAGCTCTTGGGAGCATCTCTAGGAAGAGCAGAATCATAATCTTTCACAATGCTGTCGCCCTCCCCACGCCGAAGGCCTCTAAGGCAGTCTATAGCATTCTAGTTAATAAATTAATTTACATTCTTATAGAAAACTCATTCTCCAAAGATCCCAAAGGACTTTGCCACTAATGTAGCCAATTGACTTGGAAATGTACTAACCTTTATGGTTAGAAAAAAAAAATCTAGAGAGTGGAACAAGAGCTTGGGACAGGAAAAGGAATTCTTTGCTTCTTGGTTAGAAGCGTCTGCTCCAAAAAGAAAAACAAATCAATAGAGGGAGCAGAGAGAATGATGAAGGAAGGAAGGGAGGGAGGAAGGAAGAAAAGAGGAGAGAAAGAGGTAGAAGAAAGGAAGGGAGAGAGAGATGAACAGATGAGTTATTACAGATACTTACTTCAGAAGTGTCTGGGTTAGGAAGATCATTCTTGGTGATGCTAAGTCGTGAACTTTAATTGATGAAGTCACAGGTGGCATGAGCTCTATCTGTTCGAACACAGCTGTTCTGCTCTAGGTTCAATGTCTCTTACATTCGATTGTGCTACTTTCTTTTTAGAATCTACAGTTGAATATTTATCCTGGTAAACCAATTCTTCTATCTGTACGAACACCCTGGACATCTTAGCTGACACTATGATTCGTAAATTTTAGACATGTGACCACTACCTTTAAACTTTCTTGTTTTTTTTTTTTTTTTTTTTTTTTTTTTTAGGGATTGACTATAATAGTTAAACATCTATTGAATGGATGGATGAATGGATTAAAAAGTTTTACTTTAAAGTTATAATTGTATAATAAGATTTTAAAACAGAAATTAGATTGTTCTTATTTAGATGTGAAATGTTCTCCATAGGGTCATATAGACTTCATCCCTGGTGGAGGTCCTAGTTTGGAAATTTCTGGAATCTTTATGAGTTGTACTGAAGTGAGTAGGACATTGTGGGCAGGCCTTGAGCTTTTAAATCTGGGACCCATTTCCGGTTTGTGATTTCTTGACGGAATAAGCAATTTGGCACCAAATGTATATACTTCTGACACCTCTGATGCCTTCTGGGCCAAAATGGATGTATTCCCTGAAATTACAATCTCAAATTAACTTGCTTCCCTCCTGAAAGCCCCTTCTTCATGGTTCAGAGAGCCACATTGCGGTACCAACCAAGGACAATGCACGCAGTAAACCTAGACGCCCTATTCAGATCTAGCCAGTGGACAGCTCATTCTCCATGCTTGTGGGGAGAGCAGGGACTGCCTCTGACATGAACTCTGGTGCCCCCTGTTTGACCACTTCCCCCTGGTGGGGAGACCCCGGTGGTTCCCATTTTTGTTGACTGCTCCACTGCCACAGCCTCCTGAGACCTAGGATCACAGGTGTGAACTGTCACGCCCATCCCTTTCATCACCTTCTCATGCCTTCTGTATTACTTGCTTAATACTTAAAACCAACCCTTAAACTGTTATATTTTAAAATCACAACCATATCATATGCAATACTATCCCTAAAACCATGGAAATTAATGGGACACTTGTTTCTTTGTAAAATACCGTAAACATCAATAGCTATTAGAAAAAAAAAAAGACATGTTTTGCTACTAAAATAATTGCTACCCCTGTATTTTGAGATGATAATGTGGCTTGAAAATTTTTGTCTGATTTCTTCTAGTGACTATTGTGAACCCACTTTTTTTTCCCATCAGAGATACTATCTTTAGTTGATTAAAAAAAAACCTGTTTCCAAGTACAAACTGTTATTGTTGGTAGAGTCCAGGAAAGGTTATATACTTATATAAATAGTATTTTTAAAATTTATTTTATAAGTAAATAGAGTAGTTATTTTCAAGTCACTCTGGATTCTTCTTCTTCTTCTTCTTCTTCTTCTTCTTCTTCTTCTTCTTCTTCTTCTTCTTCTTCTTCTTCTTCTTTTTTGTCTGCAGGAGTGCCCAGGATATTGCAAATGTCTCCACAAAGTGTGGTACAGACATTGTTCTGATCAGACTCATAATTGTTATTGTTCTCTACATTAATTAAGAAGGTTTAATGAGCTAACTCTCAGGACTATGATTAATGCAGACATATCTGTCAGTCTTGATTAAGATATTTAAAAAAAAAATAATAGCATCTGCCCATGAGTGAATATTACTCACGTTACGAGAAGGGTCTAACATAGGATTTTTCTCTATTTCTGCAAGGACCTTCAAAGGATCATGTGATGTGAGGACAAGTGTGACTCCATTGCTTCTTAGTGATGCTGAAATCAAGCAAAAGATTCATCCAGTGACTCAAGCTGCCTTGGTACCCATTGGCAAGCAAGCTTTTTCTGAGACTAAATATGAATGACATAAACTTCTGGGTCATGAGGTCTCCCTTTTAGAACAGCTAGGCACTTACTTTCCTTTCCAAAGCATGAAAAGTGTCTTAAGCTTGCTTAACAGCAGAGTGGGTGGTAACTATTTTTTCTCTTTCCTAGGACCCTAGATAAAATTCACCAGGCACAGCATTCTTAACTTGTTTGGAACTTACTGCCTGGTTAGTTGTATAAGTGTCTTCTTTTTTTGTTCCCAGGAGCCATTTTCTTAAATAAATAAATAAATAAAAATAAGAAACATGCCCCTCTTTCTCTTAGATGTCTATGTTTATGTCAGGCTTACATCATATAGCGTTTACCAGAATAACTTGGCACCCAGTGGCCCTTACACTGTCTTTGAGGACCAGTTCCTACAATCTGAAAAGGATAAACAATGGGGCTTCACTTATAAACAAGGATGGCTAGCCAACTGCGTATTACAAATACAAAATTGGAAATCACACACAAGGAGAAAACATGTGCACAATATCACAGCTTGGATAAAGCCTTTAAATCCTTCCTGCGTCAATACCTATACTATTTAATGATTTTCATCTCTTCTTCTCTTTACTCAAATTGGGAATGACATCTCACATTCACAGTCTTTTGGAGTTCAGACACTTAGCAAAATTAGGCACATCTTCTTGAATTGTGTAATACTAGTACCGCTCTTGATGAGACACAGCTGTGGAGAGAGCAATTTCAGGAGCCCCTTAAACCGGGGCCGAGAATGATGAGGGTGCCATGATAGTGGCCTCATCAGTGGCTGACATTTGCGTCCTATGTGCCATGCACTTCCTGTGTTTCTGTGTACTGTATTACCTCACATTTGTTCACCCAAATGACCCTATAAAACAGATAAGATTCTTCTCCACCGGACCCCCCACAGGATGGTAGGGAATGCATGGTGGCCAACCTGCCGGTTCCTATGTAGGAATGTGAGGAGGCAGGATTCAGATCTCGGCTGTTGGAGGTCCAGCACCCATGCATTCCCTACCATCCTGTGTTGCATCCTCTGTCTTAAAAATGTGTAAGAACATTTTGCCATCTGATCCACATGTGCACACTCAGAGGCGTCTCCAGGCAGTCATGCACAGCAGAAGTTTGGGGAAACTAGACTCATGATTTTTTTTTCTACTGCTTAAAGCTTTTCTCTGTCTTCTCTGACCCTCTAAATCATGCCCTTCTATCTGAGGGACATTCTCACACTTAATAAAACAGCAAGAGGCTCTCAGTGTGCTATCAGGTTTGCAGTGCTTGTTTGGGTATAGAATTACATTGGAGGCTGGTGTGTGTGTGTGTGTGTGTGTGTGTGTGTGTGTGTGTGTGTGGAAGGGATCACCCTGGAGGCTAGTGTGTGGAGGGGTCACACTGGAGGTTGGTCTGTAGAGCGGAGGTCACACTGGAGGCTGGTGTGCAGAGGGGGGGCTCACACTGGGAGCTGGTATGTAGAGGGGGTCGCACTGGAGGCTAGTGTGTAGAGAGGGTCACACTGGAGGTGGGTGTGTAGGGTGTGTAAGGTGGGTGTGTAGCAGAACCAGTGGCTGCTCAGTCCGGCCATCATCCCTTAAGTGCAGTGAAATGAGCTGCTGAGAGGGTAGAACAAGAGAGCAAAAAGCCTCGGTCTGTTAAAAGTGGTTCCCGGATGAGAGAGGAAGGAAAAGTAGGGACAAGCTCAGCAGCTTGGGATTTGATGTGTTAAAGGGAACATCCTTCAGCTGCCGCCCTAATCACCCCATGGTAACCAGAGTGCATGGATATGCATGGTGGCCTTTTTCATCCAAGGCCTTTGCGGTGCATGAATTGCACTTCCTCTAACTTTATTTATTTATTTTGATCTGTCTAATGGGGAGAATAATTACTATCTTCTTCCTCCACCTATTTCACTTATGCTATTTTAAAGGGGTTGATATTGCAAAGTATCTGTAAAGTGTAATACTGCTTCTTTCCTTGCCTCTGGCTGTGTCATAGGAAACAGACCATGTATACATTGAACACAAAGGAAGTCTATGCTATTTGGAAACCAAGAAGTAAGAAGGGCTTTCATAACACCTTTAAACTATCTTCACTTCTCTTGTTAATATTTCCTGGGATTTTTTTTCTAGTTTGTCTTTCTTAGAGATTGATTGATTAACACAATTTAATGCCCAACTCTTACATGGAAGCATTGCGTCTGTGCCATTATTTCCATGTTTCCTAATGATATTTTGTCCAAATTTGCCTTTTGCTTTTATTCCAGAGAGAACTAATATTATCAACATTCTTTCCATTACCACTGTGACTATGGCTATTCTTTCACATCTATGAGAGCAAGCAGAATGCCTTTCCGTTGTCTAGTCTGGGTAACCAGCTTAGAATGCTGTAAACTTGGGCTTTGTAAGTCAAACCACAAGAATTAAAAAAAACAAAAACAAAAACAGAACTACATTTTTGGAAGTATCAAACATCAGGAAGGTGCATGAGAAAATCTCTCTTGTAAAAGAGAATGGTATGTCAGAGGTTCGGCAGAAGTTCTTCCTCTCTGTCCCTGCCCCAAATGTGGAGAATCAGCTGTCCATTGGCTACATCTGAAGAGGAGTCTTGGTTCTCTGCATGCGTTAACCTTGGTTGGTGCACCAATTTGTGCAGGCCCCTTTGTGTCAAGATCCACTGGCCTTGATGGTCTTCCTGTGGAGCTCCTGCTCCCTCCTGGACATTCCATCCCCCCAACTCTTCCCTACAACTGCCAGCAAGATATAATGTGAATAAATTATAATAAATGAAACATACATAAAAAAAGAGAGTGGTATGGAAGAAGGGGGGGGGATGGAAGGACCCAGAGAGTTTGGGAGCCCCACAAGGAGACCATCAAAGCCAGTGGATCTGAACCCAGGGGTGCCTGCACAAACTGTTGCACCAATCAAGGACAATGCATGCAGTAAACCTAGACCCTGTGTTCAGATACAGCCAATGGACTGCTGATTCTTCAAGGTTGTGGGGAGAGTGGGGACTATCTCTGACATGAACTCTAGTGCCCCCAGCTTGACCACTTCCCCTTGGTGGGGAGGCCTAGTGGCACACAGAGGAAGAGAAAGCAGGTTATGTGGGTAAGACCTGATAGGCTATGGTCATATTGTGGAGGAGGAGGTCGTCTTCTGTCAGAGGTCCAGGGGAAGGGAATAGGGTGGAAGAGGGAAGGAGGGTGAGAACAAGAAGATACAAGCAAGGGGATAACAATTGGGATGCAATCTGAATAAATTATAAAAATTTTTAAAAATAAAAGAAAGCATCCCCTATGGGTATGAATGTATTCAGTGGCACAGTGTCTGCCCTGCATTCCAGAAAATTTGGTTGGTTCCCAACACTGAAATAAAACGAAGCAAAATTTAGATACAATGACAGTTACTGGTATAATCCTAAATTACCAACTGCTATGCAATTATTAGTGAGTTGAAAACAACAAGATAAATATCAAGGTATGGAACTAGTGGTGGTTTTTTTATATTAGAGAAGCACAGAAAATGCAAGCAGAAATAATTGTGTGAGACCTTAAAGAAAAAGGTGATATGGTGATTTAATTTTTAAATTAATTTTTATTTTACTTGTAATTATGAGCTTATGAGTGTGTCTGTGTGTGGGTTAATTCAGGTGAGTGCTTGTAGAGACCAGAAGAGGGCATTACATCCTTTGGAGCTAGGGATACAAGTGACTGTCCAACAGGGATCCTCTGCAGGAGCAGTTAGTGCTTTTAACCAACGAGCTATCTCTCCAGCCAAGGGAAGGAGGAGGGAGAGAGGGAGGGAAGGAGGGACATGGATCAGTATACAACAAGAAGAAAATAATAATTTAAGGAACATCTTAGAAATGACTATGAAAAGGAACACCTTAGCCTAGGGAGACAGCTCAGTGGGTAAAGCACTAGCCATGCAAACTTAATGACCAAGTTTAAATCTTCAGAACCAATGTAAAAGCCTGACTCATAGCAGTGTGTGTGTGTGTGTGTGTGTGTGTGTGTGTGTGTGTGTGTGTGTGTGTGTGTGTGCTAGGGTTGCTGTGGTAAGATGGGAGGCAGAGACTGAACTCTCCAGAAGCTATCATGGCATACGCAGCTCAAAAACAAGAAAGAGTCCTTGTGCTAAGCAAGGTATGCAGTAATAACAAATACCTGAGGTTGTTGTCTGTCTTCCACATGTGTACTGTAGCATACTCATGAATGCGAATGCACTTCCCCTTCATATACACACATACATGTACACAAAAGGAACATATCAAGAATATGTTGCCAATTTGTCTTGCCTTAGCTCTGATGATGTAAAGATAAAACCAAGCCTCATGTATTTTATAATTGAAAAACATAAAGTATCAAAGTAGAAGTAGAAGAATAGATCTCATCTTGGATCTCTTTGGCTATTATTTTCTTTCTAATGTTTGGAAGCGTATGCTTTGTAATAAAAAAGAATGACATTTGTTCTGTCCCATCTGTGATGGAAGAAAGAGTTTAGTGTCCTAGGGAAACAAAAAACGAAGGCATGAGTTTGGCCAAGACCAGAGGCTGTAGCCTGCAGCTGCGTTAGGTCCTCCAGTGATGGGAAGGGCTGGGTCACATGATATCCTATAAGGCAGAAAGGTAATTAACCAATAAGAGACAAGGTGTTACCAGAAAGATAGAGTTCGTGCACCTGATTACTAATTAATCAGGCATGAGAGCACCTTGTAGATGCACTCACTATTTAATTATAGCAACCTCTCTTGGCAAAGGAGCATATGTTCCCAGCTTAATCTACTGGTTTATACTGACATCAAATTGTCATTATCAGAAAGAATCAGGCCTTTTGATTATTTCCACTAATTTATTGAACACTTAAAATTAATGAACCCCAGGCCTTTTAAATGTGCTTAGTTGGTTTAGAATAAGGGAGGAGAAAGGGGGAGTAGGGTAGGGGGAAAACCTTCATTAAAAGGACAATTTGTTTGGGAAAAGGTAAAGCAAATACATTTCATGGATGATCTCAACTCTGTTGGTGAAAAATCCATGCATTCTACAACCGAGCCCACGGAATTACGGACATAGGAAATGAGGTACATCTGCTGGATACCTACCAGTGGCCTCCACAGAGCATGTGGCTGCAGTGTTTTCCTAGCTCACTGCTTATGTGAAGGTTGTGAGAACCGCTCTGCCATTATGCTTTATGAAATCAAGGCAAATGAAATAAAATGGTAGAAATCAAGTGTTAGATTAATCAGCAATAAGTCCTTTTTCTTTCATTTCCATTTTTTTTGGGGGGGATGTGAAGATTAAAATGCAATGCCATCAGTCTCCCCTATGCATGGTATCTTTGAATCACACTCACCTTTTTTTTTTTTAATGTTAAGTTTCAGGTGAAGGTCAAGTTAAGGTATTTCTCCAAGTGAAGGAAGGTGTGCCTCCAACTGTCTCAGGTGAGTATTAACCGTGAAATACAATGCCCAATAGAGCAGAATGTTCACCAATGATTCTATACATCCCTTCTCTTCTTTGTTTATGAACAGGCACGCATCAGCTCTCCTGCTCTGGCACCTGACAGCTCTCTGCTGCGTTGTCCTATAATTAAATATATGCCTGCATGTCAAGGGAAGATATAAGGATGCTTTTGTCTTCCAAAACAATAGAAAGAATTGTAACATGTAAATAAGCACATTTCATAAATCATGAGCCATATGTGCACACAGGACTCCAGATCTGCAGATGGGCCATTAGGCCTCCTCCAAATGGAGAGAAAAATCCAGGGTATCTCTAAACTTTAATTGTTCCTGGTAATTTCAGGAAATCAGGATAAACAAACCCTCCCCAAAAGTCAGATGGTTCCATGAGATCCGGCTAACTCAAAAGAGCCGAATTCTCAAAGACTAAACATCTCATAACCTCCTTTTACTGTATGTCTCGGTTTGTTTTTGTTTATTGTGAGTCAGTTGAACTGTACATTTGCAGGAGGGATAAAGCCTTTCAAAGGCAGGGCTTTCCTTTGATTTTCAGGGGAATATTTGTGTTATGTCAGAGAAGAGTCATACTAATCAAAAACGTTCAAATTCTCCCATTTCAATTAAAAAGCAAACGAAGTAACCGTACTGCACTGAACTAAGAGAAGAACCCTCAGCGAGCACTCCATGCTTTTTGCACTACTGATGAGTGACTGGCTTCATGGCAGGCTCCGTGCTTTTACTCCAGTTCATGCTTTTTACCTTCCACCTTTATCCCATCTTTTCCTTTAGGTGCCTCAAAATTCCTGGTTTATTGATTGTCTCTCTTTAAGGTGTGTGTGTGTGTGTGTGTGTGTGTGTGTGTGTGTGTGTGTGTGTGTAACAACAGTGAACAAGAAAGAATGGCTCTTACCTTTATGATGTCTTATTGTCTCTGGAGGATGTCAAATAAACGAGAAAGCGATTAATTTAAAATTTCCTTTTAAATAACTATTACCAAGGAAAGGGAGGCACCAAACCCTTTTCTCGATGAAAATCTTGTCCCCAGATTCCAGGGGTGAGTCCTTATTTCATAGGTTCATACCAGTAGGAAAGGTTGTCTTGTGCAAGGTCCTCTAGGGTAAATGTGACTACGTGTGATGGCTAGAGATTAAACAGTTTACACAGGCATAGCATCGGTCAGTGGTTGAGTCTGTGCAAGACCTCTCATATCTCAACTCAGTCCTGTATTCTTTCCGCTATAACATGTTGACCATAATATACTTTTATTATTTGGGGAACTATATATTAATTTATACATAAAATCAAACTCTATAGCCAGTATCTGTGACATAATTTAGGACAGAAAAGTATTACAATGGATGAGAAGGCACAGAATCGGTACATCAGTAAAATATTTCAGATAAGAGAATTCCATAGAGTCCCTTGACTTCCATGGTATAGAATATAAAGTCTAGTCATAAATTTAAAATGACAGTGGATTTTATTTAATAAATCATGCTATTGAAACAATTATTGTACTATCAACATTAGTTTTCCATAAACAAAGGTATATGATTAATCAAGTCCTATCGGTTAACCCATTACAAGTTTCAATACAAGTATGTAATGCTGTGGAAAGTTTTGATAATATCCGGCCAGAAGTCTCTCCCTTGACTCATTAATAGAGAGCCTGTTAAGTGTACAAAACTGTGGTGGTTATTGTGAAAATATTATGGACAGGAAAATTCTAGGATCCTGCCAAGAAACCAATTTAAACCAGCCAATCAACCTCCCCCCTTTTCTCTATGCATGATGAATCTCCTTTTAGCTGTTATCGGACATGGAAGTTTCTCAAAAGACTAGCTAGCTTCCTCAATGCGGAGCTACAGAATTTGGGAGGAGGGGAATGAAGAGGGAAGGAGTAGATGGCAATGTTTGCCTGATATAGTCTATGTGAGACTAATTCAATTTGAGCTGCGGCCGATTAACAGATTTACATAGGGACGTAGTGTGAGGGTTTGTTACAAATGTTGGTCCTCATCAAGGGTGATCTCAAGGTTAGGGGGGAAGACCTAAGGCTCCCAGCCTCCCAACGCTTTGGGATACTTCAACCTGAGGTCTTCTTTTTCTTACCTCTAGTGCATCCTCCAGTCCTCTGTAATATGGTTTCTACTTCAATCACCACACGAGGACCACTCTCTTTTTTATTTAAAAAAAATTCATATGATATAATTTAATTATATTCTTTCCCCTCCCCAGTCCCTCCCAGATCCTCCCTACTCATCCATCTTCATTTCCCCTCCCTACCCTCTCCTTCTCTCTCTCTTTCAAAAGGCCTAAGTGTCCCAAAACAAAACCAACCAAAAAGTGTAAAGACGAGGGGGGTGCATAGGGGAAGGGGCTGGGCAGGGGGAAGGGGAGGGGAGAGAGAGAGAGAGGAAGAAGAAAAGAGAGGTAAAGAGGAGGGAAAGATGGAGTTTGTTTTGTGTCAACTACTTCTGGTCCTGGGACCTGTCTTGGTGTGTGTTTGATACACCCAGTGATACTCCACTGGAGAAAACTGGTTTTCCTTTTTTCAGCAGGTGTCAGTCACAAATAGATTCCTGGTTAGAGGTGGAGCTTTGTGCCCACTTCCTTTTTTTCACTGCTGAGATTTTATTTGGTTTGAACTTGTACAGGTTGTGTGCATGGTGCCACAGTCTCTGAGTTCTCATGTGTGTCATCAGTCTTATTGTGTCTGGAAGCTGCTGTTTTCTTGGCGTTGCCTGTCACCTTTGGATCTTACAGTCTTTTTGCCTCCTCTTCCACATGCCTCCCCTCCTATGAATTTTGAGGGGAGGGGTTTGATAAAGACATCCCATTTAGGGTGAGTGTTTCAAAGTCTCTTGCTCTCTGCACGTTGTACACTTGAGAGTATCTGGGTCTAGCATCTACTACAAGAAGAAGCTTCCCTGATGAGGATCTCATCTTGATCACACATTCCGCAACTGCCAAACTTAGTAGTTAGCTTCTAATGCTAACTCTTATGGAGTGTTACTGTTAACAAGATCTCATTTTGAACTCATTCCATTGTACAAGAAAGGCAAGCATTGCATTGCTGACTGTTGTTGTTTCAACTCAGAGTTCATTTAACTCCTAAACTTTTGGTTCAGTATTAACCACATAGAAATCTAGGAACTAGCAAGAAATTGAAACATGCTCTTAAGGCAGGATGAAATAAGATGATGGAATTTGTATATGACATTCTTCATTAAAGTAGTCAATGGAGGGTTTGGGTTGTTAGATTAACTATAACTCCAGCCCTTCTATGGACTAGAATGACGACGGCAGCCATGAATGGTGTTTTTTCCCACCATCTGTAAAATAAATTTGAAGCAACTGTTTTTCTGTTGTTTTTGTTTGTTTGTTTGTTTGCTTTGAGACTTTGTGAAGTTTTAAAGAGCCTTGTCACTGTTCATTGGATATATTACTGCATATAGAATATCAAAAACCATGCCTGGTCTCTGTGGTACCAGTTAGTGGTTAAACCAGCAGACACCCTTAATCCTTCGGCCTGTTTCCTTGGCCTACTGAGACCATAATGAGAAGGAGGCATAACAGAGGAAAAGAGCATAGGAAGTCATCACAGCGCTAGCATTTATAAACCATTTATAAAGCCTCTATCTGAGATGGACCTGTTCTAAGATGTGCCTTACTTCCATGCTGTGTTGTAGTTATGTACCTGTGTATTTATCTGTCTGTGATATCTGTATAGCCCCAGTCCGTACGCTTTTGTGTTGTACCTGCTATAGACCTCGACACTGTTAGAAAATCCAGGAGGTTAATGCCATCCTATTGACATCAGGCATTTTGTCTGTTCTTTGGTGATATCTTATTCATCTTCAAAGACACAAATATGACCTTATAACAAATGATATCCAAACATACCTTTCTTGCTCTGTGTTCTCTCTTACCTTTCAGAATCATTTTCATCCACTTCTTGGTGTGAATTTCAATCCAGATATCTCAAATTTACCCCCAATACCACCTCAGTTTATTAGAAGTTGATATCACTCGCTGGCTTCTATCCTAATGGTCTTGGGATCTTTGGCCTCTGTGTCCCCACAGTATTTCACTATCCCACTCTCTGACTCCTTGTCATTTTTCCTAACTCATCGTTTGCCTCATTCTAATTTTGTTTCATTAAACTTCTTTTGATTCCCACACTCGACATTTTATTTCTCAACTTTACATACTGTCAGGTACATTTCACATCTGGAGCAAGGGCCTTTGCTTCTCCCCATTTTACCTGCAGAACCTTTAAGCCTTTAAATGTTAGTCAGTTACCTCTTCCTTCAGGAAGCTTCTCCCGGCCAAACTTTGTTTCCTTCCTGGGATGAGAATTGTTACAAAATATGTTGTCAATCTCGATGCATATTTTTATCTCCCTGGGATTATTGACGCTGCATCTTAGTTGCCTGGAAGTGAGACTAATATTTATTTTATTCATTTGAGCCTCCTACCACTATCAGGAACTTCTTTCAAAAGATGATCATTATTTATGCTTGTGAAACTAACCACTAACGGGAGAGATTCTCTTCACCCTGCCAAGAGGTGGCCTTTTATCTTTCCTTTATGAAACAACCTTCCTGAACCGTAGATTTAGTGGTCACATTATGGGGTGGGTGGACAACAACTCCAACAAAAACATACCAGAAAAAGGCAAGTAGATATAGTCCAACATGGCAAAGTCCACAGTGTGTTTCTGGAAGTCTCTTAAGAAAGTGGTTAGTGGTTATCAATCTCACGAGAGTGGTACCAGTAGAATGGTTTTGGTCAGGAACAGAATTAATAAGGACACATAATTTGTTCATAAATTACTATCACAAGAAGTGCCCAGGTCATAATCTGGCCATTCACACACGTCAGGATCTGCGAGAATGGCATATTCTGACTCAGTTGTTCTAATAAGGCATGCATTTTAAGAATATAATCAGGATTACTTTTAGATTTGCGTAGAGATTGCTCAAATCACATTGTTTACTATTAGACAGACTATGTGCTAGATGTTAGAGAGTAAGAGAATAACGGATTTCTAGTATGATAGGATATTATGTAATCACCAAAATTGTGTTTATTAAGAATTCTAATGTCAATAGAAAATACATAAGAAAAATAACTAAGCTAATAGAATAGAACTGAATCTGATATAATTTCCATTATATAACAACACTGTGATATTATAGGAGGAAACACAAATAACAGGTTGATTGTGATAATCATTATGTAGTGAGGTTCTGAGTAATTATTATCTTTTCTTTATTAGCATTTTCAAAATAATACATGATAAGCATATATAATATTTATAATGAAGCAGAATACAAATGCTTAATATGCTTGGAATATGTTTTCTCAGAAGGGTAGGGACTAGGTAATAACTTGATTTCTTGCCATAAAATGTTTTACAGAAACTAATATTAAAACCAGTTAGTTTTTTTATTTTTTTAATATATTTTATTAATTTATTCAATATTATATCTCAGTTGTTATCCCATCCCTTGTATCCTCCCATTCCTCCCTCCCTCCCATTTTCCCCTTACTCCCCTCCCCTATGACTGTGACTGAAGGGGACTTCCTCCCCCTGTATATGCTCATAGGGTATCAAGTCTCTTCTTGGTAGCCTGCTATCCTTCCTCTGAGTGCCACCGGGCCTCCCCATCCAGGGGAAAGTCAGACCCCATTCTACACTCAACTGTGAATAAGGTCCTGTCCATTGGCTAGATCTGGGTATTGTCCTTGGCTGGTGCCATAGTTTGAGCAGGACCCCTGGGCCCAGAACTGCCTGTCATAATGTTCTTCTTGTACATTTCTAGGACCCTCTGGATCCTTCTATTTCCTTAGTCTCCCATGCTTCTCTCACCTAGAGAAAACCAGTTAGTTTAAGAGGGCAAAATACCACAGTCTTAAATAGTAATTGAATCTTGAACTTGTCACAATGTCTTCTGTTTTCATAGTTAACTTTGCACCTTTCTGGTTTATTCCAGCTTCTACAGCTGTACCCAAATCAGCTTTAAAATGGTCCCTTCCTGAAGCATGGCAAGATGTTGAAAATGGCTGGGGAGGATACAACCAGACCATCCCAAGACCCGGTGATGATGTCATGATTTTACCCAGTGAGTGAAACCAACTGTGACAGGAAGGAGATGGACTGAACTGAACCAATTTTGACTGGGTATAAGATTGCCTGATAAGTAGCTACTTATTTTTATGACCCCCTTGTAGAGGAAGCATTCTAGGTTTTTTGAGGAACTTCTATATTGTTTTATATAGTGGCCGAGTCATTTGCATTTCCACTAGTGGTGAGTGTGAGTTCTTTCCCCCTAATATCCTTGCCAGCATTTCTTGTCATTTGTTTTTGTTTGTTTGTTTGTTTTTGGTAGCCACTCTACTGGGATGAGATGGATTCTTCAGGGTATTTTTGATTTGTATTTTCTTTATGGTTCAGGATATTGAGTGCTTTTCACTTATGCATTGAATTTGTACTTCCTTCTTTGAGAACTGTCAATCAAATTAATCTATCTAGTTATTGATTAGGTTATTTGTTGTTTACTATGTTATTTATTTTGGTTCTAGGGATTGAACTGAGTTCTTTCCACATGCTAGGCAGGCTTTCAACCACTAAGCTACATCTCCAATCTGTGAGCTCCTTGTATAGTCTACATATTAATCCGTCATCGTATGGATAGTTGTTACAGATTTTTTCCTGTTCTGTTGAATATCTTCACTCCGAAATTGTTTGCTTTGTATACCACCTACTGTTTTTCTTTTATGAGAAAAAAAGGTAACTCCAGAAATATACCAGATCACACCTATCTTTAAAACATTAATTTTCCTTAAAGGGGAATCCCAAGTAATTTCACTAGACTCAGATGAAAATAGTTTTCATACAACAATTTTATTGAATACCACGGAACCAAACTCCATTTATGGTCACTATGCCTCTCCCAAGGTTACAATAAACAAAAGATCTGCTGTGTGGAAAAAACCATTTGTCTATCTGTGAATCAATAGTAATGTCAGACATTTACTGAGCACTAACAGTGTACCAGGAGCTGTTCTTTGTGTACTTTGTTAACGCCCACAAGGACCTTGTAAATAGAGTGATGCTTTTGTCTGCATTTTACAGACAGAGAGAGACAGGTGCATGGCAGCTGAGCTACATGGTTAGAGCCGCCCAACCTGAAATTCATAGGAGTAGGGATTTGAATCCAAGCAAGTTGATTTTAAACCCTTATTTTTAAGCTATAGAGTACACCTCCTTCCCAAAGTGACTAAAAGTAAAGTGAAACAGAGTGGACATGTTCTTCACTCTATTTATGATAGCAGAGCCAAAAAACAAAACAAACCGAAACACACTGGTCACTTTGTAGCTTCATAATGATTTGATGGTGTCTATGTAACTGCCTATAAAGGCGAAGGATGGGCATGAGCTGTTTGATGCGAATTTGAAGTATTATTATACAGTTTTCCCATTATCCACCTTGCTCTTCAATGGAGGGTCTAACTTTTTGACTCAATGAGCTTATGAGTCATTCCTGTTCTGCAAAGAGGAATCTGTTCTACCTCAGTCATGTCTTTGATGAATCCTAGCAAGCAGATTTGCTCCAGGCTCTGGTTTTTCCCATAAAGCTAGAGACTTCCCTGACTCCATGCAGGAAGCTAGGAAGTTTTTGAAAGTGACCAAGCTTTTAGTATCTTTTGGGGCTTTGATTCTGAACAAGAAGCAGTCTCAACCGCCTTGCTTGGCATTGCAATATGTGCCTACCATGTGCTCTGATGCTGGGAATCCTTATTGGTTCTCTTACCCTTCATCCCTGTGATCACCATTAACTCTGGATGATGGGCCTGGGTTCTCCATGAAGCATCTCTGAAATGCACCAATCTATGCTGTGGCGAAAGGAGAGCTGGGAATGCAGCTATTGCTATAAGATACATAGAAGGTACCGCTTAACCCAGCAGCTGTGTTATTGTGAGAATGTAAGAAGGAAGGGCATTTTGAAACACATTCAGTTATCTTTTGTTATATTTAGCAGTGAAAAAGAGGTGAGAAAAAGGAGACATGTAATATGAGATCAAACCTTCTCTCTTTACTTGTTGTGCTTTCCTGCTCTTCCTCAAACCTCTTTTGATGGCAGTGAATGGTCTGGTAGTGGGCTGCATTTAAGTCCATTTGTGCCTTTCATTGTTGGGTATGAGACAGGGGCTTCAGTGTTCTGTTTTGACAAATCTTTGTTAGTATTCTGAGCTCTAGTGGGTCTTCGTGTTGAATCTACTTCCCCCTGTTTCCCTGTAGACTTGCCTGTGTCTGAACTCTTCACCCTTTCATGGCTGCTTTTGTTTCTTTAGTTCCCAGACTTTGATTCAAGTGTGTTCACTGAGTCTGGCACAAGGTGGATACCAAATGGTGCTTAGATAAAGGACTTGGATGAGCTAAATGCCTCTGTCTGTACTTTAACAGCAAAAACAAATCTTTGAGGTTGGAAAGTTTGATACAGATTTCAAGATTGAGTCAGAGAAAAACAATTTCTTATCCTTTGAACAAATTCATAGGAATTGTGAAATTTATTATTATTATTATTATTATTATTATTATTATTATTATTATTAATAGTGCTTGGTGTGTGTTACCTACTGCGATCTTCTATGGGGACTTTTTCACTTGGCTCTTACAACTGCTGTGTAAATTTTACAAATGAGGAATCTGGGACATGGAAATGTGAAGTAACAAACTCAGATTCTACCAGGTTAGAGAGCAAAGAATGTAGGGCAGGAAATCTGTGTTGTATACTATCTCTCACATCTCCTTCATACATACCTGTGCATATGCACACTTATACATATGAACACATGTTGCACATGCACATGCACACTCACACACATGCCCACACATACATATATAATCACCCTGTGGGACTCAAACTCAAAGCCTTGTACGTTCTAGGCAACTACTTTACCACTGAGACCCAAACTAGCTTTATTGTGTCTCCATCTCTTTTTAAAGGTTCCTTACCTGCCTCCTTTGATTCATGAAAATCAGCCTACATAATAGCAAAATGACATTTTAGTGTTTACTATTCACATTGGTCCTTTAACTAGAAATAAAAACAAATACAAAACAATTTGATGCTTTTCACCTTATGACATATCTACTGTTAGAGAAATGGCTTAGATTGGGACCTAACATGATGCACCATTGGTAAAATCATTTGCCTTGTGTGTGAGGTTATGTGTCACGTATTTAGTACCTAGGCACTAAAAATGAGTAAGTTATGCTCATGCTTTTGGACTGTCAGTGGTTTAGCTGTGTTAATAAAACATATAATGAATAATAATAATCCCAACTATGGGAAACTGTGTGTTTAGAAGCAAACTGTCTTCAGTGAATAGTGGAGAAGTGGATCTTGGAGGAAAACGTATGTGAAATGGACTGTGAAAGAGAGGGTATGAATGCAAAGCATGATTAGGAGACAGTAGGGAAATAGGGAATTCCTCAGTGGATATACAGTGAGCCATCAACTAGGACAAACCTGGGTTCCCTATTGGATTACTGACATTTACCAACTGTGTAAATGATCCTCATCTATATAACATGAGGGCTCAGACTAATATATCATAATATTAAGAAATGAGATAGCATCAGTCCACATGAGCACTGCTTCGAGTGTTTGCGGTAATGGAATCAGACATGGAGGCTGTGATTTGTGTTGGATTAGGGGTGTATTCTCCTATTCTTTTTGCCATCTGGTTGCCCCTCTTGGCCTCTGATATTAGCGACACTTTGTATTTGCTTTCCAATGGCTTATTATTTAATTTTCACAACATCCTTGGGAGCTAAATAGGTAATAACTATTATTACAGTAAAAACCCATTTTTACATAATACGATTTTAATGGAACTGCTGATTTTACAAAATGAAAGTGACTGGTAAAGAAGATTTAAGTGATACTTTTGAACCTCTAATATAATTTTATGGTGTTTTGTGTATTTTAATTCATTAATAAAGGAAATGTGTAGAACATTCCCATCATTATTCAAATAGAATAGCATAATTTTTCAATAAAATTCTTAGAGTAAATTGCCTATTTCCATTTTCTGGGAAATCAATTTCATGGAATGACCTCAGACCCATCCTTTTCCATAAAAGCAGGGCTTTACTGCCCCGGTTTAAGGCATCACCATCTTCCAGTCTAAGGCTATCTATCTTGAACGTGATGCCATTTTTCTTCAATGACACTTTGTCTTCAGATACATTGGATTTTGAGAAAACTGTGCATTCCTCCCTGTGGTATTAAAAGTAGCAAGTGGGGACCTGTCAGTAACTTGATCTTGTAGTTTAATGTATGATAGCTTTGTTTTATGTGAGCAAAAAATCTCTGTGTTGCCTCGTCAGTACGGAAGAACTGGTTCTATGAATTCTAGATGTTCTAAGAAGTGAGAGCAAGTTCTATATCACCTAAGATAGTGATCTCAAACCTTCTTAAAGAACAGTTGGCTATGTGACAAACCAATCCATCTTACTTTTCCTTTTATGTTTTGGCTTAAATTTACCTGAGACGATTTATATAAAATGCCTCAAGAATATCTTCTAGAAGAGCTTAGAGTCTTAGTAAACACACACACACACACACGCACACGCACACGCACACGCACATGTGTGGTGTGGGAGAGGGCAAGATGTAAGGAAGGGAGGAGAATGTCATAATCACAAAAGACAGTATTCTGCTTTGAAGGACATGGATATTGTGTCATCTCTGGAATCTTTCTCGGTGTTTATGTGATCATAGAATTTCCAGTTTCGTTTCCTCTCATGCTTTGAACTAGTCTTATTTGAAGAGATGAATGAGGAGTACTGTTTTTTTTTCTTTCATAATAGCCCTTTTGTTTGTTCTGATTTTTCAGTACTCAACTACTTTGAATAGCAGAGACCCTCATCAACGTCGTGTAGGATTCAAACATGGCAGCATTTAAGGCATTTCCTAGTTAAATGGCAAAGCCTCGTGGGTGATGTGAGAGAAAAGGATTATAATCAGAGAGTAATTCCTGAAAGGAGAAATTTCCATAAAATAATGTGACCGTAGAATTGGTTTTATTTGGGGTAGAGGGATGGCTTAATAGTTAAGAGCAGGCACTGCGCTTACAGTGGAGGCTTTAGTTTTGTTCCTAGCATCCTTACTGGGTGGCTCGCAATTACCTGCAGCGCAGGTCCAGAGAGATCCACTGCCTCTGGCCCTTATAGGCACCTGTGCTTACATGCACACACTGCCTACCCCCAGACACAAAAAGAAGACAGCAAAGAATGAATGAATAAATGTATGAATGGAAGTGATTGAGCTTCTTTAACTTTTATTTGCTGAGACTATATCTAATTTAGGTTGGCTTAAACATACATAAATATTTAGGTCTGTGACACTGCTTATAAACCAATGGTTATATATACTTATAGTGTTTCTCTAGCTGGAATAGTTGTTATCATTTGATCTTGTAATACTTCAGAGGTACAAAAAGGTCACTGAGACCACCACCCTCTTATTCTGAATTACTAAGAAATGGGAGACAAAGACATTTAGGCTTGAATTCTCAGAGTCCTTAGCATAGCATCAGAATGGCTTCTTATTTTTGAAAAGATTTTTGTTACATTTCTTTTTTAACATATACATTTATATTATTACACATGAGTGAAATAAACTACATACAGTAGGAAAATCCACGAGACAATCTGGAATTATATAAATGTTACATTCATAGTGATTTGGATATTTGTATTTGGCAAACTTGGAGTAAACATCTTTTGTATCTTGTTGGGTCTAAATTTCTGAATGGAGATTAATACCTATCATATCTCATCTCTATTAACTCACAATATCTATCTTGATTTAAAAACGTCTTAACCCCTAACCTACTAAGCTTCACTGAAAGACTAAACTATCTGGTCTTCCAACTCATCAGAGACTTGAGAAGGGATAAAACTTAAAACCTGAGTGAACCTGGAGTGTGGGTTAGCAGCTTCTAAAATGAAAAAAAAAATGACTGAGACACTTTACTGCCTTAACATCACCCAACACTCTCTATAACTTTGGAGCATCTTCTTCAGCCTTCTGGCTCAGTATATCTAACAGACATATTTGCGAGGCATCAGAATATTTTTCGTTGTGGATATTCTGCAATTCTATCATCCATCTTCTAAGCTCTACAGAGACCCTAATAGTTTAAAATATGCAATTTAATTTGCTCCACAATTTGGTGGAGGAAGACTTGAGTGAAGTGTTTCCATTTAGATTCTTTTACATATCATCAGATGCTATCATCAGATACTATCATCAGATGCTGTCTGTGCTGCTCATCTAAAATCTCCACCTTAGTGAAGCCTCGTGAGACTGGGTGTTGATACTGGTTATTGGTTGGCAGCTGATCCAGGAAAACTGGCTTAGATGGCGCTGGTCTTTCCCTCTTAGGGTTTCTATGGGAAACTGCTTGGCTTGGCTTTCCTCACAGCACAGTGATGCATGCAAGAAAGAGTAGCGTAAAAGAGCACCACTGGAGCAAGCCAAAAGCGCACTGATGAAATGTCCCTCTTGAGCTAGTCCTCAGAGAATTTTGGCTCTCACATTCTGTTAATCAGGGAAGGAACAAAGTTCAGCTTGGACTCACAGGAGGAACGCTAGTCCCTGTTGCTCACTGAGAAGACTAGCTAAGTGTTTACATCTGTCTTTAATCTACCACTGTATGTGTGTTTACATGTGTGTATGTGTACATACATAATTAGGAGCAGATGTATCTGACTTAATTCAAAAGGTGTTTAGAACTAGCTAAGTGTGTGCTGCCTTTCTTCTGTAGGCAGGCTTTATTTAGCTTATATGAATCAGAAATTTAGAATACCAGGAGATAGGTTGGTCCAAAGATTGAATGTCCTTGTTTTTTGTTTTGTTTTGTTTTGTTTTTGTATTATCTATGATGCTTAGTGTTATGGCCCTGTGCCCTTTGCTTGTAAATGATAATCTTCAAGACTTCAAAGGAACTGGGTTCCTAATGGAGAATCAGTTCCTCTGAGTCTGAAATGGACAGCAGCGTTTTGGCTTCAGCCCAGGACTCCTCACGCACAGGCAGGAACTTCTCCTTGGAAGAGACGACCTAGTGGCATAAGCCGATAAATGGGGCAAAGCTACAGCCCTTTATTTTAATGCAGAAAACAAAGGCCCAATGCAATAACACCTACACTTTTCTTTGCCCTTATTTTGAACACGAAGATAAAAGGTATCCTGAAGGCTTTTTAAGAACAAGTAGACAAAAGTACAAACGTGCTTTTCAAATTAGCACTTTTGACACAATCTTTCTTTCAGCACTGTCATAGAATATAAGCAAATATAAAGAAAATCTGAAGCAAAAGATGAAACAATCTTTGGAAAATAAGACTTAGAAAACCTTCTGTGACCTTTGTGTATCTGTCACAGAAAACAAAAACCCAGAGTTTAACTTGTGTAGAAGATATTTCCACCATTGTTTCCAGGCAGTTTGTTTTAAAAATATTGGTGGAATTTCATATTTCATATCACTAAAAATGTGCTGTTTAAATTTACTTCCTAAAGTAACTGAAGTAAAAAAAAAAATCCATTGTATTATGGAATCCTTAAGCAGGAACAATTAGTTCTTTGTTTGTATTTGTATTAAAATGAGATATTTTTAGGAATAAAATCATATGAAGTATTTATATTTATACAATGTATGAGACAATTGAACTAACAGAAAACTTTCTGGCTATTAAGGTGATGCAAACTTGTGATAAATTGTGAAATAGTAAACATGTTACTATTATCATCAGTAGTAGTTATCAACAATAGTTCTATCAACAATAGAACTCCAGTCTCTTATTTTCACCCCTTTGTTGTTAATTGCCTTCTAAAACCTATGAGGTGAATCTTAGAACCTTGTCTGTTGTGTTTTAGATTTGTGTCCCTAACATAGGATTAGATTTGTGAAACAAAACATTTGGATACAAGGAAGGCATGTGGCTTTCCCAAGGGAAGAATACCAGTGGCCTAATTTAACCACCAAGCCTTATATCTCTGTGCCCTTGCTAGAGCGGCCAACTTAGAAGCAGATCACCTTTTTAAATTTTTTGTTCTCTATGAAAATGAAATTTTAGTGAATACAAGAGAAGCTAGTTTTGTTTCCTATAAGTTAGGAAATAAGCATAAGAATGTAAATACCTATGGAATGACATTGAGATAGAGTTCCACCCTTTCTCTAGTTTCAATTTGTCAATCTCTGCTTGACTCAATCACTGGGCTAATTAGTGCTCACTTAGACTCTTCTCTTGGGATCCAAACTCCTGTAGGCCCTGACACTCTTTATGGCTTGCTAACTTGCTGGAACTAATGAGAGTTTTCTCTAATCGAGTAGTTTTTCAAACCCTTTATATTCTCACTCACCTGAGAAACATTTTCACCGTAAAACTCCATTAATATCAGTATCATAAACTGTATAGTTTTAAGGGGGAGATACTTCCCCAGGGTGCACAGATCTTAATTTGGGTGGGGAAGGGGCTTGGTTTTGCCCCATGGATAAGAGATCCATGCTTATTTGACATTTATAACCTAATGTAGAAAATCACTGCCTTCTAACTTTCCTATATTCCCAGTCTCCCGGAGGTCTGGAACCACTGAATACCGTGAGAAGCAGAGTGAGGGGAACATGATAAGCATATATTGATAAGTATATATTGATATATACTCATGATGTGTTTCATTCTCAAATTAATGTGATTTTGTTGTTGTCAAGACAGCATCTTCCTCCCGGACAACCTCTGAAAACTTTCCATGTGAAGTTTACACTAACTTTTAAAATTGTTATTATCAAATGTGTGTGTTTGATGTTTGTATGTATACATGTGTGTGCATGATCCATGGTACAGGTGTGGAGGTGAAAGGTCACCCTTTGATGTTTTGCCTTCTACCTTATATGAGACAGGGTTTCGCGTTCGAGTAGGCCAGGCTAGCTGGCCTGAGAGCACCTAGTCATTCTCTTGTCTGTCTCACATCTTGGTATAGGAATACAAGTGTGTATTACCACACCCTGTTCTGAGGATCCAAACTCTGGGTCAAACAGGGGTGAAATCAGAGACTTACCCATGCTCCCTTGCTCTACCACTACTTCCGAAAGGAACTATGCATTAAGATTTGAAAGCAAACATTGTCTCTAGTATTTCAAATTATATAAACCTTTATAGTAATGGTGAATGCAGTGATTACTGTAGGAAAATACTCTTATCACAGACTTGACAATTTTTCACTTATGCAGGGGAAACGAAGCTGAGACAGAGGATGACGAGAACAGTTGCACACAGGCTGGCATAGGCTAGGGTGTTTTGATTCGTAGAAACAGGGGAGACATGTGAAGTGGTTTGAACAATTATCAACTTGATAAGATCTGGAACCAAGCTTGCAGGCATCTCTCTGGGGGATTATCTGAATTACAATCGCCTTTGGGCAAGCCTATGACATCTTATCTAGGTAAGATTTGCCTATGGGCACACTTGTGAGTGATTTTCTTCATTAGATGAATTGAGGTGGGAAGCCTCTCCTTAAGTGTGGGTGGTACTATACTGTGGATTGGGGTCCCGGACTGAAAATAAGGAGAAAGCCAGTAAGCCTTAAACTTCATTGATCTCTATATTCTGACTGTACACAATGTAGTCAAGTGGTCTCCCACTTTAATGACCATACTTGCCAACCCTACCTGTTGCTGTGGCATTCCTGTCCAGAGAAAATGATCCCTTTGATCCATAGGCCAGAACAAATTTTGTTTTCTTCTTTAAGGGGCTTCTGACAGGTATTTTTTCATAACAATGAGAAAAGTAACGCACAGCGGAAAGTAGAGATTCGTCAAGGAACTTGAGCACGTCCATTGTATATCTACATCATGTCATGTGTAGATGTCCAGATGGTGATAAGAAGATGGAGCTGGAGAGAGGGGCAGCGCTGGGCAGGCTCAGGGACGTTCACTGGGAATCTGGATTAGAGTTGGCAATTCTAGGAGGCTTGGATAGGTTGGTTGATGAGGCTCCTGACGTTGAATCTGAGATTTAGCAACCCTGAAAGAATAGACTAAGAAAGCCTTGAGAATACAATAAGGGCTAAAGCCAACACATATAAGGAGGGAAAAGAGGACGTCTTGGAGGAAGTTACCATGCATGTGCCAAGAAAAGATGTCAGGAAAAGCAGCTGTGGAAAGAGAAAGTCTAAGACAGGAAGGAGCAATTGAAGTGCATCTAGTGCTGTTAGAAAAACAAAACAAAACAAAACAAAACAAAAAACCAAGGTGCTCTATGAGAGTGAGAATACTCCATCTTACTCTTGGTTAGTTCCTATAAATCGAATGCACAGCTGATGTACGAGTTCTTCTTTCTCTTACAGTCTTGCATATCTGGGTTAGGTCAGCATCTTTGAGCAGCCACCCAATTTAGTTAAAATTGAAGGCAATTGCTCCCTTGTGAAACTGTGGACTTTCAATATGGCAAGTTGCTAAGGCTTGCTCTCTGGTGATAATGCCAGCATGGACTCCACTTTAAGAGGTGCTTGTGATAGATGCAGTCTAATTGAACAGTCAGTGTGAGCAGTTACTAGTTTACTGGGAAAACAGGGTCAGGTAGGTCCTGTAAGACACTATGGCCATTTCTTAAAGGGCTAAAGTCTTACAAGAATATAAAACAACATGGTAAATATCTTTAAAGTGTTTAGAGATTGCATCTACCTCTTAAAATGAATACACTCTCAGAAGTGAGATTTGAAGTTCATATTATTTACAACCTTAGTTTTAAGTTATTAAAAAAGCCTGAGTCACTTAGAACACTGGTAGGTTCTTTTCAGTCTTGAACACAGAGAACAGCACCAGTGAAATAGAAATTAATCTTGAGACATTATATTATGAATTAATCACTTTAAAATCATTAATAAATTGAGAGACTGTCTACCCTAGTTTTTACTGGACCAAGGGGTTTCCTAGAGTTTAGGACTTTAGTGATAAAACCTAGAAAATGTGAAGCCAAGGAGTACATATCTGTTATCCTAACAAGAAAGCACCTTTAACTTGTCCCACCATGTATTCTTTGTATTATAACCTTTTTGATAAGGATTAATGATATTTTATCTTGATGTAAATATATACCTATTTTACCTAATTTTATTTCTCCAAGACCACTATATCATGGATTTAATATTCTTTGAGAATATGCTGGAATTTCTTGCAGGGTACGGGGACCTGAGTGATTACATATGTACTTCCCTGCTGGCTAGTGCAGGAAGTGTGAGCCAAGCAGGGAACACTGCCCATGGAGGTTTGTAATGTAGAGCGGGTCTTTATTTGCTTGCTCTAATTGAATTACTCTTTTGCTCTTTTCTTTATGGTCTGCTTTCCATGTAGATATTTTTGGAATGCAGAATTAAATAATTCATGATTTCCTTATTATTGGCTTAGGTATAGTTGCCATCTCTTGAGTTGATTATACTCCCTTGAGGGGACTTCTGGTCTCTCCCTGTATGCAGCATTTAATGATAAGAATTTGGCCAAGTAACTAGGCATCTCAAGTAGAGAGGCCAGCTTGGGCAGAAATGTTGGGAGAAATGTTGGCAGAAAAATGGGTCTGTGTTGAATCTTACATTGCCACACTACTACTCCATCCACGGTTTCTTCATGTCTTTTGTGGTTTCAACTTCTTCAACAGTCTAATGAAGAATTATCTTTCTAAGGATAATGATTATGATATATAAAAAAACCCAGTTAGGATGACAAAAGAAACCAGTTTTATTGGAATAGTAGCCAAAATATTAAAAGACATACTTTGTGATGGAATTATTCTTTCTTGTCTTTCTTTTTCTTTTTCTTTTCCTTTCTTTCTTTCATTTTCTTCTTTAGGATTAATAGCAATGTCTTATGTAGGGTCTAATAACTGTCACACCTTAATGTTATTGCTAATATTTTCCATGAAAGTCCACCATCAATTCTGTCTCTTCACTTAGGGGCATATTCTTCCTCCCTTGGTGGGAGCTCATTTCTCTCCTCTTGAATCTGCACTGCTTCAGTGATGTGCTAGGCAGAGTGTACAATTAAGTTCTTGGAGTTCACTGACTGGGTACAAAGAATTCTTGCATTAGGAAACACTTGCTTCACTGGCTATTGGGATTTTCTTTCATGTTACTCAATCCACAGTCACAAGCTTTGGGAATCCAAATCCATATAGTATGTCCATGTTACACTAGTTTAAAGTCCTGTATAAACTCCAGCCAGTAAGCAACATCAATTTTGAGAACAAAATGCTAGATAAAATTGGGAGGCTTCGGTAATCCTAGTACTCAAGAGACAGAGAAAAGGGGTTCCTTCACTCCAGGTTCAGGAGAGATCCTGCCTCAAATACATAAAAGTGGAGAGTGATTGATTGAGGAAGATACTTAACATTGACTTCAGATCTCCACATACATGCACACACACGTGCACAAGTACCTGAAAACACCCCTGTAGTCCTACACATGTGAATATGTACACACCAGCGCAAACACACATGCTCACACCAACACATACATACACACACACACACACACACACACACACACACACACAAACATATACAGAAGAAAGGGTAATAATATGCAGTGTAAATTACGTATATGAATGGAAACGCCATAATGAAGCCTCTTTGGAAAATTAATCCTAATAAAAGACAAAGTAGGAATACAGGCTTCTTGGAGCTACGTCTCTGGATTTAGACATGGAGTGTACTAAGAAAGTGCTAAAAAGGACTAGGAAAATGCCTCAGTGCCTAAGAGCACTTGCAGAGGAACCAGGTTTGATTCTCAGCACCCTCATGGCAGCTCACAGTTACATGAGGTTCCAGTTCTAGGGGATATGACACCTCTTGTGATCTTGACAGGCATCAGGCAGGTACATGATACACATACATACACGAAGGCAAAATACTCGTAAACACAAAATAAAAAATAATTAATCAATGAAAGAGCAGGGAGGGAGGGAGGGGGAGAGAGAGAGAGAGAGAGAGAGAGAGAGAGAGAGAGAGAGAGAGAGACAGAGAGAGAGAGACAGAGAGAGAGAGAGAGACAGAGAGAGAGAGAGAGACAGAGAGAGAGAGAGACAGAGAGAGAGAGAGAGACAGAGAGAGAGACAGAGAGAGAGAGAGACAGAGAGAGAGAGAGACAGAGAGAGACAGAGAACTGTAACTGTGTGGTAACAACGGTTTTTGGCTTTTATTATACAGATCACCATTGGGTTGCCAGGCTGTTCTGCATTACACGGCCTGTTCTATCTCTGGTGGTATATCCTCACCTGCCTCCCCCCCCCCCCCCATTTGTAACATCAGTAATGATCTCAAAGCTTTGGAGCCCATCTGAAGCCACTTCTTTACCTATGTTTATTTACATGGTAGCATCACCACCTGATAGCACCGAGTGTCTGGGAAAAGGGGATTGCTCTTACCTGAGTAGCACTTTGGTTTTGCCCCCTGTTTTGATGGAAGTAGGATAGCCCATCCAGTTGGATTTTATAGGCAGCAGCAGTCTGAGCAGAGGAAGTTTCTTTGAAGCTCTTACAGAGGAATTTACAGAGGTGATACATGTTCTGAATTCTGCTTGAGCTATGCAAATGTCAGGAATTTCTCTGCTGTCTTCTTGAATGTATCTAATTTTTTGGTACCCATGGGGTATTCTCATCTTTGTACTTCCATTGTCAGCTCCATTGTCATTCATAGATCCCAAAGAATGAAGGTCTACAGTTTAGTTTCCTTCCTTCCTCCCACTGGTTCAGGGCTTGAAAAGTCCAATCCTTACCAGAGTGACAGTTTTTAAATAGTTTCTCTGTAAAATACTAAGAAAGAGGAAGTAGGCATGAATCGATGAAGACACAAATTTCTAAATTGAATTTGAGTTTAGCAAGGCCACCGGTGATAAGAGAATGGGTATATGCTTCTGACATTAAAGTAGCTTCCAGATGGCCATCCTTTACACTCTCTAAGAGAAACCAAAGGAACCCTTAAAAAACAAATCTGTGTCCTCGATTTCAGAATTCTGATAACTTGAGGATTCCTTGCTCAGCAGAGGTAATCTGGAAGGGGCCCATACGCCCTCCTTTCACCCATGAGGGGAAGGGGCCCACCTCCATCCCTCTGACTTGCTCAGGTTGCTTTTCCTAGAAAGACAATCAAGGCCTTGTTGATAGTTTAAGTCCTCCTTGCTCCTAACACTGATGCTGAGAGTGATGGAAGGAAACATCACCTATATAGATGAAGCAGATTGCCTTCAATCCTTGTTGGCTGCGCAGCGTGCATCATGGACGTGGACACTTTACCCCTTTGCCCACTCGGTCCGTGGTTGCTCTTCACATCTCTGCCTTTCAGCAGTAGTTGATCTGCTTTATTTACAAAATTGAGAAGCTTGTTGGAACGGACATATAGAAGATATAAGGGAAGTGATTTTGATTGTGTCACATGTTTAGTGAAAGGTGGGCATGAGATCAGGTATGAAAGAAAGCATGGGAAGAGCAGGCAGAAAATAGTAAAACTTTTGTTTTCATTCATTGCATCTCACCCTTGTAAAGCTTCTGTTTTTTCTGGTTTGCTTTCTGTTGCTGTGATAAACACTATAACCAAAAACAACCAGGGAAGGGAGGGGTTTATCTCAACCTACACTTTCAGTTCAAGGCAGGCACTCAAATTTGAAGGTCTAAGGAGAAATGTGGCTTATTGGCCTTCTCTCTGGCTTGTTCTACGTGTTTCCTTGTACATAGGCCCACCCGTCCAGGGATCATCCTGCCACAGTGGGCTGGTCCCTTACACATCAGCCATCTTTCAAGGCAGTCTTTCACAGCCATAGTTAAAGACCAGCCTGATGAAGCCAACTACGGTTATCTCTTCCCATGAGACTCCAGGTTGTTTCAAATGGGCATCAAAGGCCAACCAGGACACTAGTTCTATATCATAAAGATAGTATTTTTTCACATGAGTATTGTGGCACGCATGTGTAATTATTAACTAATCACTACATTAACAAATAAAATAATATTGAGAACATATGCTTAAGGTTTTAGTTTTCTAGTGCAGGTGTATTTAGCATTTATTCCAGTTTTACAAAACATACTAACATTTCCTATAGTATGTGTATGCTACATGTGAGTATTAAAATATATGTTGTATACGATATATATGGCTTTGGTTTTGGTTTATTGAGCAGTATATGGAGCCCTGACTGGTAAGGAAATCACTTTAGAGATGACACTTGCCATAACCTTAAGGCTTTCTTCTTGCTAAATCTCAGTGTTGGGCGTGTAGACACACACTGCTTGCTTAAAACTGTTTCCCCTTCTTTCATTATCTTTCCTTACTTTTCCTGGTGTGTTTACTCTTAATCTTTTCTCCCCCAAGATAGGATTTTTTTGTGTAGCCTTGGCTATCCTGGACTCACTTTGTAGACCAGGCTGACCTCAAATCACAGAGAGCTGCCTGCCTCTGCCTCCCTGAGTGCTGGGATTATAGGCATGCACCACCACACCAGGCATACTTACTCTTCTTCTTTTTTTAAATTTAAATTTATTTTTTAAAATTTATTCACTTTACATCCCAATCGTAGCCCATTCCCTCATCTCTTCCTGGTCCCATCCACTTCACTCCTAAGCTCCTCCCCTACTCCTCAGAGAGGGGAACCCTTCTCCCCTATTAACTGACCCCACCCTACTAAGTCTCAGCAGGACTGCTTGTATCCTCTTCCTCTGTGGCTTGGTAAGACACCTTGCCATGGGGGAAATGATCAAAGAGCAGGCAGCAGAGTTCATGGTAGGGACAGCCCCTGTGCCCTTACTAGGGGATCCCTATGAAGACTAAGCTGCTAATAGGCTACATCTGAGCAGGGAGTCTAGGTCTTCAACATATATGGTCGTGGTCCTTGTTTGTTGCATCAGTCTCCTCAGGGACTCCTGGGCCAGATTTGTTGGCTTTGTTGGTCTTCTTATGGAGCTCCTGTCCTCTCCTGGTCCTTCTGTCCCCTACCCTTCCATAAGACTCCCTGCCCTCTGCCCAAAGATTGGCTATAAGACTCAGCTTCTGCTTCAATCCCTTGCTGGGTAGAATGCTTCAGAGGACATCTATAATAAGGTCCAGCCCTGTTCCCTCTTTTCAAGTGCTTTCTGTGTCTGTTCTATTTGGCCTTCTGCATGAGAATTAAGCATCCTTCCCAGAGTCCTCCTTGTTACTTAGCTTCTTTGGGCCTGTGCACTGTAATACCATTATCATGTACTCTATGGCTAATATCCACAAACAAGTGATACATACCGCGCCTGTCCTTCTGGGTCTGGGTTACTTCACTCAGGATGATCTTTTCTAGTTCCATCCATTTCCCTGCAAATTTCATGATGTCCTTGTTTTTGATAGCTGTGTAGTATTCCATTCTGTAAATGCGCCTCTTATTCTTTAACACTGAACTATTTAAAGAAACTTGAATTTTCATTTGATTTAGTGTCCTCCCTCCACCTATGTTTCTACAATATCCTAGACATCTTTCCATCATAAAATGTTAGTCTGGAGGCATATTCCTCATTTTTGTTGTTGTTGGTGTTTATGTCTGTCAGGCACAGTATAAGGTTTGGTGTGCTGTAGATGGTCAGCAAATATTAGAATAAGAAAGTGAAAATGTGAAAATGAGGAGCCTGCAGCTCCTTCTTACTTTACCGTGTTTCCAGCAATTTGAGAAAAACGCAAAAAGGAACATGTCACACAGGAGAATCTTGGTGAGCAGGGATGGGTGGTGGCTCTCTAGACAATTTAGTAACCATATAGGATGTGTTAATGCTGGGGATCCCCTGCTGCCAGGGGCCCTGATCTGGAACCCATTCAGCACAGTATTTATTTAGAGTTCCTGGGCCAGAGCCTCACTCCTTGTGAGATGTGCTTTCCCATGGGGAAGAAGATGCAGTGTGCCAGAGAGGGAGGGTTCCCTCCTTTTCTTAATAGAGGTCTCACTCAGCTATTTCCAGTAGGTGCCTTTCATTTCCCTTCCCCCTTGGCAAGCCTGTGGCCTCTCAGTCAAGTTCCTTTACAGTTTGCCTGTTTCCTGCCTGCTCAGGTTACCTTCCACCTGAGCACTTGACGGGGGGCCCCCCTGTGGCTCAGCACCTGAGGGCCTCTTGAGCCTGGTGTTTGCCAATCAGGAGTTTAGAGCTCACTGGGGATTCACTGGTCCCCCAGCCTGCAGGCCTCCTGTGGCTTAGCATCCAGTATTTGACACACCTCCCGTGGTTTTAGTTAGGGAGCAGCTTGCGCATCTTCTGTTTGCTGTGAAACACTTTCAGAGGTTACTTTCTCTCATTTGCATAGCACGGATGCACCTGTTTCTGTTTGGTTTCTTTTCTTAGTGAAATTTTAAGGGAAGCTCGCAACAGAGACAACCCTGATGACAGCTGAAGGGAAGGGAACATAATGACATTAGTTACCGAGAAGGGGGCCTCGTTGTGTTATTCGAAACACAGTGAGGGTTCAAATACCAACAATGCTGAAGAAATTAGCTGTGAGTGAGTGAGTGACTGGAGAGGGCCCTGCCATTCTCTCAGTCTCTTAGTGTATGTAGTTGGCCAATGCTTAAGGAGTTCTTGCCAGCCAGAATGAATGACTCAAATATCTCCTGACTCTCTTTAAAATGACCTTATTCACCAAGAAGTGTCATTCAAGGGAAGGCTGTAGGCAGAGAGAGCTAAAAAGGTGTTTCCAGAAAAGCAGAAAGGAAATAGTTAAAGGACTTTAAACTACTGAAGAGGGCTTTTGCTTTTCTTTCTTTCTTTTTTTTTTTTAATCTGAGGAAAGCAGCAGTTTGCATGGAAATCACAGGTTTTATACATTAAGTATGGTTATGAGTCTTTTCCCTAAAGCTGTGTAAGAAATGTGGGCAGCCCCCCTCCCCAAGGAAAAGGGCCAGCACTAAAGACCCATGTGGCTCCCTGCCAAGGATTTTCAGGTAACAAAGAGAAGGCAGAGACTAATTGTTTCCCAGAAAACACAGGATTTGATTGATAACATATTTCTTGCTACATCATGTTTAGTCCAAGCCTCTTTGAGAAAATAAAATTGACAATTTTTATAGACCGATTGTCCCAGTATCTTCTCTTTCCCTCCTTATTAACATCACTATCTCCCATCGTAGGCAAATCCACATAGGAAAACCACAGTTTTCATCAATGAGCATCGTGGCAGTCACTTTCTGCTGCTGTTAAAAAACAAAACAAAGTAAAAACAAAACAAAACAAACAAACAAACAAAAAAAAAAAAAGAAAAGAAAGGTAAAGGAAGAAACATCTATTTTGGTTCATGATTCCAGGGGCTGTAGTCTGGCTTAGTCAGCCTGTGACCCCGAACCTGCAGAAACTGAGGCACTACCCTAACATCATGGGAGGAAGAAGAGGTGGGGAAGTAGGCTCACTTGGTGGTGGCCCTAAAGCGGGGAGAATGGAAGAGGTAGAGACAAGCTATCCTTCTTAAGGGCTTCTTCCCCCTAAGTCCCACCTCTTCATAGGCCTTTCAGCGCTGGTAGTTTATCCCAGAAGTTATTAATCTTTAACCTGCATCTGGATCAGATTAGACATTTTTAAAAACATGTGTAGTCTAAATGTTGAAGCAGTTTAGTAACTGCTCCTGGAGCAGGGACTACATTGTTGAAATACTTTAATAAAAAGTGCTCAGATACTGAGTACTTTGCTTGGTTCCCACAGCAGGAGAATGGGCTGCCTGCGATTTGAGTCCAGGCCTGTTCTCAATACTACATTCCTTTGTTATCTCCAGTCTGTTCCTCACGCTTTGCTCTTCCATAATGGAAGACGAGTATGTAGTTTGTTTGTGCCATTCATCAAATTCTCTATTACTATTGGAAATCCTTATCAGGCTTCTGTAAACGCAATTAAAAATAATACATGAAGAATTTCCCTTGAAAAATTAATCGTCATAGTGATACAAAAATATCCCCAAACATTTTAGTCTCTTTGTGAAAATTCATTAACTTATGTAGTTTGTGTGTGCCCATGTATGTGGTGCATACGTCCCCTGGATGGGGAGGCCTGGTGGCACTCAGTGGAAGGATAGCAGGCTACCAAGAAGAGACTTGATACCCTATGAGCATATACAGGGGGAGGAGGTCCCCCTCAGTCACAGTCATAGGGGAGGGGGAGTAAGGGGAAAATGGGAGGGAGGGAGGAATGGGAGGATACAAGAGATGGGATAACACTTGAAATGTAATATGAATAAGTTAATAAAATATATTTAAAAAAAAAGAAGACAACATGCAGTGATTGATTCTTTTCTGCCAGCCTTGGCCATAAACACCTTTACCTACCGAACCATCTCATCATCCCCTTTATATTATTTTTTAAAAAATATATGCTCAAATATAATCAAGTAAGATTCCTTGAAGGACCACAAAGGTAGTCCCTCATACACATTTCATGTTGACTTACACAAATCCATAAGTATACACACTACAGCAACACAATAAATGAAAATGGGTGCAGAAAAGACTTCATAAAACATATTATGTTTTGTGAGGAAAAAATCCTCTCTGTACAAACTGATTTAAAGAGTAGCATACTTCTATATGCCAAAGGCAATCTGTGACATGCAACAGCTAACATTATTATGGATAGGTTAAAAACTAACGCTTTCTGAGACTTGGAACTAACAAGGGTGACCATTCCTTCTACTTTTATTTGGCATACTGTGGCATATCCTAGCCAGAATAAGCAGGTAAGAGAAAATGATGAAGGATACCCAAATTGAAGATGATGAAGTCAAATTATCACTGTTCATAGATGACATGATTCTACAAGTAAAATCTGCATATGATCCCTTCCCCTAGAAAACTAGTTTAAGCTAATAACAATGTAGCAAAACTCTAGTATTTAAAATTATTGCACATACATGCAGACATGTAATTATTATTTTAAAAAAGAAAGCAAGAATTTGGATGGTACCAAGAATGGTGTTAGTATATGAGAAGGTTTTTGAGGGAGGAAAGGGAAGGCAGCTATTATGTAATTATATTATGCACTGGAGATAAAAACTATGTAGAGAAGAGGACAAAACATGTCCTATGTTCATGGACTAAATGCAAATACTAGGAAAATGTCAATGACAGCCAATATGTTCTACACACTCAGTGTAACTCATTTAAAATATTACTAATATCACTAAAAAAGGAATCTATTAAGAAGAGACTCCTACGTTTTGAATAAGACTGCAAAACCAAGCAAGCAGACAAGTTAGTTAGCACAATCTTACCCATAATGATCCAAGAGGAATAATGGTGCAACTTGACTTTATGCTGTGAAGATGTAATCTAAACAGCATAGCATTGCCACACAGCTAGATATGTAGACTAGTGGAATAGACTGGCCACCACTGTGACGTGAGCTTTTGTAAGACCTAACGACAATTATGTCAGTTCCTTTCATTCCCTTTCCTTCTTCCAGTTTTTCCCATGCCCTGTCTACCTTGTTTACTCTTAAATTCCTCGCCTTCTTTTAATTGTGCATGATGTGCATATGTATGTATGTATGTAAGTATGTATGCATAAATATATAAATACAACCTTCTGAGTCCTTTAAGTGTCGCTTACATGTTCCTGATTTTAGAAATGACTACTGGGTATTGGATAACCAGGTAGGGGACTCAACCATGGGGAAGATGACTTCTTTTTTTTTCTTTTTTTACTTTTTTTTCTCCTTTATTAATTTATTCTTGTTACATCTCAATGGTTATCCCATCCCTTGTATCCTCCCATTCTTCCCTCCCTCCCATTTTCCCCTTATTCCCCTCCCCTATGACTGTTCCTGAGGGGGATTAGCTCCCCCTGTATATGTTCATAGGGTATCAAGTCTCTTCTTGGTAACCTGCTGTCCTTCCTCTGAGTGCCACCAGGTCTCTCCCTCCAGGGGATATGGTCAAAGGTGAGGCACCAGAGTATGTGAGAAAGTCATATCCAACTCTCCACTCTACTGTGGAGAGTGTCCTGTCCATTGGCTAGATCTGGGTAGGGTTCTACGCTCACATCTTTTGGTTATCTAGAGGTTGGGTTCCATGAGATTGTCCCTTTCCATGTCAGTATGTCTGTTGGTGTACTCCTTGTTCAGATCTGATTTAAGCAGCCGTGGTATTGTGGCATCATAGGCAAAACTTTTCTGCCATTTTTGAGGGGACCCAATATCACATTTGATTTCCCAGTTCTCTGGCTGTTGTCATACTCTTCCTCTCTTGTGACTTGTTCCCTGGACCTTAGGTGAAGGAGTTGTGTTGTAGATGTATCCCATTGGGACTGACTCTTGTGATGTTCGTTGTGTGCCACGAAGAGAAGCTTCTTTGGTAAGGACTGGGAAATACCCTTACCTGTGGGTGTACAAATAAGTATCCAGAATGCAGTTATGACTCATGCTGGTTTAATAACATGGTGGCAATAGGGCCTCCTCTAAGATCAATGACATCACTAGACCCAGGTAGTTTACTAGGTTTCCACTAACAGGGATGTTCTCTCTCTCTTGTTGTGTGGGCCTTACCTTCGTTTAGAGAGATGTTGGTCACTGCCAAGATATGAGTGTCACTATTGCACCTTTAGAGTTATCTTGCCATTGCTCATCGTTGTTGTTGTGATTCATAGGCATCAAAGGACGTTTGGGTTGTTTTCTCCTTTGTCAGATTGTATAAAACCTGCTGGTATATCAAAATCGGTTCTCAAGGAGAAGCTTGTCTGGTCAAGTCCAGGCCAGATCTTCCATGTCCTATGTCCAAAGTACATGGTGTCTTCAGTAATAGAGGCTTATGTTTAACCTCTGGAAAGCAACCAAAGGCGATGGTAGAAGCTTGTATTGTTTTGAGAGTCTTTTGGGTCTTTCCTGGTCAATGACAGGAAAGGAAATATCTCCTGCCTGGTTACAGTGATTTTTGTTAGGTACTCTATAGACCATGGAGGTAGTATTAAGCGAAGATTCAACTTCATTTAAACCCCAACTAAGGCCACCCCACATTTTTCTACTTTCCCCTTCCATATTACTTGTCACCTGATATTCCCCTCTCAAGTGCCCCCCAATATGGTACTCACCCAGTTTCCAGATTTCTACAGTTACTCTAGATTCTATATTCAGATATGAGTATCTGAAGCTATGAACCCCAAATAGTAGAGAATATTTGATGTTTGTCCTTCTTGGTCTGGCTTACCTCACTCTAACAAATTTTCTGCAAATTTCACTGTTTTATTTTCTTTACAGCCAGGGATTATTCCATAATGTACCATGTATGCATTTTCTATTCATCAGTGTAAGGAAATTTATGTTGTTCCTAAATTCTCAGGATTTCTTTGATTGTCTGGGATATTTTGTGGTTCCAAATGAATTTTAAAACATTTTAATTCATTATAATTTATTCCGATTACATCCTGATTGCTACCCTGTAGCTTGTATCTTCCCATTCCCACCCTCTCTTCGTCCTCTGTCCTATTCTACTCTCCTAGACCTTTGAGAGAAGGGGACCTCCTCCCCCTCCAAATGAACTTTGAGATATATTTACTGTCTATGTATGTGAAGAAAGAGATGGGGATTTAAAATGGGATTACATTGAATCATTGAGTAGTTTTTGTAGTATGGCAATTTTCACAATATTCTACCATCCGTGAGCATGGGAATGATAAGTATTTAGAATACAATTATAAAATATACTGGATTAGGAGACTGCCTTCCTCCTCCTCTTTCTCCTATATCCTGTCTGTCTGTCTGTCTGTCTGTCTGTCTGTCTGTCTCTCTCTCTCTCTCTCTCTCTCTCTCTCTCTGTGTGTGTGTGTGTGTATAAATTTATGCACATGCCATGTTTTGCATGTGGAAGTCAGAGAAAAATACCCGGGATTGTCCTCTTTCCTTCTACAGTGTGAACCTGGGAAACAACCCAGCTCATAAGGTTTATGGCAAGTGATTTGCATGCTGAGCCATCTCACTTGAGTCTATTTTTGTTCAAGGAATACTGGCTGAAGTTGCATATAAACTTAAATTTCTAAATGTGAAAAGTTGGCTGTAATATTGAATAAAAGCAAATGGATAGCAACCCACAAGAATCTTTAAGGAGGATAACATGGGAGACTCATTCCTGAATAACCTCAGTGTCCTAAGTGCTGTGGAGCCAGCATATGGAGAAAGTGATAGATGTACACACAGCAAAATACAGTGCAACACACGAGAAAAGGGATGTCACGAGTAAAGTGGCACTCAAAACCATCAGGGCAGTACTAACCTGCCATTAATCATGCCAGAACAGTTCCCTATACATATATTAAGTGTCCTGGGATAGTATCTAATCACACCATGGGACAAGAGTTAAAAGTCCCACTTAAAAAGAAATGAAAAAATAAGATAGGAGCCTGTTTTAAAAACTCCATGTGTTTTGTGTTTCTAATATGTGTCCAGTTTATGTGTGAGCTGTTTTCTCTACTCTGCGTGCTGGGAATAGTAACTTATTGTTGATTATTCTACATGGTTCTTGGTTTCCTGGTTCTGTATTCACAATTTTGTGTTTGCTTGAGCGTGAAGTCTGAGTTGGAGGAATTGGGGTCAATAATTACAGGTGAGCAAAACGACAGTGAAGAGAAAGTACCAGAGCATGATGTAATTGACACAGCATGGTTATGGGTCATCTGTTCCTGCCATAACCCTCACAGCATAACCAGGAATTGAAGCCAAAGCAGAAGAAACAGTGAGCTAAAACCAAATGGCCAAATTTTTCCTGGGTCCATAGGCACACAGCAACCTAAAAAGTTTTACACAAATGCAAATCTAAAAGCAGCAAATACAGAAGGAAAAAAGTGAAATAAGAGGTGTTAGAAACAAAATCAGAAGGCAAGTCCAGTGAAAGGAGACTTGATGGTCTGTCGTCTTTGTGACGGAAGGCTGCCTGTGGAGGAGAAGTGCAAGTGAAGCCAGGACACAACGGAAGCTGAGGAAAAGGATCAGGATCATGTGGACTTTCACATGCTGGTTTCACAGACAGGTTTCGTGTTCACTCCCATACCCAGTGCATACACAGGCAGGTACACGTGTATCTTCACACCTGATGCTTATATAGGACAGAAATGCTTGTTATATCAAATGGGAATCTAACCAGTCTCAACTCTTAGTTTCATTCTCATCTTTAGAAAATATTGATTAATTAATTTGCTTTGTGGTGTGTGTGTGTGTGTGTGTGTGTGTGTAAGCACAAGCATTTGTCATTGTGTATGGAGATAAGGGAAAAATGAAGTTGTCTCTTTTCTGCCATATGTGCCCTGGAAATGGAAGTTAGGTTAATAGGTTTAGAAGCAAGCATGTTTACACACTCAGCCATCTTATTGGCTCCAAAGATTTAAACATAGGCAGCACAAGGCACAAAAGAATATACTTTGCATTTTCCCCATCAGTTATTTTTTTCTTGCCAGCTCCTTTTATTTATTTATTTTTATTATTCAATATTTTTATTTTTTACACATATATTTATGTTATTACACATATGTACAATAAACTACATATAACAAGAAAAACCTTGAAACAATCAGTAGTTATATAAATGTTACATTCATAGTGTTTTGGCTATTTGTATTTGACAGCCTTGAAGAAAACATCTTTCCTATCTTGGTGTATCTAAAATTCTGAACGTAAATAAATATCTATCATATCTTGTCATTATCAACCTAAAACTTCTATCTAGACCTAAAAACATCTTAACCCCTAAACAACTAAGCTTAATTGGAAAACTGAACTGTCTGGTCTTCAACCCCATCAGAGATTTGGGAAGGAATACAATTAATTACCTGAGTATATAGGGAGTGCAGGTTAGCAGCATCCCAAATGAGAAGATGACAGAGACAGTTTGCTGCCTGAACAGTCACCCAAATATTTTTATAATGTTGGAGCATCATCTTCAGCTTTCTGGCCCAATATATGTGACAGACATATTTGTGAGGCAGGAACTATTGAAGACTTACTTACCTATCTAGCCAATTTGGCAGTGAACTCTGCCAGCATCCAAGCTTGCGGATTTTTAGGCAGAATTCTGTCTGTGGCAGAAACGAGGACATTTTGCCCTGTGGCTGGTTTGCCATATTTGAAGCCAACTCTATAAGGAGGTTTTTTGGTGTTCATCATCCTCTTTGAGGTAGGTTGGGTGTTGCCAGGAGTTAACCTGTCTCATTGTCAGTGAATCTTTAAAGTAATAAAAACATCTTTAAATGCCATATTCTGTATGTCTCTGAGGTTTTTGAAGACCTTATCTAACTATTTCACCTCATGTTTCTAAAGAAGCATATTTATCTGTTACACCTAGGATATATATTCTTTTGATAAAAATAGACTAGTAATTGATATGACCATGAGTTGGTCAACTATCCATTAACTGTGATTTACTTAACCTAAACAACCTGCAATAGCACTTTCAAAATATTGGAAGTAAACCTTGCATTATAATTGAGTATAGGTACAATAGTGCATATTAGAGTATATATATAGTGTGTAAAGAATAATCTTACATTTGAATTCTATACCAATGTATCTAAAATTAAACTTACTTTGCATCTATATATAAAATCCTATACCAGTGAATTAAAAATAACCTTGTGAGTAAAAATTAAGGCTACATTTTCATAGATAACACATTTCAAACCGTTACCCTTGCTTAAAAAGATAAATTTTAAGATCATTCCATATTACTACATAAAATACATCCGTTTTTAAAGAGATTTAATAGAGTTGAATTTGTACTCCACACAGTTCACACATTTAAGACTTTCAATTCATATTTTTTTAGTGTATTTGCAGAATCAGTTAACCGACCTCACAGTCAATTTTAGGATACTTCATTATTGTGTAGAAAACCCCCTCACTTATTATCCATAACTCCTTACTACCCCATCTTTCCTAGCCGCAGGCAACTACCACTTCCTCCACAACAACCTTCTTTGGCCTGTTCTACACATTGCATAAAGATGAGATAAGGTAATAACTTCTTTCACTTTACATAAAGTTTTCAGGGTTCACCCATGTTACATCGTGTACATTCTGTGTTTGAGAGTGGATGTCTAAAAGGATTCCATGTGTGAAATGTTCTTGGTTTGCATATTGATGTGTGAGCATGCATACACTAATATCTACATTTTGCTCTTACGCAGCAGTTATTGATTCATGTGTGCCAGCTCTTACTAAGTATGTAAAGTCAAATATCCAGTTTACAGACTTACCTCACACAAAGAAGTTTTTTTTTTTAGAAGTCATTCTTAATTCGCTGCTGACAGGTCCAGTCTAACTTATAAGTGGCACGATTTGAGGTGAACTTAAGCTGCCTTTGTCTAAGTGTCAGTCGCACATGCTTTATTCTGTGATTTCTGTTTGCAGGCTCTTCCTGGAAGGGGATAAATGCACAAGGCTTACAGTGCCCTCCTCTTCCTCTACTCTCCCTGCTGTAATAGAGAAAGCCATCTCTCTCTCTCTCTCTCTCTCTCTCTCTCTCTCTTCTTCTTCTTCTTCTTCTTCTTCTTCTCTCTCCCTCTCTCCTATGCTCTTTCTTTTCAACTTCCTCATTCCATGAGTTCTCTCTTTTCAATTCCAACCATATCTTCTGCTCCTCCCCCTAAATGGTACCTTCTATTAGTACACACACACACACACACACACACACACACACACACACACACACACACACACATTTTCATGATTAAAAAGTTTCCTGGATTTCTCATCCAGTTCTAAAACTTGATTCTTCTCTTCACTGTCTCTTTGCCCTTGGTGATTTCCAAGAAAATGAATTTACAAGGTGCAAAGCCACCAGCTGCTGGCTATGTCAATAGAAACCATGAAATATTTTCTTCTCCTACCCACTCAACCTGAAATCTCTCCTGGGGTGACTTCCAGAGCTCTGACACCAAACCCTCAACAAACTGCAACTTGCTTGTCTTCCCTCCAGCTGCCTTATTTTAACAACAAGCGTAACCTTCCATCAATAATTCTAAAGGTATATATCTTGGTAACATTCAGGAATATCTGGGTAGCAAAGATGAGTTGATGCATCAAGAACATGTCAGAGGGGGACCTCCTCCCCCTGTATATGCTCATAGGAGATCAAGAAGGTCCCCCTCAGTCACAGTCATAGAGGAGAGGAGTAAGGGAAAAATGGGAGGGAGGGAGGAATGGGAGGATACAAGGGATGGGATAACAATTGAGATGTAATATGAATAAATTAATATAATATATTTTAAAACAAACAAACAAACAAACAAACAAACAAAGAACATGTCAGAGCAAACAGTAGCATATGCACTGCCGTGTTCTGAGTGCAGTGCTATGTTGATTCTCAAATGCCACACTCCTACATTCTTGCCCTCTGCACCTGACCTTCTGCTCTGTAGACACAGTCATATTTTCAAGTTACAAGTCAGGCATTGGATTTCTCTGCCTGCAGGAAACCCGTCACTGGTTTGCCTTCATGCACACTATGAGCTCACCACTGCTCTGTAGAGCTGCCAATGCCCTGTGAAAGAGGTGATAGTAACGAAGCACTTGTCCATACCATCAACTGGATGCTTTCACATGTGTTACTTCTCATAATATTTATCATAACTCTTATGATGTCCTTCTTTATGTAGTCTTTGCCAGAGAACAGAGCCTGTAGGGACAAAATGCAGACACATTTGAGAAATGACTGGAGCTGCAGAACTATTTCTATTTTCTTTGCCTTGCAATAGGACTTTGCAATGTTTATTGTCATGATTAGTCTGATGACTTCGTCAGAGGCAAATACTAAAAAACCTTCAAGTCTGATTTTTTTCCTTTCAGCAAAAATCACCTGATTAGTTTTATTAAACTTATTTCTTCTCAAGTCAGCTACGTACCCATAGTCCCAGTATTCAAGAGGTAGAGAGGGAAGGATGACATGCAAGGCCAGACTGGGCTACAAAATCAGATCCCATCTCAAAAATAAGCAAAAAAAGATACTTCTCTTCATGAAATGTGAACATTTGAGCAGCATCTGTCATTGTTTAAGATTTGACAGTATTACGAAATTAATGAACAGGCACGTGAGCCAGTTTATTCATTAAGGATAATGCCATATTTCATATTCCCGTCTTGGAGAATACCATGTGCCCTGATTAAAAAGAGGGATTTTTACAAATGGAAAATTCAGCATCTGTGTAAGTCATATAGACATACCTTAGAGTATTAGGAGTTTGGCTGAGGTTGTAGAGTCTGAATATTCTTGTCAAGATCCTTGGAAGTATGAATAGAGATTCCAGAGAACCTCATAATCACTGAGAAAACATTTGAATTTTAAAAGAAAGGAATATGTTTTGAAAATCCATGCAAAAATTTTAAATCAGATTCCCACAACTTACTGAAATCCACAGATAGTCACAGAACTTAAAGGCTCTGGGACATGCTAAATATATAGAAATATTCAGAACAATAACAGTCACCATAGAAATTATTTGCAGATTTTTATATAATAAAATAATTTTATAAATTTAGTATTATTACATATAATTGGACGGCTTTGCAAATGTATTATTTGAGATAGCATGTTGAAAATATATGAGTTAGTATTTGTTAGGATGATATTTTAAGCCTACTCAAGCAATAAATCTATATTTACAGAAAAGTGTGCATAAAATTTAAGAACAAAATAGAATACAAATGTTAATATCTTTAAGGAATATAGAAATGTTTTGGGATTTTCTTCTAGTTAGAAAAACACATTAAAATCTTGAGACTAAATAATCCACAGTAGTGAAGAAAAATGAAGGAGCTTATAAATTTCTGAATATATTGCCCTCTCTGTTTGAAGTGGAAACTAAAATGGGACTTTGTTTCCAATGAGAAGCTCATGGGGAAATAAACTCACTGAATAAAATGTCTGCTGTACAGACCTTTGCCTAAAGAATTTCATTCAGGAGCAAATAATTTTTGTGGCATTCAACATTTTTTTTCCTTCAGGGTTAAACTGTGAACATTAAAGCTTGTTCTTATTGTTTTTCTCAGGAAAACAAATCAAAACAAAACCCACATAGGAATATGTTTGATGCCTAGTCTGGTTTTAACAAACTGAGGCATGTAAAAAGATATTAATTGGGCCATGTGAGTGGTACCAGCTCTCTCCTTCCCATACAATATGTTTGCGTTTCCCTACGCGCTATTACTATTGGAGAGAATTATCCTAGTCCTCGTGTCAGTCTGCATTCATTCTTGCTGAGCTGAGGTATAAGAATTATGTCACCAAATCTTAACACCTAACCTCAAATTTATCAAAATGCATAATTATTCTTAGTACTTAAAAGTTTGCTTCCTCCCCCCCCCTTTTTTTTTTATTGTACTTGGGCTATTGGTGCAGGCAGAGGACCATGATCTATGTTTGAAATTGCAACTTTAATCAGCCTGTCTGAAGTATTTGAGGATTTCAGGAGGACAGTAGCTGTGTCAGATAGGGCTCCAGTTGCTGTGATAAAAACACCAGGACCAAAAGTAACCTGGGAAGAAAAGGGCTTATTTCATCTTGTAGCTTGTAGTCTATCAAGGCAGGAACGCACAGCAGAAACTGAGGCAGAGGTCACAGAGGAAGAGGTCACAGAGGAATACTGATTACCGGCTTGGTCCTCATGGTTTGCTTAGCCTGCTTTCTTATTATAGCACCCAGGACCACCATCCCAGCGGTGACACCACCTACCCATGTGAGCTGAGCCCCCCTACATCAATCAACAACCAAGAAAATGCATCACAGACAAATCCTGTGGGAGCGTTTACTCAGTTGAGGTTCCTTCTTCGAAAATGTCTCCAGCTCATGTCACGTCGACATAAAATCAGCAAAGTAGCACGGTGCCATCCATGGATCAAAGCAGCAGAGCCAGATAGAAGAGAAAAGGCTTTACTTTCATTATTATAAAAACAGCAGCTCTTTCTGGCATATTCCTTTTAGAATTTGGAGTTCAGAGGATTGATCTGATATTGTTGGTAATTTTACTTAAAAACCTCCCTGTTACACAGATTCGCAATATTTTTTTTTTGGTAGAACAGATGGTATAGACTAGAGGAAGAGACAAACACTGTATGTTAAACATTTTATTGATCAATTAAAATATCATAATTTAAAGTGTTGATTCTGCTGTGGGAATTATGCATGTCTGTATTGGGCTGGAAAAGACATTCAGAGCCTGTGTGGGGCTGGGCTGGGAATGTAGTATGTAGTTAAAATTTGGAGCTCTATTAACGCCTGCTTTCTAATCTCCCTCCTCGTTGTCTGTCTGTCTCTCTCTCTACCTCTTCTCTCTCTCTCTCTCTCTCTCTCTCTCTCTCTCTCTCTCTCTCTCTCTCACTCTCTCTCCCTCCCGCCCCCCACACACAAACACACACACGCGCGCACACCCACATACCAGGGTGGCAGATAGCCTTCTGTCAGGTGTGAGGAACCTGCCTTTGTTTCTTGAATTGTGCCTCTAGGCCCTTTGCAAATTGCTTCTTTTGCCTATTTTTGAGACCAGTTTGAAAAAAAGATGATAGTCAGGGTAGAATAAAGAAACCACCTGTGTGGATTTGAAGGAAAAAAAAAAAAAAGCAAGCACTAAAGCTTGCAGCTCATCGAACAGAGAGTGCTGTTACAGGAAAAATGGATCCTTGCTGTTAAACAGAATCCTGCTCAGTTCTTCTAAGTGGGAGGTTTCCCTAGAGAAGCCAGTGGCATTGTTTCAGTAATGTGTCTCCTCGATACTAATTTTCAGTCATGTTAACCTTTCATCCCTGTGAGCCATTCATGTGTGGAAGCGTCCACTGTTTTTGGAGTATTGTTCTTGGCTATATTTATAAATTATGATAGTATATTCCTTAAAGTTAAACACAGCCACAAAAGATGGGAAGTGCCAGCAGTAGCTATAGCGTGTTAACTTTTAACTCTGAGCTAAAAATACTCTCCTCTTTTTTTTTTTAAAGGGAAGTTCATTTACTAGAGATCCAATAACATTAAAATTTGCTTTTCACTTGATTCATGTATTCATAGGAAAATACTGCAGTTTATTCTGGATGCAGAAACAAACCCATTACTTATGGAAGGTTCAGGAAAACGAGAGCCTTCAAACAGAAGGTCCATGTGTGTCCTGATGTGCCCTGCATGGTCTTGCTCTCCCTCAGAAACCTCATTTCTGTCCACTGTTGGTGCAGGCTGTTTCCCTGACTGACAATGGAGAGTTTTAATGCAAAATGCTCTCTCCATCTAAGTTATAGGATCTGATACAGTGCCTACCATACACACAGTGGCTCTCTCTCCCCTAAATCATCTTTGGGCATGTAGCCTCATCATTGTTCCCAAGATTTGTGCCCTTTGCCCTTAATCTCATTTCTTCAGGAGATAGACAACTGTCAGACACTTGGAACCCAGTAGTGACCTCGATTCTTGCATTTTTTTCCTGGGGAAAACTGAGTTAAATCTAGCATTGAAGTTATATGGAATATTTTCTAATCATATTAGTCAACTGACTCTTGGTATAGGAAGAAGTCCTAGTCCTCTGATAGACATCTGTCTTTATAATTCGGTCAGATCTCCAGTTTCCTTTTCTTAAGAATGATGAAGTATTTGTACAAAACTGGATCTACTTTGTTTTCATTATTCTTAACGTTGGATGCACCGGAAGATTCTAAAAATGCTCCCTAGGGTTAAGTTTCCAGAGAATTCTTTTAAAGCTTTATATTTCTGATTGTCAAAATAGAACATGTTCAGAAATCAAATTAAAAAAGAATTGGTTGGCAAGAGACACTAGAATAACGGCAGCGGGTGCTTAGCACTTGATGGATGAACAAGTGGTAAAAGAGTGTGATTCGGTACCCAGAGACACCACACCATGGTTGGTCCTGAGCCCCTTTGGGGGGGGGAGGCAGTCTTTAATTACATCTGGAACTCATTATTTCTTTTTGGAGGCTCTTTCCAGATCAGCTCCCCCATCAGCCTCCCATTGAGCAACGGAAATTCCAGATGGTTCCCTCCATATGCCAGTGTTCACTCTCTCAAGTAGGATAGATTGGTCATTGACAGACTAGGATGGAAGAGCTGCATCCAACCAGGACTAGGTAGAAAGCATTGGGAGGCAGTTAAGATAGAGGGGATCCATCATGTACATTTATTAAATGGGTTGATTGGCTTTTATGAATGACTACTAGAAATGCCTTGAGTAATTTCACAGAAATCATGCTATTTGTAGAGAATGTGGCATATTGGTTCAAATTCATACCTTGATAAAAAGGTACAAGCTTTCCCTGTATCTGAGGACAGTTTGACCTGACAGCTTTTCTGCTCTGGAGACAATTTCAGCATGAATTGTGCATTTCATTGTTCATGTCACTGTCACCTCTACAACTGTGATACAAAGAGAACTCCTTCAACAGGAAATGTTATTTCATTTTAGTAGAATAGGTATATTAATACATTTTCTAGTCAGAAGTAGCTGGGACTAAGGAAACAGACCAACATCCCTATAATTAAAGTATAGTATTACTTCAAGTCTATAGTCTTATTTTATTAGTATATCTGTACCATGTAATTGTAAGAAACACCTCTCACCTACTCATCTTTCATTTCCAACTTCTTGTAAAATATAATACCCAAAGAAATGACAGCAGTACTTCTCCTGTTTCCAGTCCATCTTTTCCCTCTGGCCACCGCTGGCTTGTATATGTGTGTGCGCTACTTGGTATTATTATGAAGACCTAAGCTACATTAGATTTTGTTTCAGATCCTGATAAAATAAACACAAGGAGGGAAGAAGTCATCAACTGGCCCCATGCAATTAATCTTCGTGATTTCTAGGAAATTGGTTAGGATATTTGGATTAGGTAGGACATGTTATAAAAGGAAACCTCAAATCCTATGTATTTGTCATATTTTTACATAGGAATTACCTTCAAAGAGTCTAGTGTCCCTGTGTGTGTGTCCCTGCATGGTGTGTCCCTGTGTGTGTGTGTGTGTGTGTGTGTGTGTGTGTGTGTGTGTGTTCTGTGTAATTCTCTGCATGAAAGAAACATTTGTTTAACTGAATTGATTGTTTTGTATAATCAATTTCTATATGCAAACAGTGATTATAATTTGGCATACACAAAGACCATTTGCAGAAAACTTTAATTTTTCAAGGTCTTTGTTTTAAATAACTTTTTAGTTCAAAAGTGTGAAACCATTAGATATATAAAATGATAATATTCTCTTGGTATTGCACTCTTTCTTTGAAAAGTGTTTTGAAAAGTGCCAGAGATGAGGCTAAGGTCTATGCCATTATCTGTTTAGTCAGTTGTCTTACATGTGTTAGTAATGCAAAGGACTCTTGAATTGGAGGTGTGTACGGACTAAACTCTCCAGAGCTGGAAACACTTGTTGAATGTCTTTCTTTTCAACATCAGAATAAGTGCAATCCTTTTCTTTTAGAAATGGTTACTGTCTTCCTCCAAAAATAGGGGGACAATGATTTTCTAATATGCAGTAATGTGTGTATGTAACTTAAACAATACATATTAGTGTTCTGACTTAAATATGTGAACAACATCTTAGAAGTATGAAAGAGATGGTGGTGTTCCTCCAGAGGCAGTAGTGGTGGAGAACTCTAAGGAGGAAGTGATGAGTGCTTTGCTGTCAGCTAACACCCAGCTCCTCCATGTTCCTCTTGGAGTGGGTGGTACTGATGATGCAGGGCCATGGCGGTACTTTGAGATCCACTAATAGTGTTCAGCTGAGAGAACTGAGGAGGGAGAGAATGTCCAGAGGGTATGGGCTGGACTGAAGGTGTTATGCTGGAAACATGCCTGCCATGTTATTGGCTACAGCTTAGTCATAGGGCTTCATTTAACTGAAAAGATAGCTAGAGACTGCAGTCTAAAACTGTAAGCCCAGGAAGAAGAAGGAACCAGTTGGCTTGCAGCCTTGTAGTCTTTGCCACAGGAGGGCATGGCTGGTCTTCTAACTAAAGAAACATGTGAGTGCTAGCAAGCCAACTCATGACAAGTTAATTTGCCTGGTCAGGTCCTTAAGGATGGCAGAGTCCGTTGTTTCCAGGTCTTAGCAAGAGAACTTCCTTTTTAAAAAGTCTGTGTACTTGTTGGTGATCACGATACTTGAAATTTAAGCAGAAACATCTATTTGACATCTTAATTCATTTTGAAGTGGGGAAACACTTAATACTTCCGCATAGATGAAATATTTAATGTTTTAAGTGAAAATGTTTTATTCATATAATACTTTATTGTTAAGTTCAGGCAAAAATACCCCTCATGATTATTTCTTTTAAAATTATACAGAAAAGGCTTTTATGAGAGGGGTGAAGGGAGGAGAAATAGTGGTTTGAAGCCACTCATGAGCTCTCTAAGCATGCTAGGCAATTGGACATCTGTACATTGAGAGATGCTCTTACTAAGCACACATTGGGTACTTTGTATCGCATTGTGGAGATTATGGAGTTACGTGTGGCTTGCCATGTTGTGTAGGCACCTCAGTCTACTAACTGATTTAATGCCCACAAAAGTCCTATGAGAAAGCAGATACTATTTTTATTCTTCTTCTTTCACAGACAAGATAATCAAGGCACAGAAGGATTAAATTGCTCTCTCATCTAGCAGATTAGCAGAGCTGGGATTCAGAACTAAATTGTTTATCTTTCCAAGGCTAGTGTCTTATCTCCTCTTCTCTATGCCCTGAAACTAGAGTCAAAAGTGAGGACACAGGTACAAAGCATAGGGAGCTCATGTTTGCACATACTAAATTCATACTACATTTATTGGGAGTGGTGTTTGAGGACATAAGCAAGACTTTTTGGCCATAAAATTTTGTTGTGTTAAGGAGTGACAGAATCTACTAGGCATGGCTGACTTTCTTTCCTATTTATTAATAAGGATGCCGCACACAGAGTGTTCTGATGACTGCTCCAGGCCTGACCCAGGTGACAACAGCTCCTGAGTTGCTAGAAGCCTGAACCATCCCTGGAGGAGAGGAAGGGGACCTTGTTTCAGGTGCAGAGCTGAGCTGCTGTTTTGTTTCCTGCAGACAGATCTGTACTTGTGGATACCCATCTCCCACCGCTTAGAGGCCTCTACGTGATGGGGACCTTGGAGTTCCCAGTGGACAGAAGCAATGTTCTGAGTGTGGCGTGCTTACTCATTGCAGGAGGGGAGCTGAAAGTAGGTGAGTAAATGCATGGGGATTGAGATGGGAATGCAATGACAGTCAAGTTCTGGGGGAAGATGTTATGGGGAATGCAAGGTAGCATTAATTGGCTGCCTGACATAGGCTGAGGAGGCATAAGACTAGCAGTGTGTTTCCATGTACATGTTTAAATGTGGAGAGTGGTGACTTCTGATTCTTCCTTCTCACTTACTCTGTATTGTCAATCCTCTTTTGTTGCCCTAGAGGAACTCTAAGTCAGATAGCATGGGGCCAGACTCACTGTACTCTCACACTGGCTGTTTGACCTTAAGCAGAAAGTCCCAGGGGACTTCCATTTTGCTATTTGTTACTTGTACAATGAGATGTCTAAATAATTAGAGTCAGCTACTCACATTATCTTATGTTGGATTTTTGAAAAAAGACACCTTATGTCACTTTATCAGGGTATTTATATACAAATCAATAACATGATTTGGACATTTTTAAAATCAATTTATTCAGATTACATCTCAATTGTTATCCCCTTGCATGCTTCATCCTGCTCCTCCCTCCCTCCCTCCCTCTTTCACCCTATTTCCCTCCCCTAGGTCTGTGACAGAAGGGGACCTCCTATTGAACCCCTACTCAGATCTAGCCAAGAGACAGAGCATTATCCACAGTTGTGAGGAGAGCAGGAACTGACTCTGGCATGAACTCTGGTGCCGCACATTTGACCACTTCCCCCTGGTGGGGAGGCCTGGTAGCACTCAGAGAAAGAATAGGAAGGCTACCAAGATGGACTTTTTTTTTTTTTTTGAGATGTGAATAAGTGAGCTACTTACACAATTACAAGTTTGGAATGGTGCACACGGTAGGGCCAGTAAAGCCAGATATTCTTCTTCCTATTCTTTGCTGTAAAAGGTGGAGAGAATGGGGTGTTCCTGGAGTCCAGACTTGTAAGTGTGGAGATGGTTATCAGACACGTGGGAATGTTTACGTGGCTGGGACTCAACTGGCTCATGAGTGTGCCTTACAGGAATAAATTCTCTAACCTGTCTCTTCACACCAGGGTTGGAAGTCAGAGAGAACTCAACAGTTCTGTGTTGATAGGCCAGCACCACCCGGGGCATTGCATAGATCAGAGATGGCCGCTCAGGAATGGAGACATCAGCAGAAGCGTCTCAGCATAGTTGGCTTAGGCTGTACACTTGCATAGGCTTCTTTGGTTTTACCTGGGTATCGAGCCACCTAAACATTCTGCCTTTTCAGCCATTTCGTCTTTAGATTATCTTCACCCATCTTTTTCCTCTGGACAATAACTTTGCATTCTTATATTTTAATTTTTGGTTAATACCATTGTCCCTTAGCATTCTAATAAAATCCTCATCTAATCACAGATGGAGACCTTTGATAAGATAGGCCCTGCTTGTGTCAGTAAAAGACTATCTGAAGCCATCCTCTCTTGACTAGAGCTGTTCTTTTTAAGCACTTGGGGTCACCAATAACATAACTTGTAGACTGAAATCTGTACCATTGAGAGCAAGTGACACCATGCCACTCTCCAGTTTTGCTTTAGATATTTCAGATAATTTAAAATTATGTCAATTCCTAACTTGGTTTTTTACCCATGACTAGATAATGGTGTATGTTTTTTTTTTCCTTTCCATCCATGTGTTCCCGGCCTAAAGGTTGCTTATTGGAACCCATCTGCCCAATGCTATGAGTGTTATGCCTGAAGGAAGACTTTCAACCCATCTGTCCACACCTACAGAAATCCCAACACGAGAGAGATAATATGTCTAGTTAGCAAACAAACTTAATAGATGTGGACATTGGCACAGCACACTGCCAGAGCGTATCTTCTCTATGATGCCATTTCATCCAGAGCCTAGCAGTTTGGGAGTCTAGTTCTTGGTGGCTAAGATTTTGAGGTAATAGATGCTGGCAAAAGCGATCATCTGACTTCCGAATCGTAGAATGTTAGAATTGGAAGTAAATTTGAGATCAAAGTTGTGCCATGAATGCCAGAGGCAGTTACATTATTTGCTCAGCGCTTGTCTTACTAGAACATGCACACAACCAGAAAGCATAGCCGATAAGGATAATTGGCTACTATGCTCTATTAATTTATTTTTATTATTAATTATTGTTGTTGTTGTTGTGGCTGATAAATGGAGCATGAGCAGAAAATTTTACTCTGCCTTTGTAACAACAACAATAACAAAATCCCCACTATATATTTATTTGAAAATATTTAATTTTAATTATGTATGTGAATATGTGTCTTTGCATAGGTATTGTGGAATCCAGAAGAGGGCAAGAAACTTCCTGCCCTATGCTAGAGCTGGAGTTACAGGCAGTTGTGAGCCATCTGATATGAGCGTTGGGAATCTAATTCAGGTCCCCTGTAGGAGCTGTTTGCATTCTTAACTGCAATGCTGTCAGTGTAGCCAGCATATATATCTTAAGAGATGATATATTTTATTTTATTTTTTTAAATATTTATTTATTTATTGTATATGAGTGCTTTATCTGCGGAAGAGAGCAGCAGATCACATTGTAGATGGTTTTGAGCCACCATGTGGGAACTGAACTCAGGACCTCTGGAAGAGCAGGTGGCACTCTAAACCACTGAGCCATCTCTCCAGCCCAAGAGATGATAAATTTTTAATAAGCTCAACATCTTTGATCTATTCTTTAACAACTTAGGTTTTGGTTTTTCCTTTATAAGCTTGTTATTAATATATATGTGTGTATGTGTGTGTGTGTGTGTAAGAGAGAAGGAGAGGGAGGAGAGGAGGACGGAGGGAGGGAAGGAGGGAGAAAGGGAGAGAGAGAGAGAGAGAGAGAGAGAGGAGAGAGAGAGAGAGGAGAGAGAGAGAGAGAGAAGAGAGAGAGAAGAGAGAGAGAGGAGAGAGAGAGAGAGAGAGAGAGAGAGAGAGAGAGAGAGAGAGAGAGAGAGAGAGAGAGGAGAGAAGTCCTGGTTTTGTGCATGCTGCAGTGCACTTATGGAGGTCTATGAACAACTTGTAGAAGTTGGTTCTCTCCTTTCACCATGTGGATCCTGGGAATTGAGCTGAACTTAGTTTATGAAGCTTCATGTCATGTGGGGCAGGCCCTGCTTCAACATGTTCTCAAGTTTCATTTAGGATACAACAGACTAGAAGTTAATAGCTGTATAACTTGAGAAGTATATAGAATTACTTTCAGGAACAGCATTCCAGGGTGAAGAAATGAAACAAATAAGTAAAACTTAAGAAGGAAATAATTGCTCTGTTGTGATGATTTTCCAGTTCCATTTATACATTATTGTTTCCTCTTTCCTCTCTATTCCCTTTTATATGGTTTTCTTTTATTGATTGATCAGTTCAATGCCAAACATTGGGTTGGGATTTGAATCTCAGGGACAAGGATAGAGAGGATTCTCTTGTGTTTTTTCATTTGTTTGCTTGGGAAAACAACGAGATAAACAGAAACGATATGTTTAGATGACAACACACTTTCTGAAGGAAATGAAGGAAGTAATTTGGAGACGTCCAGGTTGGCTGTTGGCCATCAGAGGTCCGGTGGTTAGTAAGGACTGTCCTGAAGAACTGCGGAACCTCGGACCAAAGAGAACAGAAGGATCTAGACCTACAAAGCTTGGGCAAGACCATCTCAGCCTTGAAAGGCTCATGCAAAACCTTGAGGCAGGAAGGTGTATCCGTGTCGGCCGCTGGTAGGTGGAAGGGCAGCCGATGGAGTACAGAAGACGATAAGTTAAATCTCTAATTCTACTCTAGAATTTCGTTGTTCAATTTCTAGAACATTCTCTCAAAATAACGGTGAAGTTGGGAGTCTCTGCGATTGTGATGAACCATCACAGCGGATGAATCATCCCTACACAGGCTTCATGAGGAACCCGAGATTGGCAGATTTTACTTGCTTGTTTCAAAATATTGCATTTGGTAAAGAGCAAAGCCGTGACCAGTGGCTGTTGCAGTTATCTTTAGCCCTCCCTCCCCAGCTTCTGGCAACCCCGTCTCCATTAGGAACCTTTTCTTTTCTTGATTAATAGATCATAGTCAGCATTTTATCTCTGATCTATCCTAACCACTCTTCTTGTCTCTGCTGTATCACTTTACTAAGATGATGTATTCGTTTTAAAGCATCTTCCTCACTGAATGGTAGAATTCAGTGTATGTTGTAAGACTCGTTATTGCCAGCTTCTGATAATAAATATATATATGAATAGACTGAGGCCTATCCTTTATCTCAGTGGTTTTTCTTCCCTCGTAGAACACATCATGCTCAAATGTCTATGTCTTTGAGGAAGGAATTACAGTGTTAACATTTAAATGGCCACGATACATTTATCTCCCATAAGAAAAGCATCGAGGAAGTATGAAAACACAATAAAAAGCTGGTGCTCTGATTTCAGTTTTTATAATTTGTCTTGGCCCAGTTAAAATGGCCACTATAATCTCAAAATAAACATGAGTTAGTTGAGTGCATTAACTAATTTGTGTTTGTTTGAACAGGAGCACCTGCTTGAACCCATCCCTTTAATTTATGTATTTTCTTTAGATGAAGAATTGCTCCTATTTATTCATGTGTTTCTTTTATCATAGTTATCACTGATGTAGCATGTTATAGACACAAATATTCAACCCATTACATATGAATAATTTTTTGTAATAATTTGTAGGAAGTCTTTAGTAGTGGATAACCAGAAGTAGCACACTTACTGAAATTGTTATCAAAATACTAAAAAACAGTATATAAGTATCTTGTTATTGCATAAGTAATATGAAATATTGGTATATTGCGTAAATGTCCATAATTTGTTATATTCAGATAAATTGAGTAATGCATATTATAATTACATTTAAAAATTAGTAGGCTCCCTAAATCAGCAAGGAACACTACACACATTGGAGAGCTGGGGGCAGAGTAATTCACCGTTATTCTGGCTTGTCACAGCTAAGTCGTGTGACGAACTGCCTAGTTGCTCAGTAATTATACGAAGAGCTTAGACTTTTGTCCTAAAACTGGTCACATTTTATTTTCAGGGCCCTGATGGGTATTTGTCAGTGCTGCCTCACAGTTATAGCCAGAAGCCTAAGGTCATCACTTGCACCTGGCTTTGATTATCATGAAATGAGTAATAGGTGTATGGCTTCCTTCACTGCATCCTTGATTGGAGCGCTCTCAAGCCCAAGGAAGAAAACCTATATTCTCCTTTCAAACTGGCATTTCTGCAAGACTCATTGGATGATTAAGTAACAAGAAGTAAACAAACCTGAGAAAACTATAGATGACATCCTTCAGACTAAAGTCATAAAACCACTGAGCAAACAGAGATCCATGTGTGTTATTGTTAAAAATAATATATCAGGGATTAGAGAGATGGCTTAGTGGGTAAAAGCACTTGCTGAACTTGCAGAGGACCTAGGTTCAATTCCCAGCACCCACGTGGTGGTTCACAACCTTCTGTAATTATAGATCCAGGGGACCTGACATTGGTGGGCACCAGACATGCAGCTCATGCGCACATGTTCATGAAGGCAAAACACACATTTATATAAAATAATAAATTAAGTAAAAAATAATTTATGATGTTAAGATAAATACCAATGTCTTCTTTCAAACAAGTACACTTTTAACGCATAATGTGCCACAGATATTTCCACAAAGATGTAGTTTAAGAGAGCTAGAGTGGACCACCCATCAGCCAGTTTCACACTGACAGATTTCTAATCCAGGTAATGGTTGGCTAATAAAATTTCAAAGTAACATTGAAGATATGTGCTTTCTAATAATATGCTTAAAACTTTGTGTTTTATAACCATAGGAAGCATGAAATTCTATTTTTGTTCTTGGAGAATCTTGATAGGGCCAATAGGCTAACAATAAACAACACATGTTTCAAGATGAGTTTTGCCATAGGAAGATATTATTTTTGAATGGCTACTGCTTTTTCACAAGCATTTGATTGTCTTTAAATTTTATTCATGTACTGTTAATCAAAACTCCGATAAACTTGGAAAATCTTCTGATCTATTAAATATCTTTAATAGTGAGAGATTTCAAAAATCAGTATTCTCAAACTTATGCTTTTAAGTCATGAGTTTCTTTAATATAAATTTGGAGATATATAATTTTTGTTTAATAATTAACATAAGTATTTAATTGTACTTTAATAATTTAATATATTAAGTAAATTACATATTAAATAAATTCACATTTAAATATTAATTAATTCATGTGAAAAAATAATTTTACTCTACAGACGTGAGTCTACTTTATTTTAATCAAGTTGACCCTTGTTTCTCTCCCTGTGATTCCCTCTCACATATGCCTTTCCAAAGTTCCTATCCTCTTATGTGTAGGAAGTCTTTATTTTAATAGAGAAACATAACTGTCTTTAGAAAGAATGGGACGGGAATCTCATCCAGCCCATAACTTCAGACTCCTTATATAATCAAGGCTGTCTTTCTACCTCCACTTGTCTAGTGCTGGTGTTACAGACCTGTGCCATCATGCTGGGCCTAATCTTTCATTATGAAATAAACATTTTGACTGAATTATGGTAAAACAAATCAAACATGATATAGTTCCAACACTTTAAAAAACAAACTTAATTAAACTTAAAATTGAATGAGATAATATATACTTACTCTCATCCAGTAGAAGAGGGAAGGCTTGTAGTTCAAGGATGTCCTCAGCTAGACACTGCCTGTGAGGCCAGTCTGGGCTGCATGAAGCTGTCTAAGGAACCTAACCAACGAATGTTTTTCAAGACAGGGTTTCTCTGTATAGCCTTGGCTGTCCTGGACTCTCTTTGTAGACCAGGCTGGCCTAGAACTCACAGAGACCCACTTGCCTCTCTGAGTACTGGGATTATACAGGAATGTGACTTACTTCCCTCCTTCCTTCCTTCCTTCCTTCCTTCCTTTCTTCTCTTTCTTCTCTTTCTTTCTTTCTTTTTTTTCTTTCAGATTTATTTATCATGTACACAGTGTTCTGCCTGCATGTATGCTTGCAGACAGAAGAGGTCAGGAGATCTCTTAAGAGATGGTTTTGAGCCACCAAGTGGTTGCTGGGAATTAAGCTCAGGACCTCTTGAAGAGCAACCAGTGCTCTTAACCTCTGAGCCACCTAGTCAGCCTCATCAACTAATTTTTAAGCATCTATATAAGCTTTTATCTTGTAGAGGTTTTGAAGGAATTCACACTTCTTGTTTACAGCCATCTATGGCTATTATGCCAACCTTGCTGATTGTTTTGCTCATTACCACATTTTCTTAGTTTCTTTTTATTGTATGTGGGGATGTTTGCCTGACCACACTTATTATCCATTTTTCCGCTTAGATCCCTAGATTTCTTTTTCCTACAATTAGAAGTTATACTGCTAGTCCACGTATGTTTACGGTCTTTATAACATATTCACAATTTTTATTACTATAAGATGTTTCTCTTTATTAATGTTTCCTTCAAGGAAGTTGGTCTCAATGAACTAGCTCATCATTCTATGACAAAAATTTAAATTAATTCTGGCAACACACTCTTTCTAACCTTGCAAGGAAAAGAAAATAAGCAAAAGGCACAATTTACAGTCTTAAAAAATTTGAGGTAAAATATGGTATGTTGCTATAGCTGAGAAGGGTCACTTAACCCTGACTTAATTGACAAAGAAAGATCTGAATAAAGGTTGACGCTGAGGACTTAGCTGTGAAAGGGGCTGGGGTAGTGTTTCAGGCAGAGAGGAGACGCTTCTGTTTTGGGACTTACTATGTCTCAGCTGTGGAGCATGTCAGAAAAAGTGAAAAGAAGGGAGGTGTTCTAGAGGACCACGAGACATGGACAGCAGCTCTCCTTTTTTTTTGCTGTTCCAAAGCATTGAAAACTAGTTGCCATTATGTATAAATAGCATGCTGAAGAACTTTGAGGATTTATTCCTTTTTGTTTATATCACATGATAAGTCTTTAGTTCAAATTTCTTAAAATATAACAAGAGCTACAACCACTTTTACTGTAACTCAGGAACATTGTAGACTCTTAGAAACTAATTAGAAGGGAGCCAGGTGTGGACAGAAAATTAAGCATTGGGCAGAGTAAAACAGACTGTGAACAGAAAGATCTGAAATGTCAGTACATATTCTTGAATGTGTTTGTAGATTTCAAGGTTAGGCAATCAGGTTGATAGAGCATGCTTAAAGTGTAACTAGGCTTATACTTGATTCTATCAAGGAGATTTAGTTAATAAAATAATAAAAGGTCCCTTCCCCCTTTTTGTACATTTTGAAATTCATGGAATCCATTTGTACCATATCCCCCAAATCAATAATGGTTATCTTTGGTATACCAGAACTTATTTTCTTCCATCTCCCCAGGTGATTTTAACATCTGGACCCAATTCTCTTTCCCTTCCATTGCCCACCATCATGCTAAGTAATGACAACTATGCCTTACTTCTCTCCTAGTCCTCACACACACACACACACACACACACACACACACACACACACACACACACACACATGTCCTAGAATGCTATTTATTAAATCAAAACCCAATGCCATTACATAATAGCTTATGTAGTTTCTGACTCATTCCCTAAGCTTTTCTGGCCTCAGTTTCCTCATGGGCATCTCTACCGTTTTCATTGAAGGCCTCTGAGAATGTAATGAAGTCATGGACACAAAAGTATCAGCAATGTATCCCAATACAAAAACTTCAGGTTTCAAAGCAGCCTATAAAGGTAAACCAAAGCCCATGTGCATCATCTGGGGCGCTGTGTCTCCAAGCTAGCTACTCTCTTTATTGGTAAAGTCTATGTTGAAAAGAGCATCTCACTTCTGTTTTCAGGATTGAGAGTACAGTGATGATGGCAGGCAGCCACGAAAGCATCACTTTCACTAGCCTTTACAAATCCAGGAAGCATCTTACTGTAATGTTAGACTATCATGCACTTCCTTCTCATCCCCCCGCCTGGTTGCTCAGGAGTCCCAGCCTCCAACTTTTCCCTCTCCTATCTTCACAAAAAACAATCCAAACTCTGGTCGCTTCAGATTCTGGAAGATCACGGCAGGCTGACTAATTTTGCCCAGACTTTCTGTGAAGGCTCCACATGTGCTGCAGCTTTGGGTTGCATAATTGATTTAATCTCTGATTTGAGAGAAATGCGCAACTCTTTGTGGGACGCTGCATACATTTCTCTAGGGCAAAAAGTGTCCTACTTTTCCTCTCTGGTATCTGTTTAGTGCTAGACATTTTTTTCTCCCTTTAAGACTTTACCCTTCATGAAATAAATGAAAGCACAGTTGGAAAATGGCTTACTGGACAGGCTTATACCAGCAAGATAAGAGTTGCACCGGTTCCTCCTCCTTTGCATCCTTCCTTCTTGCTCTTGTGTCTTTGGGCTAAGAAGGCATCTCCATGTCCCATCCAAGGCACTGTGCCATCTACACAGAACAGGAGCTTGCCTTAGTGTTAGACCAGAAACACCTAAGCCATGGGTTCTAGTGCTTGTTCTCGACTTGTGTCCTGTGCAGATTGATTTGTCTCTCGGAATCTTGCTGTCAGCACAGTCATGGCTGGAGAGGATGAGTCCAGGAGATATGCATATAGCAAACGAAAGACATAACACCAGGTGCACAGAAAGTATCAGCAAGGGTGTGGGAGTTGGGGCATGGAGTACTTTGGGGCTGCCTGAGAGAAAAGTATAACCAAAATGACAAGTATGTAATTTTAAATTTACTAAATATTCTGCACCATATCTGGCCATCCCATTTTTTTGTTGTTGTTTTCATTTTCAGGAAACTGATAAGTTGGAAAGTCTTAGTTGATAGTAGATAATTCTGATAAGCCTGCTTGTGTAGAATGTATAGTTTGAGGAGGATTTTTCTACTGGTTATTTTTTCAACAATTGATTCCATAAGAATAGCATAACTCTACCACGTCCATAGCTACTAATATCATTAACAAGTCCCTGAACATTTATCATACTATAAGGAACACAGCTGAGGAGAATGTCAGAAGCAGTTCCCATCTGCTGAGCATCACAGCCTTATGCTTTATGTATCCCAATGATGCTGAGAGAACTTATGCAGAACAATTTACTACAGGCTTAATAAACCACCACTGTTTGGAGGCTGTTACATACTGCTGGTTGGATAGATTTAGATACACACCAGAAGATCTTTGTATGTGAATGTTTACACTGAAACAAGAACCGTGCCTCTCAGGTTTGTAGGAGACATTAAATGTTAAAACCGTGTGAGTGAAGGAAACAGTAATTCACACAACCTTGGTCACTGTATTAGCCAGGATTTGCTGTGATAATGGTTTTTAGTAAATAACACCCAGCTCTCAGTATTTTTGTAAAATGAGTGTTTGTACTGGACTGGGTTAAACCTGGCTCCAGCCTGCTTGTGGCTCTCAGTTTTTTTTTCTGAATGTCTCTTCATTTAGGCACCCAAGGATATGAGGAATTATATGATAGGGAAGAGATGCGGAGAAGATGTGGCAAGTATTTACATTGCCAGCTGACGACTGCCATTACTACCCCTTCCATCCAAATTTCCCTAACCCAAAGCACTTGACCGAGACAGCCTGGATAAGAAGAGCCAGTAAAGTGTGCTCCGAGCCTATGAAAAGAAGTGGCAGATAACTGATGAAGTGGCAGCCTTCCTCCGAGAAGCGTGTGCAAACTCCTGCTTTCTGTTGTCATTTTGTTTATGTGACCATTTGTCTCTTCCCGGTACAACCAACATCACAGCATTTACTCTGGATTCCCTCTTTGCATTTCAAGTTATGTTGGATGATTTACTTCACTTTCTTAACAGGTACTTTGGAAAGCCCCTTAGAAAAAGACCAAAGACTTCTGATTCTCCTTAGAGCCTCCGAGGAAATCTTTTGTGACCGTTTGGATGGAATTCGTGTTGACCCAGGGACAATTGGTAAGAGTTAAGTACAATGTGTGTTACTGATGTAATGTGTGTACAATGTGTGTGCCTACGTGTTTGTGTGAGAGACAGACAGAAACAGACAGGAAGGGATATACAGAGAGGCAGAAGAGTTCCTTTTATTGGATAGCTGCTAAATTCTGGATAATTTACATTTTCTCTTTTACTTACCAGAAGTTCAAAGTCCATTTACAGGTATCATAACTATGATTGAGAAGTGATCAGCTATGTATGTGTGATGGCCACAAAAACATTCACTGTTGACAGTATTTTCATCTGATGTTGCCATAGTACTGGAGTGTCAAATCCTAAACTGTTCTGCATGAGAACACAAAGGTATCTTGTACAGACACATATGAATGTTTCCAAATAAAAAGGTGTTAAACAATAGTGCTATGTAGGAACTGTTTACTTTGTAAAAGGGATACTTTTTTGCATGAAGTAGTTTCACCTCCTTTAAAATCATTCATCTGTTTTAAAACTTGGTCCATTTTAACTTATTGATTTCTCTCCCCTATAGGAGGAAATGAGTTGAAATGAGTCATGTCTGGGTCATTAACTATGTTTTTCAGTATTATGTTGTTTATATTATATTATTATAGATGTGTCATGAGCCATGATAGAGACTTTATTGGATTTCCCTTTAGATGAGCAGCTGTGTTGGATGTTTTAAAGTCAGACGCAATATCTACCATCTATCTCTCGATCTGTCTGTCTGTCTGTCTGTCTGTCTGTCTGTCTGTCTATCTATCAATCTATGCATACATATGAAGTATATGAATATTATGGGATAAATACTCAGAGACTGTGGGGTTTATTGACTTAGTTCCAAAATACCTAATGATTTCAGAGTAATATGTTGAAATGCTTTATAATGTCAAAGTTTTTTCCTATGAATTCTTTCATATGGGCAGAAGAATTTTAACTTTTCACAGTTGAAAAAGATGAAGGATTATACTAGGAATATTTGGTTTTGATGAATCTCTTCTGTGGAGTAATCACATTGGTTGGAACTTTCAGATAGGAGTCCACACCACTGGGTGTTCTGATCCTGACCCCAGCCTCACACTTCAACTAATGTCTTTTCATTATTTTACTGATAGCAGTTGAAATAAAGTATACCCAATTCACAGCATACTTAGCTTCTTTGACATCACATGCAAATGGCAGGTTTTATAAATAATTTTAAATAGTGTATTACCTTCTTGAAATAACTAAGAAACTGCATCATTTTACAGTTAACCTTTGATAATGGAAATAACCAAGAAATCTGCTTTTCTAGTTAATTGAATTTTCTGGATAATTCAGATTTTAAAGATGTTTTTTGTAAAGATTTGTTTTTTGTAACAAACAGTGTTGTTGGAAATCCCTCTAAATAACTCCAGGAATCTGTCTGCTTGGGGATTTAGCCTATGGTGGATAAAAGATGATTTTAATTTTTGTGGTTTGCTGTTTTGTTACATATATTCTTGAAACTATATTATGAAGAATTGATTCTAGAACATATTCTGAAAGTAAGGGCCCTTCTGCATCAATTAATCCTTATTGTATTTTATCTCGTATCTTTCTGAATTAGAGTATAGAAGAGATTATAGACAGAGGCACAAATGCGTAATTAAGATTTCATTAATTATGATATTATTGTTTTGGTCCACACTGGATGAAATCCAAGGCACATTGTTGTTATCTCAATGGTTTTTACTTCTTTCCTTCATGTTTTTAACAAAATATTATGACTATTTAGGTCATTGAATTACTGGATTGCAACAAAATATTTCTATTTATGTAGGGCTATTCACATAATCCAGTTGAGTGCATGGTAAGAACATTAAAACTTATAGTCAGATGTACTTAGTTATAGACACATATTATTCATCTAAATATTATCTAAGTGAAATAAATAAATACATATATGAAAATACATGATTTTTTTCTATGACTGAAATGCATGTTCACATTTTTTGGAGAACTAAACTACGAGAAACTACACCTAATATGGTTGAAAATGTTGATTAAATACTTTTGAGTAAGTAAAAAATAAAACCTGAAGGGACACATACAGCCTGACTGTCCCAACTAACGCTACTATTTGTAATTTCAAAATATGTAGGTTATATTTTATATTTTTATTATAATTTCTTCGATCAAAATAAAACAGAATATCCACTCATATTTCCCCTGATGATCTAGACTTGGACAAAATATTAAGTCTTAGCACTGAAAACAACACTAACAGCACTGAGATCCTAGCTTTAAGAAATAGAACGAGCCTTGCCACTTGGGAAATCTAGTGTATATCATAAAATATAAAAACTGGTTGACGTCCAGCAGATTACACAAGTTATGAAGTCACTTTAATGGCAGAAGGACATGCCTCCTTAAATTGAGCTGGCTAGCCATTAGATTGTGTGTTTGTCTGCTTTTAGATTGCTATTATATGTTGTAGTTTTAATTTCTTTGTAGATCTTTGAGTTATATTTTATCTGTTATAGAAGAAATATTTTTAAAGGTAAGATAGACACCCTCCCATATGGATTATATATCATATATTTTATATAAAAACCTTTGAAACATAGTTCACTTATCTGGTGTTAATTAAGATTGAAGTATTTTATTAGTGATTTGTTGATTCTTTAATTTTTCAGGAGTTTATGGGAGACTTCAACTTCACAGTGCTTATCCTGAGAAATCCTGGGTACACCTTGGAGCTGATATTGCACCAGGAAATGAGAGGTAAGGAAAGAAACAGAGACGCTTATTCGTTGTTATTGTTTCATTTGGCTCTCTACTTTGTTTTCTTGTGATATAAAATGCCAAACATCATTCAGAGTTAAAATGAAAAGCAGGGAGACTAGGAAAAAAAAAACACGTGTCATAATAAAAAGGATGAAAAGTACGAAGTCCAGGAAAAGAAAATATGTACCAAGAGCAGTTTTAGATACTTCATATTTTTGCCAATAACCAGTAGAGCTATGGATTCTGGAAGTGAAAACAAGAAATGTGAATTGAAAATACAATAGTGAGCCTGGTGGTGGTAGCACCTGCCTTTAATCCCTGTACTCCGGAGGCAGAGGCAGGTGGATCTCTGTGAGTTCAAGGCCAGCCTGGTCTACAAAGTGAGTCTAGGACAGCCAAGGCTATACAGAGCAACCCTGTCTCGAAAAACCAAAAAAGAAAAAAAGAAAAGAAAAGGAAATACAATAGTGATAATTGACAAGGCACTACATAAAGGCACTGACAGAAATGAGGGTGATATGAAGCTTATGAAAATGAAGAAGGGATCCACCTCTGCTTTGAACTGAACAGATAATATGAAGAATGAACTGGCAGTGATCTGCTAGGACTTGAAGACAAGAACAGTACATGAAAACAACCGAAGATGCGATACTGGAAGTAAAGACCAGAAAGTCCAAAGTTCCCATAGGTGACTGTCTTTATTAAAAAGAACCCAGGGAATCTCCAACAAAAAAGATAACAGAAACATTAGTGGAACACATATAGCAAAGCTCAGAAGAGTGAATATTATGAAGAATGATTGTAATGAAAATAAATATATTTTTATATATGAATATGTTCACACACATGAGTATATGGATTCACTCCATAGAATCATTTCATATATATATCTTACTTAAATCTCAAAGTGGAAGTATATGAGTGGGGCTATTTATTACCAACATTTTATTTATCCTGAGTCATGTACACTAAAGAAGTATTCATTTATAAAACTAGAAGTTCTTATGGCTGAATATTTCCCAGTTTGTCTAATTCCACTGGTTATGTTCTAAAAATTAGAAATATTTGAATTACTCTCAAAGAGGAATGTTTTAAAGAAATTGGAAGAGGAAGGTATAAGTATCACAGTGCACTGGTTTTTCGTATGACTGTCTTTTCTGTTTTGAAAGATCGCTCCCTGGAAGGAGGAAGAAGGTTGGTAGGCACAGAAACTCACACCTGTAGTTGTGGTGAGCAGCCACTGAGGCAGGAGCATCATGAATTCAAGGCCAGCATGGGTGATGTAGTGAGTTCTGGGCCAGCTGCAGAGTGAGAAACTGTCCTAAACCACTGGTCAGAAAGCTCATGAATCTCAATGTCCTCCTGAGACTTGTGAGAGTCACGCAGCCACCTGCAAGGTTACTTTAGAGGGACTATTTGTTGTGAGAGAAGGGATGCTTAGCCGAAGCTGCCTGGCTTCCTCTATAACTGAGCATGTGCTTCCGTTTGATTTCATCCCATGCTGGGACGGTTTTTCTATGATGCAGCCCACTATGAGTCACCTTTGCTTTTGCCTTTAGTTTCTTAGCTATGCTCCTGTAAGTGACTACCATAACTTCATTGGTTTATCAAGCTCTATCACTGATACCCTGTGGTGCACAGACATTTGTTCATACATTTCTAGGAAAATATGCATTATTTAGGCATCCTCTCTCTTCAAACTTATTAAGATAACTTGACTCATAAAATTTCCTTGCACATGCTTGATTTATTTTATATGTACTATTAGTGAGAAAACCTTCAAGAAAATGCTTCCATTTCATTTGTTGAAGTTATTTTCATTTCTTTCTCATACAGCCAAAGCCCAGTGAGATGTTTTGAAGAAGTCGTACTTCCTCTTTGCTATAGGTCATTTGTAAATTTACCTCATTACTCCTTACCATATTTCGGTACAAACTTTTGCGGAGACAGGTGAACAAAATGGACCTTTTGTAATGAGAATAAATCAAAACAGACTGTGCAAAGACAGAAGAGTTTATCTTCACACCATTCTGCCAGTTGTATGCACACACTGCCTGCGAAGACTCAGGCAGCACATGCATGTGTTCTGTGAAACCAAGTGGTTATTCTTCCAGCTAGTCTTAAGGCATTTGTATTTCGTTCTATCCACTCACAGAGTTTTAAACAGTCAAGCACTAGATCTGGCCTGTGCTTTAACATGGTGGAAAATGACTGCTGTGGCCATCGTTGGAGGCCAGAGAGGATGAAAAACACCCTTAAGGAATGATCGTGACTTTAAAGTTGTTCAGGAGATACCTGATAGTGCTTTAGATTAGGTTGTGTGTGTGAGAGAGAGAAAGAAAGAGAAATGGAAGAGACACACACACACACACACACACACACACACACACACACACACAGAGAGAGAGAGAGAGAGAGAGAGAGAGAGAGAGAGAGACACAGAGAGACACAGAGAGACACAGAGAGACACAGAGAGACACAGAGAGAGAGACAGAGAGAGAGAGAGAGAGAGAGAGAGAGAGAGAGAGAGAGACAGACAGACAGACAGACAGACAGACAGAGACAGAGAAAGAGAGACAGAGAGAGACAGAGAGAGACAGAGAGAGACAGAGATAGAGACAGAGTCAAATACATGTTGGCAGCAGAAGCTACACAGTATGCTGAAGGACTCAATACTTGACGGGCAGGAGAGGAGTCAGGGATTGTACTGACATTTGTCCCTAAGCAACTCATTGGGAAGGGTATAACTGAGAACAGAAAAGCAGAGAGAAGATTATGGAGAACTTTTTGCAAATCTTTATTTATTTATTTGTTTTCTAGTTCATCATCTCGGTTTTTAAAAGAAAATAAATTATATAAGGCTTTATTCGGCCTGCATTATCTTATTTTTCAAGTGTTTAACTGTTTCTAATTGACAAGTAAAACTATTGAATGTTTAACATGTTTGGAATTATGTCTTGAAACATGTATGTCATGCAACAGCTAAGCAGAGTAAATTAGTATATTCAGTATCTCACTTGCTTTTTTTTATGGTAAGAAACAAGTGAAGCCTACATTCTCAGCAGGTTGTGAATAAGACGTTAGCCATAATCAGCATGACCTAACACGAGTCCCTTGAATTTTTTTCTCCTCCTTTCTGAGATCAGCACTTTTGTTTACAGATATAAATGAGATTAGATGATACGATTCTGGCTGTTGCACTTTTTCATGTATTACAATGTGAACTATGCTGTTCAAATGGCAGAGCTTCCTTCTGTTTGAGAGCTGGATTATATGCTATTGTGCATATGTGCCTCACTTACTTTTTTCTTTTATTAGTGGACACGCACTTGATGGCTTCCCTGTGTTGCCTGTGGTGAATAGTGAAGTTAATGAACATGGAGGTGCAAATGTCCTTTCACACACTGATTTCACTTTCTTTAGCTATGTACTCCCTCCTGGGATTTCTATGACAGTTATCTTTAAATTTTTTAGGTGTCCAGTTAGACCCGCACCATTTGTTGAAGATGCTATCTTTTTCCCATTGAATTTGGCTTCTTTCTCAAAAATCAAGTGACCATATGTGTGTGGATTCATTTCTGGGTCTTCAATTTGATTCCATTGATCAACCAGCTTATTGCTGTGCTAGTACCATGCTGTTTTAATTACTAGTGCTCTATAGTATAGCTTGAGAGGATGTATGGAGATTCCTCCAGAGGATCTTTTATTGTACAGGATTGTTTTAGCTGTTCTAGGTTTTTTGTTTTTCCATATGAAGTTGAGAATTGATCTTTCAATGTCTTAAAAAATTGTGTAGGTATTTTTACAGGGATTGCATTGAATCTGTAAATTGCTTTTGGTAAGATGACCATTTTTACTATGTTAAATCTCCTGATCCATGAACAAGGGAGATCTTTCCATCTCCTGATGTCATCTTCAATCTCTTTCTTCAGAGTTTTGAAGTTTTTTCAAAGAACTACTTCAGTTGCTTGGTTAGAATTACTCCTAGATATTTTATATTGCTTGTGGCTATTGTGAAAGGGGTCATTTTCCTAATTTCTTCCTTGGCATGATTGTCATTTGTATATAGGAAGGCTACTGACTTTTTTGAGTTAATTTTGTATCCAACCATTTTGATGAAGGTGTTTATCAGTTGTAGGAGTTCTCTAGTGGAATTTTGGGGGTCACTACTTGCACATATCAATTGCAAATAGGGATAATTTGCAATTAGATCCATATTTATCACCATGCATAAAACTCAAGTCCAAATGGATTAAAGACCTCAGCATTAAACCATAGACACTAAATCGGTCAGAAGAAAAAAGTAGGGAAGAGCCTGGAAAACATTGGCACAGGAGACAGCTTCCAGAACATAACACCAACAGGCAGTCCTTAATGTCAACAATCAATAAATGGGATCTCATGAAGTTGAGAAGCTTCTGTAAGACAGAAGACACTGTCAACAGAACAAAGCGACAGCTCATAGACTGGGAAAAGATCTTCACCAACGCTATATCTGACAAAGGTCTAATATGCAAAATATATAAAGAACTCAAGAAATTAAACACCACCAAACCCAATAACCCAATTAATAAATGGGGCTCAGAACTAAAAAGAGAATTCTCAACAGAGGAATATCAAGTGGCTGAGAAACACTTAAAAAATGCTCAATGTATCATAATGAGTGAGTTAACCCAGAAGCAGAAAGACTCAAATGGTATATATTCACTTATATCTGCATATTAGCCCAAGTGGCATGTCCAACGAAAGCCTTCACTTACCAGGAAACTGGAACAGAGGGGAGGACATCCTATTGGGACTCTAGATGAGAGAAGCATGGGAGAATAGCAAAGTAGAAGGATCCAGAGGGTCCTAGAAACCTACAAGTAAAACGTTATGATAGGCAGATTTGGGCCCAGGGGCCCCTCTCAAACTAAGGCACCAGCCAAGGACAATACAGGCGGTAAACTTTAAACCCCTACCCAGATCTAGCCAATGGTCAGAACATTCTCCACAGTTGAGTGGAGAGTGGGATATGACTTTCTCACGTACTCTGGTGCCTCACATTTGACCATGTCTCCTGGAGGGGGAGACCTGGTGGCACTCAGAGGAAGGACAGCAGGTTACCAAGAAGAGACTTGATAGCCTATGAGCATATACAGGGGGAGGTAATCCCCCTCAGGAACAGTCATAGGGGAAGGGAATAAGGGGAAAATGGGAGGGAGGGAAGAATGGGCGGATACAAGGGATGGGATAACCATTGAGATGTAACAAGAATAAATTAATAAAAAAAATCTGTTTTCAATAAAAAAGCAATAATAAAAACATATAATTAAAGTTGTAAAAAATGCTCAATCTCTTTAGTCATCAGAGAAATGCAAATCAAAACAACTCTGAGATTGCATCTTACACCCATCAGAATGGCTAAGATAAAAAACTCAATGACGTCACATGCTGGTGAGGATGTGGAGCAAGAGGAATACTCCTTCATTGCTGGTGGGAATGTGAACTTGTACAACCACTTTGCAAATCTATCTGGTGCTTTCTCAGAAAAATGGGAATAGGACTTCCTCATGACCCAGCTAATCCACTCCTTGGAATATACCCTGAAGATGCTCCACCACACAACAAAGACATATGCTCAACCATGTTCATAATGGCCTTATTCATAATAGCCAGAACCTAGAAACAACCTAAATGTTCCTCAGTTGAAGAATGGATAAAGAAACTGTGATACATTTACACTATGGAATACTACTCAGCTATGAAAAACAAGGAAATCCCAAAATTAGTTGACAAATGGATGGAACTAGAAATGATCATACTGAGTTAACCCAGAAGCAGAAAGACTCACACAGTATATATTCACTTATAATTGGACACTAGCCCAAGAGGCATGTCCTATGAAAGTCTTCACTTACCAGGAGATTGGGATAGGTGTGAGAAGTATGGGGGAATGGGGAAATGGAAGGATTCACAGTGTCCTCGAAACCTACAAGAACATCAGGATGGGTGGATCTGGGCCCAGGGGTTCTACACAAACTACTGCACCAGTCAAGGACAGTACATGCAGTAAACATTGAACCCCTACTCAGATCTAGCCAAGGGACAGGGCATTCTCCACAATTAAGTGGAGGCTGGAGACTGACTCTGACACAAATACTGGGGCTCCATATTTGACCACTTCCCCTTGGTGGGGAGGCCTGGTGGCATTCAGAAAAAGGATAAGCAGGCTACCAATATGAGACTTGATGGCCTATGATCATATAGTGGGGCATGAGGTCCTCCTTGGTCACAGACATAGGGGAAGGGAATAGGGTGAAAGCGAGAGGGAGGGAGGAATGGGAGGATACAAAGGAATAATAATTGTGATGTAATCTGAATAATTAATTAAATCAATTAAAAACTTAAGATCTCCATTCTTATTAATATATAATCATATACATTATATATTTTAATGTGTATATGTGAATGTGTGTGTATGTGTGTGTGTGTGTGTGTGTGTGTGTGCACGTGCAAGTCCATACACCAATTTAGTTTGAGCATAGTTCTCAGAGGAGGATGTTAAAGGTCTCCCTTTGTCACTCTTCATCTATTCCTTTGAGTCTGTCTCTCCATGAGCCCGAAGCTCTAGAAGTCGTGGAGTTCCATAAATACTCCTATCTCAGCCTCCCTTGCAGCTGGAGGTCAGAGGCATGCATGAGACACCTGGCTTATCATATGGGGTCTGAATTCTGTTCGCAATTGCAGAGCCATATCTCTAATTGCAGAGTCCATCCTCTTTTCCACAATCCCTACACAAATTTACATTTCTACCAGCAGTTCACAATACCTCCCTCTTTCTCCTTCTCCTTGAATTACTCATTTCCTTACAATTTTTGTAACAGCTGTTTTAACAGGCTTGCATTGTTTTGATCGGTTTATGACTAGTCTGTAAAATACAAAGAAACCACTCATTAAAGAACAGCTAACCAGTTTTTTTTACTTTACCCTGTCCTCAGGACCTAGCCCTTTAATTTGAGCACCATCATTAATAATGTCTGTTCTGTTGGTTCTTGTGTTTTTGAAATATCACATATTTGGAATATCTCTCCTCCTCTCTTATAAGCAGTACACACAAGGCTTTCTGTAGCAACATTAGTACCTGAAACTTAGACGATGAAATAAGGGTATCAGATATTGAATATCATTACACATCACCCTACTTATCTTTGGAGATTCAACCATTATCTCCAATTTAGCACTCAATTCCCTCATCAGCACAACCACTATGGCATTATCTTATGGCTTAAAATTTTAGTGAGTCATAAAACACATGGACTTCCTTTCTTTGTAAAAATTATTAAAATAATTTAAGACATAAAATGTTATATAAATGCTAATGTTTATCTACTCCTTTGGCTTGGCATTCCCTGATGGTAACATCTTGTAGACATGAAACACTGGTGTGGTTCTCAACACATGATGGTAAGCTATTTCAACTGGGTGTGCTCTCTCTCTGTAAGTGGCTTCTGGAGAGAGGAAATATTGCTACTGGTTTAGTATATAATCTATGGCATCTAAGAAAATCATATCAAAGACATCCAATTTATATCTGCTCCTTGAAGTTATTTATCTTTTCCAGAAATTAGAACATGTTTGCTCAACTGTATATTTTCTAGTATAGCAGAATTTTCCCCTCAAGTTATATTTCACACAGTTAATTTATGTATTACTCAAAACTTATTATTAGCATAACTGTGTTTATGTATCAGAGCATAGAGTCAGTGACTGACTTCCCACTTACTAGCAATTAGTGATCCTATGTGCAGCTTCTAAAGAGAGTTCTTCAGATGCAGTGAAGCACTAGGTCCTAACCTCGAATGGGCAACTCTTCCATAGCCATCAAACACTTTACTTTCAGGATAAGGGTGGAAAAAGCACTCTGCAAGGGGAAAGGCTTAAATAATGAGATTAGCATATGATTTACTAAATGTATAACTGGTAAATTACCCTCTCGAATCATAGTTTCTTCTCTTGTAATTATGAGAGTAATAGTGCCTAGCTAATATAATAATTATACAAATTAAATGAATTAATGAATGTGAATTTTTTTACTTCAATTTCTGGCACAAACTCGGCTCCAAGACAGGGAAGCTGATAGGCAATCAAGCTTCTGTTAGAGAAGTAAAGTGAATATTTCTTGATTCATTTTGAAGTGGGGCTCATCCAGACCCTGTCTTCCGTGCATGTACTTTTTATACTTCCCTATTTTGGCTTCATTTTTCTACTGAAGAATAGTTTGTCCCACTGCTATAGGTTATACATAATCTCAGAGCTACTGAGCTTTTTCCAGCTTCACAATCAGTGAGAGTATTACTCTCCTCTTGTAGCCAGTCTAGGAGAGGGATTTTTACAAACATCCTTAGCTTAGGCTGCGGTTCTCACTAGAACAACTAAAGTGGTACTGTATAGGAAAGAATAGAAATAGAGTTTTAGAACATGAGAGATGCCCTGGAAGTGGGTGGAAGGGAGCCTGATAGGCAATTAATCTCCCGTAGTTGTGATTATTGCCCACACCATTTAGACGTCATTATGGAATGTAGTTGCTTCAAGACCCAACAGCCTGAAAATTCTCATTGCATTTTAGTGGCATTGATGAGAAGTGTTAATATTGGAGTTAAGAATGGAAGAATAAGTGTTTGTAGAAATCAAAGTCTGTGGCTACTCCTAATTCTTGAGTAAACTAATGTTATGTATTTTGGGACTGGTCAAACACAGCTATTTTCATTATGATTCTCCATTAATGCATGGCTTTATTCATTGAAATTATGGGTGTGTACATATGAATGTTTTGTGCATACTTGAAAAACTGTTCAGTTTATTAAAAAATTGTTCTTTGTAACCCTATTGGTGTTCCATGGCCAGGCAAGCATATTATTTTCTCTAAGCAGGGTAAATATTAATGCCAAAATAAAGGAAATGGTGCCGATGTTTTTTTCAGACATTAAAAATTTTATCTTTAAGAAGCATTCCACTGTGATAATTTAAATTTTATACTTTTTCATTTGAAACCTGTTGATTGGTATATTTTTCTCAGAGAAAAGAGAATTTTGCTCTTTTCTGTATAACATGACTCATTGGACTTATCCAGAAGCCTAGAATGAAGTTAAGACTTCTTGTTCTTAAATCACTAAATTGTGATTTTTTTTTGAGATGGCTGTAACTTAGTGATGGTGGTGAAAGACTGGAGCTGAACAATAACTCTAGTGTCTGTGATTTGATCATTGCCCCTTGCGGGTGGCCTTGTGGGCACACAGAGGAAGGAGATACAGCCTACCCTGAAGAGCCCTGATAGACTGTGAGGAGGAGCTGAAGGAGAGAAACCTGTTCTTTAGGATCCCAAGTGTGGGATGGAACGGTCTAGTAAGAGAACAGGTGATGTTACTTCACTAGCAGGGCAACCTCCTCGTCCAGGAGCTTAATTGCTACCAGATGAAAAAGATCCCGTGAACAGACTCTGGGAGGAGCTATATAAATGAGCCCAGAACTGGCGGCTGTACGGATTGGAGACTTGGGATAGATTTGGCTGTTCGTTGCTACCCTTCAAGACACTCCTAGAGAAATCCGCTTGAGAGAAGGCTTCAGAGCTTCAACTCCTGTTGAGGCTCTGAGGTCTTATTACCCCCGGTTCCAGTGGAAGAAATCCTACAGCTCCCGATCGGAGAATCGTTCCTCAGGACTGATATCCTTAAGGTTTTGTTGTTGTGTCAATTAACCTTCATTTCGCACTGTTTTGGTTAATCTGGTTATAATTAACATAGGCTTGGTCAATACATTGTTAATGAAATATTTTGGTTAAGGAAATTGGGACTACAAGGAGCCACCCCCATCAGAGGTCTAGGGGAGGGGAATAGGGCAGAAGAGGGAAGGAGGATGGGAATTGGAAGATAGGAACTGGAAGATAACAATCTAACAATCAAGATGTAATGTGAATAAATTATAACAAAAAATGTAAACAAAGAAACTACCATCGGAGCCACAGCCCTTCATTTTCCTTATAAATAGCATCTGTTCTATTCTGCCATTGAATCTTCTATGGTATCCTAACAATCAAAGGCACTGCTAAGATACTTATTAGTGGTCCTGTCAGTGTATGTTGCATAACCGATGTCTTGTCCAGCCTATGATGCCTACATGGACATTTACAGTGCAGAGTTGGTTGTCAATGTTTATAATTTTGGGGCATTGACTAAAGAGACACTGTTAAATTGGTGCTAGGTGTAAGGCCACAGAGTGAACTTGCAGTGTTGAAATACACAAGGATTGTGAAAGAAAAAAAAATCAGTCATATTCATTAAGAAAGTTTCACAGCAATGGCAGATTAAAGAGAAAATTAATTTAATGTGAGTCTAATGAAATGGTCAAAGTACTCACTGACTCATGGAGAGAGAAAGCCAGGATGCTTAGAATAGTGCACCAGAGCAGAACACACCCACAACTTCACACAATGCATTGTGGATGTCAGCGAGATAGATCTTCCTTGAAGATCCAGAGCTGGAAAACTAAATAGCTTTTTGAGGTCGCACAAGATGGAGCAAGAATTCTAAAGACACACAGCTCTATCTGTCTGACCAGGAAGTTATTAAGCTTTGTGTATATGTTGTCCAAAAAAGAAAAATACATCTTCAGAAAGCATGAAAAGGAATCTCACTGAAAATAATTTTATTATTCAAGTTGTTTCTCGGTCAAGAAGGGAGATTGCTCTTAGCAAAAGCACATGGAGATATGATTGCAAAACTCTGCCAAATTGCTGGGATTATAAGCATTCACCACCACACCTGGATTTTCAAAAATGTGCTTTCTGGGATTCAAATTAAGGTCTTCATGCTTGCAAAACAAAACTTTATGAACTCAGTTTTTCCTCAGTACACAACAGTCAATGTTCAACAAGAGCTTCTTTCTCTTGTTTTGCTGTGGTCCCTCTTTTAGTTTCCATGGTGAGATATGCTGATTTTGTGGCTTTTACTCTGTCTTGGGTTTACTCGATGATTTCTGTTGTTTATGGAGTATATCTGATACCCACTTTCTGTGTTTTCAGGATTATAGTAGAGGATGCAGTGGATTGGCAGGCCCATGACAAAATCGTCCTCAGCTCTTCATCTTATGAACCTCATGAGGCAGAAGTCCTCACTGTGAAGGAAGTCAAAGGCCATCACATCAGGATCTTTGAACGTCTTCAACACCGACACATTGGTATGGCTTTGCTTTCTTGCATGCTTCCTGGAGGCACCGTGAAGGATCTGCTTAGTAGCCTGCCCAGGCATATTGCACTTGATTGACATTAGGAGTGGAAGGAGGCTACCTGATTGCTGCCATACATTTGCGCTGGAAACCTTTCTCAATTTTTCCCTTCCCCTGCCCTATCCTCAACCACCTTTTCCCTCTCCTCCTTTCCTTTTCCTTCTTCCTTCCTTCCTTCCTTCCTTCCTACCACCTTTTATTATTTTTATTTATTTGAAACAGGGTCTGACAAAGCACACCAAGCTTGCCACGCAAACTCATTCTCCTACCGTAGCTCTCCAGTGCTGAGATGATAGGCACGTGTGCGTCATGCCTTCACACCTGGCTTAGTTTTAGCTTTTAATTTACTTAGGCATCAAGACCGGGTCTCATTATATAGTTCTGGCTCACTTAGAACTTGCTATGTGGACCAGGCTGGCCTTGAGCTCAAGGGTACCATTTGCTTCTGCCTCTGTGGTGCTGGGATTAAAGGCAGGTACCATCACACTTGGAGTATTGTTTACTTTCAAAATAATATTTAGATATTTTATTAGACATTTTATCATTCAGGATGGAAAGTCAAAGAGGAGAGAGTTGAAAAAAATCCTTACATATCAGTAGACAGTTTTTGGCTAAGAACAAAACTCTTTGACACTTAAGTATCTAGTTCATTTCGTGGCACATTGAATTCTAGGGTACCTTGGAATATGATGGATAGTGTAAATAATAACTTTATGTAGAAATATACTCTTCTAGACACAATATATATTTTACATATTGTCCAGTAAATGACCAAGAAGATTAAAAGAAACAGAAGAACTCAGATACTTTCTTGTAAAAACAGGTAATGAGTACTGCATATGAATAAGCCATTAAGGAAAACCACCTCTTGCATCATGTCAGAAATAGGTTTATCTCAGGGGCTATAACTAATGACATGTGCAAAATACATGCTTTAGAGAATTGTTTTGTTATATAATACACGAGAGGGGAGTATAAATGTTCACCAAGACTATTTCAAGTTATTTCTAAGTTATTGTTTCAGGGGTAGTACCCCCTTCTCTGCTCTCTGTTATTTTTTAAGATGCGGTGTTTCTGTTGAATTTATGGCCTCCCCTCATTCTCCTGCCTCAGCCTCTAAAAATTAGCAAGGACTGTAGCCATCTATCACCATGGCCAGCTTGATTTTCTGTTTTAAAATCACAGCATAGAAAGGAACAGTCTTTACTAACTCTGTCCAATTAGAGTCGCCGTGAAATGTCAGCAGAAAGAGAACAGCAAGGTTCCTCCTTACTCCTTCTCTGCTAGCTGGTCCAGGTACACAGATGAAGCTTCACATTGCTTCTTTCAGTTTCTCTGACTTGCAGTTTACACTCTACCATGGCCTAATCTGACCTGGGATTCTTTACTCCCACGATGGAGGATATGGACAATGTGCTGTCAAATGTCACAGCATGCCTGTGATGCATGCAAGAAAGGAGGTTGGAAACCCTACTAATTGGACAAACCTCTGAACCAGTGGCCTGTCCTAGTACCCAGAGTTATTGAAAAGAAATGAATTATTGCTCACACATTCTCTTTGATCCCAAAGAGGGACAAGTGAACAGGTTTTTCATTTCTTGGCTGACATCTGTCGAGTGTGCCTGAGGAAAAGCTGGTTTTCATGTTGGAAGGACGTCTAACAGGAAGGGAAAATTTCACTCGGGAGGAACGCTGGGTCCCCAGCTGGCAGTTTCCAAGACAGACAGTTAACAGTTGTTTTCCCCTGACTCCTGTTTCTCTAGGAAGTGCCCACGTGATGGAGGATGGGCAACATATTCCTTTGGCGGCTGAGGTTGGACTATTGACTCGAAACATTAAAATTCAGTCCGAGTCATCATGTAGAGGGAGACTGCAAGTGGGGTCCTTCAGGAAGTCTAGCAGAGAAGAGTTTTCTGGTAAGTGAAATGGAATATACAATTACTAAGCATTACCACTCAGCGACTAAGTAATTCTGGACCACTCATCTGGGACACGCAGAAATTTCAGCTGTGACAATTTCCACTTAGAATGCAAAATGATCAAATTATGTGGCTTCTTTGTGCTCCAGGAAGTTATGAATTTTCAGCCCTAATCTTTGCTAAATTATCAGTGTGGAGTTAAATAATATACTAGAGATCAGTGCTTATGCACACTTTCACCATAAAGAAAACACCAACAGGAGATGTGACTTTTCCTCTGCTTTGAAATGACATATGATTTAATAAACTTTTGACTCTTATCACTTTCCTGATTTTCTCTTACTTTTTTCCAGTAGTATTCAATATCTAATAATAGATGTGAGCTCATGCTACAGATTAGTGGCAGGAATTTAAATACAAACCATTTCCATATTTTAGAGTGCTTAAAAGATCAATTCAATCTTATAAAAAAGAACAATGCAGTCTCTTTCTTTGAAATTTATGCTTTGGCTTTTTTTTGGAATTTTTCAAAATTATTTGATGACTTTATTAAATGCATGTTCTGGCGATAGTTTTACAAAACTCTTTCGGATCAATAGTTTTGGAATGTTGTCAGGATAGCGCCATCTTTGAAAGTCACTGTATACCCTTCCTTAAGGATCTGAGTTTATTTATACAATCATTCCCTTGAGTCTTAGAATTTTCTTTTAATACTTTTTGAAGGACACATCGACTGCTGATTAGTTCTATATTCTTTTAAGTAACAATGTCTGGTTTTCTAATATCTCTTGAAGGAATTTTTAAAAATAAATATTTGTCATTAGAAAACATCTGAATAAATCTAAAGTCTATTAAGCTTTGGTTTCTATAACTGAAGGCAATCTTATAATATTTTATGAGGTTTTTTCATTCTGTAAGATGAAGAGGCAACATGTGATGAGCAGAATAGAGAGACAGGAGACAGAAGAAATGATTTTTTTCCTTAATTCTTTTATTAATTAAGTTATTTATTAATTTACATCCCAATTGTAGCTTCTTCTCTTTCCTGTCACCCCAGACCCACCATTGTACCCCTCCCCCGATCCACACCTTCTCTCTTTTTTTTTCTTAGAAAAAGGGAAGATTTCCATGGATATCAATCAACCAGTCTTGGCATATTAAATTTGAATAAGATTAGGTGCATCTTCTACTATTGAGGCTAGACAAGGCAGCCTGTTTAGGGAAGAGGCATCTAAATGCAGGCAACAGAGTCAGAGACAGCCCTTGCTCCTGCTGTTAGGAGTCCCACATGAAGACCAATTGTGAAGAATAACTGTTTTGGAAGTGTGCAGCCAAAAGCGGTTCTTCAGTATCACCCTTAATCATGCCAAGGCTCAGAGACTATTGAAGAAGAAGAAAAAGGAGGCTTGGCAAGACTGTAAGTGCCAGAGGCTGGGGAAGACCAGACCGAAAATGTGTCTTCAAGACATGACAAGGCCACCACACTTATAAACTTATAGCAGCTGTGGTTGTTACTACAAGACCTACATGAGATCAAGCCAGTCGATATTCCAGTGTGAGCCTCTTCTCCATATCTGAGCAGCCATTGGAAAATGATGGCTTCTTGGAGAAAGAGAGTCCATTTTCTTTAATAGGCAGTCTGGAATGATGACTACATTTCAATAAAAGGCCCTCCACTCAGGAGTATGTGAGTGGCATTAATTGGGTGGATTGGGTTAAAAATGCATGGCATGCATTTATACAATTCTGGAAGAATTAATAAAATATTATCTTTTTTTTTTTAAAGAAAAGAAAGTCCCTGTGTACTTGAATACAATAAAGGCTCAGAGAAGACCCAGAAAAAGTGCTCTAACCACTACTTAATATTATCATCCTGGGGAGTTGTCTTGGCACTCTTTGTTCACTATTTTGGAATATTCAGATCTTACATCAGAAGGTCATGATTTCTAGTGAGTAGGAAAACGTTTCGCATAGCCTCTCTCTATACTTGCGAGAGGCGAATTTGTTCCCTAGGAGGCCAATTGTTGATTTCTGGTGACACTGTCTCTTACTATAAGTTAGGGGAGTTTCTAGTACACAATGAATAGATGCTAAATGCATGACACAGCGACATATAAGAGAGAAATGCCTGCCTCAAAATAGCATGATGTTGAGGTCAAACAACCTTATTCTAGGTGATAGAATCAGAAGCTGGACTCTAGGCTTTTATAGAAGTGATTGTAAAGTTGGAAGCCAGAGACTCAGCTAATAAAAACCTGGTCAAGCAGGACCATGGTCATGGAGTAGGACTGAAGGCCAAATCCTACAGCTGAGCACAAAGCCTGACAGAATCCTCAGCATCTGTAGCTGCTAAACTATGACTTTTAAAATAACCTCCCGGAACAGGAAAGAGAAACCATATTAAATGCTTCTGTGGGCTGGAACTGTTCTGGTTTTCCCACCGTGGAGATTTTTTTTCCCTTTAATGACCCCTTTCTGTCCAGAATACAATCCAGGGTCTCACACTACATTAAGAACCCTTGCTTTTTAAAGCACGCATGTCATTTCAGGGGAGAGGGTGGGAAGATTGTGATGACCAGTGGACCAGGGTGTTTGCTCTGAGACTGTGTCTCTGAACGTGAGCTGGACAAGGAGGCCAACAGCAAACATGCCGAAGTGAACCATGGCAGGGCCACAAGGCCTCAACCCTACCCGAAGAACTACAGGCAGCTAGGACATGCTGAAAGCTGGAGAAATAGTCATCCCCAGGGAAGAGCACATCAACTGGTTGTACAAATGGTTATCCCGGGAGATGTATATACGAGTAACACTATACAGACTGAGCAGGTTATATTTAGAAAAAAAAAAAGATGGCATGGGATTTGAAAGGAGGGGTGTATGGGAAGGTTTAGAAGGGAAGGGGAAATTATGTAAGTATCTTAGACTACAAAGAAAAAAATATATTTTTTCAAACTAGCCTGAGTCAGAGTCCAGATGAAGTGGAATCTACAGCTACATAGCATGGATGCTGCGGACTGGTTATAGAGATGAAAACCAGGAGAGGACAGTCTCTACTGGTTATTAAGGACTGCTCTACTGTTTGTCCTTTTTTCTGACAATGTCTATCCAGGAAGTTCTAAGATAATAATTTCAAAAGGGAAACGTGGAAAGTACATATTAGCAAAATAGAATCTGAATCTGTCATTTAAATGCTCAGGATATTTTAAGTACTTGCTGACAATTTATTGGTTTTCACTTATTGCTTAAATGTACATGCAAATCAAATGATGTTGAGCAGTTTGAAACTGTGAATTCCAATCACATAGATATAAGATCTTGAACTGCTGCTCACAGGATATGCTAATGAGAGGCTGTAACTACAATGTATAATAGGAAATAGGCTGTTTCCATGTGGTTTGCACTTCGGTTTGATAACGTTCATGTGGAAGTTTGATGTGCATGGCAGGTACAACATACATTTTAGCTGTGTGTTATTGGCAAAAAGTATCAAGAGACAAATATGATTTCAGTGGTTGTTGCTAAAATCGCTTCCTTGAGGGCAATGGAAACAGTATCCACCCTTCTCCTGTGGTTCAAAAAAACCAACCAAGATGTGACTACACCAAAGTTCACTCTGGAGAATTTGTGAGTTTATTAGGTGTATTTATAGAGAAATGTGTAAGGGATGTGGGCAGGAATGTAGGTGACCTTAAAGTAGCCACACGGGAAGGTTTGTTACAAGAAAGAATGATGCCATTTTCATGTCTTTAGAGATAGAATAACTTATGTTATTCTCACACTAATATCTTCTAGCCCCTTCCCAAAGACCATATACAATTAGGCAGAATTGCATACAGCTTGTTAGTTTCAGTAGGTGGATACTCAGACAGGGGCTCTGTAATGTCCCCATTACCTAGTGTTGTAGGGGAAGGTAAATAGTCAATAATAGTCAACTGTAATGATAAATTTTGAGTGGGACCAGCAGAACTCCTGAAGATGGTGGCAGTGTGGCTCAGAAGTCAGTCCTATACAACAAAGTTTAGCACAGTATTTCTATACCATCTATCAGAAGATTCTCAAATATTGTCAACCGAGTGAACTTATTACTGGACTTCTTTTATCCAGTTGCATGAGAGGCACGTCATCTTTTACTTTCTCCTTATCAAAGCGATTGACTTCTTCACAGCCACTGATTTGCAACTGTGAAACTGTTCAAGTTTCCAATCTCTGAAGGTGTTAGGCTGGCCTACCTTTGAGCCTTAATTAGAAATAGGTGTGTGGGTTTATTTCTCATCTTTGATTCCATTCCATTGATCAACCAGCTTATTTCCATTCCAGTACCATGCCTTTTTTTTTTTTTTTAATTTTTTTATTACTGTTGCTCTATAGTACAGCTTGAGGTCAGGGATCTTCTATCTTTTTAAAAAAAGGTTTGTTTGTTTGTTTATTTGTTTATTCACTTTACATCCTGGTCACAGTCCCATCCTTCTTGACCTCTCAGTCCTACCATCTCTACCTCTCCCCGCACCCCTCCCTTATTCCTCAGAAAGGAGGAGCCTCCCCCCTTCCCATCCACCCCAGCTGATCAAGTTGTATCAGGGCTGAGTTAATCTTCTTCCCCTGCAGCCTGACAGGGCAGTCCCACCAGGGGGAAGTATTGAAAAGCTGGCAAGAGAGTTTATGTCAGAGAGAATGCCCACCAGCTCCCCTTACTGAGGGACCTACATGAAGCCTCAGCTTCCCATCTGTGTACGGAACCTAGGCCCCGTCCATGCATGCTCTGTGGTTGGTGCTTCAGTGTCATCCAGCCCCTCTGGGTCCCGGTTAGTTGGCTCTGTTGGGCTTCTTGTGAGGCTCCTGTCACCTCCAAGTCCTTTTCTCCTTCCCTAACTTTTCCACAAGATTCCCTACTCATCGCCCAATGTTTGACTATGAGTCTCAGCATCTGTTTTGAGGCACTGTTTCTTCCATCTTTAAAAAAAAGAAATAACTCCATGATTTACCTTGGCCATTGCCTCAAAACCAAAACAAAACCTCATAAGTTCCAACAACAACTATTAAGGAAAAAAGAAGTGAGGGACCAAGTTGTCAAGTTGTAATCCTCCTAGCAAAGGATATGTGACCAATGACTGACATACAGCTATTGCTGGTTCCCTGATTCCAGTGTGAATTTGTTCCTGTTATAGTGTTGAATATTTCACTGTTGCGGGTGTTTTGTCTCACCGCTTCTCAATGGGAGGCATGTAGCTTGCATGTCTGTACTTAGTCATATATCCAGGTGAAAACCTTAGTCTGTCAATCATTTTATGTCTTAGTTTCCTTATCAGCAAAATAGGGGTAATTGTACCTTACTCATAGGATCTTTATGATAAGGAAGATTGTGTGTGTGTGTGTGTGTGTGTGTGTGTGTGTGTGTGTGTGTTACAGCAAAGCTTGGCACATGCTCAGTGTTATATGGGAATTAGATGTTGCAGTTATTTTACTTTATTATTAGTTCATAATATATAATCATATAGTATATTTTTTTTACCAGAAATGTACACACTGATTATTAATACTCCCATTTAAAACCAATGTATAGGCTGAGTTCTGTATTATTGTAATGATATCATTTTAAGGAAGCACAGCTAGGAATCTGGAATCCAATTGTAATCCTGGCACTTGGGAGAAATTAGCTGAGCCTAGTTGCATAAGCCTATGATCTGAGCTACTTAGAAAGCCGAAGCAGGATATTATAGATCAGACTGGGCAATTTAATGAGACTCTGCCACCTACCCCCCACCAAAAAGAAGAGAGAGAAAAAATAAAGAAGGCCAGGATAGAAGTGTAGTGGTAGAATGCTGGCCTAGTAGTATACTAGATTTAGGACTGAGGGTTCAATCATCAGTACAGCAAATAATACACAATAAAAAGATAATATTAAAAAAGCTTAAAGTCTTCAGTGAGATTACATAATTATTACTTTTTATCAATGATGTAAGAAATTTCATTGCTATAAAAAAGAATGTGGGAAATATAGTGTAGCTAAGATTAAAGGTTTCATGGGATTTTTCTTTATATTTATTCCTGAAAATTGATCCTATGGTGTCACACATGCTGCATCAGTGCTCTACCACTTAGCTCTTTGTAGAGTCTTCACTTTTAGATTTTATTTAGCTATAAAGGCTCACAGGGTAGCTCAGGCTGGCCTTGGATTGACTCTGTAGCACAGCCAGTCTTAGAACATTCCATCCTTTTGCCTCAGCCTCCATTGTTTCCTGGTTACAGCTCTGTGTCTTCAGATCCAGTTTCACAAACATTAAATGTGTATTATGTTTATCTTTTTTACCATGCTTTCATCAAGAAACTCATATTTCTGTACATTAATTGGGCCATAATAATCTTTCCTTTTTTTCATCATCTCAATATGTAATTACAACTCATTGGAATGGGATCCTTGAGACAGACAGAGGAAGACATGACTTTGAGGCAAGTGGGCAACAATCTACATATCCTTTTTTCTTATCCAGGCCCTTGATTCAGTCTCCTAACAAATACAAAGGATCTATAAACCAGCTGTATACTTCGCCAAGGTTATTCCCTGCCTATATTTCTTCTCACTTTTTATATCAGAGTCCAGAGAGCATGTTACTATGACTACAGTGTGATATTTCCAATGATTCATTTTTTTTTGTTGGTAAGAATTTACAGTGTGAACTAGAGTCTTAGTGCTAAGGATAATGATTACATTTCACGTAAATATCTGTATACTCTAATGCCCCAAAGCAGAGGCCTTTAGTATTTTTGGGAAATAAGAAAGAACCTAAACTGAATATATATGTTTTATTTTGTAGGTGTTCTTCAACTTCTAAATGTAGAAATTCGGAACTTGGGGTCGCCATTGTATTCATCCATTGAATTCATTGGTATGTCAGCTGGATCCTGGGTAGTATCTTCTACTATACATCAAAGCTGTGGTGGAGGCATCCATGCATCTTCCAGCCATGGCATGCTTTTAAAAGACAACGTAGTGTTTGGCACAAGTGGCCATGGCATTGATGTGGAGGGCCAGAACTATTCTCTCTCTAATAACCTCGTCATTCTGACAATGCAGTCACCAAGCTCATCTGCTTGGGTGGCAGGAATCAAAGTGAACTATGCGAAGGATGTCATTCTCCATGGCAATGTGGTGGCAGGATCAGAGAGACTTGGCTTTCACGTATGTGGCCATGAGTGCTCCTCTAAACTGTTTTGGTCCGACAATGTGGTTCACTCAAGCCTTCATGGCCTTCATCTCTACAAGACACATGAACCCAACAACTGTACTGCTGTCTCTGGATTTCTAGCTTTTAAGAACTTTGACTATGGTGTCATGATACAGACAGAGAATAGTGTGGACATGCACAACATCACTCTGGTAGACAATACTATTGGCCTTTTAGCCATTGTGTATGTATCTTCTGCTCCACTGAGCTCCATCAGCACTGTACAGATTATGCTTAGGAATTCAATCATTGTGGCCACTAGTGCCTCTTTTGACTGCATCCAAGATAGAAAGGCACCTCAGATGGCCAACTGGACATCAGCAGATAGAGCGCCTTCCAATCCCAGAGGAGGCCGAGTTGGTATTCTGTGGCCTATTTTCACCTCAGAGCCAAATCAATGGCCTCAGGAGCCATGGCACAAAGTGAAGAGTGGTAATCCAGTTTTAGGAATTACAAAGCTTCAAGGTAGGATTCTGGGGTTTGTCCTAAAAATGGGGCTTTATACACCTAAGCACACAATTTTTAGTAGTGTTCTGAAATTGTCCATCAAGAAGGTCCAATGGTAATAGGGGAGGGAGATAGAGGAAGAGGGAGGGAGGGTGGACTGGAGAGGAGGGAGGGGGCTATGATTGGGATGTAAAGTGAATAACTAAATAAATTAGTTACAAAAAGAAGGCCCAGTGTGGCCTAGTGCTTGCATGCCTAGCTGACACCCTACTGTTGATGAACCACAATTGTGAATTAAAAACAGTAAGTGATTCCATACAGAAATTACTGTTTTCTGCTTGATGGACAGACTTTATTGTAACAATTTGATTCAGAAATTACTCTTGGATAGTGATTGCTTTTCCTGTTATTCAGTAAAGTAACTTTACCACAGCTGAGGTCTCTTTACAGTAGGCTGCTATAAAGGTTACTAGGTTTAAAGTTAGCATTTGACCATAACTTGGGAAGCTTAACTTCTACAAGGTAGTTTTGGCAATTTTGTGCTTACTCTTCATCTATTTAGTCTATCTTGCAGTTGGCTTGAGTGTTACATAGAATGGATACATTTTCATTAAGGTTTTAATTAAACTTTTCCTGAAGACTGTAATGTATTTGAATCATTGTCTTTAATTGTTTTTAAAAAATATTTTGTGTATGAGTGTTTGCCTGTGTATATGTCTGTGCATCAAATACATGAAGTACCTACAGAGGCTGGAGGAAGGCATTAAATCCATGGAACTGATGTTATAGAGGGTTGTGAGCCTCCATGTAGCTGTGAGGAATCGAATCTATGTCCTCTGGAAGAACAGTTAGAGTTTTAACCACTAAGCAATCTTGCTAGGTTGGAATTTGTCTTTTATTTTTACATACAATGGCCATGTGTGGTAGAGCCACTTTGTAACTACAATTCATATAAAAATCCCTGGAATTATTGTGGATAGCTGAAATTAGCTCCTAGAATATACACTATGAAAAGAATGTTTAATTATATAATATCTATTTGTAGATGATGACTCACTCAGACAATCTTGTGATATATTGTTTAAAATTTCAGATGTCACCTTTTCTAGTTTTGTGAAGAGTTGCTATAGCGATGACCTGGATGTCTGTATCCTGCCTAATGAGTATAGCACTGGAATAATACACCCAATAACAGCAGAGAGGACCAGGATGCTAAAGATAAAAGACAAAAACAAGTTCTATTTTTCTCCATTACAGCCCAGGTACCATTGTCAGTATTGATGATACAGTATATTTATGAAGTAGGTTTCAATTCATTAAATCCTCTGACACATGTACAATCATAACGCCATTGCATACACTTAAATAAATCCCTGTAGAAATGGCTGGTGCCTTGATTTAGTGGTCCCAACATTTTACCCCTCTAATATTCTTACCCTTTCATATATGATTTTAAGAATTTGCACACAAATAGCTACTGGTTACTGGTTTTTCCCTCTTGAGTCCAAGTTTTATTCAAGGATCTGAAAAAATATATGGAATATATTTGCCTTAAAAAGACTTGGAAAAATGAAAAGAATGGGTTATTGCTTTCTTACATTACAAAAACTGCTAGAGGGAGAAAGGGAATACTCTAAATAAACCATCCTATACAGAAAGTTTATGTGTTTGACCTAATGCTGTTTCCTTTTTAATTCCAATTCCTGGGCCATTGTAGGTAGCTCAGTACAGTTAGGCACACAATTTTTGCCGTGTTATTTTTTTGTTCTTTTCTTGTCAAAACTTTCTGCTTGTGTCTACCAGTAGCCTGAATACTATACCTTTTGGTCCTTTGTAGCAGTAACAAAATGCAATAAAATAGATGACTTATAATGACCAAACATTTATTTCTTATAGTTTTGGATGTGGGGAGTACAAAAATCAAAGAAGCTTGTGACTGCTCTCTGGCGAGGGCTCCTGTCCCCGTCTTCCATATGAGGTGAAGCATATTAGCCTCATATAACAGAAGGATCAGGGACACAAGAGTACCCACTTGACTTGACACAAACTCAGCACTGCCAGTGTGCTTTCCTTTTGCTGCCTATCATGAGACAAGAGTGTTGCTTTTTCCTCCCTTTTCAACAGGAAAGACATGGAGGGAGCCATCTGCCTTGACTCTGACTGTGAAAGTCCAAGAAAATACCTCTTCACAGATCTGGATGGGAGAACCCTAGGTCTGCCCCCACCAGTTTCTGTGTTCCCAAAGATGGAGGCAGAATGGACTGGACCCTTCTTCAACACAGGTCAGTTATGTCTGATCATGGATGTCTTTGGGAAAAGCAGCAAGCATGTGAAAGGTCTGGTGGTTCTGTTTTCCTATGAGAACAAAATATATTGGACAGGAACCAAAGTGTAGGACTGAAGTCTGTGCTGATGGGCTACCAAATCACATGTATGGTAGCGATACTGAGTCATTATGACATACTGGGACATCACTACTGTGATGTCTATGGACACCTGTGTCTATGTCAAATGTATACATTGTCACTGATCTCTGAGAATAATTCTGATACACACCTTAGACTTGTGCAGCACTCATGTCATCTTGAAGTAACTCATCCAATTACGAATCCATCTTTCTTTTCTGTTTGGACTTAAAAGCACATTTTGGAGAGGGTGGTATAGGAGGCACTGTGAGTTTCATCTCCCTGCTCCCCAAAATTCTCTTAAACTATGCTGAGCTCAGAACTTCTGCCTCCTGTGCTTTTTGCTTGGTCATACAACCATACCATCTTTGGATCTAGGTCCGGGTGAGATTTCTATTTCTACCATCAGGGACAATGGATTCCCCATTTGAACTGAATTTGTGCATGTGACAGGAAAGAAAAGCTGAGGAAAAAAATTCCCCGCTTTTGTTCTACTTCATACGTTTTATATTCTTTCTGGTCTCATGTCTCTTTATTTTTTTTATGAACTAAACTTGTTCTTTATAATTCCTTACATTTATATAATGCAGTCCTGTTACTCTCGTCCTCACTGTCTTATTTCCTTCCCACCCCATATTGCCTTTCTTCCTTACCATTTTAAATTCTGAAGATACGACTCTCCCAGGACTACGTGTGCAGACCATTTTCCTTATTCCAAGAGGACCAAGATCAAATTACCACCCAGTGCCACCTATAAATTATGACTTATATGACTAGCTCAGATATGACCTTGAAATTTGGTCAAAAATACCCAACTGATTCCATTAAGGAAGTATAGGCATCTCAGATTCACATGCCCACTTATTAAATTCAAATTCCTGCCCCAGTATGTTGCCTGCTACTTGCCTTTTGTTACACGAGGAAAATCAGTGACCACATTTCTTTGTTATTTTTCCTAAAACAATCTCTCACCTTCCTCATGTTCCCTCCCTGCAGCCTCTGTAATGTAGACATCACCATCTCTCACCTGGTGGTGGCAGAATTCCCTCCCAGTTGAAGTTCTCTCTCATTTATGCACTCTCTCCTTCACTCACCTAACAGCCAGGGAAGCCATTTAAGCTTTTCCATGGATATTCACTCACTCAGACACATGCCCGCACCACAAGCTTATCAGACTCGCACTCTTGCAACATGGTTGCTTCCTCACACCTCCTATGACCCAACTTACCTTAACTATGATAGTCTTTTGTTTTCCCCCTTTAGCACAGGGCCCTTGCACAAAGTAGTTCTTCTGCCTGGGATATCTTATTAGGATCTCTGTTATGGATACATTAAGTATATCCCTATGTATCCTTGGGGAAGTCATCCATGGCCCCATCTAGCAATCATGTGAGCTGGTGCTGGCACTGCTAGAGTACTTGCTTCCCATGCAAGAATCCCTGAGTTATATTCCTAGGCCAAGAGTGGACCACATAAGTGTGTGATAATGCATACCAGTAATCCAAATCTTCATGGTCATCCTCATAGTGTGATCAAAGCTAGCTGAGATAAATAAGACATCGTGTCAAAAACAAACAAGCAACAACCAAACAAACAGACCAACAAAAACCCCATACAATGTATTTATTATTTTCTAAAGCCAATATAGCAGCTTTATTGTTTTATAGGTCCACGGCCTGACATTATATAATAAATGCAATTGCTTAGTTGTTTATTTACCATTTGACCCTTTAGAACACCAGCTTAGCGAGGGTTTAGATTCTGGACTGACTCACTGCTGTGTATTTAGTCTTGCTTGACTGGCTATATGAGTGAAAGTATTGTGGACATAGAAAGAATATTAATGAGTTTGTCCTAAACTACCAAAAACATCATGATTATATATATATATATATATATATATATATATATATATATATATATATAATGATTTATTGCCCAGGCTAGCCTGGAACTTGCTGTGTTGTCAAAGATTGCTTCATTCTTCCTCTATTGTCCCTGCTAGTCTTAAGCTACCAGTCCTTCTGTCTCAGCCTCCAGTGTCCTGGTATAGGCATATTTCATCATGAAAACTTGTGTATATTTTTATTTGTTTATAGCTTTTTTTTTCTATTTGAGCTATTGCTGAAGTATAACATTTGACATTTGTAATTATTTCTATTTTTACTTAAACTTTTCCATATGTATGTTCAAGTCTTAGTGTTGTGATTAAGTGGCAAAATATGGGGCCTACAGTGTAGGATATATATATATATATATATATATATATATATATATATATATATATGTATATATATATATATATATATATATATATACTGAATGCATAAAAATGCTGAGGAAATACTCATTTTGCTATAATGTTACAGTTGTTGAATATAATCAGTAAATCCATTTTTTTTTTACAGAGGAATGAAATCTGTAGTGTGTGTGTGTGTGTGTGTGTGTGTGTGTGTGTGTGTGTGTGTGTAAGAGAAAGCAAGAATTGATAACACAATCAGTAAAGGTAAGAAATAAAAAGTAGAGTATGATCCTCACTGTCAGTTGTCACCTTGCTAGGATCTAGAATCTTCGGAAGACAGGCCTTTGGGAATACCTGTGAGGGATTATCTTAATTACATTCTTTGATGTGGGGAGACACTTATTACTTGTGGGTGAGACCCCCTTTCTGGATAGTAGCTCTTGGACACCATAGTGGAAAAGTGTATTGAACAGTCAAGGAGTAATATGCATTAGTCTTGCAAATTTTTTAATTTTTAAAATTTTCCTTGTCAAAGCAATTTTCATCTTATTTTTGTTTTACGTTTTATTAAGTATTTTTACATATGCATTTATATTATTACTCATATATACAATGAAGTGCCTACAGCAAGGAGAACCATGACACAATCAGGAATTATATATACATTACCTTCATAGTGTTTTGTCTATTTGTATTTGGCAACCTTGAAGAAAACATCTTTCCTATCTTGGTGAGTCTAAAATTCTGAATGTAAATCAATATCTCTCATACCTCATTATTATCAACTTGAAACATCTATCTAGACCTAGAACCATCTTAACCCCTGAATAACTAAGCTTACTTGTAAAACTAAGCTATCTGGTCTTCAACCCCATCAGAGACTTGAGAAGGAATAAAATTAATTACCTGAGAATGCTGGGAGTTCAGGTTAGCAGCTTCCCAAATGAGAATAGCTCAGAGACTGGCTGAGGCATGAATATCTATGCATAGACAAAGCTTCTTACTAGCTACAGAATCCCTGTGAATTATTAGATGATATTCTTCATATGGCATGAATGAAGATTTACAGATGTCTTTTTTTCTACTCATACAAAGAGCAGAAAACTATCCTTAATTATTCTGTACATCACACACCTTATACATTTATAATTTTAGGACTGTATAATGCTTGTGAGAAATTATATGTTTTCAGAACAAAAGAACTGGACATTGATGCTGGATCAGACCTGACAGGATTCACTGCTCTCAGCATACATTTTTTTCTTTTTTTATTAATTTATTCTTGTTACATCTCAATGGTTATCCCATCCCTTGTATCCTCCCATTCTTCCCTCCCTCCCATTTTCTCCTTATTCCCCTCCCCTATGACTGTTCCTGAGGGGATTACTTCTCCCTGTATATGCTCATAGGGTATCAAGTCTCTTCTTGGTAACCTGCTGAATGGCTAAGATAAAAAATTCAAGTGACACCACATGCTGGCGAGGATGTGGGGAGAGAGGAACACTCCTTCATTGCTGGTGGGAATGCAAACTAGCACAGCCACTTTGGAAATCTATCTGGCGCTATCTCAGAAAACTGGGAATAGGGCTTCCTCAAGACCCAGCTATTCCACTCCTTGGAATATACCCAGAAGATGCTCCAGTACACAACAAGAAAATTTGCTCAACCATGTTCATAGCAGCCTTATTCATAATAGCCAGAACATGGAAACAGCCTAAGTGTCCATCAGTAGAAGAATGGATAAAGAAACTGTGGTACATATACACTATGGAATACTATTCAGCTGTTAAAAACAAGAAAGATCTCAGCATACTTGACACTGACATCCTTCATCTTTCCTGTTCCAGCCGTTCTCCATCAGAACAGGACAGCTCCCAGGACAGCTTTTAAGCTTTTTAGAAAGCTTCTAATCCCCATTGGTCCAGCATTTCAGACTATCCTACACAGAACTCTACTTAAGCCTAGAGTTAGACACATTTTGAAAGTGGACCACAATGCTATTTCTAGCTTGTTTAAAAAAGTCCCCCAATTTTATTTGGATCCCAACAAAGGTATTATCTGTCCCAAGTAATTTGGAAGCAACCTTAAGAGAATGATGCTTCATATCCCTTAAGGGGGTTGGGTGGGTTTTTGGTTGCTTTCTTGGGTGATAGATGTTTATGTTCATTGGGAGTTGGTTATAAGTTATTATTGGTCTTGCTTTGCTTCCTGGCTATTGATTCAGTGTGACTATCTGCTTTAAGTTCCTCCTTCTTTGACTTCCATGCCGGGACAGTCATCCTCTGTTCCTCAGTTTGCAGTTTGATTATGTTAGGATGTCTTTCCACAGCATCTGGAAAGCAACTAAGACAGACATGTAGATCTAATTCCATCTATCTCTAGCTTTACTCAGTTTCCTACAGCAAGCTTTTTCTATTGTTTAAAAACACCTATGTCACTACCACCGACATTTATATCTGGCAAAAGCATCTTCATATTTTAAAACTAGCCTATTGGTAATTGTGGGGGTTTTATGGACTTGGGTTTTGGCAAGGCTTATATTTGTTTTAATTATTAAGATGGGTATTAGTCCACAGTGCTAGATACAAACTGAAATTCATTCTAACAAAAACAAAAAAAGGCTTGAATATAGTTTCTTAGTTTGGGTTGACTTAGATGTACACTTGATATAAAGCTTAGACTCAAGTAGTTTATATAGAAGCAGATTACAAAAAAGAAAGAAAGAAAGGACACACCAGTAGAGAAGTTAGATGACAAAGAAAGAATGATAGTAAAGATGGGCTGTCAAACTGTCACCACTGTGGGATTTGGAGCCCAACTCTAATGGGACTCTTGGAGACTATAAACCCAAACGACCACAACCATGCCTGAGGAACTAATGTAAATGTTATGTTCTTCCTCAGAGTTGGACTGAGAGATGATTCAGGGCAGGGTAACTCTCCAACCTATTTTATTTCCCTGAACACAAGTTGTATGGGCTCTTTCATATGGCCAGAAAATATTTCTCACATGGACATCATAGGTCTCGTCAATAGTTCCCTTCCATTGGAGATAAAGATTGCCAATGGCATATCATGTCATTAAAAGCACTCTTATTGGTATTCAATATGATGTCAATCAAATGCTACGTGTTTTACCCATAAGAATATTCTTTTGATGAGCTTTTAGGAGGTTGCTTAACCATGCAGTGTAATACAGTATTCAGGTATAAAGATATCTGGTTCTTGCTACTGGTTGCTGTGCTGTTCTATTTGCTTTTCCTCAGCTCATTGCCCTGTGTGAAACATGATTCAATGGTATATGCAAACGTTACACACCATTTGCTCTCAGTGTATGAAAGCATGTCTGTGTGAGTGCATGAGAGTATATACAGAAGTGTATAAGACTGACAGTCTGATTGCTCATGTTCTAAAGCTGTCTAAAGTGTTCAGTGGAGTTGTTACAGGTGCAAAGATTCTCACAGTGGAATCTGATGTTCACTGCACTAAAAGATATAGTCTGTCCCTTTGCAAAGATAGTAGCACATAGTAAATGGTGCCTATTGGGGATACTAATAGGATTATAACATTCCTTGATTTTCACATATCTTCTTACATAATGTAATACAGTTGTGTTTTAAAAAATCACTGTTTTAAAACTATTTTCTAATTGCTGACATAAAACCAGTTGATGAGAAAAGCACAAATTTATTCATAAGAAAATGAGCAGGTTTTACCCATATGTCCCTCTGGACACCTGTAAAGGTGACACAGATAAGGTGAAAGTAAAGACCACTATAACTGAGTCTTATATTTATTGCTAATGTAACTATGCTTGACACACTGTCACACCTTTTCTCAATTTTATTAGTAAATCTCTTCAAGTCATCTTGAACCTCCAAGGTTTATTTTTAATTTGCAAAATAACAGATCTTGTTTGCACATATAATTTCACACACACACACACACACACACACACACACACACACACACACGAGAGAGAGAGAGAGAGAGAGAGAGAGAGAGAGAGAGAGAGAGAGAGAGAGAGGAGAGATATAACTCCTCACTCAATTATATAATCACAGTTTTATATATATATATTCCTACGTATTGTCAAGAACTTTGGCATCAGGCATAAAAGCCTTCCATGTGGATCACGGAGTAAGAACACACTGCCAGTGGGCTTTGCTATCTGTGCAGCACAGGGTGTGCAGCCAGGGGAAAACTGAGCTGTTAATTTTGTTTTATACTTATCTATAAGTTTTCATTTGCTGCCAACTTTGAAAATTACATGGCAATAAGAGCAAGGCAGTTAATCCCAAGCAGGTGATCCCCTGGGAAGTATTTACATTTTATTTTAGGAAGGATTTCTGTGGTTGTGGAGCCATCTAATGATCCAAAATTCCAAAGTTATTCAACGAAGCAAAATCTTGAAACTAATATCCCACTTATGTAGTATAGCAACAGCAGGCCTTTGAATTTTGGCTTTTTAAAATTTCATTTTTTGTCTCTAGCTAATAATTAGTGACATCATCTCACTGATGGGTTTGTATATATGGAGGACCAGTATGGTTATAAGAAGACTTGAGAACATCAGAGTCCTAATTGGTGGCAGTTTAGAGCTCTTCAGGTAAATATGGTAGTAGGCTAGTGAAATGGAAGCTAGCATTGTGTGACTAGCCTTTGCATGGGAAGTACAGGAACTGACATTTTTCTTTCTTGAGAAAATATGTTTTGACAACATACTGCCTACTAGCACCTTATTAAAGAATGCATATTATAGTGCATAGAGAAGAAAATAACAATGATACTTCTGTCAAAATTACATTTCAGTAGAGACGTATACACAAATAGCATAAAAGGAGGAGTGAAGAAAAGGAAAGAGTATTTTGGTTTACAGAGGAAGTTTCAAGCCTGAATGAGTTTCTCTCTCTCTCTCTCTCTCTCTCTCTCTCTCTCTCTCTCTCTCTCTCTCTCTCTCTCTCTCTCTGTGTGTGTGTGTGTGTGTGTAAGAAGTTCATATTTGATATAAAGTAACATTGCAAATAAGACTCCAATGAGCAAAGGAAGGCACCTCATAGGTAAGGTCATCAGCCAGCACAGGGACTCTGGTAAAAGAATGTGCTCAACACATATGCAGGGTGGATCGAGCAGAGACCTATGTGAGTAGCATGCAGTCAAATAAAGAGTGTGCAGAGAGACAGGAGCCAACCATTTGAAGGCCAGGGTAAGAGGTTAGGATTTTGTTCAGTTTTATTTATTTGTATTATGTGCCTTTAAGGCATGCAGGATGATGTTTTGACATACACAGTGAAAGGACTGCTTGAGTTTAACAAATTAACACACCCATCCTCTCAAATAGTTATTCTCCACCCATTCTACTTCCTGCTTCCGGTGTCTATCATTCTATTATCCATCTGACTCGGAGGATCTAAGAAGGTCAGTGTGTCACTTTTATCAGTTCCTTGAGAAAGCTGCATGTTGTGATGCATCTGAGCACTTGAGTAGGAGCAGGCAGTGCCGCCTAGAAGCTGCTCATGATGACGGGACATGGTGTTCTAGAAGGACTGGAGTGTTCAGTGGTTTGTGCTAGCCAGAAAGTCTTGGTGTCCGTGATGCAAATAAATAATCACGGAATCTTCTAATTGGTAAACCTATTAAATTGACAAACTAATTGGTATCTGTGAAATCTAATAAATGCGGTGCAGGTTTCTCTCTCTCTCTCTCTCTCTCTCTCTCTCTCTCTCTCTCTCTCTCTCTCTCTTTCTTTGTCTCAGTACATGATAATTTACATCCTATTTTCTAAAAGCAGCAGCCTTCAATAGATATATAAAAACAAACCATCTCTAGCAACAATCTCTCATTTTCCTTCTACTGCCAAAACTTTCACATGATCAAATCAGGGCACCACTTCCCAAGGTTAGCTTAGTATAAGAAACAGCCAAGACATTCAGTATTCATATGCACATAGAAAGATTTTGATTTGTGTGTCTGTATATGTGTAGTGCTAGAATTAACCTTGAGGCCTTTCACATGGTAGGTAAGTTACTCTATCAATGAACTATATCCCCAACTCCTTTTCTTAATTTCAGTTTTCCTTCTGCATATGTATGTGTGAAATCCAGTCTTTGTGATTAATATACACATACACAGGAGAGAGAGAGAGAGAGAGAGAGAGAGAGAGAGAGAGAGAGAGAGAGAGAGAGAGAGAGAGAGATGAGAGAGAGACAGACAGACAGAAAGACAGGCAGAGACAGACAGAGGACAGAGGGGGATGATAAGAAACTAACCATCTACAAGGAATCTGCTGTGTTAAGTTTAAATGTTATGTCTATACATGTATATTGTTTTGAGTTAACAATCTGTTAAAACAATTGGCCTTTAGTGTACAGTGTTAAGTTTTTATTAATAATCTTTGAGAGTAGGTGTAGTAGCTCAAGCCTGAAATATTAGTATTTGAGAGGTTCATGCATCAGAATTATTCTGACCTCAAAGCTAGTCAGGTTCTGAGTGAGACCTTGTCTCAAAGGGAAAAGAGAATAACTCGGCCAAATATGGAAGATATAGATATACTTGCCTGGACATATATATCAGAAAGAGAAAAGAACATTAAAAAGATACATAAGTGTTTACAACTAAAGTCACTGAGTAAAAGAAATTCTCAGACCTTTACTTTGCTATGTACCATCTTGGGTTGAAATGAGTTGAATGACCTCAAAATGCCATCTTCATAATATATTGCTGGGTGATTATGGGTTTATTATTATTTTGTACAGTCTACATTGAATCATTATATTTCAAGCTCATATCATGATAAGCTTTTCCCACACTTTCCTTGCCATTATTCCCAGCAAATTGCTGTGGTCTGAGAAGAACTTCTGACCAAATCTACCTTCAGGGAAAAGGCTGGTTCCCCATTCTTTACTGTGAGTCGCTAAGAAACATTTTTCAACTCTTGCTACTTCTGGGAGACTTCCCAAGAAAGAAAGTTATAAACCATTCTGGAGACCTTAAAAGTGACTTGCCTTGAATCAAAGATAAAATACGAGGTTGATAAAAAAAGAAAATAAAGTTGGCATTTGACTGTCAGTCCACAGAATGATGAAGTGTTTTCTCAATGAATGATGGGAGAACTATTGGAGCTGTGTGTGTTCCCGCTTCCCAGGCGGAGGGAGACCAGCCCTTCCCAGTTCTTTGTTGCTGAATCTTGAAATGTGTCTTTCTTTAAGCTTTCTAGGCTTCTTGTTCTTCCCATTTGTCCCGAGAGTGACAGCAAGACGGTATTATAAAACGAGAGAATGGAGAGGGAGGGAGGAAATGAGAGGAGAGAATGGAGAGGCGAAACGGTTGTTAGAAGATTTGTCTGCCAATATCCGTGCTTGCTGAGGTCTTTTTCTTCTAGCTAGAGGGGGAAATGCCATTCTCTTTTCCCAAGCAATTATAGGCCCCAAAGATTGAAGCTTGGTATATAGCTCTTTAATCTCAGCAGATATTTATGGTTAAACATTAGACTTTTAGGATTCCAGATGTCAGGGTATTAAAATATAAAGGCACAGTGGAGTCTCAGAAAATATTGGGCTGTGGGATATATGGCTGCAAGGGACTTTTATCCCAAGCAGAGGCAGACAGGCTTCCAGTGGTACTGTGTGACACCCAGAGAGCAACCTTGATCCACCTCATTTTCCCAGTCTCCCAGGTCTCCAGGCAGTACAGCATAACACTATTTGATTGCTTTCTGGAGCAGACAGAGTGTGCTGTGGGTCGTGGTGATTTTCATGTGTGACTCCTATAGGGTAATATGAAGAGGAAGGAATACCCCAAGGACTATTCCTTTACCTTTCTCCTATCTAGACCTTGTTTGTTTCTCTCTTCAAATCTTCCATTCATAGCTATGACTGTCATAGTCTCTGGCTCCCTGCTAGGACCATTAGATTAATTGTCCCATTTAATGACATGACCATGAGCTGCCCTATGGGATATATGCTCTTACTGCCTCCATTTTATCAGAGCAGCAACTGATATGGAGGTATTGGCTCATTGTTCAAACCATGTAGCTAATTCACCAAAGATCCAAGACTGAACTCTTCTTAAGTTGAAGCTATGTTGTCCCCAGTTGCTCTGGAAGGCTTTCTCCCATCCTACTCCATGGTTTCCCATGTGCTCTATTTTAGACCTACCAGTCTTCTAAGACACAAAACTCAAAATAAAGCAAACAAAGAACATGGTTATTCTAGGAACTGTCTACTCATACCAGTAAGAATCATAGTTACCATTTGTTCAGGAAACTCCTTTGTAGCATTCTGTATTTGTGATATGCTGTAAACACTCCCCATGTACTCTTATAACACACTTCACACATTGCCAGAGCCTTTATCCATTCCAAACATTTAGGGCCATAGAGCTTTAGAGAAATCTAATTTTTCATGATTTCACAGTTAGAATGTTCAGAACCCAAATTTAATTCTATACTTAGCGTAGGCTCACATTTACTTCTGGGTAATTATGATGTGGTCTTTATCATGTAGTGAAACTCTTCAGAGTGAGTGCTGTGTTTAATTGCACAATTTACACTCTCTCATTTTATATAGGAGACTATCTATCTATCTATCTATCTTTTTTTTTTTTGAGACAGGGTTTCTCTGTGTATCCCCGGCTGTCCTGGACTTGCTTTGTAGACTGGGATAGCCTTGAACTCACAGAGATCTGCCTGCCTCTGCCTCCCTAAATGCTGGGATTACAAGCATGCACCACTGTGCCTGGCTCAAGTTTTAGAAATTTTTGTGGTAGTCCACATAGCTATCCGTTGTAACTGGAATACAATAACAACTACAAAAGTTTCACTTCACTTCTCTTCTTAGTCTCCATATAATATAAATATAATTGACATATGGCTATTTCCTCTATGCAAAACAAATATTCATATCATAGCCAAGAAAACAAATGTTTTTATTGCTAACCAGGAAGGCTATATGGCAACAGTGGAGTAGTTACTAAATTGTAGCTTTGGTTCTGTATAAGAATTTCATTTTGGAGCCCGGCATGGTGGCACACGCCTTTAATCCCAGCACTCCTGGAGACAGAGGCAGGCAGGGGGATCTCTGTGAGTTCCAGGCTAGCCTGGTCTACAAAGCAAGTTCAGCACAGCGAAGGCTACACAGAGAAATCCTGTCTTGAACCCCCTTCCTCCCCAAAACAGTTTCCTCTTGGAAAATTTCAGTAGCTTCACCTTTTCTTTATTGGGTTGATACAGGTATAACTTTTAGTTGAGCATTTATTTTATTGTGTATCCAGTGACATCAAGGTGCATGTACTAATCGAATATGCAAGGGGAGGTGTCAAGGTAGAATGAGACAGCACTTGCAGTGAGACAAGTGGGGCCGACTATGACATAACCTGCAGGAATGGAATGGCATAAAATCAGCATCCAGAGGACATCATACATACCTGAGAATATGGACAAAAGCATTAGGAAGGAAATGGATTTTGTGGTGAGCACAGACCAATGTGTAAAGTGCGAAAAGAGCTGTAGAAAGAAGGAAATATTATGATACACTTCCAAGCTGTTGTGCTCTAAAAGTTTTTCAGTTCATTTTATATGCATAGGTGTTTTGCTACATATACGTCTATGTACCATGTGCATGCAGTGCCCACAAAGGCCAGAAGACAGCATCAGATCCCCTGTCCCTGGTTGGAGTTTAGGATGGTTGTGAGCCGTCACATGGGTATTGAGAATTGAACTCCAGTCCACTGAATGAGCATAAAATGCTCTTAACAACATATCCATCTCTCTTGCTCTGGATGTTGTGCTCATAACCTCTCTGAAAATGTGATTCTCTGCACAGGATATGCAAAAGATCATCCCACCAACACTATCATTGAGGATAAAGGGATTCATGGGGCCATCTATTTTTCTCTGAGTATTTCGGAGAGAAAGGGAGAGATTTTATTCAGTTGGTGTAGTTATCAGTAAGGCTTCCATGACTCTAAAGAGTCACTCAACCCATGATCCTGTAGACTCCCCACAGAGCTCACTGGATGTCATTGAAAAGCAGATATGAAAGTAGAAGGAGGAGTTTAGAAGAAGAATGTAGCATCAGGAGAGAGACAGTAGAGAATAGTGGGGTATCATTAAAATATATTGTGCAAATGCATAACATGTCATAATTGAGGATATTATGTGTATTTAATATATAGTAATACAAATAACAGACAAAAGTATATAAAGAAGAAATGGTGTACATACAGAGGTAAGCGTATGCATTGGGCTTAAACAGTAGGTGTGGCTCCATCTTCTATGATAGGGTTTTGTGCTTCCCCTGTGAAGCTATTGCTGGCTTTCCCATGCAGGGTGGGTCTCTGTGTGTGGATGATCCCCCTGTGTCACTCACTTTGCTCCACCTGTCATGCTTTCCTCACATTGTTGGGTAAGTCGGCTATCTCTCCAGGCTACAAGGCTGCAAAGAATTTGTGATTTTTAGAGTAGCTTTTGTGTCTTAGTTCCTTTTCCTATTCCTGTGACCAAATACCTTGACAAAAACAACATAAGAAGAAATGGTTTATTTGAGCCACACTTTTCATCAGTGCAGGGAAATCAGGATGGCTAGAACCTGAAGAAGCTTGTCAAGTTATTTCTATAACCAGAAGTAGAGAGCAGTGAAACAACCAAGCTCTGATTCTCTACTTTTGTACAGACCAGGATCCTCTATTTAGGGGATGGTGCTACGCGCAGTTAGTGTCTTCCCACCTTACTACAATCCAGGTTATTCGCCACAGACTTGCACAAAGTGATTTCCATTAGTGATTCTAGTTTTGTGAAGTTGACAGTTAAGATTATCACATTATAGAACATGACATATGTTCAGTACGGAACAAAAAAGTGACAAGTAAATAAATAAATAAAAGGAAAATACGTCAACAGTTCAAGATCAGTTTGTCAGATAAGTGTTCTACAAAGTTTATTGCAATGGTGTGATTGATGTACAATATCTTTTAACGTTTCTTTTAAGGCTGTTCACACAGTCACTGAATTTGGGAAGCTGAAAAATATGTTCTGCCATCAAATCAATTTTGAAAACACTATTTACAATTTAGAGACTTAATGTATATCCTAAAACATCGAAGACTAAACATTATGCAATTAAATGAAAAAAAAACTATTGTTTAATATTGTACAAGCTTTTTGACTGGTGAATACTTGGGAATATGCATAAGTAGTGTGCTTAAAATGAGTTTGGAGAAAATTTTACCTCATATCAAGCTGTTGTTTTAAAAAATTTGTCAGGAAAGAAATGATAAGAGTGGAATGTCTTGGATTTGGATTTGGATGGTTCCTTGGAGTTCAATTGATTTCATTCTTCATTCACCACATGGGTGCTTCCTCCTTCCATTTCCTAGTATTTTGATCTTAGTGGCTAGGATCTTTCTTCTGTTATTTCTGCCTAGTGACCTAATTTATTTTCTAGTATATTAGAATGTATGTTGAATTCTTTACTATATAATGCCCTTTTAGATGTTCAAAAACATTGATGGAATTTCTGGATAACTAATAATCTTTTAAGAATAGATAGTCTAGGGGCTGCAGAAAGGGCTCAGCAGTTGTGAGGGCTTACTGCTCTAGCAGAGACTTGAGTTTGGTTCTCAGCATGCATGTAAGACAGACACCTGCAACTCCAGTCCCAGGGAAATTCATAGGCACCTATAGATACACTCATGCACACACACACATATATGCATAAATGAAAATAATATATATATATCATGAAAGGTAGAAAATCTAAATCCTTTCTGTTGGAACAAGCAATTGGTCAGGCTTAGTACTTCTAAGTCTATCTTCATATTTTTATTTTGATAAAATTTAGTTTGTGTGAAATTTACAACTTAACAACTTTACGCATGTAGTTCAGGGGTATTAAATGCATTCTTTGTGTCATGCAGACATCGCTACCATCCATATTCCTTTCATCATCTAAAAGACAAATTCTACACCCGTTAAACACTAACTCCATATCCCTCTTCCCCCTCCATTGCTAGTAGCCATTTTTTGTGTTTAAAGTTTGTATGATTTTGTCTACTCTAAAAGACTTAGATAAATAGAGGCACAGGTACCTCCAATGACTGACTCATCTCAATTAGAATAATGTTCACAAGGCTGATGCACATTGTAGCAATTGTAGAATTCCTTTCTCTCTGAAACTCAACATTCCATTCATCTGCCTATGGAAATAGGATTCTTCTTACATTACAGCTACTGTGGATTGTGCTGTTGTGTACATGGCATACACACATACCTCTTACAAACTTTGTACTGAGTTCATTTAGACATATATGTAAAAGGTCCTATGATAACCCCATTTGTAAGGATTTTAGAGAAAATATTGTATATAGTCTTTCCCATAGCAGTTACATCACTTGTACTCCCATTCCCAACGGCCATGCCTTCTCTTTGTCTACATTCTCACATTCTAACGTTATTTCTCTCCTATGTTGGGAATCCTAGTGGGAATAAGATGCTATTTAATTGTGGGGTTTTTTTTTGCCAAATATATTAATCATCTGTATTTCTCAGGGTCAGACTCTCATAGTTACAAGTCACTTTTCCTTAGGAACCTATACTCTTAATTAAGCCACAAATGTATTAAATTTATTACTATGAACCCTGAGCAGATGTCTTTTTCACATTTATCGTTTTAACAGTTACCATCCTGTGATGAACATAGAAGTGCACAGAAATTACTTCTGCTGCAAGCTGAAGCACAGTGGTTGTCTCTAGGAAAACTTTTGGGTTGTTACTTTCTTTTTTTTAACATACACATTTATTTCATTACACATGAATAAAACAGCAGGGAGAACCATGAAACAATCACGAGTTATATAAATGTTACATTCATAGTGATTTGCCTATTTGTATTTGCCAAACTTGAAGTAAATATCTTTCCTATTTTGTTGGGTCTAAATTTCTGAATTAAATTCAATATCTATCATATCTCATCTCTATTCACTTAAATCCTTTATCTTGATCTAAAAAGGTCTTATCCCCTAACCAACTAAACTTGATTATAAAACTAAACTATCTGGTCTTCAGCTCTCCCCAGAGACTTGAGAAGTAGTAAAACTTAATTGTGGTTTTGATTTGCATGTCCTCTTTGACATTCAGCATATTTTCATGTGATTATGGGCCATTTCAATCTCTTCTTTGAAGATGTTCTTTGTTATTATAAGATACAATTGCTTATTTGTATAAAGTATTTCTTTTTGTACTTTGCAAGTTATCTACACATCTTGGATGGTTTCCACTTTGGGGGTGCCTTTTAAGCTGTTGATAAGGTCTTTTGATGAACATTTAATTTTTTCATAAAGAGCTAGTTTATTTTGATTCATAAATTAATGTCAGTTTGTGATCCTTCAATGTCATTTAAATCAATCTGGTAATGCATTAACAGATGGAATAAGTTTTCAAAGTTAGAATAAGTTCATTGGGGTTTTTGACAACATGTAGCAATTAAATTTGAGAATGACCCATGCAGAAAGTGTGTGATTTATATAATTTAAATCAGTAAATAGCTTAAAATTTCCCATGTGTATGTGCTAAACCATATAAAGCCTAAAAAATGGTGAAATTAAATTTTATAACATCACTTTGTTCATCTGGATCAAAATAATGTTAAATCAATATAAATTTGGGATAGTTCCCTTTCTGCTCTTCATAGCATGTAATTTTTTATCTGTTTGTAGTTATGACATATATCAATTAGCAAAATATAATCTCCTTTAGAAATTTTATTATGACTTACAACTAAAAAAACACACACAACAAAGTTAACAAGACCCAAATTCATTATGTCTTAGTGAGTTTTTATACAGTTAAAGTGGTACGTTTGTAATGGAAGTTGTGGGGCTTCACATTGAATTTTGCACTACTTTTCTTGTTCTTTTATTTTATATTTTTCCATATTATACAATGTCCACAGATGTACATTTTATTTATATGTATATAATATTAGATAAATTCTAAATATGAGGGAGAATATGTGGTTGTTTTCTTTCTGACATTATATGAACTTGCCTAATATTGTACATTCTAAATTTATTCATTTCATGTAAATTTTGTGATTATATTACTTTAGATCTGAACAGCATTCCATTATATATGCATATGTAATTTTTATTATTCTCTCTTGATGGAAAACTGTGTTGATTCCAGTTCTTTCACCAATAAACATGGACATGTAGGTGTCTCTATGGTAGGGTGTGGGGTTCTTTGAGTATATGCCCACAGTTGAGGTTCATTTTCATAAGGAATATTTGAACTACATCTAGAGTTCATATACTTTACCATAACGTTCTCTAGTCTAATATACAGAATTACATATGTGTTGTTTCAAGTGTACTTAAATATTTTGTAATAGGTAAATGATGTTTTACATTTAAAAAAATTAAATTTATGTACAATTCAAAATTTAATTGTCATGATCCACCTGTCATAGGATACTCTGTTCCTGAGGCTATGATATGCTTAGCCTTCTTCCATGTGTGAATAGATATATGTTAGATGATTTAGTTTTCAAACTGTTAGCTACCCATCTCAATGAAATTGTGTTTTTATAAATGAATTGTCATTCGATTAGATGCAAATTGTACTTTTAGCATTAGAAATGATGCTGAGAATTAGATGATTCTGGAGAGCACCTGATTGATCTAGGCATCCCAGTTAGTTAACTAAAGGGAGTCCCTCTTCTACAAGCCTTGGGTTATTTATCATTCTGGAGAACTACCATGGAAACACACCATCCTCTAAAGAAAGAATGGGGTTTTCTGAACCTGGGAATTTCCCTACCCAAGTAACTTAGCAATCCTTTATGGGAAAAACCTACTCACCTTTTCAAACCATGCAGATGAGAAGCAATAATATCAATATTTCACAGGAGGGACGTGTGTGCACACATGTGACATGTGTGTAGGATATGTATACATATATATTTCTTATAGCATCAAAAATTCTCACATTTTCTAAATTTGTATACATGAAAAAATTGTCATGGCTTTATGGTTATATCACCAAATTAATATATGTATTTGTTTATATAAATGTTTTTTTCTTTAATGCATATAGAAATGTTTTTCATAGAGACTAAGATATGAAGACCTAAATGTTTTTCTTTATCCTTATATTGTTGGTATAATGCCACAGCAACAGTTTTTGCATAATTTCCACTTTTTCCTGATTTAAAATGCCATCTCTCTTACAGACTACATTTTCAAATGCACGTACATATATTTCTTTTTTTTTTTGGTATATTTTTATTTTATTATTTTTTTCCTTTATTAATTTATTCTTGTTACATCTCAATGGTTATCTCATCCCTTGTATCCTCCCATTCTTCCCTCCCTCCCATTTTCCCCTTATTCCCCTCCCCTATGACTGTTCCTGAGGGAGATTACCTCCCCCTGTATATGTTCATAGGGTATCAAGTCTCTTCTTGGTAATCTGCTGTCCTTCCTCTGAGTGCCACCAGGTCTCCCCCTCCAGGGGACATTTAAAACATTTTATCAATACACAGTGCCACAGATTTTAAAAATATATCTATGTACGTGCATGTGGGCTTAGGCACCTTCAGAAGCCAGGAGAGAACTGGATCCCCTGGAAGCAGAACACAAGCGCTTGTGAGCCTTGTGATGTGGGTGTTGGGAAATGAAGTCCACTTCCCTGGAAATGTAGTAAGTGGCTTTAACTGCTAAGCCGTCTCCCCAGTCCCCAATCTGTGGGATGTTCTTAATGATTACATCCTAGTTGTCACAGACTGCCCATCACTTACATTTGCTGAAAATATAAAGACAAAAGTAGACACTGAAAACTAAATCATAGTATCTTTCAGGGTCATAATATTGGAACAACTTGTCATTGTGTCATTCATTAACTTGTTTCTTCTTATTATATTAGCAAGGAACAAGTGTTTTATTTATGGCATGTCTATCTAAGTATTCCTTTCCATTAAAATGTGTGCATGCATGTCTGTGGGGAGTAAAAATTTTAGCAAGCTGCAGTGGCATATGCTTATAATCTCAGCACTCTGGGAGGCAGAGGCAGACTGATCTCTGGGAGTTTGAGGCCAGTCTGGTCTACAAAGTGACCAGAGAAAACCTGTGTCAAAAAACCAAACCCAAACTAAACCAAACAAACAAATGAAAAAACAAAGTTAAACAAAAAAGAAGTAAAAATTTCTGTAATTTAAAAAATGAAATTAGAATAAGAAAAAAATGAATAATTTGTGGCAAAGGAGTAATTTCTTTAATATATATTCATTTAATATATATTCATTTATGTTTTCTAGTAATTTTAAGAAGAAATATAATAAACAAGATTATATTCTTACCTAGCAAAGAACATACCAATTACTTATCTAATACCAAATAGGCATACCTGTAAACATATATCTAAGTAACAGACTGAGCAGGTTATATTTAAGAATAACTATGTACAGACACACACACACACACACACACACACACACACACACACACACACACACTATAGCAATTAATGAAAACAAAGGCAATGAATTTGAAAGAGAAGATGGAGGGGTTTATAGGAGGGGTGAGAGGGAAGAAATGTAAGGGAGAGATGATATAATTATCGTCTCAAAAATAAAAGAAATAGTAAAAGATTTTAAAATTGGAAATGATTTTTAAAATAGCAACTATAGAGAAGCAAACAGCTATGTGGGATGGAGGTGGTGCACACCTTTAACCCCAGCACTCAAGAGGCAGAGAGGCAGGTGGGTCTCTGAGTTTGAGGCCAGTCTGCTTTTAGAGCAAGTTCCAGGACAGCCAGGGTTATGCAGAGAAAGTTTATCTTTGGGGGAAGGGGGAAGAAAAGTAAATGTAACTGTCATAAATGTAATAAGTACTTCACTTTCCCCTCATTATCAAAGTTAAGATAAACGCTGCTACACAGAGCCCAGGTACCTATTCTTTTGTGAAGATTCTCAGTGGTCATATAAACATGTTTTTTTTTCATTGTTCTCATTAAAGCACTAAATAACAGGATTTTTTTTTTTTTTTCGAGACAGTGTTTCTCTTGTGTAGCTTTGGCTGTCCTAGACTCGCTTTGTAGACCAGGCTGGCCTTGAGCTCATCACAATCCGCCTGCCTCTGCCTCCCAAGGGTTAGTAATTTTATTGAAGGAAAACGAACAATAAAAATATTTACAAAGATAGAAAATACCCCATCCCCCTAACCCTGGCTTGAGGAAGATGGAGAAGTGGCCATATTAAAAATCATGTGTTTCTGTAGGCCCTGATGTACCAACCAGGACCATGCACGGTGAGGACCTAGACCCCTGTTCAAATGCAGTAGATAGGCAGCACAGTCTCCCTGTGGGTCCCATCATACGGGAGTAGAAGCTACCTCTGACGTGGACTCTGGTGTCCAATCATTGATCACTTTGCCCTGGATGGCCTTGCCAGGCCACAGAAGAAGAGGAGGCAAGCAGTCCTGGTGAGACTTGATAGGGCTCCTCCTTTCTGAGGACTAGGGTAGGAGAAGAGGCAGTATAAGCGAGGAAGGGTGGGAGCAGGAGGAGGCGAGGGAGGGGGCTACAATTGAGATGTAAAGTGAATGCATTAAAAATAAAAAACCCATGTGTTTATGTTACCTAATGCTTTAGTAAGAACAGTGCCAGTGAGAACCTATGCCCGCTGAGATTCCTCGCACATGAATCCACTTTTGTAAAAGCACGTGAAAGAAAGTCCTGTGGAAGAGAACGCTCTTCCTAGGTCTCTTAGCCAGTCTCTGCACTGGAATGAAGGATGCTCAGCAGAACCATTTCTGTTTGCTCTAACGCCCTCACAGAAGACATTGATATATATATATATATATATATATATATATATATATATATATATAATGGAATTTAAGTTCCCAGCAGTAATTTAAATGGAAAAAGGGAGGTAAGTCTAATTTTTATGTTACTATGGAGAGTAATATTTTCCCTTTGGTATAATTCTGAGGACACAGCTTTGGAATACTGATGGCTTAAAAACTGGCATATACACACATCCAAGCCATATTCTCTTTCTGTTTGAATATGTTAGTGGCAAAGGAGGAGACCACAGGGATAGACAGAATTCATACAATACCTCTGGTCCTTTGCCCTAATGACTGCTAAGTGCTATGTGCATCCTAGTGACTACTGTTCCACTGCCATCACTGGTACCTAGTCATGGTTCCGCTTGGGATGAGGACCTGAGCATCTGAGCAGTACACCTTAGCTGGCTCTTGTGTTTATTTCCCATTGCGGCAGCAGGAAAAAGATAGGTCACTCACTAGTGCCCCAAAGTAGCATCGGTACACAGGAGGTAAGGAATATGGCGAAACTTGCCTGATTTCAGTACTGCAAAGGTGAAGCTGGCGTTGCGTTGTACTGCCTGTCACTAGGAATCTACTTTCCATCCTTTCAGGCCCTGGAACTGATTCAGTGCTGTTGTAGGACTGCCAGGGCCATTTCCTAGTTACCCTTAGGCTGCGGTTCCTGGTCACCGTTTAGGGCATCCTTGGCTCAGAGCTTGTGCCATTTTCAATGCATACAGCGAGGAATTGTGCTTCCATCACACTTTCAATTTTCATTACTTTCTCATCTAATTCAACCGGGAAATTTTATCCTTCTAAATGCTTTTTTTGTCTGTGTAACCTCCACACTGTGAGCTCTCTAGCCTTAAATTATGTGTAAATAGAACATATTTATAAGGCCCAGATATCAGGAGGCTGAGGCAGGCGAATATTGCATTTTAGGGTAACTTGGGTACATAGTGAGATCCAGTTTCAAACAAACAAACAAGACTATACCCATAGTCATGCCCCCTTGCCATGGCCACATATTCAATCTATGCATTTAAACACCTTGACAGCAGGGACGTTGCGTAGGTTTTTGCAAGGCTCCAATTCTACTTACACAGTGCAAAACAGCAAGAACTAAGAGCTGTCTGTGCAAGATTTGTCTCTTTTAGGAAAGAAGTTAGGGTTTATTAACCTTGTTTCAGAGGTACTGTGCAAATATGAAGGATCTGTCCTCCCTTTGCAGGCTAAATGGCTTTTTCACGGGAAAACAGCATAACTTGATTATCCTTGCAATGACGATATATCATGAACCTTAGCCTGACTTTTACCCCCCTCCCCCTTTTGCCACAGATGAAGCAAGGAAGTTCTTACTCCAGCATGAATTTGAAATTGTGTACTTCTGCTATCTATACTTTAAGTGTATTTGTTTACTGTACACTGTCTTTGGTATATTCACTGTGCTGTTGATTCAAAATCTAGTCAGCATTTGCTTCACCTACCCATTACCCCTGAGTTAATGGAAGTAGGATTTAGGCGTTAGAAACTTCTGGATGTCCAGTGCCTGATGATGCTCAGTGACACAAATATGAACTCCTGCAATAAAAGAGAGAAGCTCATTTCCCCTGGATCTCTCACAAGTGTCTATAGCTCACCAAATAGCTGAGTGTGAGCTTGCAGAAGCTTAGACGAGGGAGCGCTGCCTTTTGCAGCAATTAATTTTGCAGAGGAAGCAGTCTGTTTAAAGATGCCTGCAGCACTCACTAAGATGGGGGTTGTTTTTCAAGGCCACTGGAGCTGCATTTGGGTAGAGCTGGCTCATCAACAAAACAACAATGCTAAAATATGGCCTTCTGGGTTTTTGCAAAAGAAGGGACTAGGGGGCATTGAATTATGCTCACCTGCTAGAACTGGGCAAAGTCGTAATTGTTTAGCCCTGTAGCACAACCCTGCAAGGGTTAACATGACAGAGATATTAGTTTGTGATGGCTAAAATTGTTGGCTTGGAGCTCTCGGCGATACGCAGACTGTTATTTACCGGACTTGGTCGATTTACTTCTTAATGCAATAATGACCTGTGAAATGAAACGTGAGGTAGACAATTGTTCCTCATTGTTTCCACTGCAACATCCTTTCATACCCCATTAAACCACCATTAATTCCATATGAAAGAGAGTCACGCGCAAGCACCGATGAGCCCTTCCCTTCCCTTCTTGGACATTCTTGCCTCCATAATTATGATTTTATCCTTTCTTTGTATTTTCTCTTTTCTTCCTTCTTCCCCCTCTGTTCATTGCACTGGAATGTGGAAATAACGGGGCAAATAGTGAAAAATTCCTCTAAATCAGTCCTTCTAAAACAGAGCAAGGTATCATATGCAGGGCTGTGCATGGTTTGCCATTTCCTTGAACACAAAAATAGTGACAGAAAAGTTTTTTTTTTTTAAACAGGGAACATTCATTTAGACCTGCTGAAAATGGTTCACAGATATGCAGAATATGTAGTGCAAAGACAAGGCTGTCCGCAGGCTAAGCCAGGGCAGTGTGTCCTACTGGAAGAATACATGGACATCCCAAGATATCCCCTCCCCTATTTTTCAGCAACCAGACTAGTTTTGAAGTCTTACTTTTAAAATTCCTTCATCTACTCTAAGTTTTCCACAATGATCCAAGCCAAAAAAAAAAAAAAAAAAAAAAAAAAAAAAGGAAGGCTTGCACATGAGAGGTGGGTCTGTCGAATCTTTTCTCTGTCCCTGTTCTGTATATGGCACCATAACTAGGAATTATCTTAGTTTTCTATTTCATCTTCATGGTTGTTCCTATTGTTAGGATGACAGCTGCCTCATTCTTGTTTCTGTCCCTGTGGCCACAATGCCTTGGAGTAGTCAAATATCCCTTAGCCTCTATAGTTAGGGCACTTGTGATTACACTCACAGGTAACCAGATAGTGGAAGCTATTCCCCTCAATTCAGAATCCTTAACATGATCATATTCAGATTCTCACCTTTGGCTACACAGAGGTTATGTTCATAGGGAGTGAGGGCAACAGTGTAGTTGTATGTATGTGGCTAAAGGTCTACCCTAGGGGCTCAGGATAAATAGGCAAATATTCTGCCACTGAGCCATGCCCTAGCTTGCCAAGGCCAGTATATAAATTCATGTATGCAGTGTGTTCTGAGCACAGCAAAAAAAGAAACATTTAATCTTGTAGTAAAGACAACAAAGTTAAGTAAGAGAGCTTTTGTCTCTGGTTAATCTAAGGGGGTCACAAAACAGAGCAACTAGATGATAATGCAAGAAAGAGATTTGTGGAGAGGTGGGAAGTGACAGGGGTGGTATTGAGATGAGGGTAAAGGTGGTCACTATGCATGGTGTATACATGAGAAATTATGAAATATATAAAATTCTAACACTGTATAATTTATTGTGGTAAAAAATTTTAAAGTACTCGTACCCTAACAATAGATTTATCATAGGGCCCATCTCATCACTAATTTGTTTTTAAGCCGTGGAGCTGGAATCTTGAACATGCTAAACACATGCTTTTCCTCAAGCTATACACTCAGAAACAACTGTTTTCACTGTAGACAGTTTTATTTTAACTTTAGGGCTTAGGTAGGTATGCTGTCATTATTTAAAATGCTCAACACTTAATCTTTTAACTTTGCTCAAAATTTTTCTACTTAGCTTCAAATTTTCTTCAGTAGTCAATAGTTTAATGAGTATTGAATCTAGTAGTTGTTTCTACATTCTTTCTTAGGAATTAGAAAGCCCATATTCAAGTTTCAAGAGATCCAAGGGGATGCATATAGGAAATGAAGAAGCCAAAGAATCACTATTCACGAATGACATGATAGTGTGCATAAGTGAGCCCAAAAATCCCACCAGAGAATTCCTACATCTGATAAACATCTTCAGCAAAGTGGCCAGATACAAGATTAATTCAAAAATATCAATAGGCCTCTTGTATACTAATGACAAATGGTCTGAGAAAGAAATTAGGGAAACTACACTCATCACAATAGCCACAAATAATATAAAGTACCTTGGTGTAACTCTAACCAAGCAAGTGAAAGACTTGTATGAAAAAAACTTCAAGTCTTTGAAGAAAGAAATTGAAGAAGATATCAGAAGATGGAACGCTCTCCCATGCTCATGGATCAGGATGATCAACATAGTAAAAATGACCATCTTACCAAAAGCAATCTACAGATTCAATGCAATCTCTATCAAACTACCTACACAATTCTTTACAGCCCTTTAAAGATCAATTGTCAACTTCATATGGAAAAACAAAACAAACTAAGACAAAAAACCAGAATAGTTAAGACAATCCTATACAATAAAAGATCTGCTGGAGTAATCCCCATCTCTGATCTCAGGCTGTACTATAGATCAACAGTAATAAAAATAACATAGAAACAGGCTGGTTGATAAGTAGAAACAAACCAAAGACCCAGAAAAAAATCCACATACTTATGGACACTTGATTTTTGACAAAGAAGCCAAAACTATACAATGGAAAAAAGACAGCATCTTCAACAAATGGTGCTGGCCTAATTGGATGTTTACATGTAGAAAAATACAAATAGATCCATATTTATCACCCTGCACAAAACTCAAGTTTAAGTGGATTGAAGACCTCAACATAAAATCAGACACACAGAATCTGTTAGAAGAAAAAGTGGGGAAGAGCCTTAAACATACTGGCACAGGAGACAACTTCCTGAACAGAACACCAATAGCTCAGGCTCTAAGATCAACAATTAATAAATGGGCCCCCATGAAGCTGAAAACTTTCTGTAAGGCAAAGGACACTGTCAACAGAACAGAAGGACTCCATCCAGTGGGGGATCTGGACAGATGCTAGAACTCTCAGCTGGACTCTGGATGGAGCTCTGAAAGTGATATGAAGGAATGGGGGATGGAAAGATCCAGAGGTTTCAGGAACCCTACGAGGATAACATCAAGGCTGGTAGATCTGGACACAGGGGCCCTGCACAAATTGTTGCACAAACCAAGGACAATGCATGCAGTAAGTCTAGACCCATGTTCAGATCTAGCCAATGGGCAGCTCATTCTCCAAGGTTCTAAGGAGAGCAGGAACTGCCTTTGATATGAATTCTGGTGCCTCATATTTGATCACTTCCCTTTGTTGGGAAGGCCAGGCCAGAGAAAGGGAAAGCAAGCTAGCAGGATGAGACCTGATAGGCTATGGTCATATGGTCAGGGAGGAGGTTTAGGGGAGGGGAATAGGGCAGAAAATGGAGGGAGTGAGAGAAGGGGAAGATACAAGTGAGAGGATATGATGGAGATGTAATCAGAATAAATTAAAAATTAAAAATAGAGGCCTCGTTTATTAATTGTTGATCTTAGAACCTGAGCTATTGGTTTTCTGTTCAGGAAGTTGTCTCCTGTTCCAATAAGTTCAAGGCTGGTCCCCACTTTCCCTTCTAGTAGATTTAGTGTACCTGGGTTTACAATAAGGTCTTTGATTCTCTTGAACTTGAATTTTGTGTAAGGTGAAAATGGCAGATATATTTGCATTTTTCTACATATAGACACCCAGTTAGGCCAGCACCATGTATTGAAGGTACATTCTCTTTTCCATTGTTTGGTTTTAGCACCTTTGTCAAAAAACAAGTGTCTGTAGGTGTGTAGGTTGACAAAAGACACTGTCAGTAGAACAAAATGGCAGTCTAGAGATTGGAAAAGATCTTTACCTGCCCTACATATGACAAAGTGCTAATATCAAAAACATATAAAGAACTCAATAAATTACATACCAATAAATCAAATAACCCAATTTAAAAATGGGGTACAGAACTAACCAGAAAATTCTCAACAGAGGAATCTCAAATGACTGAGAAGCACTTAAATAAATGATCAACATCCTTAGTCATTATGGAAATGTCTTTTGAGATTCCATTATGTATCTGTCAGAATGGCTAATATCAAAAATTCAAGTGACAGCACATGCTGGAAAGGATATGGAGAAAGGGGAGCACTCTTCCACTGATGGTGGTAGTACAAAATTGTACAACCACTTTGAAAATCAATCTTGTATTTTCTCAGAAAATTAATGTCTACATCAAGACCCAGCTGTACCACTCCTGGGCATATACCCAAAAGAGTCTCCAGCAAAAAATAAGCACACTTGCTCAATTATGTTCATAGCAGCCTTATTTGTAATAGTCAGAATTTGGAAACAATCTAGATGTCCCTCAACAAAAGACTGGATAAAGAAACTATGGTTCATTTTCACAAGAGGATACTACTCAGCTATTAAAGACATCATTGAATTGGAATAGAATGGAAATATAAAAGATCATCCTGAGTGAGAAATACACATATGTATGCACTCACAAGTGTATTTTTTTTTTGTTTTGCCATATAGTACAGGATAAACCTACTACAATTCCACAGACCCAAAGAAGAAAAGTAATAGATAGGACCTAAGGGAAGATGATTAATATCACTGAGAAGGGGAAGTAGAATAGTCAACAGAAGAGGTTGGAGAGATGGAGTAAGGTAGGATGGGGACATAAAGAGATATGAGGGTGGAGATCAGACCTGGGGATAGCGGAAAGAAAGAGGACCTGCAGAGAGGAGAGAAACCATCAGTAGGGGAATCTCTATGACAAGCTAGAGACCTAAAACAGGGTGGGCTTTTAGGAGGATATGGGGGTAACTCTAGATGAGAATCCTAGTAGCAGAGGGTTATGGATAATGAAGAGTATACCCTCTAACTAGACAAGTTAGTGAGGCTCAGGGTTTGGCTCTTTCCCATCGGGTGGGTCTAAGTTTAGGCCAGGCATTGGTTGGATATTCCCTCAATCTCTGTTCTGTCTTTATCCCTGCACATCTTGTAGACAGGGTAAAGTTTGGCTTGACATTTCTGTTGGTGAGATGGTATGTGTGTGTGAGGGCTACCCTTATCTGAGAAGTAGGAGAGGAGGAAGAGGGAGGGAAGGTTGGAATCGAGAGGTGAGGAGGGAGTGCCTACAATTGGCATGTAAATTGAATAAAAATAAATAAAAATTTAGAAAAGAAATCCATGTCTCTCATTTTCTACTTCCTGAAGAAGACCATTTGTGTGGGGGAACAAACAGGGCATGGAAGTATGCAGTAATAAAACCTGTTTAGTTCATTGCAATGACAGAAAACTACTGAAACCTGTCATAGGAATTTGTGTTGAATTTATTAATATATTGGGCTTACTATCTCCCTTTTCCCTGGATTCTTCTCACATAAAATAGAACTGCATTTCTATTACAGCATGTATTAGGCAAGTATCGGGGAAAAACTGACCCTTTTAAAATTCTACAAAAGAATCGTACCATACTGTTACCCTTCATCGTAACTAAAAAGGTGAAATGACTCAGAACACATTTTTAGCTGCCTTTTCAAGCTAACAACCTGATGTTAGCATGTGTTTAAGAAGGATAATTAAAAAGGAAATAAAGTTATTGGTGCAATACAAAGGATTAATTATGAATTTTTAATGAGCTTCATTTTATTTTCTTAAAAGAAAGAAACACAGTTGAATAACTTTTTATAATTCAGAGTAGGCCCAGTCCTATATTTTATGCTGTATGGAAGTTGCACCAAGTGTTTAATTTACTTCCTTCTTCATACCAGCAGGAAATGGGCTGCTCCACACATTCAACCTTAGAATGTACTTAGTAATGTCCTGATGTTATTCATTCACAGTACGTTTTGCTTATAATAGTTTGTGATATTAGTCATGACTCCTTTTCTGGATCACTTTAGAATCTCTTAGATGTCAGAAAGGATTAATTATGCTAATTTTAATTTAATAAATGTATCAATTCTACCTCATAATGTAATGAAAATTTCTACTATTACCATATCTCCCATTGCCTGGATGCCTCTTATATTACAGAAACTGATACATTGCTATATCTACAGGAGTTGGAAAGTGGACCTCATTTTATAATTTTAGGTATGAAAAATTGAATTGAATAGGATTTAAGGTCTTGTAAAAGATTTTTTTTATATGTGTGTATATATATTTCAAGTGAAAAAGTTACGATGCTATGATCTGTACTCAGGGTGGTGTGTGTGTGTGTGTGTGTGTGTGTGTGTGTGTGTGTGTGTGTGTGTGTGTTTTACTGGCACTTTAACTCAGTTTCTTATGTATATTAGGAAAAGGCTCTAACTCTTTGTTACATACCAAGTAAGTTTAAGACTTAAGTATTTTTAATAAATTTTAAAATAGACCCTATAAATTAAGTCTTCATACACTGACCAGGTTATCTCCTCCCTCAGCTACTCAAGCAGATGAAATTAAAACCATGCAACATCATGGCAGAGCATCTCTAGGGCTTTCATAATTCATTGTCCATGACTCTTTCCTTTTATCTTTCAAAGAGCCCATTTCCTTTCCAGTGTCTCTGTTCTGAAAGAGTTTATATGCAACCAAGATTCTGCCTTGAACCTCCAGGAGATAATTTAGAAAGAGGGACAAGTGAAATAGTTGATGACGATATAAAATGAAATATGTACTTCTGCATCCTGCCACGATACTCTAAGAGTGCTTGTTGGCATTGATTGGCTATGGGAAAATGGAGAAAGGGCTTTCCAAATTGAATACAAATGTAAATGAAGAAATCTGACATTTTAAGATTTGGGATATTTTCATTTGATATAGCATGGAAAAGAGATGTTGAGAAGAGCCAGGAAGTGGCCCTCTGGAGAGCCTTCAGTGTCAGACTAAAGTCCCAGTGGCATTTCTCTTAACTTCAATAACCTTTCAGAAGGCTTTGAAAAAGTCAGAATAGAGTAGTCTATAGGAAGCTGGGCTTCAGAAAGATTACTCAGGCTACAGGAAACAGGGTGAAGAATGGATTTGGAGTAGGGACCAAACACAAAAACTAATAGGGACAGTGTCCCAATTGTTGAGATTTGAAAGAAATGCATTGATCTGGAAGAGATTAATGACAACCAGGACAGAAAGGATGGCTCTAACCAAAGAAATAAGTGGGCAGAAATAGAATGGATTTTCTTACTATGACTTTTTGAGTTCTCTGGAAATGAAGCCAATAAATGACTTCATTGTACAGACACAGGGTATCTCAGAAAATGGAGGTTCTAATAGTAGACATAGGTAAATAAGAAGGAAAAGGGTGGTTGCCTATGCTTTGCCTTTAGTGAGTTTGGGGAACTTAGAGTCTGGGGGAGTAAATACCTGTATATTCAGCTGTATTTGAAAACTCTGAGATTGGAGCTTTAGTGAGAAAGTAAAACTAGACTCAATCAGTTGTCTGGAATAAAATAACAGGTAAGAATACAGTCTATGTAGATAATGAAGAATAGAAAAAGGAAACAACTGGAGTGAGAACATGGAGAATGCACGGTATTTTAAATCGAGAGAGCCTTTGTTTGGAATGTTAGTAAGTAATTGAGCAGTACATGACATTTTACTGTTTGTCAGAGATGCAAAAGAATGGTAGCAGAAGAAGCTTTTGTGTCCTATGTGGCTACCTGCTTGGTTTTGAGGTGCTCCAAAGAACACACTAAGCTCTGACAGAGATGCGCACGTTCAGATATGCTGTCCAGTCAAACAATTCTGGGAAAAAAATAAGTGCAGATACAATGTGATTTCAGAGTTTTGACCCATCTTGGATGTGTTAGCTATCATATACTTTCTTGTTCCATGCTAAATTTTATTTTATCCAATTATGGAGTCATGTATTCAACAGATATTTATTGGTCATTATACAAAATGATATCTATTTAATAAATCAATATCCTAATGATTTATTAAAGTCAACAAGCAATTAGATATGTATTGTCTATACTTCTATCTATCTATCTATCTATCTATCTATTTTTCTATCTATCATCTATCTATGTAATCTTCTTTTTGTTAAGTAAATCAGAATTAAAAAGACTCATTTTGGTGGGAAGTGAAGGACCTGTCACTGAAGGTTGTTTTTGGAAATGTTATACTGGGCATTAAATTGAGTATGAGTTGAATAGATAATCATATGGAGAGAAGTTCCCTCTACACAGGGAGAGTTGTTTGATGAAGTTACAAGGTGCAAGGCGTCTATACATTTGAGGAATGAAATGGAGGCGCTTGAGTGAGGATGACAAGCACAAGTGGTAGGTGAGAATGGACTGGTGGCTGAGATCCAAGTGTTAATGAGTCTTGGGGAAAATGCTAAGGAAATGAAGTTTTATCATTTTTTGTAGTGGAGACCAATAGAATTTGCACTGTAGTATTCAAAATCTGGGAGAATGGATGGAGGTTTGACAGGGTGTGCATGAGTGAGGTGAGCTAGAAACGCCATCTTAACTTCTCGTGATAACTGTAATTACCCTAATAGACAGCAATTGAGAAATGTTAACTTCCTGAAAATTATGAAAATAATTAAGATAAGATATAGTCAATATAACTGATAAAAAGTCATTCCTTTATCCACCCTGCATACACATAAAAACTTTCTTTATGTTGGGAGTGCCAAGTACATATAACTCACAAGGACTATTAAAGGTAAGTCACTTTAAAATATACATTGTAAAAATCTATGTTATATGTTTTTAAGTATATGGATGTTTGATCTGTCTGTGTATTTGTGTACTATGTGAATGTCTGGTCCCTGCAGAGGTCAGAAGAGGGCATTGTGTCCCCTGGGACTGAAGTTAGATTAGGCTATGAACCAAGGTGTGGGTTCTGGGAATCAATCTTGAGTCGTTGAAATCCTACCAGGTCTCTGAACTCTTGAGCCATCTCTCGAGCTCCTTAGACTTCTTGTTATTCAGAAAAGGCTTATGAGACAGTTCAAGTGTGTCGTCATGCGCAGAAATGAGCTTTTGAGGTTTCAAATTGGCCACATCCTCCACATCTTTGCTTTGCTGTTGAATTTTGCCAAAAGCATAACATGGATTTTCACTCCAAAGAATATAATGCCAGTTGCTTAATTTATTTTCTCTATTAAAAGATTAGAAAATTAGCTCTCTAATTGTGCAGAGATCTGAGGTAACTTTTTTTCCACTGCAATAAGCAGCTACTCTGGTGAGACCTGAAGTAATCCATAGGTATAAGGATGAAAAATTAAGACACGGTTTTATCCTAAGTCCATTTAAGAAAACAACAAAAGTGAGTTCTCCTCTAGGGCAATGCACTCTCTAGCCTCAGGTCCTTGGCCAGGTTCACAGCTCCAGGTCTGAGTTCCCTCATATGGTATAGACTGTGTTCTGTGTTCTAACTTTCACCTAACTTTTTATTATTCTATTTTAAGTTTCATTATCCTTTTTAATTCTCAAGAGAACTTCTAAGTCAGAGGCTATAGTGTGAGTCTTTGGTGATAAATATTGTGCCCCATACAACCTTCAGTTGTATTTGAAGACATGTCTGTTTCTTAAGCTGGAGGAACTGTCATTGGCATCTACTAGGCAGAGATCAGATGTCTACTGAACATGCTCTTGGGCAACATACCCCGCCCCACCCCAACAAGAAATAACGCAGCCCCAAAGGTCAGAATTTCTGAGCATTAAGGACCCTGCCTCTTGTGATTGAATTTCAGGCCCATACAAAGGAAAAAAATTGCATTTAACAATCATCTAACCCTGCTTTGACACAGCCATCCTGTGACACCACATTACATTTCAGAAGCTTCACTTTCTGACTGGCATTCAAAATTATCTTTATGTTGCATAAGAACTTAGAATTTGCTATTCCTTGTATATGGCTATGATGCTGTCATGTAACTCGATTAGTGCGTGGTCATTGCAGGGGCTGGAGTTTTCAAAATCCCCTGTGAGCTACATGTCAAATTAAATGAAACAATGGGATAGCGTTTCAGCTACAGAAGTCCAACTCCTTGACCTTTGTAAGTACCCGAAAAATACTTTCTCTGAATAGAAGTAGGAAATGAACTGGAGACACATGATCATTAAACGTGTATTCGCTCTCACCTTGATGCTGCAACTGCGTGTAGCATCACATTGATCTGCATTATCAACTTGAAAATTCTATTTCCATGTTTTCTTATTTGATTATATCTCCATTTATAGTTGTTCCCATTTTATGTGACAGAAGCTGCACGTATCATAAATCACTCTCACCAAGAACATCTCTATTTATCTACAGATCAGATGGCAGATAATAAATGTTATTTAATGACTGTGACACAGTATCACAGCATAATCTACTCTCTGTACTAGACGTCAAATCCTACCAGAAATAGTCTTATTGCCTAAGCTTCAGGTAGATACTTTTTAAAAGGAATTTTTACTGTTTCTATGCATTCTATAGAAACTTGAACTCCTAAGACACAGTGATTACACCCACATTTGTAGTCTCTAAATACTGGCAAATATGTGCTACTGTTTGTTTGAAGCATAAAGACATTTCCCCAGCTTCTGTTTCCACAGAAAGTATTCCTGATAGGCTCAGTGTGCTGACAATTTCTTGGACACAAAAATGTCTTCCGTGGAAAAGCAGTCATATGCAGAGAGAGAGGCAGAGTGCGTGTACGTTATACTTACTTGAGGCTAGGAATGTTGTGGTTCATATGGCATGCTTTGAAGGCAGCAAGGGAGGGGTTGACCTTCCTCCCACGATGCCTAGCAATACTATTACCCCTTGTACCTTCAGTTCCAAAAACCAACCTGGATTAATTGTGCTATTGTGCTGTTTTAAATAGGAAGAGCCTCCATAAGATCATATATCTGAGTGCTTGGTCATTGGGGAATGACTCTACTTAACAAGGATTAGGTGGTGTGGCCTTGTTGGAGGAAGCATGTCACGAGGGTTGGCATGTTCAAGCCAGGACCAGTGCCTCTCTCCTCCTGCTGTTTGCCAATCTGAATATAGAACTCTCAGCTGCTTTTCCAGCACCCCATGTCTTCCTTCTTGCCACCTTGCTTCCCATCATGACGATAACGGATTAAAGTTCTGAATATAAGGAAGCCCTAATTAAATGCTTTTTAAAATAAGAGTTGCTGTAATTCTGGCACCTCTTCACAGCAATAGAACATCGACTAAGACAGATATGAAATTTTTTTGGTCATGCAAACACCTCTACTAAAGATGTTAATACATTCAGACGCAGCACACATTTTTAGCCACTAGAAAAATAACCACTTAGGCAGTTCTTATTTCTCTAGAGGTTTTTATATTGGAGTACCTTGCTGAGAGAAACCTTTAGTACTGAGACATGAGTGTTAGGTACTTAGGGTGGGGATCACAGGAAATAAAGGACACTGTAGCCTGGAATTTCCTCTACTTCTGGCCCCTTTTCTTCATAGACCCATCTCTTTGAGACCAACTTCTTGGTTTCTGTAATGGCTTCTCATGTTCAAAGCCCCCCCCCCCGCCCCTTCCACTCTCTTTCTAGAATGTTTTCCTTGTTCTACCTGGTATGTGGCCACTTGCACAAAACATTATAATTGGGTTATGGAAGTGAGCTGTAACTCTAAGAATCTTCAGCAACTGGTATTGTGCCCCCTGAGAAGGCCTGTTACCGGTCCCAGACTGAAGGGAGGTTTCGATGATGAAGAGTCCCGAGATCCAGTGAGAATTCAGAGTTTCCAGGCTCCTTCTCTCATTTCTTGTGACTGATGGCTTCTGTTTCTTTTTCTGCCAGAGGGCTTTGTGAGTTTGTAATGGTAGACAAGGGAATAATGCCCTTTTAGTCATCTCTGGTGATTTCTTTTTTCTTCTATGCGGGTGTTATACCTGTGGGAGTTTTTGAGCCTTTCCTTTTTTTTTTTTTTAAAAAACTAAATCTACCTATTTTTCCTCCTCTTCAGTTTTTTCCTCAGTTATCTCACCAGTTTTTTTCCTTCTCTTATTCTTCGGCTCCTTGTTCAACTCCACTGAGTCCTCTTCATGTTGCCAGTATGCAACTTGGTATAGGAGCCCTGCTGGAGCGTAAGACCTCATCCCTGAAGAAAATAGATGGTTGTCAAGAAGCCGGAATGGAAGGATGAGTGTGAGCTCTAGGCCAGCCTGAGCTGCATAGCAGGATTTTGCACCTCAATAATAATAATAATAATAATAATAATAATAATAATAATAATAATAATAGTAGTAGTTATTATTATTATGATTATTATTATTATAGGAATAAATAAAAAAAATTAAAAGAAAATTAATGAAGAGACACATTTTATCTTGTCTAATTTTGATGATAAATTCTATATTTTTGTGGGAAGTCTCCAACTCAGTCAACACATATGGCTTCAAATGTACTAAAAACAAAATGGAGTTCTTCCTTTCTAACACCCATGAGTCTCACTGACCATCTGAAATCTTCTTCATCGCCATGTTATTTCTTTGTTGTTCTTGAAATGGATTTTGAAACCCAAGAGAGGCAGGAGATTCTTGCAGACAAGTAGAGGAAGAAGCTATGGCTGTTACGGTTCAGTGTATTCTGAACTCTTCAAATTGGGGACCTATTTATACTTCAAGACAAACAGATATCATGTTAACAATAGCAGATGTTGGAAGGAAGGATAGGGTTTATTGCAGGCTGTTCTATGTGGGATCAGAAGCAATGGGGGTTTCCTGTGGTGGAAGTCAAGCGCAGTTGCAGCAGCTTGACATGACAGCGCTCATGATTGTGTTGTGGTGGAGGCTGAGAGCAAACTGTAGTGCGATCTCTGTTAGGTGGAGAGATACCCCTGTTCAGAACTTCCAGCATGGTCTTCTTCTTGGTCTCATTAATTCTTCCTAAATCAGAGAAGGTTGATTAGATGCAAGGAATACATTTATCCATTTTGAAGAGCACCGAAGATGCCTCAGATTCACAAGTATGATTGGAATATTTATCTTTCCTTCTTCCTCCCACATCTTCTAAATATTAGCATTTAATAAAATACACATTTCTTTCATTTATTTTGAATTCTTTCCAAAGCTAGCAAATACCAGAACCCCAAATGTTATGATAGGATAAGTTCTTTATTGGTTTGTTTTCTTTTCATTCTTTCTGTTTTTACTGTGTGATTCCTTTTCATTATAAATCCTTATGTTTCTAACTCAAGGAGCCTGACTAATCAGAAGGGCTTCCAGCAGAGGTAGACAAATATTCTCAACACGGTCTCCAGCCCCTACAGATGCAGATAGCTCTGCTATTCAAAGGAAATGAAGAAGTCAGGTCCATCCGAGACAGGGGATTTCCTATTCTGATAAAATATGATATCGTTCTCATGTTAGTTCTAGAAAGCTGCAGGATAGAGACAAGATGATGGCAGATGGTGGAGGAAATGGGCTCCTCGTATCTTGAATGGTACTAACAGAAGAGTCTGACACAGAGGTTATACATTTGGGAGATGCTTCCAAGACAGAAGGATAGAAGACAGCGCTAGTGAGACAAAGGACTCATGCCAATTAGAAACCTTACATACAAGAAAGGCTCAGTTGAGGTTTGTTTGTTTGTTTTTTTAAAGACCTTTATGATGAGAAACTCAAAATTGCTCATGTACAAGAAGGGAACATGTGGATTTTTTTTATTTATTTCAGTAGCTAAAAGTAACTTAGGTACAAGCACATGGATGCTAGCTAAGTCTATGTGGTAGCCGTTAGAAAGCTTCAAAGGTGAAAGTTAGGCAAGATTCACTTCCTCTGTCTGCCACTGGGAGCCATATCAGTCAGTAGAGCCCGGGATGTTCCGAAGCACCATGTGAGAGGTCTCAAACCCAACCTTCTAAGGAAATGGATGGCCATTGATAGACTCTGTATCCCGGAGAGTCAGTGCTATCAGCTGAGCAGAGAAGTTTCCAGTGGAGAATTCTAAACTCATCACCATGCACATGATTTGGTTAAACCCAGGGAGTCTCAAAACCAAAGAGAAACACATGGACGTAGATAAAGGACTTGGATAAAACAGACAGGTTGATGGGAGTTGGAGGGAGACAAGTATTGATCCAGGGATGAAAATACATAGATCTGTAGTTCAGGGAGTGGTGAGAAGTACATGCTTTTAGGATCACAGTATTGGTGAGGTAGGAATAGGTTGTGTGCAGCAGGAGAAGAGACACCTTTTACAACACTAGGGGCTTTGAAATGCATGCTGAGGGGTAAATAGACGTGTAGGGGAAACATGGGACTGTTGTAAGGTCACTTTATGATATGAAAATATCTTAACGAGTGGCATGATATAGTGCCAGATGCTGCAGCCAGGCAAACAAAATAAACCTTGAGAAAATGGTCATTGGTTGTAGTCAAATAGAATTCATCGATGATCTTAATGGAAGCCATTTCCATGAGAACATAGGGCACAAGTCCGGCAAGAATGAATGGAGGCATTAAGTGGGCAGACAGAAATAGTGAGAGTAAAGCCTTGGATGTAGAAGGCTCTAGCAAGCATGAAAAGATGGGGGGAAAGAAGAAAAAGAATGGTTCAGGAGTTGTTGGGACTAGAAAAAGGTAGTAGGTTTGGGGAAGTCTTGAGCACGTTTGATGCCAGTGAGTCAGTAACAGAATAAAGGAACAGGATATAGGTACTTCAAGAAACTGAGGCAGCAGGATTCCAGGTACAGGTAACGAAAGCACAGTTTTCCAATGAGTTCAACCAGAGCTGCTGTCCCGTGTCTGTGCTTAGCTTTCTGTGATATGCTTCCTGGAACACAGAGGACCCTTGTTCTCATTTGCAACAAGCCATCATTTGGGTCAGAGGTGACTCTTAATAGAAAATGAAGCATCTCAAATGAGGCAAAAGAAAGCAGGAATGATGGATAAAGATGTTGGTCAATTTATCTTCAGATGTTTCTTTTTAAATCTTTATTCTGAATTAGGATTGTCCCTAACATTAATTGGGGGAACTACTCTCTTTTATTATAAACATTGTATTAAACTGTTACAGCAGTGGTCATTCTTTAATTATTTCTACTGAAAAAATATATGTTAACATAAATCTGTTCTGTATTCTGTAGTTCTCCTAAAATGTGCATGTGCGGTGTGCGTGTGTGCGTGTGTGTGTGTGTGTGTGTGTGTGTGTGTGTGTGTGTGTGTGTGTGTGCACATTGCATGGGCGCACATTGAGTGGGCATGCTACAGTGTGTCTGTGGATATCAGAGAGCAACTTGTGGTAAACAGTTATCTCCTTCCACCATATAAGTCCCAACGTTTAACTCCAGATGGAGTTGCTACTTTGTCTTGTCAAACTGTCTCCTCCTTCATGTTTTCATACGCATTTTGTGTGTGTGTGTGTGTGTGTGTGTGTGTGTGTGTGTGTGTGTGTGTGTGTGTGTGTACAACCTGGACATTTATTATCCCTTGTCTTTTTAAATTTTATTTTATTAATTTATTCTTATTACATCTCAATGGTTATCCCATCCCTTGTATCCTCCCATTCCTCCCTCCCTCCCATTTTCCCCTTAGTCCCCTCCCCTATGACTGTGACTGAGGGGGACTTCCTCCCCCTGTATATGCTCATAGGGCACCATTTTTAAAGAGGTATGTGCCCCCTATAAACTTCCTTACTTCTCTTTTAATCTCTCTCCACTGCAACGTGGATTCTTCTCCTCATTTCACTAAAATTGTACTAGAATATATCAGCATCATCAAATTGATTAGCTTGTTCTGCCTTCATCTATATGGTCTATATGATCTGTGACACTAAAACCAATTTGTTTGATTAAAACGTCATCTTGATTTGATTTCCAAAGCAGTCTTTGTATTCTTCTGTTTCTCCAACCTGTCCTTAGCAGCTGAACAGAGAGGTGACCTAGGTTGGGAACATAATTTCCATCAGCAACCCCCATTTTTTTTATATGTGCTATTGAATTTTCTTCCATCGTATATCAAATACTGTGCAAATTAATCTGAAAACCCCACTCTCACTTGGTCCCTGCTTGGAGATTTTTGAGTTGAGAATGTAGCTAAGTGCTAGTGTGTGTGTGTGTGTGTGTGTGTGTGTGTGTGTGTGTGTGTGTGTGTGTGTGTAGGGGAGTCATCATTAATTACACCAGTCATTCTTTTTTTCTTTCTCATATTTAGTATCTGGTCACCTTCAATATTCCTTAAACTCTTCTTGTTAACCACATTCTTTTTTTCTTTACCATCCCTTTTTGCCTATCTGGAGCTCACCAGTGCCTTGAACTTTCATCTCTAAAGGTCTGCACTAAAGACACTAAGATCTTTGTTTTGATTGTAGACTTACCACCCTCGTTCAACAAAACATCCAGCCACATGTCCATCATCACCATTTTGTTGCTTTAGAGCATTATAACTCACATTCCACCCTCCAGCCAATCTCTCAGTCACTTTTGGCTGCTGCTTCCTCAATCCTCCTCCTTCATATGGCCAGGAAGCCTTCAAAAGTTTTCTTTCTTAATGTGTTAAATCCATGTTCTCTTTTCCATTTCTTGTCTCTGTCACAGTGAACTTTTCCTTGAGCAACAGCAGTAACTGCAATTCTCCATTTTACTACTGCAAGCCTCTAAAATCCAAAACTCTATAGTTTGACTGTCTGAAATGACTGTCAGAGGAAGGATTAGACAAGGACCTGCTGTAACATCTCATCTAGTTACTGTCTTCTATCTAGACATTCTTGGCATTACAGGTATAACACTGAGGCAAAAACAATCCTTTGGATATGTACCAGGTACCCTTCTGATGAGGATCATTACAGCAGAGATACAAGTGAAAAATTTGCATTCCCCTAGAAGTAGCAGAGCACCCTGACTTCAGCATACTGGCTTGATCTTCTTTTTAGATTTATTAGTTTATGTGTGTGAGTGTTTTGCTTTCACGCATGTCTGTGCACATCATGGTTACCTGGTGGCCATGGAGATTAGAGGAAAGTGCCACATTCCCTGGGACTAGAGTTACAAAGATCTGTGAGCTGCCATGTGGGAACTGGGATTCGAACATGGGTCTTCTCCGAGAGCAGAAGGTGTTTTTAACTGCTGAACCTACTCTCCCTTGTCCAAGAGCCTTGATCTCAGCATCTTGGCTTGGGCATCTTTAATTAAGGGTCTTATCCTGAGCACCTTGACTGGGGCATCACATGGCCATCTTTCATGAGCATCCCATAAGAACCATGACTTGTATGTGTGTTCATTGCTAGTGGAGCTTTCTAGGAATCAAAACACAAAGCATGGATTGCAGCATGTGTTTGGTGTAGAACAGGGGATGTTCAAGGAATAACCTGGTTAATAACTGAAGAAAATTTTATCCGTCAAGAGACTTCCTACTTTTGAGTCACAGACCACTGAAAGAAGGATAAACCTTGGAATTCAAGGTTCTTTCTGAATTTACAGTATAAATATGAGGCTTTGGTAGTTAATTATTCATCATGTAGTATACTAATTTGCAAAATAACAACAACAAAATAATATGTTTATTTTCCTTTCAGCTGATTTAGAATTAAATTGACTATTCAGAATTTTTATTTATGTGTTTATTCTCATTTTCATTCTTAACATTGCTTGGAGAGATTTATCCATTAACTAGAGCTATCAAATATTAAAAATCTTAGTTGTCAGGAGAAAGGAAAATTTATTGTGACACAATAAAACAAATAAAAAGGTAAGATACAAATAATATGTAACAAAAAAGAAAATAATGCCTTTTTCATTATGTCCAGATATAAATTAGAACAACCAATGCTAAAAATCTACAAAATAAAAACAGTCATTTAGAACTAACACAAGTGTTTTAATCATACAAATATTCTGCAACTCTTGTGTCCTTCTTCTTAAGATTGCAAAGGGAGAAATACAGATAATTAGAAAAAGCTTCTCTGGTGTTTACCTAAAATCTCCATATAATTTTGTCTCACTTTTTAAACATATTTATTTCCACTTATTAAAGAATGTTTCTATATATGTATATCTCCATGTTGATGTGCATATGTGAGTGTAATTGTGAGTAAAGATGGCCAAAGTGTAGAAATGGGGTTGGATTCTCTGGAGCTAGAGATATAAATGAGTGTTTATAAGCTGACATGGATGCTGTGAACCAAACCTGAGTCTACTATAAGAACATTATATGCTAATAACGGTTGCTCTATATCTTCCCACCCCACATATGTTTTCATAGCACTTACTATGAATGTGTATGAGCCCTGTATTCACAGTAATCTAACCACAGGCTATATGTCATTCTTGTTATTTGTCTTTCTAATGTTTGCTTTAAGGACAGAGGGCCGTTTCTTTTCATTTTTTATTACTAGTACAAATTCTAGAAGACCTCAATCACATTAATATTATTGGAAGGCAAGTACAAAGTTACCCCCAGCACACACATGCAAAAGATTATTTTTAATTTTGTATCCCAGAAAAACTGTGATAAGCTTAATATGCTGTTACCCCTTTCCCCCTGCCCGTTCCCCTTGTTCCCATGTTCTCTCTCTCTCTCTCTCTCTCTCTCTCTCTCTCTCTCTCTCTCTCTCTCTCTCTCTCTCACACACACACACACACACACACACACACACACACACACAGACACACATGCACACACACACATATGCATACTACAACGTGTACCACAATGTTGTGGTCAGAGGACAACGTTCAGGAGTCCAATCTCTCCTTCACCATTTGGGTTCTGGGAATCAAATTCAGGCCAGTGGGCTTGGTAGCATGCGCCTGTGACTGCTGACCAATTTTGACTATCCCTAATTCTCTATTCTTTACTAAGGTCTGAAATGTAAAAATATTTGCAAATTATCCCTGAAAATTATATTAGGATGTGATAGATCTGATACAAGGTTTGAAATTCAAAAGTACTTATATAGAATTGTTGATTTAATATAAAGCTATAACACCTAAATATTGTCTTTTTCCCCCACAAAAAAGCTTGCTGACTACTTATCTATAAAATCCCCATATATTTATATAGAATTGATGAAATATTTATTCTCTAAAAGTTTCCCTAGAATTGTTGTTTAGCACTAATTTAGGCATTAAAATCACAGATTCTGTTTCTGTACTTATGTCTTGCTTTTGCTATTTTATTTTACTGGACATGGAGCGAAGGCAAGACCTAGATATGGAAACAGAATCCATATGACAGTTAGCAGGTAAAAGCTGATAAACTGATTTCTAGAGACGTTCAGTCATAGGAAAAACCCATCCACCTTAGCCTACTAGAATTGCAAGTAGAAACCATTAAAATGCAGTGTAAACACAGTATTTCTATTGAGGATGACTTAAAACAGCATTGTGGATATCTGAAGAAAAGAATAGCATATTCCTATGATTTATTCTCAGCTGAACTGCAGCAGTTGCTGGAAAATGTGAACAGCTGGTGATTAGTGAACTTCAGGGATTCTAATATAGAGGGTAAGCACGCTGATCTTCTCCTGGTTCCATTTTAACAGCGTCACACATAGTATCACCAGTGACACAAGACAAAAACTTCCCAAGACCTGACAATTAGGTGGCTGGACAGCTAAGGGTAGTTCACGGGCTGAAATATAATCTAGGCTTACTTTCATGGTTCTCAGGAGCAGCGTCTTCATAGAATATTTTTTTTTCTTTTTATGGGGAAGTCTGTACTAACTCTCTTGCTAAAGAGATTCAGTGGCTGGGATAAGGCACACTGGGTTGTAAATCCTGCCTAAATTTAGCTTGAATAAACCAGTCAAGAATTTAACCTCTGTTTGACAAACTAATTGGTTTGGGTTTAAAGCCGTCAGTTACATAATAAAACTGTATGCAGCCAATTAGTGCAAACTGATTATGTCCAGGCAGTTTCTTTTCTGAAGGAGGTTGCTAGCTGTGGAGTTCTGAGCTACTTGTTGAACCCCCCCAAGAATAACTCAGCCTTTTGTGTAAGTGTGAGATTTTCAGTTCCCTATAGATTTTTAATATTTTTCCATTTATTTATTTACATTCTAATCACATCCCTCCTCCCTCCTCTTCTCCCAGTCCCACCCTCACATCCTCCCTCTTTTCAGAGAAGGAGAGCCCCTATCCCCTACCATGGGTACTAACCAGGCCTGGCACAAGTCCCAGCAGGACTAAGCACATCCTCTCCCACTGAGTCCAGACAGGAAGTCCAGCCAGAGGAAAGAGATCCAAAGGATGGCAACAGAGTCACAGACAGAGACCTGCTACAATTGTTAGGGAACACACATAATAACCAAGTTGTACATCTGCTACATATATGTAAGGAGTCTAGGACCACCCCATGCATGGTCTTTGGTTGTTGGTTCAGTCTCTGTGTGCCCCATCGGCCCAGGCTAGTTTACTCTGTAGATCTTGTGGTCTCCTTGACCCCTCTGGCTCCCTCAATCCTTTCCCCTACTCTTTCCCAAGACTCTGCGAGCTTGGCCTATTGTTTGGCTGTGGGTCTCTGCATCTGATTCCATTAGCTGCTCCATGAAACCTCTCAGAAAACAGTTATGCTAGGCTCCTGTATACAACTATAGCAGAATATCATTAATACTGATAAGAGTTGGCTCTCTCTCATGGGGTGGGTTTCATGTTGGGCCAGTCATTGGTTGACCATTCCCTCAATCTCTGCTCCGACCCTGTACATTTTATAGACAGGACAAATTTTGGGTTGAAGGTTTTCTGGGTGGATTGGTCTCCCCCTCCCACCTCTGGAATGGACTGTATTTTGCCAAAAGAAACAATATTACAGGTATATATGGGACAGAAGGATTCTGGCCCAAGAAAATCACCAGTTGTCTATTAATGCCAGTTCTTCCCTCTGAATGACCGGTGGCAGTTTAATAAGAATGGCCCCCCATCCTGGTGGCACTCAGAGGAAGGATAACAGGTCACCAAGAAGAGACTTGATACCCTATGAGCATATACAGGGGGAGGAGGTCCTCTTCAGTCACAGACATAGGAGAGGGGAGTAGTGGGGAAATGGGAGGGAGGGAAGAATGGGAGGATACAAGGGATGGGCTAGCAATTGAGATGTAAGATGAATAAATTAATACAATATTTAAAACACAGAATGGCCCCCATAGACTCATATATATGAATGGTTAGTCATCAGGCGGTGGCACTACTTGGGAGGGATTAGGAGGTGTGGCCTTGTTGGAGTAGGTAGGTGCAGTTTTGTTGGAAGAAGTGTGCCACTAGGGGTGGGCTTTGGGGTTTCAAGGGTCCAAGTCAGGCCTAGTGGCCTTTTTCTCTCTCTTCCTGCTGCCTGCTGATATTTATGTGGAACTCTCAGCTATGTAGAACTTCTGTCTGCATGCTGCCATGCCCCCACCAGGATGACAGTAGATTAAACCTCTGAAATTGTTAATAAGCACCAATTATATGTTTTCACTTATAAAAGTTGACATGGTCATGGTATCTTTTTACAGCAATAAAACACTGACTAAGATATAACCCAGGATAGAGCTAGGAGCCAGGATTCTGAGATGGAGACAGAACTAATTTTCCATTTGTTCTGGTCTCTTGCTTAAAAGTTGTGAGAAAAGCCAAGGGACCGTCAATTCACAAGACAGAGAGTGGGACCCTCACTAGAGCCTTAATGCAGCAGGAATCTGGGCAAGAGAGTTCTTTAAGGGCAAGGATAGAGATGGAATATAATGGCATTCCTCACAGCTTGAATTTCCCCCAAACATGACCAAATTCTCTTAAAAATATTTCCAATGGGTATGAGGAGATAGCTGAATTAGCAAAGTGTGTGCCATACAAGTACAGGGACCTGCGTTTGGACCTCTAACATAAATGAACTACGTGTGATTGTTTGTGTCTACAACTCTAGCTCTAGGGAGATGGAGACTAGAGGATGCCTTCAGCTCACAATCCACCCTGAGTATCCACTCAATGAGCTCCCAGTTCAGTGATAGACTATACCATAGTGGAGGAAGATAAGGGATGCTGACCTCTAACCTTCACATGCACACACATATGCAAGACTATTTCCAGGCAATATGTTCTATATCCAACCTTAGAATGAATAACTCATGCAATTAATTATCACTTTTGCATGCACACACATATAAACACCTCATAAAGGCAGAGGCCAAATATGTCCTCCTCGTTTTCTGCCCTCAGCAAAGTAATTCTCCCCAAATAATTGTAAAACTGGTGAATGGAAAATAAAATAGTGCTGTGTTTCTAGTAGTCTGACAGCTTTTTCCCAGTGAGCATTTGTTAATTGTAGCAGCGGACAGAGATTAATTTGAATGGAGTCATCATCGTTGTAGCATTTCCAGATACTGTTGCCAGACTAAGCTGACTGTGGTGACAAATGCCTGTCATCACAGTACACAGGGGCCTGTACAAGAAGGGCTTTGAGTTTGAGAGCAACCTATGTGATATAATGAATTCAAGGCTAGCCCGATGTATCCCATAATTTTTTAATTATTAAAAAATAACACAGCAAACTTAAGAACAAATCCCTCAACATTAGTTGTCAGACTTTACTACAAAGTGTTGATGTGGAGGGACACAGAGTAACTGGATTTCACTTAGGGGTGGTATGAAAGAAACATCATATCAGGACAGAGTGTGACCTGAATTTGATAATTTAAAAACATGAAGTTACAGAGTTACTTGTGTCTTTGTCAATCTCAGCCCTTGGGAATTTATGTTGCCGAAATAGAGATTTGATTTCTGACAAAGAACTGGAAGTGAGTGTTAGTAGAGGTTTCACTTATGATAGTTGTTCACCGGAAGCAAACTCAGTGCCCTTCATCAGGAGTATGAATAAACAAAAGGAGTTGTTTCCATGTATATAGCTAGTGTTACCCAAAGTAACAGACTATACAATTCATATATGTAGTAAATTGATACGTGTAGTGAAGTATGATTCTAAAATAAATGCCCAGTTTCAGAAGCTAGTGTGTAAAGGGTATCGCAGTATGATTCCAACTGCATGTCACTTTGGAAAATGGAAAACTATACAGCCAGTTTCCTGAGCTCAGAGGTATGGCTATGGTGAAGGTATTAGTATGCAAGAAGCCTAGGGCTGTCAGGAACGATGGATTCTGTGTCCTGATTGTGATAAAAGTTTTACAAATTTATACATTTGTTGAACTCAATAGACATGGATAGTGAATGAAAAAAAAAGTACCATGTAATACTTTTTAAAAGTGAACAGAATATCCTAAAACATATAATATGTTGACAATTGTGTAAGTATCTGAGATCTAAATTCAGTGGCATATGCTAGGGTCTATAATGAAAATTATGCAGTTTGGAAACTATGGTACAGTTCTCTGGGAAATGGTAAAGAATTCAGTTATAGTATCACTTTAAAAACCACAAAATAGTCATAACCAACATGGAACCTTACCTATAATTATTTAAAAATTCAGAGAATGCAATCTTGTCCAAACTCATCATTTTATTGTCCAGTTTTGCGGTCTCCTCCACCAGCACTTGTTCAGCCATTAATTACTAGAACAGCATTGGAAAGAAAGAAAAGATGAGGGATTGTTATTAGAGGAAGTGTTGCTTAGGGACAAGCATATTGATACAGCAGGGGAGCGCTGATGATGTTCGCACAGCTGAGCCCTTTTCCCACTCAGTCAGGAGTCCAATGCAAACTACATATTTATAAAATGATCGATGCTCATGATGCTTGGGAACCACGGGAATTTCCATCCTAGATCACACCATTAGTTGGCTGCCTTTTAACATCTCACTTCTGGCTTAGGTAATTAGTGCGCATGGTGATGGGTGCGTTTGAGGGGGAGTTAGCTCTTCCCCATAGGACAAGTGTTTCTCTAATGCTTACTGTGATTGAGCTGTGGACCAACATCCCCGAAAGAAGATGCTCAACAGAGAGCGACTAGATTACTGTCTACTCTTCAAATACACGTCTATCTTTACTGTTTTGACAGTATAAATTAGGGTCCAAGTGATAGGGAGTGTACTGATGCACTCACTAGCCGTAACAATCAATGCTTTTATTTTCCAACTCTATCTATAATGATGCTATAAGATAAAATCTCATAAATGCCACGGACTTTATACTTTCGAAGATTATGCGCTTCAGTTTTTTCCTTTGACACTTTACTTTATCTACTTCATTTTAGCAATTTTTACATACCCATCTCCCTCTCGTCTCTTTGTTCTCTGGCTGAAATCCTTCTACCTAACAAGCTCCCATCTACTGTCACATTGTTTTGTGTGTGGCTTACTGTGTCTAGTTAGACTATCTGCCTGAGCTTGCATAGGGTATTATTTATGGGTAGAATGTTACTTATGGGACAAGCACAACTTACCACGGACTATGAAATGGAGAAAATTATATTCACCAAACAGAAACTTAATTGCCAATAACCACCCAAGGAGGTGTCGTGTCCCATGGGCCCCCTCTTATATCCATAATAAAATGCTGACAGGCCCAGTCCTGTACAGGTAACTGCAGCCGAAGCAAGCTTGTGAGTTCAATAGCCACATGCTTTATAAAAAGCATGTCAATTTCATCATGCTTGTAATATAGATGTGGGGTCCTGAGTAATGGTCTCATGACCAAATACTCCTAAGTAATCAATAACTAAACAAGTATATATGCAGCATTCTGTGTAAATGTTCTATTTGATATAGTAGAATAAAGTTGTATAAAACCTCACTTTGATTTCAAAGAATTAGGTAGAGCAACTGACTAACCTAGTACAATCTTCCTGTCTCCCAGGTAGATGTTGAAGGGGCAATCATTGTTTTGAGCTAGGCACATAAGAAACTTACACAGCATTCACAGTTTCTGATGAGAACCTTAAAGTTTAGAGATTTCAAATATCCAGGACTTAACATTTAAATATCCTAGTAAACGTGAAATTTTGTTGACATTGCTGTTTATTTATTATTTTAAAACTAAACTATCAAATCTATTTCCCATCCCTCATTCTCTTCTTTCCCACTCGTCTCCTAGCCCCTCCCCCACTAATCCCTCCCCACTGCATGTTTTTTGTTACTTTGTTCTGCCTGTATATGGATGGCATAGGACCATCTGCGGGACCATGCACAACCTCTCAGAAGCCAACTCTGATGAAAACTGACTCTCACTCCCCTAGAAGCCATCATTTCTCAATAATACTTCCCCTGGGCTTTGGGTGATGCCACCCCCATCCATATTTGAGTCTTGTCTGGCTTGACCTTGTACAAGTTGCATGCATGCAGTCACAGCGGCTATGGGTTCATGTGTACAATAGGCCTTTGATGTCCAGCAAATATGGTTTTGCCTCAGTTATCCATGGCCTTGGCTATATTTACTGGCAGTGAGTTGACAGAGGTCAGAGTTTTTTCTAAATTTCCTACTGTGCCTAGAATGGCTCCTTTCAGAAAGAAATTACTTAGGCTACTAGTTCAGTGGTGCTAAGGTCAGTGAAGGAAGCCCTATTCTGCGGTGAGGAGAATGTGTTTTCAACACTGTGCAAAGGGCTAAACAGGTCAGTGCAGAAAATAAATTCACTGTATTTTCACCAGGGGCTTCACAGTTCAGACTCAGGGCATGGAGGGAATGTATTTATTATTGTAATCAAGCAAATTGCAAAGGCACGTTAATGTAACACAAATTCCAAGGCATTCACGACAATGATTTCACAGCATGTTAGATTAGCTACACATGCAGAGTAGCTCGTTAAGCAGACGATTACTAGTATCATCCTTAACCGGTGAGACTGAATGTTACTTTCCCTTCTTCTCTGTGGCAGTATGTTTTTTTTTTTTTAAAGACAACTGATCATATTTTCATCTTCGCCCACCACCAAAACCATGTGAAGTTTCCTAAACTCAGCTGGGTTCTCTTCCTCCTCCTGCTCTGACCCTCCAGGAGTACATTTATTTGTGTTTGGCTTTCAGTCTGTCTTGTCCTTAGCTGATTGGTCATTACACGTGGAGGATTTTGGTGTCTCTTGCTCTCTAAATTCTGAGTCTTTAAAATGAAAGCTCTACACTGAAATAAGAAATAATATGAAAGAGCTCTCCCTGGGAGAATATGACCAAGTTGTCTGTGGTGGGAGATAGCTGCAAAAAGAATTGATGGGAGGTCTCAGCCCTTGGTTGTGGACCAAAACGCACGGCCCTCTCTTGATGTCTGGGCTGCTTTTACTTATTGGAAGGCACTCCTCTCTGGTTGTTTTGTCTGTCTCTCTCTGTCAGATCTTATAAGGTGCAGTGCCTTCAGAGTGGTCTTCCCAGGATTTCCTAGGAGCTCACAGAGTGGGGTGGACTCCATTCTCAAAATCACAACCTGACCTGGAAGCCAGGGTTCATCATTCCTTTTAAACAGATACTTAATCAAGTATCTGTAGTTGGAAGTTGGGTGTGTGTCTTATGACATGTCCTTATCCAAATTTAAGTCAAGGCAACAGTTCCGGCTTCTAGAAGAGAGAATAGCTTATTTCCTGCTCTGAAGTGGGAAAAGGACTATGGAAACCAATCTCCCTTCACTTTGAGCTTGTACTCTTTGTTGTCTGCTTTTTACACATGGGGATACATAAGCATAAAGCAGTAAAACAAGAAGGAGGAGAGACTTAAATCTTCATGACAGAATTTAATATAACAAAGAATTTGGCTCACCTATAATCTCTCAAGATGGTGGATTTATTATGCTTCCCAGAAGTAGTCATAATGTTCATATTAGTATTATCTTAAACCAATGATTTGAAGCGACTGCTATCAGTTGGTCCTTACCTTTCTGAACCCGTGAGGGAGGTGTGTGCAAGATGTGAAGAGTGTGAGTTGTAAACCTGAGGTGCATCTAATACTGCTGCATGGCGAGTCATTGCTAATATGTATGGCAGGAATAAATGAGTGAGTGAAATGGATGAAAGCCATGTCTGTGAAATTTAGTGGATTTATGGACTTCGAGATTTCTCTTTCTCCTCACCTTCCCTTTCTTCTTCTCTTTTTCTTCCCTTCTCCATCTACCCTACTGTTCCTTTCTCCTAGTCCTCATCCTCCTTTGGAAAAATTATCTGTACATTCCAGAAACCACAGCATTCAGTCCTGCAGAGAAAGGTTATAGGGTTGAGTTTAAGGTTGCATTATAAAGACGAGTTAAATGCTTTAATTTATATTTGAGAATAACAAGATATGAGAGGATTTTCATGAAAATCCTTTGTTCATTAGATCATGTTTATTTAGCAAGATCGGAGTTTCTAATAAGATTAAACTGTGGGTTTTATTGAAAAGATCTAAGAAGTAAGGTCTCTGTTCCTTAAACCCTGCCGATTTAAAGAAACATTGCTAAATACTTTTAAGTCCGGTTTTATTCAGCTTGTCTGCTTTCCATTGGTTATGATAGAATTAGAACCTTAAATCTTATTCTTTCATTCTCCAGCTTCTTGTTTTAAAGCTTTGGCAAGATCTCTTGCTTGGGCATGCTGTTGTTTGAAGGACCCAGTGGAATTTCCCTCCTGTAGACAATGCTTCTGGAGGAAGCCGCAGTCTTCCCGCTACTGGGGAAGCTGCAAGCATTTCAGTGAAAATGTGGCCATCTGGCCAAGCTGTGTCCCTCAAGCCAGAAGTGCTAGGATGGTATCACCTACTCTACCCAGGGAAGGGTAGAGGTTTGCCTTATTCCAGCTTCATTATAACCGTACTCCCCAAGTTATGCTGACCTAAATCAATTGGCTAGTCTGGATTTAGCAGGCTGTGAGGAAGAACTGGTAATGATCACAAGTCATTCCTCTGTTTTGGCTACGGCCATATGGTGATGTGGCTTATTAAAATCATCAGTAAAATGTGAATATCCCGGATGAGTCAGAATGTGGTAGGATTTATGTTTGGAATTCAGAAAGAAAAGACCTGCAGAGATTGCTAAGAAAAGAAAATCCAAAAGAAGGCAGAAGGAAAATAAGTAATAGTGGACCTAACGATTGTTAGGAAGAAGCCAGGTGGAACGGCCGTGGTGAGGCAGTGAGTATACACATTTCCCAGGATTTTATTTTTCTAAAAATCATAATAAAGTATTTATAAAGCATAAAAAAACACATAATTGACAACAATGTGAAGTTAAAAATCAAAATGCTTTGATTTTACTTTCTTTAATGCACTAAACAATGAAATAGAGGCTTGGACACTATTGATCTCGTTTCCTACCTCAATGAAGTGGGAGTGATTGTAGAACCATGCCACGAAGCTATTGCTAGTGTTACTTGAGTGAATGCCCACAAAGCACGGAGGATTACATGGGTTCTCACTCAGCACTTTTTGGAGGCTAGTACCATGTTCCCTGCTATGTCAGTGGCTCGTTTGCTGCAATCCATGACTCAAAGCTGAGCCTAGTATCCCTAGACTGAATTTTGTACACTGGACAAGAGCGTGGGTGGATTCTTATCTTATTTGCTCATTCAATTCCTCAACTTCTCTTTAGTCTATCTCTATGTCTTCAGATGGGGAGGAAACCGGCAGGCATGTTTTGCGTTTACTGTGTGATGACTAGGTTTGACATAAGCTTTTAAAATCATATCCCACAGACCCAGATACATACATAACCTGTACTGAAGGAAATGTTGGGAGCTGCTCTGAAAGAATTTCTATTTAAATTTGCATGCTTTTTTTCCTGTTCTTTGTAATTTTTTAAAATTTTTTATTAATTTATTCTTATTATATCTCAATGGTTATCTTATCCCTTGTATCCTCCCATTCTTCCCTCCCTCCCATTTCCCCTTATTTCCCTCCCCTATGACTGTTCCTGAGGGGATTTCCTCCCCCTGTATATGCTCATAGGGTATCAAGTCTCTTCTTGGTAACCTGCTGTCCTTCTCTGAGTGCCACCAGGTCTCACCCTCCAGGGGACATGGTCAAATATGAGGCCCCAGAGTTCGTGTGAAACTCATACCCTACTCTCCACTCAACTGTGGAGAATGTTCTGGATGAGAGAAGCATGGGAGAATGGCAGAGTAGAAGGATCCAGAGGGTCCTAGAAACCTACACGTAGAACATTATGATAGACAGATTTGGGCCCTGGGGTCCCACTCAGACTAAGGCACCAGCCAAGGACAATACAGGCAGGAAACTTTAAACCCCTACCCAGATCTAGACAATTTGCATGCTTTTTAAGAGATCAAGAGGCAGTTGCAGCTGAGTGAGGTGGTGCATGTCCATAATCCCAGCACTCAGAGAGGCAGAGGCAGGCGGATCTCCAAGTTTGAGGCCAGCCTGGTCTACAAAACAAGTCCAGGACAGTCAAGAATCCACCCGTCTTGAACTGTGCCCCTTTAAAAGGCAGTTACTTTCCTGGCTCTTTAAGTCTAACCCTTCAGAAACTGAAGCTGATGACTATGTGGTTTTATTGAATCACTGAGGGAATCACAGGGAAATGATAGCGGAGGTGTATGCGAGGTGCTTTTATTGAGAAGGGCAGATAACAATTCAGCTAGCACAGACATGCCGTTCAGTATACATGGATTATGTTACTCTCCCTCTGTATGTGTGTGCATGTGTGTGTGTGTGAGACAGAGAGGGGAGGGAGGGAGAGGGAGTGGGAGAGGGAGTCCCAAAGAATACCTTCTGGCTTGATGGTGAGGTCTAACAACAGCAGAGACCACATGGACGAGACAGGGGAAAGTGGGATAAAAGAAATGAATTAATGGTGGGGAAGAGCAGGCTTCTCATCCTGTCAGTAAGAGCAGGGTTGGAAAGGTGTGATGGAGGTAAAAGTCTATATTTTGGTGAATTATGACATGTAAAAGAAGACCAATTCAATGACAAAAAAGACAGTGTAAAACAAACGCACCAGAAAGCGGGTCTTTCGGAAGGGTAGGTGACTAGAAGTGTTGCACCCACAGCTTATGGGTCTGAGGAGTAATGAGGAGTAAGGCAGAAGGGAGGAGCCCCTGGGTAAGGAGCAGGAGAGCTTGAACACCAGGCTGACGTCACATAGACAAGAAATGAGGGGTAAACTATTGGGGGTTTGGCTATAGAGGCAAATTTCTTAGTTTACAACGCCATAAGCAGGAGATCATGAGGAATGAAAAGGCTCAGGATTTGCCATTATAATAAAACTAGCTGAGGAGTTTCTAAGTAATAAATCCTTTTCGTAGTAAAGGTTAAAAGAATTTATTATTTGATGGTGACAGGTCTGAGTCCCTGAAAGCTAACACAACTTTTTTCAAGTCTTGAGGCATATTGTTTCAGAGTTTTTGGCATAGGTGTGAGATGTTAGAATAGGTCTTCTTGATCTCTGGATGGTTCTATATTTATAACACAATAGCACAGTTGTTGTAAAATTACCAGTATGGACTAATAATGTTTATTATCAGGCCTATAATTAATATTACGACAATATTTTCTAACCTGCTAGCAATCAATCAAGACAAAGACACCTGTTATATTTTAAAATAGCCTTAGTTAACCTGGGGCAGGGCAGATATTAATCTCCCATAGTGGGGCAGGTATGGAATCTCTGTCCCAATCCCATGCCATCTGCTTCTAATAATTTTTATCAAGCTACCTCCCATCTATAATCCCAAATACTTGCAAATGTTCTTCATCTGGGCCAAATCTCCATCCACACCAGCCATGTGCTTCTCTTCCATCTAACCTATGGTGGTCTTCCCCTCTATTCTCCTCCAGTCTCTCTTCTCCTCAAGGTTCTCTCTGACTCCCTCAAACCAGAAACCTTAGCCACGCCTATCTCATTTGCCCTGCCTAGGTGTGATGACCTTTTATTAACTAGCATCAAAATACATCAGACCAACAATTCCTCTTTTCTGTCTAAATAAAAGGCCATTTTATATATACAGTAAGAAAAATTATAAAAACCAATAGGTAAGACTTATATACATAATGTCTAATCAAAATGTATTTGGCAACCTTGAAGAAAATATTATCTGTTTTATGTTGGTGAATCTGAAGTTTTGAACTAAATCAATATCTATCAAAGTTCAAATATATCAACATAAAAGTATATATGTAGACCTAAAAGCATCTTTTTATCTCCTAAACAATTATGCTTAGTTTAAAAACTAACTATCTGGTCTTCAACCCCATCAGAGACTCGAGAAGGAACAAATTTAACCACCTGAGTAAACAGGAAGTGCAGGTTAGCATCTTCCAAAATGAAAAAATGCTGGTAAAATAACCACAAGCAGCACTCGACATGGGGCAGTTATTAGGCAATTAGTGATAAATTAACAACATAGCATCATATAGCCAAAGTTGTTAAGACTTCAGAAAAGTCAGAAACACTATATATATAAATATATATATACCAAAGACTGTGCTTAGAAATCAACCAACGTATTGTTTTTGACACACTTCATCAAATAAATTCACAGTGTCAAATCTTGGAAGCCTGCTGTGACCAATGGTATGTACATCAGAGACAAAATATAATCCAGGTGACATATGACTTTAAAAGGTCACATTGCCTAGCACCAGCCCTTGCTTAAGTCTAGTTAATTAGTGATGATTTTTGTTTAATCCAAGTGGATGGACCTCAAGGCAATACTGTTTGTGGAACACATTTTGAAAATCCACTTGCTTGCTATGTGCTATTTTGGAATGCTTTACGAATTCACACAGTCTGAGTATGAAAAAAACATTTTGAAACCACTTTGGGGATTATAGCACCACATTTTAGCAGACTAACACATTCCTGAAGCCATCCAGTCTTGATAAACATTACTTTTCTAGCTAATGCACCAAGCATAATGCCATGACCTAAGACATTGACTAAAGATACTAGGGGGTACATGTTAAATTAATACATTCTACTTTTGTATGAGAACTAAATAAACTATACAAAAATAGGTTTATTACTTTAGGCCAATGGAAATGGCACCTTTGTTACTTACATTTCACAGGAGTTATGAAAGGCAATTGATCAATTGATGATAAGTGAAATTGTGCCACAGTACCAGGAGTGATGGCTCCAATATAGTTTCAGATCATCACTTGCCATGGAAATTGAGTGCTAGTCCTGTGGTTGTTTAACTATTGTGAGCTTTAGTTTTTTTTTTTTTTTTTTTTTTGGTTTTTTGAGACAGGGTCTCTCTGTAGCCCTGGCTGTCCTGGACTCACTTTGTAGACCAGGCTGGCCTCGAACTCACAGTGATCCGCCCGCCTCTGCCTCCCGAGTGCTGGGATTAAAGGCATGCACCACCACGCCTGGCTGTGAGCTTTAGTCTTATCACATAAAGAGCAGAAGTAAAAGTTATTATCTTTCCTAATTGTGGTAACATATAAATCATACAATATATTAATCACCCAAGAGGGTTTGCATTAAGACATTATAACAAAAACATTTACAGTATTAAAATTTGCTTAAGATGTTATATGTGCCAGGTGTAGTTTTGTTTTTCTTCATTCATCTCCCAATATTGTATGCACGTGAGTGTAAATGCCCTTGGATGGTAGAACAGGGTTTCAGGTCTCCTGGAGCAGGAGTTACAGACAGTTATGAGCTGCCCTGTGTGGGTGCTGGGAACTGAACTCAGGGCTTCTGTAAGGGCAGACAACACAGACTGCTGAGCCATCTATCGAGCTCCTAACCCCTATTTATTGTTGAAATATGGGTCTTGATCTTTGTATTATCTTGCTTCAGAGAATACAGTTAAGTTCACACACCCAATTTAGTGATGCTCTTGCCTCATGTGTAATTCATTGCTCTCCGTTGGTGTTGGGCTAAGTCCTGGAAAAAGGATCCATTTCCACACAGGAGGAAAATTTATCTACAGAGGGCTACAACATAAGTTTATCTTCAACTCTCTGTTGTTGACCATGAGTAAGGCAGAACTTTGGAATTTATAATAAAAATAAATGAATGTGTTGCCTCATTATTTTAACCCATATTTTCCCTAGTGTGCTCTATGTCTGGTACCTCTTAAGGTAGTAGTAGGGTACAGAAATCCAAAATCTCAGTAAAATTATTCCTACCATAATGTAGCTCAATTTATAGAAGGAAACAAAATAAATAACACATACAAGAAACAAATAAGCTATCTAGTTTGTTTGAAAGTTGTAACTGCTATGGCCCAAAGGGAAAATATGCGGAGTATCTCGGAAGATCACAAAGCTGTATGTGAAGACAGACAGCATGGGTCTTACTGGAACAAATAAGAGCAGGCATAAAAATGAGCCACATGAACACCTGAAGCCAAGTAGATCTGCCTTGGCTGAGGCCCCAGTAGGATTTGAGCCCCAGGCTTTTGAAGATAATCCAAGAGGTCAGAGTGAACTAGGCAGAGAGACTGAGAGGAGAAAGGGTTAAAAAATGAGGACAAAGATAGAGTGCCCAGTTCTTTGCCAAGCTTTTGACATGTTAAAAAAATCAGATCTAATTTCTTGGACTTGGATTTTTATAGCAGAAGGGCTCTCACAAGGAAATATGAGCCAGTGGTTCCCAAGGCTTCTCAGCTTGACTCAACCGTGCCACGCTGTATTGAAGTGGGGTGACATTCATGTGCTGTTGGTTAAATCTGCCATCCATGCATGGCTACATTTAATTTTAGAATAAGTTATTGGCAACTCTGTCAGCTAGTAATCTGTACACAAAGACTATGAGAAATGTGGTCTGTGAAGTCTAGCAACTGCCTGATGTGGGATCAGAGATTGTAACGTTGAGGTAAAACACTTCATAGAGGTACTGCTTAACAGGACATTTTGTATAGGAAGAGTAGCATTGTTTGTTCGACAGTAAGTGTTGCTGGAGCTCCACCATAGCTGTTCCCATCTGTGTGTGAGAGTGTGTGTGCATATTTGTGTGTGCGTGTGTGTGTGTGCGTGTGTGTGTGTGTGCACAAGCACATACATATGCTTGCATACATGGCCATATACTAAAGTTATTAGACCCAGGGTCTTGTGTATGCTAAACACATATTATACCATTTAACTATATTCTTAGCCTGTACTGGTTAGTTGCTTTGTCAACTTGACAGAATTTGGAATTATTTGGGGAGAGGAAATGTCCTTTGAGAAATTGCCTCTACGAGATTGGCTTATGGGCATGTCAATGATTGATGATTGATGTGGGAGGGCCCATCCAACTTTGGGTGGTTCCAACCCTGGGTAGGTGATCCTGGAGTGTATAAAAAAACTAAGCAATCCTTGAAGAAAAAAAAAAAACAGTGAGCAGTGTTCTTCCATGGCCTGTGCTTCTGCTCCTGTCTCCATGTTCTCATATCATGGAATGGGGTAAAGAAAACAGGTTTTGACAACTCCTATGGAAGGAGAAAATATTTGTTCTTGCCTCCTAATGTTTCTCTCTCCACTCACTTTTCTTAGCTTCTCAGGAAGAAGTATCCTATGACATACAGTTAGGGAACCACCAATGTCTCCCTGATCTACACTCTCTTCTGAGTTACTTTCCTGTGTTGCCTTCTTGATGGACTGAAACATGAAAGCATAAGTGAAATAAGTCCTTTATTCTCCAAGTTGCTTTTGGTCATGGTGTTTATCACAGTTTTATATACCTATACCTATACATATATATTAGGTCACAGTCTTAATATCTTAAATAATAATTTCAGCTCCTAATATCATCATCTGTTAGCAATAATATGGTACATATAATCTGTATTTTATTTTTTAGATAAATTAAACAAAGTTCATAGTAGCTGAATAACAATGGCGTGCCTGAACTGGAAGCCACATTACTGCCATAATTGTGTCTTCACTGCCACCCTTTCATCTGCCATTATTCACCTTCGACGTTTTCTTTCCTTGTCTGATTGTGGTCCGGTAATGGATCCTAAGCTACTGCTTTCTCAGCCAGCAGCATGGAAAAACCTAAGCCCGTGATAACAAGATGAACCAAGTCACTTTGGCCAAAAAGAGATCGAAGTACATGGAGCCACTAGTGATTCCCTGGTCTACAGGTCACGGGATACTTCTGGCAGCAGAGCTAAGAAAAGAGTGGAGGGAGAAACATTAGGAGACAAGAACATTTTCTCTTTCCTTAGGAATTGTAAAAACGTATTTTCTTTACTCCATTCCATGATACAAGGACAAGTATGCTCTCAATGAAATTAACTATGAGAAAATTAAAATAAATAAAAGGAAATACTTCTACGCACAGTGTATAATAAGCCTGTAGACTTTTCCGTTGAGGGAGGTCAGGGAGGTAGATGCTGAGGAGGGAGAGAAGAAAGGAGAATAAGGTTAGTTTTATGACAATCATAATGTTGTAATTATGCCCTTAGCTAAGAATAAGGAGTCTGAAGCTTTGGGGTATAAAATGATCTCTCCTCAGAGGACAGGAAGGAGTTCTACTGCTCTTACTCCTAACAAACTGAATGGCACCAATGACTTGGCCAGATGCATTACAGACTATAGGGTCCTCCCAGGGGGTGACTCTTATGAACATAGTAAACATGCTGAAAAGATCAGTGGCTAACTTTATCTATAGAAACGCTGCATGGGGCAGGGTGCGTGAGGCGGGAGGAGCAGCCTTAACTCTCAGCAAAAGGAATGCTTTAGTCAAGGGAATAAACTCCCTCACTGAAAGATGTGGTCCAATTTTGTTTTTGACCCAATGTGTGAATTTCTCTTAACATAATATTCACATAACTAACTGAGTTAGTCTTATACAAAGGGTAGAAATGGACAGAGGGAAGGCTCTATGGAGATACATGAGCTTGCCTTTGGGAAGAGTTATGAACATGTTCTTGCCTTTTGCCAAACTACTTTACCTTCAAACCAGCTGCCTCTGGCTTCTAACTCTATTTTGGTATTAAGGATTCTGCTTTAGTACTTATATCCCAGATCTGGGCCCTTAATAGTCCCTAGGGCTCCCAAATTAGTTTTGAGCTGGCCGCCAAGTTGGGGAATGCCTAGAAGGGCAAAGCTCATCAGTAGTCACTTTAAATAAACTCATCAGAGCACAGGGCAAAGGCAGGGATGTCCTTCTCCCAAGACTCTGTGTGTATGTGTAGTTCTGGTCAGAAAGTCAAGCTATCAGGCTTTTCTCTGTAATGTGGCTTTCTTCTAACAATGGGTGCCCTGGCATTATTTATTCATTGCCTTTCTATATGTATCCACTTTAAACATGTTACCTCATTTCCTTACATCTTCAGAGCTATTGATTCCCCATGTTTCAGTTGTTTAACAAGCTGAAGACTGTTAACACGCACATCTCAGCCTGAAGATCAAAGAGTTCTTGGATGCCCCTGTCTAGTCATGAAACTCAGAGTTCTTGGATGCCTGGATCCAGTCGTGACACTCAGAGATCTTGGATGCTACTTGCAACTGGCTGTCCTCTAGGCCTTCAAATCCAGGTTTCTCATTTGGTAAAAGTAAGCAATGATATACCTCTTGGATTGTTGTGATGAAAAAACAAAAACAAAACAGAAGGTGTATTTGGATGATTTGCACAGCCATCTGCACATTGTAGATGCTCAAGAAAATTGGATATTTCTTCCCTCTCTATGTGCATGAGAGGTCATGGGACATACACATTGCAAGGCATCAGAAGGAGCTATGCCAAGGTGAGTAAGGCTGATGCCTGCACTCACTAGGCCATGAGCTACCTGGTTCCTAAAGAGAAGGCAATTTCTCAATTTCTTCATTTCTAGAGACATGACTATAAGCATCCTAAGGGCAAGCATTCTGTCTCCTTTTATTGTTTATAACCGTGGTAGTTCCAAAGTTTGGCATTCTATCAGAATAATGATAAAAGTCCAATCAGTACTGTGCAGCCTGTGCTTAGACGTCAGAACTAGACAATGGGGGGCGGGGAGACCAGTTAGCATTGTCCCCTATCTTTCCTCCCAGTCTCCCACCTGGCGGTTCAGGGCTTATAAAGCTGTGAAGTGTTATACTCAAGCCCATATGACTTTTATTTCCTACTTCTACACCAGGTTTCACTCCAAACTGAAAAATGTCACCTTGAAGTTTCCCTGTAGGCAGACCTTGCTATGTACTGCTTGTCATATTCACTCATACATAGCTGAGTATAACTAAATGTTTCCTTGATAAAATATTCATGTGTAGTCTCTGTGTTGCATTTGCAGTCAGACGGGTCTCTATCGTCACATTTGAATACTTGTTCTTATAGAGTCAGCCCCAGTTTCTTTCACAGTTTATTGGAAACTTTTGTCAGAAATAAGATTTCTTTTTTTTAAATTTTATTTTACTTTATTTTATTAATTTATTCTTATTACACCTCAATGGTTATCCCATCCCTTGTATCCTCCCATTCCTCCCTCCCTCCCATTTTCCCCTTACTCCCTTCCCCTATGACTGTGACTGAGGGGGACTTGCTCCCCTTTTATATGCTCATAGGGTATCAAGATGGGGAGACCTGGTGGCACTCAGAGGAAGGATAGCAGGCTACCAAGAAGAAATAAGATTTCTATCCCCTCTCTCTTTTTTCATCGATATGTGGATGTATGTGTGTTTGTGCATGTTCAGATATGTGTGTGGATACACACATGTAGATGTGTACACTTGCATATACTTACCCATGGCAGACACACAGAGGCTTCCTCAATTGCTCTGGATCTTATTCATTGAGGCTGGTTTTCTTCATTGAACTCCAAGTTTGATGATATAGTGAATTTAGCTAGCCAGTTTGCCTGAAGGATTCTCTTTCTCTGCCTTCTGAAATTACAGGTGGGCTGCCATGTTCAGCTGGCTTTAGGTGGGTGCTAGGGATTTCATAATACACCAATAATATCTCAGCCACCCAGGCTCTGTTGCTCAAAATTGAATTCCACATGGTCTTCAGCATTCATGTATCTTGTTCAGTGATGAGGCCTCAGCCTCCAGGAGTAACTGTGAAAGGATAAAGGTGCGCTGAGGGGGTACCTTTGGTGGATTGTGCCAAAGTGTACACCCCCTGAGAAATTAAGTCACACAACAGATCTGGTGTAAGAGGCTTATTGGGGGAGGGGAGAAGAGTTGGTACATGGGGGAGAGATAAAAAACAAACATGCAGGCAGCCAGACAGAAAGACGGAGAATGGAAGAGAGACACGCAGAGAAGGCAGAAAGACAGACAGACAGAGAGAGAGAGAGAGAGAGAGAGAGAGAGAGAGAGAGAGAGAAAGAGAGAGAGAGAGATCTGGGCTGCCTGCGGGCCCTTTTATCCACAGCACCTGGCACACCTGTTGGTGGCAGGTGATAATGTAATAAGCTGCTGGGTCCCTGAAAGCAGGCCAGTGGGTTCCTCTGTACACCAGCTAACCAGAATGAAGGATGAAGTGAGAACAATGTACTGAAATTCTGTTCCTAAGAACCAGGAGAGCTGATTGTCTAACTGCCTAAGGAATATCTGGTTGATCTCACTGTGTTCCCTATTTTAATCACCTGACTCCCATTTCTTATCCTTAGATGCTCAGGTGACTGGCATTCTTTTCAGTCCAACCCATCTTATATGTCTCCTGGGCCTCAGTGTATCCATTTTATATATATATCCCTGTGTCAGGTATATGTCAAGATGTATACCTTTGCATCTATAATAAGGAAACAGAAGTGGATTGGAGCCTGTCAATCCTCAAATAGTACAAAGAGGAGGAAGAGATGAGATTGCAATTCACACTTCAAAGGTGTTTCCGTTTACCTGGCCAAAACACTTCCCTTGGCAAGATCATCCCTGGCTTTGACCTCTGCAGCCAAGTTCAGGCACAGAGTTTTATACTCTTGTGCTGTTTGTCACTCTGAGTTCCCAAAGAGCAGCAGAGACAGCCTGCGAGCTCAAATTGCCTGTCTATGAACATGAAAGGCCATCGTGGTTTCTTTTTTTTTTTTCTGGTTGATTTTTATTTATTTATTTATATTTTTTTAATTAATTTATTCATATTACATCTCAGTTGTTAGCCCATTCCATGTATCCTCCCATTCCTCACTTCCTTCCACTTCCCCCCTACTCCCCTCCCCTCCCCTAAGTCTGTGTCTGAGGGGGACCTCCTCCCCCTGAATATGCTCATACGGTTTCAAGTCTCTCCTTGGTGACCTATTATTTTTCTTCTGAGTGCCACCAGGCATCTCCATCCAAGGGACATGTTCAAATATGGGGCACCAGAGTTTGTGTGAAAGTTCGATCTCCTTCTCCACTCAACAGTGGAGAATGTCCATCGGCTAGTCCGGGTAGGGGTTCGAGGTTTACTGCCTATTTTTTCCTTGGCTGTTGCCACAGTTTGCCGAGGACCCCAGGGCCCAGACTCGCCTGTAGTTTTCCAGGACCCGCTGGATCCTTCTATTTCCTCTTTCTCCCAGGCTTCTCACACCTAAAGTTTCAATAGGATGTCCTCCCCTCTTACCCACTATCCTGGTAGGTACAGTTTTTCATGGGGACGTACACCTTGGACTAGTGTCTCGATATAAGTGAGTATATACCATTTAGCTCTTTTTGCTTCTGTGTGAACTCACTCATTATGTGGTTTCGTCCAAGAAACAAACACATTTCCTTCACTTCCAAAAGTAAGTGATCTGTATATTAAAAAAAAAATGAGGAAGTGCAACCAGCGGCATATATGGTTCACCCACTTTAAAACTGTCAGTGCCCAAACATAAGAGCTCATTATGAAAGACATTAGCATGCCAAGCCCAGGCTTATGGACAGACTTTCCTCTAATTATGTCAGTAACTATTTCGTGCATACCACACTAAGGAGATGCCTTCTGTATAACCCAGTACAAAGGAGGCAGGCACAATTGCAGAGGTGCATAGAAAGCACCTTTCTATTGTGCTTTATCAGAGAAACTTGTCCCCAGACAGCAGATGGAGCAGATGCTGCGATGGCTTCTATAAAGGAACTTGTGCCTATTGAGGGAGAAGTCCTAGACCTTGTGTCTGAAAGCCTACATCAAGCTAGATGTCGCGAAGACAGAGTCCCCATGTTTTTTTTTTATCCCCTTTCTTGAATCAGTGTGCAGGGAGTCTGTTCAGAGAAAATGATACATCAGACCTTAGCAGATATGTGTACTCTACTTGGATCCAGGGAGGCTCGGTTAGGATGGGTATCAACCCACACATCTTAGAACCTCCAAATATCAAAGGTATATTTTTGGCTTGTACTTCTGATCAACACACGCTTGGCAGGGACCCCAGGAGGGACTAACTTCTATCTTTTATTTAAGCTGGTCATCATCTCAGAGACAAACTTAGACACGGGCAAACACTTAATGCCAAGCATCATGTACTAAATATCTCAATGCTTTAGACCACATGGTCTCTTTAAACTCGTTCAGGTGTGCTGCTAAGTTGTAAAGCAGCCACAGACAAGACTCTGCCAAATGATTGTGGCTATGTTCAGAGAAACGTCCTTTATAACATTAGCCAATGAGCCAGGTCAGTTCTGTAGCTTGTGGTTTGCCAGCTCTTTCAATGAAATTATATGATCCCAAAGGAACATTCATTCCCTCTCCCCATGGTTAAGGACTAATTCATGGTTCTGCTCACCCTTAAGAAGAGGTGTCCACGCCTTTCACTTCCTGAAGTACAACCAGTCTCATATGTGCTCTCACAGGTGCCTAGAAAATACTGAAATGGTATGAGCTGTTAGTTTGATGAATCCACTCTGCTTGGTTGAGGAGACTGGTCTTGTAAAGTTTCGCTGTCACTTTACGCTTTCCCTTTAACTGAGAGAAGTAGACTTTACAAGGTGACAGTGTGCACTTGCTAATTAAAAGGCAGAAGCCCTGACTGGCCAATCAAAGGGGGTGCTACTCAACCCTGTGTTTACTCAGTGTTGGTGGCCCTTCTGGAGTCGCTTGTAAATCTTCACACATAGGAACCCTAAGGTGAGTCAGCAAAGGTGTTCAGAAGCAGATCATGGGAAAAGGATTTGGACACAGCCCATGGGGCATCGGTCAGATGGCATTCTGCCACAGATTGCCTCTCAAGAAAGTCACTTTCTCATAGCCCAACCCCTGAGATGTTTCCTAGCTGTAGTGCTTCTGTCTGGACAAGGGAACAGTGGTAAGCTGGGGCTTTCTGTTGATTAGGTCATTAATGGGGTCTTACTTGAGTCTGCTTTACCTAGATGTGTGTCATTTACACCCCGGCCCACAACCAGCCCATTTCACGCCACGTATTTGTTTTGTCTCCTTCACGTTTGTAGTTTCATGAAGCCACAGGGTTCGTTACTTTCAGTTAGCTCTTTCCAGTTTTATTGGCGCTACTTTAAGAAGGAACCTTTAATAGTCCATTTATTTTTATTCGGCTCAACGCATTACTATTTCTGACTTTTCTCCACGGTTTGACTAGAAGTGAAGAAATCATAAACAACTAGATCTGTCCGGTGATTAAAGTGAAGACACTAAAATCTATTGTACAGGCAGCAGGAACTCTGTAAATAGAAATACCTGCTTGCATCGATCCTTATCTACGTCTAAACACTTAAATTATGCATGAGTTACATTATTTATGGTGCATGTGTAGGGGGAATGAGTATGCCACAGTGCACATGTGCAGTCTCTCTGAACTCCACATTCCTTCTATGATGTGAGTCCCGGTCATCAGGCTTAGCAGCAAGCACACCAGGCTTTGAACCCTGACCTTTCCCTTAGTTCTCCACCGCTGAGATACATTTCCATCCTTTGGATATTTGAGATAGAATCTTGCTACACAGCCCAGCCTGCCTGATCCTGAACCCACCATGTAACCCACACTGGTTTCAAACACCCAGTCCTCCTCTTACTTACTTCTGTTTCCTGAGTGCTTAGATTACAGGTGTGTACCATAATATCCGGCCTAATCATTGACTTTCTTATTTTCACTATGAGGGGACTTCCATAGACAATGATTAACTCCCCATTGCAAAGTGCAATGCCATAGCAGAGTAAAAATAATTTTTACATAAAAACAGTTTTGTGGTCTATATGATATATGTAGTGTAAATAAATTTTTATTGAATTTAATAATTATTGGCTCGACTAAAGGTACTATTAGGATTTTCTCCCAGAATTTTCTACTTTATTTGCCAAAATGTTTCTGCCAGTATTAAGCTGTCACAGAGAAGGCTTATAGTCTTGGTAAGGAGACTCCCTTTCAGGTTTCTCTGTTTGGCCTAACAATAATAGATATTATGTGTCCATTACATTCAGTATGGACTTTGTGTCTGCTTTGGCTTAGTGTGGTCTGTCCAGTTTCACCACTCATATTGATATTTGATTTCTGATGTCATGGTACGGGAGGATTAAGGGATGCTTGGGTTAAGGGACTCTGCTCACATGAGGAGATTTGTGTCCCTGAAACAGTGGGTCAGTTATCCTAAACACATGTGGCCCCTGCCCCTCCCCTCTTTGTGTGAGCCTGATGGCCCTTCCACATTTCCACTTTGCACCAAGCAGCAACAGACCCTAGGAACAAGCCACATGTGCCTGCCCAGTCTCGCAGCACTGTGAGCCAAAGAAAACTTTTCTTTATAAAGCACCAAGTCTGTGATGTCCTTATATGTAACCCTCTGCAACGAAAACCAGACTGGGATCACACCAGAGGGTTAAGCTTCCTGAGGTACACTGAGGACAATTTACTTGAGTGGAGTCACAGAGAGGGTAAGTAACTGAGTCTGGACTGGAACCCAGCAACTTGCTCTATGGGACAGAGTGTCAACACTGTGCTGTGCCGTTCCTTCCTGCGTGGAGACACCATCACCATCTGGCATGGTGCAGATACATCAGGCCTTTCGGACCAGTGTCAAGAATTGAAAAGCCAGGCTACTATTGTCATTATGGAAATTGATCCCAATTCATCAAATATAGAAAAACTCATATTACTAGGACTATGGAGATACCGGAGAAATTCTAGCTTTTTAAAAAGTAACTATTGGGTGTGGATTATTTTCCTTTGGTTGTTCTTGAATAAAGACACAATTTTTAAAAAAGGAAGGAATCACTCAGAGCCTTCGCCTTTATTCTCCCAGGACACAAGTGAACTGTGTCATGGTTGCCACCTCCATCCTTTTCCTGCCAATGACCATGTGTGGCTTTTCTGCCTTAGCTAGCTTAGAAACCTTTGGCTGTACCTACAACCGCATACTTGATGGTCCAGGTTTGTGCCTAAGATTAACATGTATCTTTCAAAGGCTTTGCATCCTTAGCCTAGATTTTTATGTCAGCATAAGAGGGAGAAATTTATCTCTTGTGAGTCACAGGCACTGAGATGCTGGGAAAGTTGCTCTAGCGGGGCGAGTTGGCAAAAATAGTCCCAGTGGATTTCAAGTTAATTTGACTAATTCTTTCACCACTTGTCAAATGAATCTACTTTTGTTTAGGTAACCAAACAAGCTGTTTCCTCTGCCATTTCTCCAGTGGGTAGTATAGGCACTTCTGGCGAACACACATTACTGCTAACTGTTATGATGTTTGCTGTCAAATTCATTTATTTATACAACTGCTGTAAAAAGCCTGAGGCCCATAAGCAGCCATGAAAGATTTCAGAGTCATGGTGTGGGGTCAGGAGAGGGGAAAAAAAATCTCCACTGGTTATGAGAAAGGAACTGACACAGGAAATGGTCACATATGGCGCAGATTTATTGTGTCCGGGGCTTCCCATTCAAATCTCATTATAGCCACAGCTCTGAGCAGGCCACAGCACTGTCCCATTCATTTCAGCTTTGGCATCCAGCAGAATTACTGTGGCTGCTCCAAAACAGGGTCTAGGGAGGTGATAACTTTATCATTCTGAGGAAAGAGTGTGCCAGGAATTGCACTTGTAAAGAATGATGTTGGGTGTCCCCCCTCTCAGCTAAGCTACGAGCGCTGCTTTGTTTAAAGCCGGCAGACAAGGCTTGCTATCAGAAAAAAAGGAGATGAGGGGAGAGATGGTATGAGGTGGAGGATGCAACAAAAGGAAGGAAGGGAAACTGGATGAAAGTGAAAGTGACCCTGGACTCTCAGGGTGGGGTCGTCTTCTTCAATGGTGAATAATAGATGCTCTACTAAACCTCGCATGCACACACATTTCTGTGTATGTATGGGCATGTCCCTCATTTACATTTTATTAAAAAATACATAACTAGGCCAGTGTTTTAGTGATTCTTTTCACCCGTAATTTGTCCCTTTTAACTCTACATAGGGATGATTGTGTTGACACTTACCACAGGGTAGTTTGGGCAGAGGGGAGAAACCAAAAGAGGGCTGTGAAGTTTTAAATCACGATTATTTTGCAGTTATGGAGAATGCAACAGCATGTATTTCCTGACAGGTGCCCAATTTGGGCTCTGAACATACATTATCTCACTTATAAGAGGGCACCTGCCCAGGAGTTCTGTGCAGCTGTTAATCCCTTTACATGTGAGAAAACCGAGTCAGAGGGAGGCAGAGAAGGCAGTCCACAGCTTCAAAGTGGAGGAGGCAGGATGCAATCAGTGCTAAACCTGATCTCTCAGGGCGCGTACTTCCTGCGTCTGCATTTGCCTGGGATGTTTTTAATGTAGTATTCAAATAATAAATTTCATAATTGGGACCATAACCATTGATGTTTGTAGGTGAAATTTTATTCCCCAAATCCTCCCACAGAAGTACTAAGCCACTTATTATTTCAAGTAGCATATAAATAATGAAATTTCAACATGGTAATTAAATGTAAAATAGTTCCTGGGTTTTATTTGGATGATCTTCTGTCAATTAAGGTACAGATAAAATTAAAAATGGCTGAATCAGAAGAAGAAGCTGTTGGATTTATATGTCACTCCCTCTTATTTCACTCTTTTACTGGCATTCCGTCACTAACTCTTCTTCCTCTCATTATCTTTCTCAAATTAACACTCCTACCAAAGATTAAAAAGGACTCTGAAACACCCACCAAAATGATATGGTAAGGCAGAAGGTCTCCCAAGCAAGCTCGCTTTGTGTATTTGCAGGCATCTGTGGTTTCCTTGCATTTACTTTGGAAAGGCGTACCCATTGAAAACAAGGACAAGGCCAGGGACACTGGTGAAACTGCTCACAAGAGTGTGAGAGGTGCTGTGATGAGCAGTTCCTGATATCCCTAGCCCCTCTCACAACCACAGCTTCTGGCTCCCATGGTTATCTCCACCTTAGGGACTGTCTTCACGCAGGCATGTCTCATGCCCTGCAACCATTGACAGCCACAACACTACACCTGTCACTGGCTGTTAGAGTGGCCTTCCTTGTCGAAAGTGCTGTCGACACTCTCTAGCTAAATGTGAAAGCCAGTCTGGAAATGCATGCTCCTTTGACATTCCACTGAATACACGATGAAGTTTTTCAATCCAGTGATAGATACCATTCCTCAGATTTTACACTGCTAAGCATGTGCGTCTAAAAGTGCCACCCTTACCCTTAGATTACTTATAAAAAAAATTGTGGTGTGCATCAGTATATGAACAATTATATGTGTTTCCATTATTCAGAAGACCTTAAACATCTCAAGTTTTAGACTTTAAATTAGCACGATTATATTTTCTTTAGATATTACATATGCTCCATTTAAGGACACTCACAACATCTTTAACAAATGATTGCAACACATGTTTATTACTTTCAAAGTTTTTTCTGAAAGTAATTCTAGTTAACAGTTCTCCATCTTGAAACCCCAAACCCTTCTGCTCGTTGCCTCTGAAATGAGCAAAATATATTTACTTTAGCAGTGCCTTTGGACAGCTCTCCTTCTTTCTTTGGGTGTTGAGAGGCACAGCTTTGGGATTTTGGAGTGTCATCCCCAATAGCCTGAGGCTCTACAACAACTTATATAAATGCAGAGACCCTCAACCTGTCCTCGCTTATTTCATCTGTGTCCATTTATATCTGTTAAGTTGGAAATAATGAGGTATAGATATTGTTTGGCAGAGGGAATTGTAATTTTTTTATTTTCGTTTCTTGAAAACAAGTGAGTGATTATAAATTTTATTTATGTCAAGATCTCCTGTAGTTTCTGATACTTTGTGAAATATATAGCAGGATGGCTAAAAAAAATCATGGAGGAAAATGGTGACATTAACCTTGAGGAAACAATCATTAATGTTGATGTATTTCATTCTATTTTAAACACATAAAATTTTCTCTTTTGTTGAAATGGGAAGATGGAAGGATTCTATGTGCCTTTGAGTCAAAGCATTTATTTTAGAAGTACTTTTTCCCTTTCCTTCTGATCTATTTTTCTAAATAAAAGATAGAAGCTATTTTTTTTTCATTTTCTGTTAATTTTTTTCTCTAGCAAAGATGACCCCTTTGGCATATTTTCTTTTCAAACGTGAAATGAGGTGGAAAATCCTCATTTCACGACAGGAAGGACAAATATTGACACAAAGTTAATATTTGTTAGAACCCTGGAAGCAACCTGAGTACACACACACACACACACACACACACACACACACACACACACACACACACACACACACTGTTCTTTCTCTTCCAGACACAATTAGCTCTTTCCCTTTCCTGAGTTCAGGTCTATGGCTTCTAGTCTAGGAGGAGAGAGAGTATGTTTTATGTTCAGGATATTTTAGGAAGGTGAGAGACACACAGAGCAACTGCTCCTGTGCACATGTGCATATACAAATACAACCTGCTTAATCAGATTTCCCGCACTTAAAGCAGAGCTTCTGGACTTTGTCACTGTGCTTGTCCACCCTGAATGCAGTAGCATATGCCAAGCCAATGCTCACTGGTCACTCAGCATTCATTATGATCCGTCCACTCTTGCCTTTTTGAGAGGAATGCCCTGGGGTGACTGGGTGGCTGCCCTGACAGGCTGTATCACTTATCTATTCACATTGATTATCAAAGTCAGCTGTGGCCAGGCCTTGCTTTCTCTCCTTCTTCCCTCAGCCTCTCTTACAAGCACCCCTGCCTGGATTTTCATGAGGAAATAATCAGATTAGGCCTTTCACGGTGAGTTCATATGGAGTTCTCTTTCTCCCGTGTGCTACTAACTGAATAAACGTGTTTAGTGGTAAATTGTAAATGACATTATGATTACCAAAGCCAGCATGGGTTTCATTTAAAAGTGATCAGAATTGCAGACCACAAAAATTGTGACTGGCAGATGAGGCCATTTGGCGAAGTGGGAAAGGAAAAGACAAAAACCACTGAGAAAGATAATCATTGCTCAAAACTAAGCCTTCTTCAACTAAGAAAAGCAGGAGAGAAAAACATCTGTAGGAGGGAACAATGGAAGGCTATTCAGACATGACCTCTAGTCTGTGATTATGGGGCCACCATCAGCCACTGGGAGTTGAACAGGAGGTCTGTCTAGCTGTGTCTTAAGCAGTGACCATATATCTGTGCTACAGTTAATAATAATGCCAGTTTGGCTGTTGTTTAGCCCTACAATTTTGCATATTTTTGCTTTTAAAATTATATCATCATCATCATCATCATCATCATTATTATTTTGCCTCTTGGCAAACTGAAAACACTAGCGTTGATTAAACTGTACAGATGTCATAGGAATCCAAATGACAGGATAGTAGCAAACCAACACATTTCTTAGCCATGGCTGAATTCTGAAGACGTTAAGGTAGAATTTCTAATTTACAAAAAATAAGAGTTTACATTTGCAGCATTAATATGTCTTATTGGTATAATTTGAGCAATTGCCTTTGCTCAGATTGTGGCAATAATTTTCTCATCCTGGCAAATCATGATAAACTATTGGTTTGAAGGGCCACACAAATATACAAAAGTTTTAAAAGTTTGGCCAAATAATGTGATTTTTCAACCATCCAGTCTTCCCATATGTGCCTGTTAAAAAACTGTGCAGAGAAAGCTCCCAAATTTTTGACCCTTCTTCTCCCAGTGGTACATATCAAGTTAGAATTGCTGTTCTCTGAAGAGTCCTTTCGAAGCCATTTTATTTTACCAGGTACAAATCACAAAACAAAAATTTAGAAATATGTAGTTGCTTCTTCTTCCTCTTTCTCCTCCTCCTCTTCTTCTTGCTCTTAATCTTTCTCTCCCATCTCTTCACTTCTAAATAATGATGAGTCAGGATGACTAGGATTCCGTTTTCTGTCTGTGATATGGAACTAATTAAGCTTACCATTTAAAGGGGACTAAGGAGAGAAAGATAGGATGAATGGAGGCAGTGGGGCTAAAGAAGAGAGGCAAGGAAATAGGGAAGGAAGAAGGAAGGGAGGGATGGAGGGGAGGTCTATTTAGCATTATGATATGAAGGCTTCTTTAAGGTGAAGCCAAAATCTTGGCCATTCAAGTCCTTATCCTACTGGGCCTCCTTCCTGATGCCACTTTTATAAGTCTATGGGCTTTTTTGGTCATCTATCTATATCTAAACCTGTCCTCTGAAATCACCATGAAGTGACCACTTTGCCACCATATAAAACCCATGGACTAAATCAGAGAATTCCACTGATGATGACAACAGCAACAACAACAACAACAACAACAATAATAGTGTGAATCTCCGATGCTTGTGATTTTCACACAACCTTTAGTATGAAAATGCAGTGTGCTCTGATTAACATACCTCCTTGCAGTGATCATTGGCCAGCACCTACTGTCTACCATCTCCAAAGTAATACATCTATTCTAGGAGCTTTTTAACTGTTTATTTCATTTGTCCAAGATTTGCTTCCAGAGCTGAATGAAAATTTGAAGTTGGAACCAGAACAATCGTTATCTCCAAGGAACACATTTTGCCTTTTTACTCCACTAGGTCTCAATTGTGTTGTAAAGAAATCAGTTTGTTTATGTTACATTGAAACCTTGTTCCTTTTCCTGATCTATGCTGGTCCTATATATTACTCTGTATAACCATTCATCCTAAAATATTGAAAGCATATGATTTTCTCTTTCAGCTCATGAGAGTATGTGTGTTATTTGCACACAGTTGGCAATGTACTCCAATTCTAGGAGGTCATAAAAATTGGCCCACTGTTTCCTCTCCATCCTAACACACTTATGATCTGTTTTTTAAAATTAATTATTTATTCACTTTACACCTCAATCATGGCTCCCTTCCTCCTCTCCACTCTCTTTTTTAGCCAAGCGTAAACTCAGCCTTGCATGAACTCGATCACCTTATTTGTCCACACCTTTTTATTGGGCTGAACTAATGCATTTTCCAAAATTCAGATAGACTTTCTATGAAGACCATAATTATATTTCAGGTCCTTCATTGACACAAACCCCCTTCCATGTACCACTAAAGGAGCTGTAACAATATGATTATGCGGTTTATGTTTTTTTGTAAAATATTTTAAATTATGATATTTTAACTGAGACTAATAAAGATAGTGCTCTGCCTAGTCTCAGTTTCCCTTTATCTTGAGATCTGTGGTGTTACATGACAATCAACTGGGCACAGTGTTTGGAATATAATTAATGGGGAGCATAATTCTTTAGATCTGAGATTAATAGGAGAATGGTTGACTTTTGTAGTCCATGAAACACTTCTATATAAAATTTCTATTCTACATAGCTTACCCAGTGCTATGACACATATGGGAAAGACTCTAGACCACTCTGTGATATGAACCTGTCCTGATTTACAAGGAGAAAATGAAGGGTAGAAGAGGTGTGGATCTTGAAGTGACTCTGCCACAAATACTGGTATCCACACTGTATCCAACATCACAGCTTAGATATAAGTAAACATTTTTAAATAAGAGATAACCTTTAACAATAATTCTAAATATTTAATTATAATAAAGACAGAAACTTAAACGTGAATTGTAGGTACTTTATAAAAACTCTACTTTATTTGGTGTTTCTTAAATCTCTACCCCCTTTCTAAGCCCCAAACCCTAGTGAGAAGAGAAAGAAAGTTAGAAGGGAAAGAGGATTTAGACCTCTTTAGATTTAGTTCTGGCTAGATAGGGTGTTTGGGTTCTTTGGGAAAATACCAATCTCAATCATCAGGATAAGAGGCAGTTCAGCAATAGCAAATGACAAACAGCAGTAGCAGAGCAAACAAAGCAGCAGATTTCTTCCTCCTTTGTCTGTCTGGGCTCTCATATTTATACTCTCTCCAAGTCCTCAGAATTAAACTATCTGTAGCTGGAAAAGATCGTGCCCCTCTCCAAGCCACGTGAGGCAATTATCAGCTGTGGATAAACTAAGACAGTCCTATTGTCCATGCTTGGTATTAAAACAAAAACATATTTACATAACATAATTGAACCAGAGCTTCCACTACAATGAATAAAACTCTTCTAAATTTCTGCTAGTGCTAGGAAATAAATATGAATCATCAGGCTTGAGGAAAGACTATGTTTTCTTTCTAACTCTTTCATGTGAAATGTAAAAGTATGTATCATTCAAAGAAGGAAAGCAAAATTATGTAATTAAATATAGGAAAAATAATGAATCAGGATTAAATAAGTTAACAACTATTACTTTTCTGATTTTATAACTTTTTGCTATTTATAATGACATTTCCATTTGCATTAGTTTTTATTTGCTTATGAAGAAATGTTTTTTGAGACATTTGCACATATATGTATTAGTATAATTTGTCCTTGTTTCATTCTCCTGATAACAGCTTTGCCTCCTCTCTGGCTGTCCCTGGTTCTCTTCCTCCTGCCAACTTCTGTTGCTATGACATTTGTATTCCATTGCGTTTTATTGACATCTTCTGCCTTTATGAGGATTATTAAGAACTTACAAGGTAGCTGTGATTTCTCTCATTTTGATTAATATTCAGGCAGTGGGAAGGAGACAAATATGAACAAAATATAATGGTTCATATATGAATATGAAAATTATAATAAAGCCTGTTGAAATTTTCTATGGTGCTAGAGAAAAAGTAATCATCAGTATTACCCAGCTACAAACCCTGTGTCCTAAAACAGTGAACTTCATGTAAGAAACATTGGTGCAGTAATGGCACAAATGTTTTGTGAGTAATCAACCACCCCTTTATTTTTTAATATTGGATTTAAGGCCAAATCCATGAAATGGAATCCACATCTGATACTGTTGAAGAGGTCAAATACCTGGGACTAGACAGGCATTGGCCCTGGATGAACATATCCTACCACTATTCTGTTAAAGGGACATAGCTATAAAATGACCTCTAAGAACATACTGCTATACCCACAGATCAGCGCCTCACTCAATATTCATCAAAGAAGTTTTTTTCTTTTAGATTATAGGAATTATATAGAGACACATAGCAGAGCAATATGAGGCGTGAGAGACATTGGAGTACTCAATCATAATTCGAGTTTTCTTACCGAAACCATCCGCTCAAAGCACATGGGCCTCTGAAGAGAAGTCAGAAAGATTCTAAGAGCCAGGTGTGACTGACTCCAAGGAAACTGCATCTTCCAGAAAAAAAGGACTACTATACATATGATATACACATATACATCATTTGATATACTCGGCGTCACATGCAGGGATTGCATAGTTTCAACGTAAGATGGTAGCACTGAGAAGGGAGAATAGACACAAAGTCATAGCCCTAACCAAAGAGCTATATGCCAGTGACACTTTTGGGTCAAAGGAAAATCAATTTTCTCCGCTGGGGTATCACTGAGTATGTCACCCACTCCCCCAGGGCTGTCCCCATGGCCAGGGGTAGTTGGCCAAAATAAAGCGGATTCCATGTTTGTGTGTGTGTGTGTGTGTGTGTGTGTGTGTGTGTGTGTGTGTGTATGTGTGTGATTTTTTTCTTATTTTGTTGTTATTGCTGTTTTGTTTTGCTATTTTGTTTTTTTCTTTTTCTTTCTTTTTGTTTTCTTTGCCTTGAATTTTTTGAAAGGATGGGAGAAAAATCATGAAGTTGGTTGGGTAGGAAAGTTAGAAGAAGCAAGCAGGCAGGACCAGAAAGAATATTATAAAATATATTGTATGAAAATATCCTTAAATAAAAAATAATCTTTCAAAGTCTTAGTAATTAAAACAATTGTAGCTGTGTAGCTTTTTAACATATAGACACAATCGGTATATCTCCATAATTTACATTTTTTTCATTAGAATGTCTCTTGGATTTTATTATACAAGCATCATTAAACATACTTATTTTTTTCAGTGTCCAAAGACAATGAAAAAAGAATAAATTGCACTAAAACAAATAATATCCCTAATTTAGAATTTATAAAATTGAATGAAATGTTTGTAGAATGGTTCACTCAGGCGAGCACTAACTTCCCAGTAGGCTGTTTATGTCTCTGTTTTGCACCATTTTCTCAATCTAACAGCATTTGTCTCTAACATAAGCCCCAAGTCCACTCCCAAGCACATCCTTACAGGTCCCCTTGAGATGATGATGTTGCTCTGCCTCACAGCTCCTGGAAGATGAGAATGCCTTCAGTCTTCTGTGACCTCGGCCATGTACCTCATTTTCCTTCCAACTTTAGAGATAGTCTTTCAAATTTTCTACTTCCATCTGGTCCACAGGGAGTCCACACTCTTTCCTAAACTCCCAATAAGTTTACCATCAGTAAATAAGCCCACTGATTCCATTTTAATCCTTTTATATGGTTTCTCTATTATATGACAAATTTTTAACTTGGTTCTCAACACTGTCATGTTTCTCTTTCATCTGGTCCATTGTAAGAAGCCGCAGATAATCCTAAACATGAATGGGCTTGCTTCTTTCATAGTTTCATTCTGGTTTGCTTCAGTATCATTAAAGACTTTTCTTTTGATACAAAGTCTCATACCCCTGGCTGGACTGGAAAACAGGGATTAGTTTTCATCCCCCAGAGCCATTTCCTTTGTGTAGAGCCTTGTCAATACTCGGAATTTCTGTCGTTTGTGGACTTACACTATTAGAAAAAACTGTAAAGGGTTGCTTTTCTGTCTGTTTTAAGTTTTCATAGAAGAAGAGAATATTCTAGTTAGCCAAAATAATTTATTCCTTATAAAATGACACTGCCCAGTGGGTAAAGGCTAGTCCCGTGCAATTTTATGTCTTTTATGGAAATATTTAGAATGTAACATGCCAGCCATTACCACATTGACAAGAAAATTTCAGCTTTAACTACTGAGAGTCTCATAGTCACAGAAATGCTGTATTTTTATAAGCGTTAGAAGCCTTAAAACAATTTGATTATTTTGGCGAACCTTGAAAATGGAAAAATCTCTTTTAGCAAAAGGATATATCTAGGGGAATATTGCCTGTGTGGATGTATACATGTATATGTGCGTATACATATTTGTGTATGTGTACGGTTGCATATGTATTTGTCTTTATATGTGTGTAATTATATTTATCTGTACCTGTGTGTGTGTGTGTGTATGAGTGTAAGAGATTTTAATTTAAACACATTTGTACATCCATGGGGTACATTGTGGTAATTCAGTAATGTTTTCAAAGTGTAATAATCCAGATATTACATATTTTCATGTGTGTGAACATTAATTATTTTTATGTGGGGGAAAGTTTGTATTCTTCTAGTAAAGTTTCAACGTATTATAGATTGTTTTAATGAGTAATTAATATGTTAAAAGAGATCGCAAACATTTATTACATTGTTTTAAAACTACCTTCTATTCCTCAGATAACAAAAGTTAGGGAGTATAAAATTTGGATACAATGAATTCTTATATTAAAATTTACTGAGTGAAATTATGTTAGATTGGAATGTTCTTATTTGTGGAGAGGAGTATGTGGGAGAAAAGTATAAAGAGAGTATTGTATAATAATCAATGTCTGGTGAAACCCATTTTGGATATGACTTGTACATTTCAAATATCAAGTTGAAATTTATTCCCATTTAGAAGTATCATTAGGGTAAGAACAATCCAGCTACAGTGCTGGGAATTGGGAACTTATTAGAATTAGATAAAAATCAACCAGGTCTAACCACATGGTTGAATACCAATGGCTTGAGAAAAAAATATGAGTGAAAGAGTAGAAACTATACAGAGATGCATTCTCTTCAGCTCTTTTTAAGTAACCATATTGTTCAGAGTTCATGATTACATTTCCGGTTGTCTAGGGAATACTATCTAACAGCAGATGTCCAGGGCCTCTGTCGCTTAGAATCTTTCTCTTGGCTCTTCCTTGATTTCCCCTGAGCCTTTAGGTATAGGGTTTGCATTGCAGATGTGTCATTTGGGGAAGGGCACCACACAGTCATTTTTAGTCTGGATTTTGATAGTTTTGGATCTCTGTAATAGTCTCCATCTGTTAGAAAAAGAATACTCTTTGATGAGAGGTGAGAGCTAGCCTCACCTCTGGGTACAAGGATAAGTGTATTTAAAACAGTTAGAAACTGTGTTGGTTTAAGAAACTGGCAAACGTAGACTCTTCTCTGGGGTCTATGATCTGTAGGTAGGTAGTCAGTAGGTAATTGGCTAGGCTCACGTACTAGGCATGGATTCCCTCCTACAGCGGTGTCGCTATTGCACCATCATAGATAGCTCACTCCTCCAGGCATTGTTGTGGCTCCTAGTCTTATAACTGGGTAGGACTAACGATTGCTTCTTTCCCTTGACAAATAACCCCATTTGTTTTCAGGCTTTAAAAAGTTACACATGTCAAACTTGTGCGGAACTAGTGTACGGAGCATAATGGTTCTGTGTGGATATGTTTGGTGAAATAATGTTCATTAGTGGTTGTTTTAATTAATTTAGCATTCCATCCCAAGTTACCATGTAGTTGCTTGGGCAGGCATGCATTTGTGTGATAAAAGTACTCCAGGCCTGTTCTCTTAGCAAATTATAGATACATATTATAATATTGCATTATTAATTACAGTTACAATTTCTGTACATAAGACTTTTTGTGAATTGTTAAAGTATTTTACATAGTGTTGCTTTTAGAAAATTCTTATCTTCTCCTCTCCTCATTCATTCTCTCACTGCCTATGTCTGTCTCTGTCTCTGTCTCTGTCTCTGTCTCTGTCTGTCTGTCTGTCTGTCTGTCTGTCTGTCTGTCTCTCTCTCTCTCTCTCTCTCTCTCTCTCTCTCTCTCTCTCCCTCTCTCTGCATCGAACTCCAGGGCATTGTATTAAGAAGTGCTATAGGACTGGGCTACTGCGTTTAGTTTTTTTAACCTTCTTAAATTTTTAAATCAATGTTCCAGATCTGTTTGTCAAGGATTCCTTTGAACTTGTGTTCTTCCTGACTTGGACAAGAAAGTTGTTGATAATATGAACACAACTGCCACCAAGACAGAAATATCTTCTTTTAATAATACTTGGACTAAAATTTTACCTAGAATTAATTATTCTTGACCTGCATTACAAAAACTATAGTATATTAAAGCCATTTTGGTTTCAGTCCCTACTTCATAATATCCTGTATTATATTTTCACCATCTTTGTTTTGCTGTTTTGATTGCCCTGATATGATGCACCACTTTTTCACTAAATTCAGTGCAACTGTGGGAAACTTTGACTTATATTTTTATTTTTAAAATATATTTTATTAATTTATTCTTATTACATCTCAATTGTTATCCCATCCCTTGTATCCTTCCATTCCTCCCTCCCTCCCATTTCCCCTTACACCCCTCCCCTATGACTGTGACTGAGGGGCACCTCCTCCCCCTGTATATGCTCATAGTGTATCAAGTCTCTTCTTGGTAGCCTGCTATCCTTCCTCTGAGTGCCACTAGGCCTCCCCACCTTCCTTGATTTATTTTTAATTATAAAAATGGAAAGAGTTAGGTAAAGGATTGATCTTTCTCTGATGCCATATTTACTATTTTACTAGGTTACTTTGACAAGCTTGCACCAAAGTGAATTTAAAATATATAGAAAAGGTGGAAGAGTTTGTGACATTCACTTTAGATGAAAAGAACTGTGCTTTGCAGTAGTAAAATATCACTCTGGATTCAGAATAAGGACTATTCTGAGTAGAAAGTTTGCAAATGCAAGAATAATGAACAAAAAATTTTCTTCTAAATAGTTTTCTCACAGGTACCATTTTTACCTTGGGCTCTATTCATTGCCAACTAGCCTCCACGCTAATTCTTTCTCTTTTCCTTTTCCTTTGAATTTATTTGTGACGGGAAATGCATGGCAATGTCAGTGTCAGTCAAGTTCCTAAAACCCCTTTTCAATCTTTGGAATCAAACCCAGTTTCCTTTCTCCCTTTTCTTCTCTGCTACTCTCTTTCTCTTTCTACCTTTGGCCTTCCCATTTCCCCTTCTTCCCTTCCTTCCTTTTCCTTCCATTAATTTCTTCAGATTAGTGTACAAAATAATAGGGTTCACGGTGGAATCCCATGCATATTTGTTTTTATTGGTATTTTACTCTCATTCCCCTCCCCCATGTCCACTTGCTGATCTCTCATAGATCAGCTCCTTTCATGTCACATGCAATAATTTATACTTTTTTACCCCAGTGGTGGTCTCCTTTAAGATACAGTTTTCCTTTTTCTTTTCCAAACTCCCCTTTCTAGTTTCATTACTCCCACACTATACAGATATAAATATAAAATTAAAAGCTACAATGCACATATGACAGAAAACATGGTATTTGTCTCTCATTGTTGGAAGTAATTTGCTTCCAGCTCCATCAAGTTTCCCATGAATACAATTATTTCATTTTTCTATGCAGCTGAATGAAACTCCACGGTGGATGTACACCTATTTTATTATCCATTCATGTTGATAGACATCTAAGCTGCTTCCTTTACCTCGCTATTAGAAATAAGACACCAAAAAGCATGAAGATGTAGCTGTGCATTTCTCAGTGTATTTAGAATGGTACAGTTGGTCTATAGGGTAGTTCTATTTTCAGATTTTCTTCCAGATTTTTAAAAAAGAAACATTCATAATGATTTCCAAGGTGGCTTCTCAAATTTTCAATACCACCAGCAGTGAAAAAGTGACCCTGCCTACTCACATTTTAGTGACCTTTTTTCCCCCTTGATGGCAGCCATTGTAACTAAGGTGAGATGTAACCTTAATTCAGTTTTAATTGTCATTTCCCTAAGACTCTTGAGTTTCCCTACAAACAGCCAGGTACAAGATGGCTGTTTGTAGGGAAGCAAAGCTTGTGATTAAAAGCTTGTAACTTGTAGCCCCACTCTGTTAGAGCCATGGAGAGGAGATGGTTGCATTGTTGCAAACCAACAATGGCGAGTTATTTTGATAAAACTTCCCTTCATTCTGAAGAAACAACACTTGGAGAATCTTTGTGTGGATGAACAAGTAGAGGCATATGGTAGGAGGCCCACCTGGAATGGGGATAGGAGTTTAATGACTTTCAAACATTCTTTGTGCTGTAAATTTTTTTTTTGCATATGGTTGTTCACGTCTAACTTTCACAATGACCTCTATAATAAGTAAGTAGATAAATAATGTATTGTCTGAGTTCTGTGAGCATTTCTATTAAATTTAAACAAAGGAGGTGGTTGCAGGGACCCATGAGAGTCATGTGATGTCAAGTCTTTACTGTGTGTTCTGTTGGTACCACCAGCTAGTGTCAAGGATTCAAATGGTGTTTGATGGAGAGCTGGTTGTTAATAGGGAGAAACATCAAGCCATTTTAGATATTATGTAACATATGAACATATACATAGAACAATTTAGTTTAATTTTCCCTTAAGGGTGCTTCATGATTGTTCCTGACTCTATTAATTTATGTATTCCACTCCTGTTACACTTAACTATTATTAGTGATATTAATTTTAAAAAGCTGGCTAAGTATACAAATCAGTAGAATGTATCAAATGGTATTTTAATGCATATAGCTTTTTCATATTTTGCTCAAGACTTGTGTTTCCTATATCTAATACACTCAAATGTTCAATAAATATTTCACAGCATAACAAATGGTGATGAAAACAGTGGTTTAAAAGTCACGTTGGTTATAGCTCATATGTTACTCATTTGTTTCCATTTGTCTCACAGGTATATTCAGAGAAGAACAGAAATGCACATTCCGACCAGTGATCCAGGGTTTCTTCTGTAAGCAGACTGAACATATGGTCCTAATTCTCGATAATGTTGATGTAACTTGGACAATCCCAAAGTCATACCCACTTGTATCAATTACTAATGGCTTTGTTGACACATTTAGCAGTGTGAAGCACAAATGCTCTCCCACTGCCTCTGTATCTACTTTTTATTCCATCTTACCTACCAGGGAAATAACCAAAGTATGCTTTCCAGAGCGAACTCCTCCATCACTGCGCTTCTTTCTGCTAGGGAACAGAAGAGCCTCCAAGCTCATCTTGGCTGTATTCTACAATGAGATTCAGAATCCTCACATTTTCTTAGAGAAAAATTTCATTCCACCTACTCCAGTAGCATCACCATCTTCATTGTTGGATGAATCAGCTGGTGCCAACTACTTCGACATCATGAATAACCTTTTGTATGTTGTCCTGCAGGGAGAGGGGCCTGTTGAAATACGCTCAAGTATTTCCATTCATTTGGTTTTCACCGTGACATTTTCAGCCCTAGAAAAAAGCTGGAAAAGAGCGATGCTTGAAAGCCTAACACACTTCTTACAGATCGACCCCGCCCAGATCAGATTCACTCTTGAGATGCCTGGCAACAAAGAGACCTTAGAAACCATTGCAAACAGTGAAGGGAAACGAAAGCGCAATTGCCCAACTGTAACTTGTGGTGGCCCTTCTATCAAATATGGTCAACGCAGACCTCTCATGGCAGAAATGACATCATATGGGATCACACCCCCAATCACCATGAAAACCTTCTCAAAAGTGGTTGTCATTGAAATTGGTGATCTGCCAAGTGTAGGGAGAACTGTATTCACTCAGTCCTTACCAAGTAACAGATTACAAAATTTTGCTCGCCAAGTTATTACTGCTCAGCAGACTGGAGTCCTGGAAAATGTTCTTGGTATGACTGTTGGGGCTCTACTGGTGGCTCAGTCAGAGGGAGTCACAGGATATAGGTAAGCACTACTTATCAAAACATCTGGATGAAGGGTGGTTTCTTGAGTCCATGTTGGCGTCTATTCAAATATGCGTATTCTTTACAATCAACTGCAAAGGATTCACTAGAGTTGAAGTTTTTAAAAAACCAAGATAACACACTTAGTTGGAAGCAAAGTCAACCAATTCATTTATGAACACTTCAAATAAAATATACTTTAATTAAAATAGAATTATATCACTTTCTTCTTCTCTTTCATTCTTCCATTCCTATCAGGTACATTTTCTCCACCCTTTCCCATTCCACCCTCTCAAATTGATAGTGTCTGTTTTTTTTCTTTAATTTTCAATGTTCTGCACATACACACACAAGTATATTTGTTATATATGTATACATGTATATGCATTTTGTGTGTATAAATGTGTAAATACAACATGTTGAGTCTGTTTTAGTTGTTGGTTTGTATATGGTTTCATGGGATGACCATATATATTGTGTAAACAATAAGAAGGCTCCTCCTTGTGAGAGTAATTAGTTTTTTATGTAGAGTAATTATCCATAATGAAGCTTAGTTTATATTTTTGTATTATATTTTCCATTTTAACAATGAGAACACATGAATTCCATTTGTCAATAGGCGCAAAAGTAACAACATAATTATTCTTGGTTGTTTCTGATACAGGACTGAGTACTTTTTCTAAGCACAATTTTTTTTTTTTACCAATTGGTGATACTATTATTTTAAAAACTTTTAGATTATTTTATTTTGTGTATATGAGTGTTTTTCTACATGTATGAATGTGCATCAGATGTATGTCTGGTGCTTGTGTAAGTCTGAAGAGGGGATCAGATCTTCTTGAACTAGAGTTTCACATGGTTGTGAGTCACTAGGTAAGTGCTAGAAACCAAACCTGGGTTACCTGCAAGAAAAGAAAGTGCTCTTACCCTGAGCAATCATCCTTGCTCCCTAGTGTTGCTGCTATATTTTGGATGGTAACATGGGTGTCACTGATGCTGACATATTTTGGTTTTGCTTCATTTTTTCCTTAGTGTAATTTCATTTAGGCTTCACTGAGTGCTTATGCATTTATATGTATATCTAGAGATCAAAGCATTAGCCTATTGCTTTATTTTCATCACTATTCCAGAATATTGAACACTGCAGTGTGTATCCATTCATCTTTTAGTAAGAGAGAGAGAAGATGAGGAGTAGAAGTTAACTGAGGTCCATTTGGGAAATCCTGGAGTGTAGACTAGGAGCAAGTAGGGAATGTAGCGTATTTGTGGGGCGAATCATCCAATCATGAAGACAGGAGATAGCTTCAGTGCAAAGATCACATCCATCACCCACCATCAATCATTACATGGTCTCTTCACTTCTGACTCACATATTTCTGATCTGATAAAAAAAAACATGAAGCATGCATAATATGGCATTGATTTTCTTTTGGAATTTGTTATATCCTTCATTGCTCTACTTCTCTGGTACCTTAAGGGAGATTTTCCAGATGTAAAGCAAAAATAAAAAGAAAAATCATGTGAAGGTAAGGAAAAGCTGCCTGTAAAGCATATCTGACAACAATCCACGTGGAATGAGAAATAGCCTGCCCTACCCCCCATAGAATTGACAAACAATTAGCAAGATGGCCTGTGCCCCTGAACTTCGTACAGTTCTGTTAACAGCCTCAAGGGCATACTCAGGCCCCAAGGCCAGGCGTCTTTCAGCTCTTGCCAGTATCAGCTAGGACCTCCAACGAGCTCCCTGGAGAAACATTGGCACACTAATGAATAGACCTTGAGACAGCAGAGATGTGTCTGTGGATGAGGTCCTTTGGTGGTGCAGGTTGCTAATGAAATCTTCCCAAAGGACACTTTTCCTATATAGGGATTGCAGAATGAGGCCACCTTGGAAACATAGTTCCAGAAAATCATTACTTATTTTTTAAAAAGCTGGCATTTTGGAATGTGGGGAGAAACAAGGTTGCTGCCTACGTTTTATTCTTTATCCTCTCACCAGGAAATCTGGATTTAAGTTGGCTCTGCCCACATAGGTCAGTTGAACAAACTTGTTCTCCAGCTTTTCAAACTTTTGTTTCCACATGTAGTCATTTTGCTGTATTCCTATCTTCCTGTTTATTTATTTGTGGTCTTTACCCAGTTTTCTGCTTTAGGTGGTTTTAGTGGAGTTTTCAGTGGTAAGAGATGAACACACATCCTACATTTCCTCTTTAAGCAAGAGCCCCACCACCACCACCACCAAGGGCTCATAGTCATGCGTTGTATTCAGGAATCTGGATAGAACATTTAGTAATCCTTTCGCTAGAAGCTTGACCTTCACCCCTGAATGTCTCTCATCTCCCGCTCCATTTCTCTCTTGTCTCACTCATTTTCATACTAGAATGTGACCTTAAGGATTCATATGTACTTGTGTACCTGGAGGTCAGAGACTAAGTTTGATATTTTATTAAATTGCTCACTATTTCATATATTGATGCAGGATGTATATATTCTCTCTCTCTCTCTCTCTCTCTCTCTCTCTCTCTCTCTCTCTCTCACACACACACACACACACATATATATATATTCTGGTTAATTTCCTTACAGAAGCTTAGCTGTTAAAGCCAAAGCTGTCTAGTTGGCACATTTTCTGTGATTTCCTCTTAAGATGCACCTCTGTAAACTCTTAACATTATGAGTGGTGTATGAATAGTTTTGTGGCTTTGCTGTGTTTGTGACACATTTGACCTTAAGATGGAAGCATCTCCTGAGTTATCATAGTTGGCTCAGTCAAACACACTACTCTTAGAAGACAGAATATTTCCTGCCAGAAAGAAACCAGAAGAGAGAAGCAGAGTAGTTCAAGGTGGGAGAAAGATTTGATGTGTCCTGGTTAAGGCCGAACAGATTTAAGGGAACTTTGGAGATGGCTCAGTGAATAAAGCTCTTGCCCTATCAGCATGTGGATGAGAGTTCAGAACCATGGCGCCCATGGAAATGCTAGGCTGGCATTGTGTCTGCCTATAATCTCGGTGCTCGAGAGACAGACGCGGGATCCTCAGAGCAAGCTGGCTAGCTAGACTAGCTGGCACAGCTAAATGACTTCAAGTGAGATACCTTGTCTCAATATATGAAACAGCGAGCCATCTAGGAAGACATTAAAGTCAATCTCTGACCTTCATTTGCACAGATAGATACGACTCTGTAACTACATTTGCATTCACACAAGTAGAGACACACATGCACAAAATCACACAGGAAAAAAAAAAGGAAGGAAGGAAGGAAGGAAGGAAGGAAGGAAGACAATTGCAGATAGATAGTATAGAGTGCAAAAGAGACATTGCATGGCAGCCTAAGAGGGAAAAACCCCTCAACCTGAATAGTTTTAGAACTAGATTCATTCAGAATGCATCTCCATGAACATTGAAACAACCCAGACAAATCTGCCTTGACTCCTGACCTCCCTGGAGAGGATGCATCTGTATAAGTCTAAGTCAGCAGCCTGTGATAGTGTTGTTACATAGCAGCAAAATAAACATGTCACATAGCTGCGCCACATCAATCTCTTTACTTTATGAACTTGTGAACTCTGGGCCCCGAAAATTATTTTAGTGAAAAGAGGCATGACAATGGTAGGAGTGTGTGTGTGTGTGTGTGTATGAGTGTATGTGTGTACCTAACGTATTATTAGCTTTTGAAAAATATTTTATGTTTAAATGTGTGTCTATTTTTTTATGTGCTATCTATATGTGCATGCAGATTCTTACAGAGTCCAAAAACCGGCATCGGATCCCCTAGAGCTGCAGTTATAGACAGTTGTGACTGGCTCCACAAGGGTTTGGGGAACTAAATTTGCCTCTGCAAGAGTGATACACACTCTTGCGTGCTAAGACATCTCTGCAGCCTCCACAGCAGGAGCTTACTAAGTCTATGTGTGTATGCTAACTTGACACAAGCTAGAGACACTAAAGAATATATAGTAGACTGTAGTACAAATGCACTAATTTGTTGAGTTGGGTGATTGCAAAGTATTGTAATTTTAATAATATATCCTATGTATTGTTTTTTAGAAATATGGAATATTGTCCCCTTAGCAAGGTTTCTTTAAAACAGAGAATTATTTTTTGCTTACTAGCACTTTAAAAAATCTTCAAAATGATCTGGTGTTATAGTTCAGTTGGTAGAGTAGATTCTTATTATACATTGATCCTCAGGTTTGATGCCTACTGCAACATACTTCTGTGTGAGAGCACACACTTACAGTACTAGCACTTGTATGGAGAAGGGTGAAGGTCAGAAGTTCATGGTTATGTTTGCATATGTAATGAATCTGAGGTTGTCCTGGACTAAAAAGATAATAAGTAAATAAAAATTGAAAATTACAGCTGAATGCTTAGCTTTATTAAATGAGAAATAACAGGATATTCATAAATCATTCACAGTTCACAGACACACTTTTATTTTTATTATTAATATTTTATTTTATACAATATATTTTAATATCATTGTATATAATATACAATATTATAAATATTAATATTTTATTATTATTTGTCATGATCATCTGTAAAATTATCATTTATTTCACAGTCCTACATCTGCAATAATGGCTCCAGGGTCTATTGTTGTTACACTAAATGGTCTGTGACCAATGCATCTTTGATTCTTGTTCAGAAGCTTATGTGATTTTTCTGTGCTTTTTCTTGTGAACAGGTTGTTATCTAGACTCTGTTTCTGCTGCTGACATCCTTGTGTTTAGCAGTTCTCTGTCTCATGCATATGAGATTCCAGTTCCAAAAATTCGTTCAAATTACTTAAAAATACATTAAATTTATATTAACATATAATGAGTATACTGAAAAATAAGAAGCCACATGAAAATCCATGTTTCAACAACTTTTATTCCCAAACTTTGTTTGAATGGCTATCATGTCCAGCATATTATATCAAATCAATTAAATATTACTATAAATATGTGTATATTTGCACAAATATTAAAATATTTTATTCTATCACCACTCAAATATAAAGACCTTTAAATAAATGGATAATTAAAACAATATTTTCTCAACTTAACAAAAATATGCTATGTTATACTTCAAACACATGTACATAGAAACAACACTAATGGATTTAGTGTTCAATAGATTATATGTGTGTGTGTGTGTGTGTGTGTGTGTGCATGTGTGTCTGGGTGTGTATGTGTGTGTGATCATAGAGGGAGTAGGAGAGAGTGAGAAAAGTTGGAGGGGAGAAAGAAGGTGTGGAAGTGATGTAAATACAATTCTCAAAAAATTAAATAAGAACTAGATATATCTAAAAAGGAATTAATTAATTCAACATAAACTAGCCCATTCACAATATTTTTCATAATAAAACAAGTGTACTTTCATTTCTATAAACTTTACTAGGTAGTTACGATTTCCGTTTACTTTTATATTCCCAAGATTTAATCAGCTTTTATTTATGACAAGGAATCACTCAGCATCTTTCATAGGGAGTGATATGCTACCAGTACATGTTATCAGAAATTTTCATAGCCCTATGAAAACAATACCTAATAGAAATAACTCAAGAGTCTACAGGGTTTTTTGTTTTGTTTTGCTTTGGTTTGGTTTTGTCTCAAGGTCTAAGGACAGTCAGTACACAAACAGGGAAGGCATGCTATGCATGTCTTTCTGGGTCTGGGTTACCTCACTCATGATGATCTTTTCTGGTTCCATCCCTTTGCCTGCAAATTGTGTGATATTTTTATTTTTAATAGCTAAGTAATATTCCGTTATGTAATTGTATGACATTTTCTTTATCCATTCTTTGGTTGAGGGATATCTGGATTGTTCCCCATTTCTGGCTATTATGAATAAGTCTGCAATGAACATAGTTGATCGTATGTCCTTGTTGTATGGTTGGGTATCTTTGGGTGTATACCCAGGAGTGGCATACCTGGGTATTGAGGAAGAGCTATTCCCAATTTTCTCAGAAAGCACCAGATTGATTTTCACAGTGGTTGTACAAGTTTGTACTCCCATCAGCAATGGAAGAGTGTTCCCCTTTCTCCACATCCTCAGCAGCATGTGCTGTTTGTCACTTGATTTTTTTTATCTTAGCCATTCTGACAGGTGTAAGATGGATTCTCAGAGTCTTTTTGATTTGCATTTCCCTGATGACTAGTAACATTGTGAATTTCTTTAAATGCTTCTTGGCCATTTGAGATTCCTCTGTTTAGAATTCTCTGTTTATCTATGTACCTCATTTTAATTGAGTTATTTGGTTTGTTGATATTTAATTTCTTGATTTCTTTATATATTTGGATGCATATAAACCCTCTGTGGGATGTAGCGTTTGTGAAGATATTTGCCCATTCTGTAGGCTGCCATTTTGTCTTATTGATGGTGTCTTGCAGAAGCTTTCCAGTTTCATGAGGTCTCATTTATTAATTTTTTTTTAATTTTAGTGCCTGAGCCGTTGGTGTTCTACTCAGGAAGTTGCCTCCTGATCTGTTGGTATTCTTCTACATACTAGATGAGCACCATTAGTCAAAAATACTTTTAAAAACTATTGTATGACTTTGTCAAAAATCAGATGTCCATAGGTATATGAACTTATTTTGGGGTATTTGATTAGATTCCATTGATCAACCTGTTTATTTTTATGCCAATTCCATGCAAATTTTATTACTATTGCTCTGTAGTACAGCTTGAAATCAGGAATGTTGATACTGCCAGCAGTTCTTTTATTGTCCAGAATTGTTTTATCCATCCTGAGTTTTTTATTTTTCCATATGAAGTTGAGGCTTGCTCTTTCAAGGTCTGTAAAGAATTTGTTAGAATTTTGATGGGAATTGCATTGAATCTTTACATTATTTTTGTTAAGATGGCCATTTTTGATGGGTGGATCAGGGCCCAGGGGCTTTTCTCAAACTATTGCACCAACCAAGGACAATATAAGTACTAAACATCAAACCGCTACTCTGATGTATCCAATGGACAGGATATTCTCCACAGTTATGTGGAGAGTGGGGACTGACTCTGATGTGAACTCTGGTATCCCATATTTGACCACCTTCTCTTAGTGGGGAGTACTGATGGCACTCAAAAAAAGAATAAGCAGGCTACAAAGATGAGACTTGATAGCCTATGAGCATATAATGGTGGAGGAGGTCCCCTTTGGTTTTAGGCCTAGGGGAAGGGAATAGGGTGAAAGCGGGAGAGAGAGAGAGGAACCAGAGGATACAAGTAATGGGATGACAACTGAGTTGTAATGCGCATAAATTAATAAAATTAAAATAAAAAGATAGCCATTTTTACTATATTAATCCCACAGATCTATGAGCATGGGAAATCTTTCCATATTCTGATTTTTTTTTTCAATTTACTTCATTAGAGACTCGAAGTTCTTCTCATACAGGTCTTTCACATGTTTGGTTAGAGTTACACCAAGATACTTTCTACTATTTCCGACTATTATAAATGGTGTTGTTTCTCTAATTTCTTTCTCAGTCTGTTTATCACTTGTGTAGAGGAGGGCCCCTGATTTTTTTTGTTTGTTTGTTTGTTTTCAGTTATTTTTGTATCCAGGGAGGATGCTTGACTTTCACCCAGAAGAGGAAATAAAATAGAAGTCTGAAGTCGATGGAGGGAGGAAGCTGAGTGGGAGATGGATGGGGAGGGTAACTGCGGTGGGGATCAACTGTAGGACAAGTGGGGTGAGGGGGTGGGATGACTGGAGGAAAGTGAAATCAGTGCAGGCCATCCCTGGGACAAGGGAGGCTCCTGCAAATCTATGGGAGTGACCCTAGCTGAGACTCATAGAAGAGGGGGATATTGAGCCTGATGTTGCCACCTCCAGTAGCAAGGTGGGACTTCTAGTGGAAGGAGGAGAACATCAACCCACCCATAAAACCTTTGATCCGAAATTTGTCTTACCTAATACAAGTGTATGGATGAAGATAGGGCAGAGAGTGAGAGAATGGCAAACCAATGATTCATTTAACTTGAGACCTACTCCATGGGAGAGAGCCCCTGACACTTTAATGATACTCTGCTATGCTTGCAGACAGGAGGAGCCTAGCATTACCGTCTTTCGAGACGCTTCATCCAGCAGGTGATAGAAACAGATGCAGGGGCCCATAGCCGTGCAATAGGCTGAGCTTGGGGAGTCTTGTGGAAGAGTGGGAGGAAGAATAACGGGAGCCAGAGGGGTCAGGGACACCTCAAGAAGACCATCAGAGTCAACTACCTGGGTCCATGGAAACTCACAGAATCTGAGCAAACAAAAAGCATGCATGTATGAACTGCTCCTAGACCCCCTACACATATGTAGCAGGTGTGCAGTTTGATCAACCTATGAGTCTCTTAAGAATGGGAGTAGGGGCTGTCTGTGACTCTGCTCCCTGCTTTAGATCCCATTTCCCTAGCTGGGCTGCCTTGTTAGGCCTTAATAGGAGAGAATGCCTTAGTCCTGCTGGTACAGAGGGGAGGATATCCTATTGGGACTCTAGATGAGAGAAGCATGGGAGAATAGCAAGTAGAAGGATCCAGAGGGTCCTAGAAACCTACAAGAAGAACATTATGATAGGCAGATTTGGGCCTAGGGGTCCCACTCAAACTATGGCACCAACCAAGGACAACACAAGCCAAAAACTTCAAACCCCTACCCAGATCTAGCCAATGGACAGGGCATTCTCCACAGTTGAGTGGAGATTGGGGTATGACTTTCACATGTACTCTGGTGCCTCATATTTGACCATGTCTCCTGGAAGGGGAGACCTAGTGGCCCTCAGAGGAAGGATAGCAAGCTACCAAGAAGAGACTTGATATCCTATGAGCATATACAGCGAGAGGAAGTCCCCCTCAGGCACAGTCATAGGGGAGGGAAAATGGGAGGGAGGGAGGAATGGGAGGATACAAGGGAGGGGATAACCATTGAGATGTAACAAGAATACATTAATAAAAAAAGAAAAAGTCCTTGAGTGATTTTTGTTTCCTTATAGCCAGACTTTTATTACTATAATACCTCCACATAAATAGAAAACTGAATATTTGTTTTCCATTCTTCTGGGTAACTTTAATTAATAATTTTACTCATGCTAGATTTATCATAAAATGATATCTTATATAACTTATAAATTGTGATATTTTAGGTTTGTTTTCTAAACATTTGCATTTCATTGAAATTGTTTAAAGTTGTACTATGTTTACTTGTAGCATACTGCTATTTGCAATGGGCAATTTTAGGCCATTCCAAGAATCTAACCATGAATAGGTTAGCCCAGAGTTAAGCTTGCTGTGTATACAATGCACTCAAAGTTGACATCGGCCAGGTCAAGATGAGTGGTAACCTTCTTAAGGCAATTCGAGACCTAAGTGCCAAGAGAGAACATGCTAGGTATTGAGAAGGTAAAGTGTTGTGATAAGACGGAGGAGGGGCTTGTAATCTATGAGGCTTGGAGTGACTGGACCCTAGCGCCAGTTGGAGCTGTCAAATCAAGACATTTCTCTTCAGCCAAGCCGGACAACTGCTAAGGGAGCCGGCCTGGGTTTAATAGGGATCATGAGGATCATTAAATGTGAATAAAACAGTTTGTATCAATTCAGAAAGAGAGCTAGAAAAGTCATTCTTGTCTTCCAGAGGCATAAAAGAGTCTTCCCCAGAGGCAGAGTCATAGTGTTTTATTTATCTTTGCAAATCTCACATCGCCTCAAGGAATTTTTGTGCATAATAGGAGGTCTATCATTGATTGTCAAATGGAATTGGTTACAAAACTTACTATTTCTTTTCTTCCAGGTTAGAGAAACCATCTCTTACATTTTTCAAATCCCCTTTATGGTACACATCTCATCTGTTGAAAAGAAGAGACCATATATGCTCAGGATACATTGGAAATTTAATCAGAGCATGGAGATTTATTTTTGTTGTTTTTGCTTTGTGGAAACTAAGTTAACAACCTTGGGGTGGCAAAGAAGAGAAAGTACCAGAAATCTCCCCACACTAGGTCTTGTTGAAAGTATGATGCTCACCATAGAATTTATTTATTCCCATTTGCTATGTTTGCCATCGTCTCATCTTCTAGGAGGCAAAAATGTCATGATTGCTAGATTTAGGAGCAGTCATCAGAAAGAATAGTGTTGGTCTCTGAACTGGGAAGGTTCCATATTCTCATGGTCTTCCTTCTTCTGCTTACACTTAAACATTGCAGAGAGAAATGTATCTCGCATACTTGACTGGGTACAGCAAACTGCTAAGTAGTGGTTTAAACTGGAGGAGATGGAGGGAACATCCCTCCCCCATTTTTTAAAGTTTGGCTGTAGGTCCTTCTGCCTGCAGGCTACAGTCACATTAGCAGTTGGAAATTGGATAACGACAGCACAATGACAAATCCAGGTTGCTTGCAATAAGTTGCTAATCCCTTTGCTTTAATATTGGAGCAGCGTGTAATGATGTTTGGACATCACTCCAGTTTACTGACGACCCCACTGGGGCCAGCAATAGAACCTTACAACTGTCTAACAAGGTGTCAGGTGACTCCCGTCGTCACAGCAACGGACACTGGAATCTAATCTTCCCTCCATCCCTTCTAGCACCCAATAACGCCTAGATTATATAAGTGGCCCATCATTGCTTGGTAACGTGAATCAATTAACGTTAATTCGCACAATGCTATGATGTATTGTGATCACTTTCATTTCAAGGAAGGGGGAGAAATTGCTATAAGTCACCTAAAATGAGGTTGTCTGCGGTACTGAGGTATTAATTGGGTGTCCATATTAAATGCAAAAGGAGCCCCATCGTGAAAGGAAAGTGGATGAGTGACTCTCTTGGCTGCTATTGACCTATCAGCAGAAGACAGTGCCCTTTTCCTTTGCTTTTATCTATTACAGTTTTCCCTATTGCGTGTCAAGTTGATGTATTATAAAAAATTCATTTGGTGACCTTTCACCCCCTTAGCAGATTAAACAATTCCACTTCAATGGCATCATTAACAGGACCCTGCATTTAATGATGATTTCTCTAAAAGGCCACGGAGATTCGATTTTAAGCTAACAGATTTATTGCACTATTATAACATATCGTAAAAAACTGTACCACCTACGGTCAGGTTTTAGGATAGAAACTGCTTAGGAGTTTATGTGGAGCTTAAAGTGGTATTACCTTGGGATATGCTGCAGCCGCAAGTCCTGACCTCCAGTGAGATGCTGTTTACACTTAATAAGAGATGTTTGCTCACAATAAACTTTAAAGTGTGTCAGGGACAGGCCTTTCTGTAAGTGTTCAGGCCACTGCTTCCCAACCTAGTGTCTCCAGATACCAGTGTACTTATGTCAAAAATCACTAATGGATTTTCCAGTTTCCTTAACCCAAGCTGCTTGCCTGTACCCATCTCTCATCAGAAAACATTTAAGGGTGAGATTAGGAGAGGAAAGTAATCTAGTAACTGTGCTTATTTTTTCTAACAATTCCATCCCAACCAAAAACAAAACAAAAACAAAAACAAAAACAAAAACAAAAATGGCATAGATTTTTACAAACAACATCTAGTGCACAATGTTTCTTTAAAAAAGAAAAAGAAAGAAAGAAAGAAAAAAGGAACCTTAGCTACTCAGGCTAAGCAAACTAATAAATGATGACTGTACACTGAGTTTCCAGGGAGAGGTTCCAGTAGCCAGACTTTAGGGCCTTAGCTTGGTGGATAAACCAAGTTCCTAGGACTACATGCTCCCCACTCTGCCTGTGCATTTCTGCGGTTCACAGGGCACGAGGAAACTGCTTCCTATATAGAAACTTCATATTTTTTTTAACACATTAGAATCATTCCCCCATTATTTTCTCTTTGGAGATGAATGTCTACTTTTAACTGTCATAAACCGCCTCTTATAAATAACAAATCCTTTATCTTTTTTACTCCCACAATAGAAGAGTAGAAAAAATAGGACATGTAACTCACAAATATTTAACTGAAGCTATGGTTTAAAATATAATGAAAACTTTGTTAGGCCAGGGCTAACTCCTCTGAAAGCAGCCCATCAAATCACGTTATATGTTGAAACAGAATAGATAGTATATGTTATCTATAAATCTCCATTTACTTGTGAAATATCTGTTGCATGCCTATGATATGTAATGCATAACTTAAAAGGAATAGAATTTTTTTAATGTTCTCACAAGTTGCATTTTTTTTCATCATACCAAAAACACTGAGTCAAAGTTACTTTGAGGTAGAAGGATTTATATAGTTGTTTTATGCTAGGTCTTACCAGCAATTAACATGTTTGAACAAAGTAAGAAGCAGTGTAGCTCACTGGTTAAGTGGTAAAAATAGTTATGGTTTACAAGACCTTTGATACACCATTCTTTTTGAACCTTGTGCTCCTCAAACATAAGTAAAAGCATCCAGCTCACAGTGTCCCTTTAAAGATATAAGGAATTTATAAAGAAAAAACTAATAGTACATGGTACACAGTAACAGTAAATATCCACTACCATGTTTATTTGCACCTTATGATTCTAAAAACACTAATTAATGTGCAGTTATGGGACCTATTTAGTGTAAGTACATTTAGAGAGTACAAATAAAAAATAGTGGTGTTCTGGAGTTGGGGCCGTCTTTTCCTAGGTTTGTCCAGTGGCATCTTGGTATTTTGGGCTCAGGCATGTTGGGAAAGTATTTGTGGCATAAACATTGGATCACAGTACAAATCAGAATATTTCCCAGAAGAGCTTGTTCAACAGCTTATGGCTGAACATATTCTTGCCTTGTAAAGATGTTAGTGTCACCATATATTTTCACACACACACACACACACACACACACACACACACACACACACACACACGTTTATTTTTATTTTATTTACTTTAAAGCCCAATTTTAGCATGGTCCCTTATCTCCTCCTGATCTCACACTGCCCCTTTCTTCCCCCTCCTCCTCTCCTATTCCTCAGAAAGGGGGATCCCTCCTCCACTACCATCTGACCCCAGACTATCAAGTCTCATCTGGAGTGCCTGCATCCTCTTCCTCTGTGGGCTGGTATGACCATCCCCCTAGGGGGAAGTGATCATTGAGTGGGTAACAGATTCCATGTCAGAGACAGTCCCTACTCCCTTTATTATGGGACTCACACGGAGTTTCTGCTGCCTATTGACCACATCTGAACAGGGAGTCTAGGTCCTCTCCATGTGTGGTCTTTGATTGGTCCATCAGTATCTGCAGGTAGCCCTGGGTCCAGATGTTTGGCTCCATTGGTCTCCTTATGAAGCTCCTGTCCACTTTAGGTCCTTCTATCCCCCAACTCTTCCCTAATTCACTCTGTGCTCTCCACCAAAGCTGTGACCTGCTGGGTGGGGTCTTTCAGAGGACCCCGATGGTAGGCTCCTGTCCTCGTCCTTCTCTTCAAGCATTTCTGGTGTCTATTCTATTTGACCTTCTGAATGAGAGTTAGACATCCTCCCTAGGGTCCTCCTTGTTATTTAGCTTCTTTGTGTCGGTGGATTATAGTGTCGGTATCCTGTGTTATAGTCATCATATTTTTTCACTGACGGTTTTTTTTATTTTGGCCTAAATTAATATATGCAGATAAAAATTGTAAGCTTATAAATTTTACTTTTGCATTGCTTTACCCACATTTTAAAGCATTGGTAATCCATAATATATCACACATACTTTGCATATAAATATAGTTATTAACTAGTTAGTATATTTATGGAGTTCGTAGAAATACAGTCAACTCAAATATTCTCACCAGTTCAGCTCTTCTAAGGGAAATAGCTACTGCAGTGATCTTGGTAATCTATAGATGTATTGATTCTATTCATTTTTCTATCTTCTAGAAATGCAAGTAGTTTAAGAACTGGGAACCTGATATATACCCGGCCCTCTGTGCTCTCCATGCTGGTGCAGCCTTCAGATGGGGAAGTGGGGATAGAGTTGCCAGTTCAGCCACAGCTTGTCTTCCTGGATGAGAAGGTAGCTCCTCAGATCTGACTATCTTTCCACAGAATATACTTTATGTCTAAACATCCCCATCTCTATCTACAGAGCAACTGCCACAAGAAATTGGCAATGTGTAGAAAGTCTGACTATGTTGGTGTTTCTTGCACATCACACTGTTTCTTCTTGCGTTTTCTAGAAAGGTCTGAGATTTATCAAAGGGACACATTGACCTCTGATGCTTTTCCTCCACATGCTCACTCTTGAAGTCAGTCGCTCATGTCTTTGCTGAGATCTCATCTCCAGACTCCATGACATAGGTTCTACGTCATTTCTTTTTTCCTCTTGAGGGTGTGGAAAATTGACCCCAGAGTGGTGCCTTTGCGAGGCGAGTGCTCTACTATAGACCTGGTTCCCTAGCTTGCTTGTTCCTTACCTCTCTTTCTTACCAGCGTCCATAGGATACCCATGATACACTTCTCTCTGTAACTCAGGTTCACTTTCTCCTCTTCCCTACCCTGCTTTAAATTTCCATGAAACAACTTCCACTCTCTTCTTTCAAAAAGTTAATTTTTATGTTAGCATGAAAAGAAACATATTTATCTTTTTCTTCTTTCCATGGAGTACATATGTGCCTTATAACATATATGTGTAAACACGTCTCCTTTCGTTTTTTTTTTAAACTTCAAATAATGATATTTTAAGTTCAGTATCTTCTCTTTCTTTTCTCATTTCTAGAACCAAAGAGTGGAGTCTTTGGGTCTCCCCTCAGAGCCTTGGATTGTTTCTGCTTCCCTGGAAGGGGCATCTGATTCAGTGCTAAAAGGTAGGGGCCAGATACACTTTGTATAACAAAGATTCATATTGTTTTAGTTGTTGCATTAGAATAAAACACCTAAAGTTGCCAGTTTTATAAAGAAAAGGAGTTTATTGGTTCATAGTTGGAGAGTTTCAAGGGCCTGGTGACATTTTTGCTGACAGAATACCACAGCTACCACAGGATGTTACATGCAAAGAAGAAATGTGCATATGTGCACATGTGAATGTACGTGTGTGTGTGTGTGTGTTTGTGTATGTGTCTCATAGAAGCTCCACTTGATGACCTTACATATTCAAATCACATTTCCTTCTACTTCCACTGAATATGTAATCCTGAGTGAGTTAATACAGACCCAGAAAGATACACATGGAATATACTCACTTACAATTCGACACTAGCCCAACAGAGATGTCCCCTGAAAGTCTTCACATACCCGGAGCTTGGGATAGATACTGGGACTTCCTATTGGGACTCTAGTAAGGAAGAATGGGGAAATAGAAGGATCCCAAGGGTCTAGAAACCTACAAGAAGACCATTAAGGTTGGCAGATCTGGACCCAGGCAGGTCAGCTTGAACTACTGTACCAACCAAGGACAATGCATGCAGTTAACTTAGAACCCCTATCCAGATCTAGCCAATGGACACCACATTTTCCACACTTGTGTGGAGAGCAGGAACTGACTTGGACATAAACTCTGGTGCCCCCTGTTTTACCACTTCCCCTTGGTGGGGAGACCTGGTGGCACTCAGAAGAAGAGTAGGCATGCTACCAGGAAGGCTGTGATCTTACAGTGGATGACAAGGTCCCCTTCTGTCACACACCTAGGGGAGGGGAATAGGATGAAAGAAAGAGGGAGGGGTAACTGGAAGATACAAGTGAGGGGATAACAAGTGAGATGTAATCTGAGTAAATTACTTAAATAAAATTTAAAAAATAAAAAATAAATTAAAAGATAATTTTCAATGTGAATACTCACACTTTTTGCAAAGCTTGTCAGAATGTATACAGGAATCCTAGAACTCCCCCTTGAAATATTCCAGGGATATTAAATTTCAACACACAACTAAATCGGTGTCATCCTCCAAGCCCATCCAAACCATAGGAATCCATAGCAAACACAAAGAAGCTCAACAAGTTCTTTGAGTTCTTTTCAGTCCCTGTCTACTGTCTCATCATGACTCGCAATAAATATTTACAGCCTCATATTTTGCCTAAGTGTCAAAGTCCTAGCTGCTTTATAGCCTCCTCACTGCTACTTTCACACACACCTTTTGGCAGAGGGTCATAGATTTGCCCTGGAATTCATTTGCCTTGTACCTGTGTCTTCTATTTAGGAGACACAAATATGTATTCTCAGTCTCAGGAAGAGTAAATGCATTCATTTTTCAAGTATGTGACCCAGAACAGACCCTCCCAGTTAGGTTTTGCCTCTGTGATTTTCATGCCACCCCTTATTGTCCTGTTGAGGCCTGGCAACAATGCCAGCTCCATCTAATTTCCTTGGGATTTGTATATATGAAAATGAAAATATCAGTAATATATTTTTTAGTTCTTTGAGACAAGCTTTCTCTGTATAGCCTTGGCTGTACTCGCTTTGTAGACCAGGCTGGCCTTGAACTCATAGAGATCTGCCTGCCTCTGCCTCCCAAGTGCTGGAATGAAAGGCATTCGCCACCACGCCCAGCTGAAAATATAAGTACTTTAATATGAATAGTTTTTAGTGTTGGGAAGAGAGAATTGGGATTATTTATTCTGTAGGAAATCCCCCAAATTTACATTTGTTCATGAACCAAGGAGAAATAAACATGTATAGCATGAACTTTATGTAAAATAAAGTTTTTATGACCATCTGACTTTTTAAACAAATACTTTTCTTGAAATATAACCAACTCAATGAGATATAACATTGCTTGCACATGTGTCCCAGTGATCTGTGTCTAACAAGGCACTCAGAGTCGCTAAGTATTAGCTCTGATGTCAATACTAGTCTTTGCTTGGGGGTTTACGAAGTGTGTATTCTTCTGTTTTAGGATAGTTCCATCAGTGCAATTTTATATTTAAAATTAAAATGTGAGCTACAGACATTATTTTAAGAATAATAAGCTGTACAGACAGAACAAGGACAGAGTAACCCGTTCACTAAGAGAAACAAGGGAAGGAGGTGAAGTCAGGCATGTGGGTTGGAGAAAGCCATCTGATTTTAGAACTGGAGGGAGGGAGCCTGGACTCTTTCTTCTGCACTGGATGATCTCTAAGCAGCCAGTATGCCAAGGAGGACTGGCATCTGGGTTAGATTACTATCCTTGAGTATAGTTGGTGAGACAAAATAATGGACACTGCATCAGATGGACAGTCAGTGGATGGTTAAAGCGTGTTGACTCAGACTGCCTGTTAGAAGTAGAATCAAGTGAAATATGCAAGTAAAAGAAACAAAGAGGGGAGGATGCCTTTGACCTTAATACAGTGACTGGAGTTTGGTGCTATTTTATTGAGGTGGGGAACGTCAGAGTGAAAATACAAAAAGGTAAGTGCCTGAATGCTGGACCAAATTAATAAAGAGGGTGGGGAGACAAGGGGAAAGAGGCTTGAGGAGAAGTGGCTAAAATTTTAAAGCCAATGAGAAGGAGATTTTTGTGTCACGATTGTTATGGCTTGTGTGATAAGGGCTTCCTACTTCGGTACCCCACCTCAACCTATTCCGATATTAGACTTTGTTATTTCAAGTAGTTGTCAGTTCCATATTGTATGCTGTGAAAAAGGCCTTCAGACCCTACAAAAGACCTACGAATTCTCCAACTACAAGTCGGATTGCTGTTTTTTTCAGTGGGGATGGAGATTAGTGGTAAAGTTGAGCATGCATGCTGTCCTGGGTTCAATCCCCAGCACTGGAAGAAAATAAAAAAGAAGAATGAAAGGAGTCCAGTCCTGTAGAGTTACAGTCCAGTGGTTCAGTTCTGAAGCTGTTACCTTGAGGTGAAGAGAACTCATTTCAGCTCAATTTGATACAACCAAGAACATGCTGGGTCTGTGGAACATTCTAAAACTGGCTGTTTGATAGCATCAGCATTTAAGAAAATAATAAAAGTTCTCCTGTACTGCCTATGATCTCCATTAACCATGGCCTTTTGACTAGATTTGTACCAGGTGTGCATTCCCTAGTGTGGAATAGGCCTCAAGTCCAATAAAAAAATGGTTTGTTATCTACTTCACAGTCATGCCATTATTGCAACAGTCACTACACCTTGCCTGGCAGGTCAGTATTGCAGCAAGAGTCTAAGACCATTGATGTCTGTTTCCATCCTGCAGAAGTCTCTGAAACAACAAGCTATTGCTATTGCTCTTGTTCACTAAATATAACTAAATGATAAGACACTATGACTGAAGACATCACATAGTTTGGTAAGATGACATCGAGAAAGCAATCTGAAGTTAACTAGGGAACTTCTTCTCCGATGGCTAATTTTCAGTCATGTCAGAAGGCTCAATGTTATGTATTTTTATAACTGGTCATATACCCCTATTCTCAACACAATTTGAAAATAGTTCTTTAACAAATTGACATCTTAAGTTTTTTATGTACTTCATGAGCTAGCCTAGGGTGTTTCTGTTGTCTTTGTGTTATCTGAACCAGTTTTCTACAAACATAGAAATATCTTCTTTACGAAAATAAACATCACCCTATCTATATAACTTCTTATTCTTATTTCACCAATGAGGGCATTTCTTGCCCTATTTTACCTATATGTCTGGGCTGCACCACATGCTTCTTATAAATATGTAAAACACTTAAATGTACGGAAGATGTCTCTTGAAGTTGTGCTCAATTCTGTCCGTTCTTTCAAGTACATTTCTTTCTTTAAGATTGTTCTTATAATCTGACTCAAAAATATCCATCTTTCCTGTGGATATTGGGGTGTTTTGTTGTTGTTGTTTCTTTTTTTAACATTTTGCTTTTTGTCCTTAAATAAAGCAAAATATAATATTGTTATATTCTGAATCTCTGAACTCTCCTTTATATATGTTTTATGACTTTTTCTTATGATTTAATGTCAGAGCCCAAGATGTTCTAACATCCTTGTCTCCCATCATTTATACCTCTTGTTTTCTGCAAGCATCCACATCATCAACTCTAGAGAGCAGAACTTCTCCATAAAACCTCTTGAGGAAGCAAGCAACATTGTGTGGTTCCACATTCCATAGCTTAAAAGCCTTACATCTTAGCCCTTATTTTCTTACTATAGTTATGCTTTTTCCCATTATTTCCTTTTAAATTGCCCTTCAATGATTTTAGCCTGTAAACTATTTTATTCAAACAACTTATCTTATCAGGCTATCCAAAAAATACATTATCTAAGCTTACATTTTTTTCTTAATTGATATGGTTGTTTTGCACACATGGATATAGTATAAAAATTGTGTGGCTGCAAGCTAGCAGAGAGTGTTGGATCCTTTGGAACTGGAGCTACAGACAATTATGAGATGATAAGGGTGCTCAGTATTGAACTTGGATCCTATGGAAGAACAGCCACTGGATAGCTCTCAAGCACCAACAAGATATATTTTTTGTCACAACTCCCAAAGTCTCTGGGCATTCATTATTATCTCCACTGTTTGTATTTTGATAGGTCAAAGAAACCACATGCATTTTGTGAGAATCTCTTTGTAGACTTCTCATCAGAAATAATGATATCCAGTTGTTTGTTCATGTTCAGTATCATCTACAAAACATAACTCACATGGCACATGACTAGCAGAGCTTATCTGCCTCTATTTTCTCCAACACTTGTTCATATCTAGCTATTCCTTATATCTCACACTATATTCATTCTGCATTTTCTTACTAATGCTTCATCCCTTTCTCATACTGCACAATGTATCAGCGATACCTCATTCATACACTATATCTTGGTTATACCTAGCACCTGGCTTACACTCAACATCTTCTCCAGCACTAGACATTCTTTAGACTTCAGAGCTCATGCACATCTAAATATTCTTTTAAATCATCCTTCTTTAATGTTATTTTGTTCTACTAAACACTAAGCCATGCTCAATCCAACTGACCTACATGTATGGAGAGCACCACTATTGCCTGTTTCAGGAAATTTAATAGAAAGGTAGCTGGAAATACAGTGTGTGTGTGTGTGTGTGTGTGTGTGTGTGTGTGTGTGTGTGTGCATGTGCGTGTGTGTGTGCACATGTGTGTGTATGATGAAGCAGGATATAAATGATATATTTTTATGTTTTTATAATATTCACATTTTTCTTTCTCACATACCTTTATTTTATATTACTGAAATATCTATCCTTAACTTTATAAAGAATGGAAACTAAACCATTTGGAATGGATTTACTAACTTACTCCAGGTAATTCCAAGATTTAAAGAAAATAACAACTGCGAAAAATTTTCTCTGTGTACACTGTTGTTTATTCTCCATTCTATGGTCTTTGTTTTCTGTTCTTAGGCCCTACTCGATGAAAAATACATCATCACCACAAAACAGTGGATTCATATTCAAAGGCAATTAATTTCAAGGCTATCCCTAGATCCTCTGAAACTCAATCACGCATCACAATTGCAGAAAAATAGTCTATATATGTTTAAAAATAATTTCCCAGCATTATTAATATAGTAATTTGCTGGTATGTATACCAAGTCTTGAGTGGAAGATGTTTTGGGCGCAAGATTTTATAAACCATATACTCTGTAGAAACAGCGCCCCCCCCCCCATATGATTCCTTGGTGGCTGTCTAAGCCAATTTCAGTCCTGCATTCAGCCTGCCTCACCATTTCATCCCAAGTTCTCTCAGCCAGTACCTTGTTTATACCAGCTTGATCAGGGAGCCTGTCAACCACATTTGTATATTTTATAATAGCCATTCCAAAGATATGATGGACCCTGGAGTAATGTAGTGTACTTGGCAGCAAGTGCTTCAGCTTTTGGGCACATATGCTTGAAATCTGAAAATATCATAGATATATATGGGAATCTCTGTGGAGATCTGTAAGGCAAGCTGGTATTTAACGCAAAAGCAAACCCATTTGGAGCTAAAGCACTTTCCATTAGGCAGTTTGGCGGCTGTTCTATGAGGCAAACTCATAGTGCTCGACGGACACATTTCCATTAAATGCTGCTTTGCATTCTTCCAAAGATGGGAACAATAAGGACGTTTGTCAAAGGAAAAACTGCAGCAAACGATTTCATGTTGAACATCTGTACTCTGCAGTTCATTGTTTGCAAGAGTTTATTGACCATAATTTTGATGCATATAGGTTTTAAAGAGTATATAGTACATTTATCTTAGGCGCCTATCATTTATTTGAGTCTTGGCTTATTTATTTCCATTTTTCTGGGCATTTTATTTATTTTGGGACTCTGTAGGGATAGAGGAAAATATGGTTTGTGTAAAGAAACTTTTAGTTAGCTCTGCAAAATTGATGATGAAAGACATTTTTTTTTTCACTAAAGGGACCGAACAATTGAATTGAAAAATGTTAGCACTAAATGTACTAAATCTTTATGATTCTCTTCAGCCTTAAACATCACAAACAAATTCATAAACTTTAAGATCACTCTCTTAACTCTTTGTCCACCATGGTGACATTTTCAGAGTGAAGTGTAATTGCTATTAATTCTCAAAGTAATTAAAGTGTAGTGGTGTCCAAAGGCAATTTACAGTCTATGGATGTGAGCTTGAGTTAAGTTGACCCCTTGAGCAGGGACTTCACTCTGACATGAACTCTGGTGCCCTGTCTCCAGAGAAGCTTTAAAAGCATTGTTCTAGTTGAAGTAACTAACACCTAACTTTGGTTTTCTGTTTGTTTACAGGGTATACCCAGGCAGAAACAAGGGATGGTTTTGTGAGGTTCTCCAGATTGGCTGTCTTGATCTCTGGGTCAAACTGGCGCTTTGTTTTTACTGTTCATTCCCCTCCAGGTAATTTCAGCACAGTTTTCTCTTATAGCTGTATTTTTATGAAAAGGTAACCCTTCTCCTTTGTCACTGGAAAAACCCTTTTCATAAAGAAGCCGCCACGTAGTTTAGAGAAGTTGACTTGGCATACAATCAAGTATAAGAAGAAAGAGCTCCTGTGGAAATTAAGGTTAGCATGTATTTAATGGGCAAGACTCTAAATGCATATTTTCCTGTAGTTGTTAGCATATACTTTATGCATCCCCACCCCCCGCTCCATTCCTCCCTTTCTCTCTCTTCTCTGTGAGTTACACTCATTAGAATTTCATGAGACAATTGGGCGGTTGAGTATTATGAACCCAAATCCTGTGTCCTGTTTCCCTCATTCTTTCTATTTGGAAAAAAGAAACAATACATGCTGGCATTCCAGGACTGGAAAGCACTCATAGAAAGCATGAATGAATTGTGAACCAATTCAGTTATCCTTCAAGAAGCATTTGAAAATAACTCTCTTCTAATATATTAGGTGTGTCTCAGATGAATAAATACAATGAACTCTTGTCTATAAGCAGTTTAACTCATTGGTGAGGGAATCAGGAAAATAGCAATGATATTATAGAAAATATTTGAGCTTACATGTCATATAGAGATATACTGAAGAGCAGTTGTCAAAGAATATAGAAAGAAAGCCACCATCTGAGTTATGTGTCCATAGATACCATTTATATCTATACCAGTCAAAATCATTTGTAAATGATTAGTCTCTCCAAATTAACAAAGCAGAGCACTAAAATTGTAACTATTAACCTGCATTTGGTTAATGCAAGACTATTGCTCAAACCCAGGCATTTAAGTGACAAACTTGGGCAGTGTAGTGAGATCTCAATTTTTAAAATGAAATCTACTGTAGAGAATTCGATAAATCTTGCTTGAAAATGCTACAATATAGTGTGAGGAAGATATTCAATGAATTTGCCTTATTTCCAGATTTAAAAGCATTTTTCTTAGGAAGTGTTCTATCCTTTTAAATAAAAAATTGTCAAGTACTAGTTACAAGCCAGATATTCTTTTAGTACTTATGACTCTGTCTGAGTGTGAGCACTGATTCATGGAGATAGATGCTCATTCTCTGGCTGCAGGAATTTTTGCCTGAAGCTTGAGTTTTTGAATATATGTTTTTTAAAGGGTCAGACTTGCAGAGCCCTGAGTAGTTTGTCCCAGATTTGTCTGACATTTTCGATATTTTTATCCTTTAGTTTTTTTCAGTGGTTAACCAAGACTTGCCATATGCTTCATCAAGGGTATTTTAAGGAATAGACTGTAAAAAAAACAAAACCAAAAACAAAAACAAACAAACAAACAAACAAACAAAAAAACCAAATGAAAAAAGAACTGCTGACAAGAAATTTCCAGAACCACATATGATCTTGGCATTTCATTGGTAGATTTCTACTTTGTTTTCTTCCTCCTTAAAACTTGTAAATTAGAAATGCTCTTGAATATTTTTCCTAAACTATTCTTAAGTATTAATATAAAATAATTGTCAAAGCTAGGTCTGTGAGGCAAGTATTGGCATAAAGAGATTTTTATAAGATTTAGATTAGAATAGATAGAAGCTTAAACAAAACAGAACAGAACAAATCAAATCATTGAATACCCTCTGGTTCTTTGATCTCTACGGACATCATGTTGATAAACGTACTGATTCTAAGAGTGACACATATTTCAGATATTCAGTGTACCAGTGTCCAGAGATACAGGGCTACAAAGCAGTCTTCATATGTAATTCACATTGTTATTTCATTTGTATGTAAGTCAAACAGCGAGCATCCAATCATCTCCCCTGTCGAGCTCTGTCATTTCTTCGGAAAGGTGACAAATAGTCATACCTAATTTGGAAGTGTAGTCATTGAGGAGCTGAGAAGTTAAAGCAATCCAGGGTGTCTACACAGGATCCTCAGGAGTACTTCCTATGTATTAGTAAATCCAACTTTAACATATGTCTTTCCTGAGATGTTACTAGCAAGTGGTGGTGGCTATAGGTTAGTGCTTCCTATATGTGGCCCTTCCACATATGTCGCTATGGTCTGGACTGCGGCTCTTCTCACCACTACCTGGAACCAAGTTCTTAAATGAATCATTGGGAGCCATAACCATTCCCATTACCCTGCCCTCATTCAATCTGAAGAAAAGTTGCCTGTAATTGGTGTTCCTTAGGAGGACTCTCCAGAAGTTTAGATGAAGTTTCCTTTCATTATCATCAAATTTCCTTTCAAAACTTTTATCTTCAGAGACTCCTATTTGGACAACCCTGTCTACAGTATCTCCTCCTGACACCCCTCTGCTAGTAACAGCATTGACTTTTATAGTTCTTTGGGGTTTTTGTTGTTTATTTGTTTGTTTGTATTTGGGGGGGGTTTGTTTTGTTTTGTTTTTCGAGACAGGGTTTCTTTGTGTAGCCTTGGCTGTCCTGGACCTGCTTTGTAGACCAGGCTGGCCTCGAACTCACAGCGATCCATATGCCTCTGCCTCCCGAATGCTGGGATTATAGGCGTGAGCCACCACGCCTGGCTCCGACTTTTATAGTTCTTACACAAGCATGGCTGCCTGTAGCTTGAGTGCTAGGTCCCCTACTAGAACCTGAGTTTGTGAAGCCAGGAATTCTGCTTAGGTGAACTTGAGCAGTATGTCTCCAGGTTATGGAAATTCCTAGCACAAACAAACATTTGCTTATGGAAGAGTGAGTATATCAAGATGACTGTTAATATTATATTGTAAACATTGATTCTGTTGTTAGAAAAATATTTAGAAGCCAGGGGATTCTACCATGGACTTCAGTTACCTCTCAGATTCCAATTGGACCCCTCTGACTTTAACTTCTCAGACATTGTTGTTGTTGTGGTGGTGGTGATGGTAGCGGTGGTAGTGTTAATGCTAGCGTGTTTTGCATACCTTATAGAGTGGTCTATATTCCTTGTGACTCAAGTCACTTCTTTGTTTAGAACATTTCTTTATTACAATCCATGACAGTCTAAACATTATGTAGAGTGTTTTGCCTAGAATTTAATGCCTATCAAAGGCTTCCTGGTTTCTAATATTTTATAGCAATTGGTGTCTCTTCCTGTTTTTGTTTATGAATGTGCTAGACCATTGAGGTCTCCTCCAGACCATCTATGCCCTGATTATATTCACTTGTGTTATTCTTCTGGAATGTATTGTATTCTGATTTTTCATAATAATTTGTCATATGTACATACTGATTCACTTACTAGCTCTTAATTTCTTAATAAGAATAGGAGAATTAACATTATTATTATTAATAAAAATGGGGACAGTGGATAAGATTACCTGGTAAAATCTATTGCTCTCTCCCTCTCTCTCTCTCTCTCTCTCTCTCTCTCTCTCTCTCTCTCTCTCTTGCTCTCTCTCTCTTGCTCTCTCTCTCTCTCCCTCTCTTTTCTCTCTCTCTCTCTCTCTCTCTCTCTCTCTCTCTCTCTCTCTCTCTCTCTCTCTCTCGTAATTGACTTTATGCAGATGCTCATACCAAGCAGGTATTTGAGACTAAACTAGATGAACTCAGCTCAGGCCTAAGCTACATGCTTGCAAGTGAGAGCCATGTATCTGATGCTATTACAGCAGCTCTAGGAGCCCTGAGGTGAGTTAGCCCAGAGCCAAGACATCCAACAGCTAATTGTGGCTTCCAAACGATTTGTCAGGTCCACCCAAGAAAACCACAGCACACAAGTGCATGCTATGCCTTTGAGTAGAGAAAATGGCAACTCTGTCTCTTGTGACTTAGCTACTTGCAAAAAGGCCAGCTGTAAGTCATGATCACAAACAAATCATCTTCCTGAGTTTATAATTTTAATATTTAGAATAATTGACTATGATAAAATATAAATGTAAAGCACACTATGTGTAAATGCTGATAAATGCCTCTCATGTGACTATCTTCATAATTACCACAGTCTACAGAGACTGTAGGCAAGATTTATTGCCTTTTTTTAAATTTTAGAGCAATATTTTTTTATTAATTTATTCTTGTTACATCTCAATGGTTATCCCATCCCTTGTCTCCTTCCATTCTTCCATCCCTCCCAGTTTCCCCTTATTCCCCTCCCCTATGACTGTTCCTGAGGGGGATTACCTCCCCCTGTATATGCTCATAGGGTATCAAGTCTCTTCTTGATAACCTGCTGTCCTTCCTCTGAGTGCCACCAGGTCTCCCCCTCCAGGGGACATGGTCATATGTGAGGTACCAGAGTACATGAAAAGGTCATATCCCACTCTCCACTCAACTGTGGAGACTGATCTGACCATTGGCTAGATCTGGGTAGGGGTTTAAAGTTTACTGCCTGTATTGTCCTTGGCTGGTGCCTTAGTTTGAACAGGACCCCTGGGCCCAAATCTGCCTACCATAATGTTCTACTTGTAGGTTTCTAGGACCCTCTGGATCCTTCTACTTTGCTATTCTCCCATGCTTCTCTCATCCAGAGTCTCAATGGGATGTCTTCCCCACTGTCCCAGTTTCCTGGTAAGTGAAGGCTTTCGTGGGATATGCCCCTTGGGCTAGTTTTAAATGTTATTTTTCAAATTTACTTGTTGGTAAATGTGCTATTTCTGGGTCTTATGATTTAAAATATATCTAAGCAGGAAACAATCAAGATACAGACAATTTTATTACTCCAGAAAGTCCTGCCCTACTAGTGCAAACATCGCAGCCTCTTACTTGCTGGCAATAGCGATATGGTCTCTGTCTCTGTAGTCTGGTCCTTTATATAGTGTTATATAAGTGGAGTCACACCGAACATCATTAGTGCATTGCATTAGATTTTAAGTTTAATTGTTAGAGGTTACTTACAACCCTCTCCTTACCCATCTCTTCATCATTTTCTTTTTGGCTAAATCGACAGGCAGTGGATTCTACAGATCAACCATTTTGTTCATTTAGTCTCCTTTTGGAGTTTGGAAAGATCTGAATAGGACTACCATAAACACTGGCAGCTAGATCTTTTAAATGTTCCTTTTAAAAAAGCCATGTTGTGCCTTTTTTTTTTGTACATAGTAATGGGATGAGAACCAAAATATTTAATCTACCAAAATATGTTTTCAGGTGATTCTTAGAGTACTTTCTCCTTCTTTTCCCTTCCCTTCCTTCCTCTCTCTCTCTCTCTCTGTCTGTCTCTCTGTGTCCATGTCTCTGTCTCTGTCTCTGTCTCTGTCTCTGTCTCTGTCTCTGTCTCTCTCTCTCTCTCTCTCTCTCTCTCTCTCTCTTTCTCTCTCTCTCCTTCTCAATTTTCCCTGGCCCTTAGCCCAAGCCCCAGTTCTCCTGATAGCAATATGCTTAAGTTTGGGAAGTCTGTTAGCACCTTATTGGCAGACCACATGACCCTGGTGTAACAAACACATTAAGTAATCCAACAAACTTCAGTTTTTAAATTTGTTTATTTGTTTGGTTATATATAAAGCTATCCTAATTGGGCTGGATAGATGGCTGAGGCATTCAGATGACTTGCTGCTCATTTAGTTCTGTTCCAGCACCCATGTCAGACAACTTTCAAGTGACTCCAGGGCAGGGAATCTGGTATCCTATATTTGGCTTCTTCTAGCACCCCCAAATAGGTGCTTGCACACACAAGTGCTTACATATGCACACACTGTACATGCATACACAAAAATAAAAGAATAAATTATTTAAAGTGCTATGTACATTCTCTGTGTGCTTTGGCGTGTGTGTTGGGGGGAGGTGTTACTTTGTGGGCTATAAGCAGGCTTCCATAATTTAATTTTAATTTTTTGTGACAATTTTTGCCTCATATGACTATTACTCAAGGTGTCCAGTTCTACATGTTCTGGAGCCAAGATTATGTTTCTTCAATAATAATTTGTTGGCATAGTTTTCCTACTTTATTTGGGCCCTTATTTCTCTGTCATCCTTCTCAACCCATATCCCTTCCAACGCTGCAACACCAGGTAGGAGACACAGCTCAGTGGGGAGAGGGGCCGTTGAGATCTTTTTAGACTACTTCTTGCTGATTAGGGGTGTTGAGTTCCTTGGGGCAAGCCCCATCTGGATATCTGCAATTTCTACTTCTTGTCTCTTCTCAAAACCACTTGATAAACAGGCAGCAACAGGAGCATGAACCAGCAGGAGGAGTAGTCTTGCCTTCTTCTCTGGAGTGCCCCACCCATTCCTCTCTGGGTTCTGGCATTTACTCTCTCTCTAGCCTCCCCAGCATTAAACTCTCTTCAGCTGGCAGAATCATGCCCCTGCCAGAGCACTCACAAGGCAAATAGTCTGTTGCTGTGGACAGTCTGAAGCAACCCCGTATCCCACACCTGGGATTATAACAAAAACATGTTTATCTAACATAACTGGCATTTTAAGGACACCAAAATTCTCACTACAGTAGACCACAAGAATGAATGAAGTTATAACTTTACAGTGGCCAAGTAAGTAGCTCCAAGCATCAAATGGAGGACTCAGAAGGATTTCCCATCATGATGGGCAGAAACAAAAAGAAAAAAATTATGACTTCTTATTGTCATCTTACACTCCCTCCAGAATAAGAAACTTGCATTTATTGCTGATTCATTTGTTCAATAACTTCAAAGAAATACTTTTCACATGCCTGCTCTGGACTAGATATTGGTATCTTACTGTATTATTGGAACTGTTTTTTCCTTCCTGAACAGGTACTAATTTTACAACTCGATCCAAGACTTTTGCTGTCTTGCCTGTAGCCGGCAAGGAGAGATCAACCATTATCTTAGCCTTGTCCCTGTGCTCCGTGGTGTCATGGCTGGCTCTGAGCTGTCTTGTTTGCTGCTGGTTTAAGAAAAGCAAAAACAGAAGTAGGTGTTTTGGGGGAGGGTATTGATGAAAATGTCTGAAGTAATTATACATAATATATATTTTTTCATGGTTTTCATGTCTTCCAAGAGAAATTTTACCTTTTTATTTTGTGATTTATAAAACCACATGGAACCCATCATTCAATTAACAGAATAAAGGGAAGGATTACCTAATCTTTAATAATAGCAACTATAATAAAGGATCACATTTATTACATACTCACTATTGGCAAAGACTAAGTACATTAGATAAATAAGTTTATTAATTCCTTAAACAACTTAGTGACAGAGGTAGTGACTATTATTGCTACAGTGTAGGTGTTGCAGGGTGAGATCCAGGACAGGTAAGTAACTTGTGTTCTGCTGCACACAAGCTGTACAGTTTGGCTCTACAGCCTAGTCTTTGCCCCAACCCTGCCAGAGGCCTGTTAAAGGGCTGGATTAGGAGTGCAGGTCACTAATACAATGGTAGCCTAGCATGCAGGGAGCTCTGTGTTTGATTCTGAGTACCTTGTAAAACTGGGCATGATGCATCCCATCTATATAATCCCAGTAATCACACTCCAGAGGTGGAGACAGGATGACCAGTTTAAGGTCAAACTTGGGTACAAAGCCTTGTGACTCTGTCTTGGGTACTTAACTGTGAGACTCAAAGGAAGGGAAAAAAAACCCAAGGCAAACTCTTTGGAAGGAGAAAAGCAAGTGAGACTGGTTTTCCTTAGCAGTGAGAAGTTGCAAACAATCATGTACCGTCTTGATCTTTTCCGCAGAATCCGAATGTCATGTTTGTAGGCACCATCATACACTCTGAGGGGGAGTCTCTAATTCAACTGTTTATGCTGTATCTGAACAGCAGTCAGCCTAGACACCTTGTCTCTCTCCCAGTCCTGGTCACCAGGGATGGATATTCTAGTAGGAAAATTTTGATCTTACTAAAAAGAGGGTTCTGAACTGTATTGTCTATAATGTATTGAACTGCAGTTTTTATTTCATTTAGAGTTTAAACCTGAAGTTCTATTTATATTCCATTTATATACATCCTCACTCTGTACATGCATGTGCATATATGAGTGTGTTTGTATATGCATGTGTACATGTCTATGTGTGTGTTTATGTTTTTACATGTGTTTTGTGATGCACATGTATATTTGTGTGTATGTTTGTATGTGCACATGTGTTCTCGTATGTGTTTTTGTGTCTGTGTGTTTGTACATGTATATGTGTTTGTGTATATGTGTTGTGTGTGGTACTTTAGGGATTGTAAATAGATTATCACAATCTTATATGTCATATTATCCTCTGAACTAGATTATGCATTTCTCACTCTTAATTTAATATTGAATTCCACTAGCTATTCACAGAGTGCACACTAAACCTTGTAAATGCCATCTCTTTTGTATGAGCCTTCAGTAACAGAAGTATATTCTTCCTACAGTATCAGTATATAAAGATGTCCTGGTTCCTTTCTATTCTTCAAAGCTGTCAATATCTGTGGATTTACTTCCCTGATTTTTAATGACATATCATAATTACACCTACTGTTCATCTATTAGGACATTGGTTAAGACATTCCTTAGAGGTCCATGATTTAAGCCTTGCTGCATAGTATGGTACTATTAGGAGGGTAAATCTTTATAAATTACCCACATCTATGAGAGTGAAATACAACATTGATATCTACGAGGTTGAGTATTAAGGGACATGTAATCAAGTTTTGAAAATATCAAAAGTGTCTCATAATGTCTTAAGTAGTTTTATGTCTTTGTGTTGGTCTGTATTCATAACTACACTTTGCTATATGTGATCACATTCTGACATGCTCCTGGTAAATTTCTTGGAAGCTTCCTTTGAATCTATTATTTACTTCAAATTAAAAGCTTCAATAACTTTTGTTGTGCTAACTTGTCTTGTCCAGTTGAAATGTAAAATAAGTTATACTGTGAGACACACAATATGTATAGAAAAATTTTATTAGCCTCCATACTCTATATCCAAAATATTAGCTCAATGTAAAGTGAATACAAAGTCATTAGATATTTTGCTTTCCCTTCAAATCACATGTGCATTTTTTAAATTTACAATATATCCTAACTTAGACTAGTTATATCTGAAGCAGCGTGTGGCTGCTAATGTATCAGACAACACAAACTTATGTCATAACGTTAGTGATCAGTGTGTGAGTTTTTATATCATCATTTATTAATCTGTAGACATATTATACATATTCCATTAAATACATATCACCTCATGCTTGAAAGAGATATGAATGACAGAAACACTTTTACATTTAGGCCCTTGTTGTAAAATTTTTAAAAAGTCTTTTGATTTGACAAAACAACAGGAAAAAAGAGCGCTTCTTTTTTCATCAATACAGAAATAAAACCAGAAGACAAACCTGAATCCCAAGCTAAGGATCAAAAGAATACTCCTATCTCTTCCAAACACCAAGGACTACGCGTGAAGAGAACACGAGAAGACAGTGTTCTGGGAGAAGGTAAACACAAGACAGGGCAGACCACTGTGGAGCAACAGTGCTTCCTCCTTCCCTGATGTCAGGTTAAGAAGTGGTTTCATTTACAGCCCTTTCTTTGTTTTTGTTTTTGTTTTTTTTCATTACCTTTTCTTAATTAAATAATACCCCAGTGCAGGAAGACACAGACCCGTCTCATTCTCTCAGCTAGGAGCCAGTTATTTGAACTGACGTTTATATATCTTTTCTTAGAAAAAAGATTATTGGTTTCACATTTGAGTTTGTTTAACAGAGAACGGGGAAAACCAGAGTATAGGCATATAATCTTTCCCTTAGCTGTTGCGGAGCTGCCAATTTGGCAACATTATTGAGTTTGGAAAACAGAGGGTGTAGTTGCCAAATGCCCACTGTGCAAATTAGATTTAGTGTAGAACCCTCCAGAAGTGAGTCAGAAGTGAGCAACCCTGCTTGCTTTTTTTTTTTTTCCTGGTACTGTCAGCAGCATGTATCATTTGCTGTGCTGTGGTGTGTCCTCTTACGTGTTCCCCAGTTAAGTCACCAGTAGAACTGAAGAAAAGCAGAGAAAGCTAAGCCTTTGCCTCAGACAAGAGGCTGGCTTTTAGCCTACTTCAGGGTGCACAGTAGGAGCACAATAACCAGAGCATGTGGGCTTGCCAAGTGTGGATGCTGTGTATAACAAATATTCACATAATTTTCATGACTTTAAGACATTTTATAACAGATGTTCTAAGTAGAAAAACAATGTATTTTTTCCTAAGAGTCAAATGAAATAAAAATATTTTGTAGTAGAAAAGGAGTACTGGTTTTGGTGATTTTGAGTTCATGTGTAACTAAAACATGTCAGTCTAAAATTATATGTGATGAGATGTTCAGTTCTGTGCAAGCAGGTGAGTGCATATATGTGTCCCCGTGTCTGTCTGTCTGTATACTTACATGTACACATAACAGCTTGTTTGACTGTGCCATTTCTGATAGAAGAAACATACTTGTTAATTTTTTAAAATTAGCCAGCTATATTGTATAGTCCCTCAAACTATACCCAATAATAATAATAATGAGAATAATAATAATAATGAGAATAATAATAAAGAGAAATAATAATAATAATAATAATAATAATAATAATAATAATAATCAGTAGGAATGAAGTGGGGATATGGTAGTATAAAGACAGAAAAGGACACAAGAATTCTTTGCAGATTCCACAGGAAGCCATTTGGATCTTGGGTGCTTTTCCACCGCTTAAGGAGGAAAGCTTCTTCTCCATCATTGCACACAGATAAAGGGTTTGTTTGAAATTGCCTTCTGACTCAAGCAGCACATCTTCAGCCACATTCTTCAGCGACTGGCTGGGGCAATGTGGTGCTAGCATGTAACCTAATATGGTTATCTATGCGGCTCATAGTCTCCTTGCTAAAATTAATGTTATTAAATGTTCCACAAAGACTGGGTTTTATGGGGCAGTTTATTAATAAATTATCAGGAATGAGACAAGAAACCGGGCTTCTGGGGGTCAGTTTAGACTGCAGAGATGGAAACATCAAAGAGGCCATTTTATTAGGACATCCAAGTTAAAAATAGATGTGTTAGCTGAGCCCTCCCTGTGGATCATGCTAGATTTGTTTCCTTATCTTCCAAGCTTTGTCTAGATCTTCAAAACCTCATTTCCAAAACGGACTAATTGTTAAAAAGCCTGAAATAAAGTTGGTTTTACCCCACTGTTTACATGACATTTTAGTTTTCTGTTTCCCTCTGTGTTTTCAAACTTTTAGCATTTACTAATAAAGTAATTGGCTCTCTTGCTCACCAGTGCCTTCCTGCCCTAAGGACTCCCTCAGTGCTGAAGATCTTTTGGACGATGGGCTGTGTCTTACTCCCAAATTTAGATACTAAACTCATTATGTCATGGGTGCAAGAGTGGAAAGGAAGGGTTGAAGTGTGAAGAATGGGGGCCTTAGAACACACACTGCCAAGGGTTTCGACACGCTGACGCCATCTTTCCAGTTCATATATAAGGCTTCTTCTCTTCTACTCAGATTTAACAAATCCTCCTTGTCAGATGGCGGAGCAGGAGGATGGGGCAATTGAGGGCATGGAACCACGGAGTCTGACAGACTGAGTTTAGTTCTGAATGCCCCCTTTGACAGATTTTCGGTCCATGAGCTTCACAACTAACATCCCATGCCTTTCCGTTTCCCAATTGATAAAACTGTCATAATACCACTGCTCATGGGTAAGGCTCTGATACAAATTGTATATCAACTAAGACAATTAGTATCAGCAAAGATCACAAGGACAAAGCATAGCATCCAGTGAATTAACCATGTGCTGTGTATTGTCTCGTTTTCTTATTCCCACTCAGCATCCACTCAGTTTGGGCTAGCCTAACTTCTTGGTAGTTTGCTCAGGCACTCTTCGGACTGAATCTCTAAATGCCATGCATTTCTTTTTCACACACAGCTCTCCCTAGTCTGTCTGTAAGGGGTTGGCGCCCCCTCCCCCATGGAGTCAGTATAGAACACACCCACATGAAACTGAATTCTCAACATCTACTATCCTGATGTGGCAAGAGGGAGCAGAGGACTGGGGTGGAGTGAGGGCGGCATGCCTCTGGATCAGGCAAAGGCAGTCTGCAAGCAGTAGCTGATTTTGTTGTTGTTTATTTGTTTTTCTTTCAGAAGTGGGTTTTTAAAAAGAGAAATGGGAAAGTCTGTGTTAGGGTGAGTTCTGAAGTCCTGATTTAGACAGGTTAGGCAATGTAGCCAATTTTTGATTGTTGGACCTTGGTGTTTAGTCTCAGGAATGAGCCAGTGACTGACCAATAAGGGACTAGAATTTAGGCGCTAGCTTTAGGAATCTATTCTAACAGTTTAGCAAGGGCGAGGTAAGGGAAAGCGGCAAGACCTGTCTGCAATGCGTGGGCCTGCTAGAGAGCCCTTCACTTCCATATTTAAACAAAAAAGGAGTGTTTTTCTTATTGGATTAAGAAACACTGAAGTTGTACCTCCAAAGCAGAAGCTGTGGCCTTGAGAAACTCTGTGTATGTGATTGTTTCTTTCCCAAGTAGTGGCTCTCTGCCACAGCAATGTTGTCCCTTCCATGTGGCAATTACCATGGTCTTGCAGAGATGAGTCTCAGCTGTAAAAGTAAGAAGCAATATGATTCAGCCACTCCCTCACTGCCAGAATTGTGGGGACAGCTAGTTATATTTGCTTTGAGGAGCATTTGAACTGTGTGGAAAAACTTTCCAACCAGGACTTGACAAAGACAGATCACTATTGATTGTGTGTGGAGACAGAGGACTGGAACGCTATTGATGCCTGATATCCAGCTCACAACAGAATTTTTTTGGCTCAAAATGGCAAGAGTATCAAGACTTAGAAACCCCAGCTGGGCGGTGGTGGTGCACGCCTTTAATCCCAGCACTCGGGAGGCAGAGGCAGGCGGATCGCTGTGAGTTCGAGGTCAGCCTGGTCTACAAAGGGAGTCTAGGACAGCCAAGGCTACACAGAGAGACCCTGTCTCGAAAAACGAAAAAAAAAAAAAAAGACTTAGAAACCCCATATGATGCTCTTCCTTGTCTTTGCTACACTTTGGTGAGAATCTAATAGAATGATTAGTGAACTTTAGTGGTCTTCTTTCCACCACATTAAATATTAATTTACTGCATCATAGAGCCCCTTTGTGTAGTCTCAAGGAGCTGTTATGGGCTTCCCTGTCTTACATCACAGTTTTACCTTTCTTTTTAATTCATTTAACAATATCTTCAATAAAGCCATATTTACTGTTCTGTGGCATATTTCCCCTTCCCTGTCTTTACCTTCAGTGACAGCATTTCCTGTATACAACATAGACTGCCTTTCAATATGTTCTTACATGTGTCCACATAACTAGCTTCTCCCCTTTCTCCCAACTCAATTTGAAATATTTTTCAGATTCTTTTATCTAAGAGTAGATAACATTCCCCCTGTTGTCTTTTTAATGCAAGAATACTTATGTCTATTTTATTATTTGTATAAATTTATATCTTCTCTAAGTATAACTTCTTTTGCCATAGTAATTATTATATTAAAAAGCCACTGGTAAAGAAGGAGAGAGATTTCTCCAAGCCCCCAAGAAAGGGCAACTATATTTGAAAACCGCTAACTACTAGCATCTCTATATGCTATTTAAAAGGGGGATTAAATATTTCCTATTTTAAAAGCACTTACTTTCTTAAAATAACTTCAAAATAAGCACTGACTTGAAAAGTTCTATTGCCACACAGTATCACATATTGTATATTGCCTAGAAAAATTATATTTCCTACTCAAATAAGGATATAACAAATAATTTAGTTATATCAACTTACAACACATTTTGAAACTATGGGATATAGGCAGATGTAAATTAAAATTAAAAAAAATAACACTGGAGACCATTTGTGCATAACATTAGTATTTAAATCTGACCCCTTTCTTTTTAAAATTACCCTGGCTTAAGGATTGTGTTAAAGTACCACAAAGTGAATTAATATGAAAGCGAGGAGGATGTAGTTAGGTAGCATGATTAAAGTGGCTTATATATGTGATTAGTTTTGAGGAATATTACTGAAAGATATGATGAACATATTAAGAGATATATTTACCAAACAATTTAAAGAAAAACTTTCATATAGTGGTGCATGGTGATATATTTATGAATATATTTTGCAATTACAAAGACCTGTCAGCTTATTTTAATGTAATTTCAATCGCTTTATACAATGTCAAATATGCATAAGATGATTCTAAGTTTCATCAGAAAGTATAAACCAATGAGCAGAGACAATCTTCTAAAGTAATTTAAGTAAATTGGGAAATTTTAGGATCAAGCAGAGAGGTGAACTTGATGGTACTACTCTTAAGACCATGTGATACTAAGTATATACGGGTACAAAAATGGAAACAATTATATCTATCTATCTATCTATCTATCTATTGATCATCTATCTATCTATCTATTGATCATCTATCATCTATTATCTATTACATTTTAGGTAATTTAGGTTTAGAAAAATGGCCTATGATAAAAGCAAAATCAAAAAGAACAGGAGAGAAATATAAGGACACATGTACGAAAATGACACAGCAAAACCCATTATTTTGTATGTTGACGTGAAAACATTCATAAGAAAAACAGTCTACACATGGCACAAGCCAATTAGACTATTTATAATATTTACTTATATATATATAAACAATAACTTTCACACAAAGGAATAGAGAATCTAAGCAGAACACGAACAATGGCATTTATTTACTATGCGTACATTCTCTAACATGAAGGCAAAGTTTCCAGCCTTTCAAACAAATAATAGAATAGAGTCTTTCTTCTACCTGACCTCTGCTCCAGACTCCATGAGTCTCATATAAAGCAACTCTATTGAGAATTTAAGTGGTTCAACACTGAACACCATACATAGAATCAGGGCAAGAAGAAAATATAAACATTTCAGATTGTGGTTGGGAGCCAGAGGACAGTCATTATTAATTCTCACGCTGTTAAGACAAACAGAAGAAAGAGAGAAAGAAAAAATAAATAAATAAAAAAAAGAAAAAGTAAAGAAAGAGAAGGAAAAGAAAGAAAGTGAAGGAAAAGAAAGAGAGGAAGGAAGGAAGGGATGAAGAAAGGATGAAAGGAAGGAAGGAAGGAGTGAAGGAAAAGAAAAAAGGAAAGAGAAAAAGCTAGTGAAGGACACTCAGAGCAAGCTGCACAAGTGAGAGGCATACCATGTTCTTGCTGTTATAGAATGTTCTGACAATCACAAAAGTGTAAGAGAGCTGAAGAGGTTACGTTAAGTGTGCATGCACTCAGAGGGTCCTCAGCGCAATGAGTCCTTGTTTTCGTGGCGCAGGGATATCTCCTGCCTGTGTTTTATCCTGTTCTCCCTGAAGCATCATCACACCTGATGGCAGATAGTTAGAAGCACAGTTGGGTAATCGGAAGTCATGTTTCCATCTTAATGGAGACCCATCAACACGACAAGATGGGAAAGAGGCGTGTTCATTCATGTTTTGATGCTCTCCTGCCTTCCCTAAAACCCAAACATTCAGCTGAATGCCGTAGGAGACGTATCTGTTATAAATTCATTTTTTTATCTAATTTGTCTGAGATCTAAGCTTCCTGTGGAGGTCTAAGATCAAAGGCGCTGATTCCTTCTGATGTCGGCAGTGACATATAATGTGTGCTGACTTAGTTCTATCTATAAGCTCACAGTGGGAGGTGGTCAGCCTCCCTGGGCACCTTTACACTGTGAACTTTCATTTCAGCTGGGGAGTCTGTCAGGTATACTGCTGATTGGAGTTGCCATGTAAATAATTCATGGGAGATTTTTTTAAAAAAATGTTTAGGGGCTTGCAAAAGCAAGTCAGGCTTGCATTAATCTTCTATGAATAGACACAAACTTGAAAAACAAGAGCGCAGAGAGATTTCCAAGGAAGGTCTCTCAAAACCATGCTAAGCACATCTTCAATGGGTTCAGAAAAGGTGACTGTAGTATTTAATTCCCCAGTTAGGTAGTGTTATTGGTTTTGTCAAGGGATTAAAATTTAATATCCATTTTTTCTTTTAAAGTCTGCTTCTATAGGACCATTTATTATTCTTATTCCTTGTTCTTGGTTTTGGTTATTTGCTGATGCTGATGAACCATCTTTTCCTCCTGGGGAGAACAGTTGTTACAGAGGTGATACTAAGTCCAGTACAGGCCACAAGAAGGGCCACTGTGATTGTGAAAAGTTGGTAACAGGAAGAGTTCCTCCTTTGAAGGCATTTGGAATCCTGTGAGGAAGAAAAGACCCCCATATAAGTGAAAATGGCCAATAATAGGTATCAGTATAGGTCCAGTGAGATCACCCACCCAGTGTGCATTGAGCCGTCAATCAACGTGGCTGAGGTGTTAGGAAATGCTTCTGGACGCAGTTGTATGCCCTGTAGAAATGTTAGCATAACCAGGAAGTTCCTGGTTCTCAGAAAGAGAATCACGCTATAGCTAGGTGACCCTGGTAGATAAGTGGCAGGCACAAGTCTGGAAAAGGATAGAGAAGATATGAAGAGCATGTGCTTCTCAGATATTAATCCACGCACTGTGGAAATAGTATGATCAACATGATGTCTTCTCAGTCCTCCCCTGTGACTAAAAAGCATCATTCATATATTCATAGGTGCAATTGCCTTCATACATCCTCACATCATTTTTCAAGCCACTGTTAGACTGCACTGAGGTTGAAACTGTTATTTTGTGCCCTTTTTTATGATAAAATAAAGATGTGCTAGCTGTTTTCTAACAAAAAATGGCAGCTCTCAGTGAACTGGAACTGTATAATGTACCTGTTAATAAAACATAATCTCCAATGGGTACCAAAGAGTAAGGATTTGCAGGGGAAATAGAAGATAAATGGGCATAGTAAATGCACAGGACGGTGCTACTATCTACTTCCCAAAAGTTTAGACAGATCTCTCATTTTGGTAAAAAAAATAAGGCACATAAAAGGTACTATTTCACATACATGATATTGTTCCATGCATTCGAGAATAATACAATATTATGCAGCTAGATGCAGGAGACGCCAAGTGACAGCATGACCATCGCACAGCCAGCTTCCAGAGGAGGAGAGTGAACACACACCACGACTTCTTTCACTATTATATGTGTTTCTTATTCTCTGTGATTCTTCTCATCGTTATACAGTATTGGGGGAGGGCGTGTCTTAGCTTCCCAGACTCTGTAGAGCCACATACTTGAATTCTTCCATAAAGTCTGTTCCTGCTTTGTTTGTGGTCTTAGAAAGTTACTTAACTTGTGCCTTAACTCCTTTACATCTGAAGCAGAGATAACAACATTCCGCACATTAGTTCTTTTAGGGAGGAAGTTACATGTGGAATTAGTGTGGAACATGTGTTGACTTTTATAATTGTAGCATGTGTTAATTTAGATTATTAAAGCAAATTTGGGGGAAATTACTAGTTCTTTTTTAATTCACATACCTTAATACACTGTTGGTTGGCTTGATGCTTAGCCTTGGCTGTGAGATGGTTTTTTAATTTGAACCATGCTGTAACTAAAAGTACGTGTTAATTTAATAACATCATATGAGTGTTTTTTCTTCTGAGAATTATATAATCATATTTTTGTTACATGGCTAATATCAATTAGAAATTGAGTAGGAAATATAGTACTTTTTAAAGGAAAATATTTCTGAATGTATTTTAAAGTTGGTATATTGATGTCATTGAATATTTTATTCCTTTACTATGCTATCATGAAGGCCAAATATATAACTCAAGAAATCAACTGATTGAAAACTATTATGTTTCTTTTTATAGACATGAGAATGAAGGTCATGCAGGGAACTCAGAACCAGTTTCCCCAACACTCAATGGATGGAGTGTCCAAAAGGAAAGTTAGTCGCCGTGCTGTCCCAGGGGAAGGAGCTACACACGCCCAGGGGAGTCCCCACATCACCTGTGTTCCAAGATCTCTTGCTCAGCAGCTGACGCTGCAGGAGCCTGGGAACTGGAAGGAGGCCCAACAGCAGTTGCTGAGATACCAGCTGGCAGGATGCAATCAGCTGCTCCTGCTTTGCCCAGACCCCAGGCAAGAGAGGCAGCAGGGTCAGGAGCCTAGCCAGCTGAACAAAGGGAGTGGCTGCATGGGGCTGTCTCAAGAGAAGAGCGCTTGTGTTCCCAGTGAGACCTTCTGCCTCCACACAGCTCCACCAGAAACTCTCCAGTAACAGCTGTGGGCGTGGGACACTGTGGGACATTTGTATGAAAAGGAGAAAATGTTAAAAATTGTTTCTACATTGTAAATAGGGGAGGAGAGGTCTGATCTGTTTAGACAACTCAGAGAGAATGTGGACTCTCGGCCTTTCGACTTTAATATGGAAGACTAGTCTCTTGTGCCTATCATTGATTCTACCAAATTCCAGCAAATAATAGGCTCTCAAGTACTTGAGGCTGTTTTCCTGGGTCCAGACTTGTTGCTGTGCAGCCAACTTAATAACTGTGCTGTACAGAATTTTGCCAGTGAGAACTGCGATTAAACTTCTCTCAGAGTGAACAAGCCCAGTGCTTCAGGTTTGAATTATGGAAGACAGGTAGTAGCTTAGTTAGTGGAAATTGTAGCGTCCGTGCTACAGAAAGTCTCAAAATACATCATACACCAAAGCCTACCTTCTAACCAGAATCAACTTCATGAATGTTGCTCATAGATTTTATTTCGTGGTTTAAATTCCATCATTATTGGGAGCTTTCTGCATTACAAGTGTTATTATATGTATGCCATGAGTGCTTATACAAGAAAAATGATGGTAACACAGGCTTTGTTGAGATTTCAGTTAAAAATAGAGATGTGAAAATACTAGATGTAGGAAAATTTGTTTATATGCTATAGTTACATTTTACAACATTTATCTTTTGGGTTGGGCCAAATTTACAACTCAAACAACAAGGTCCTGGAAGACTAAACAGAACCCAATGCTAAAGTGGATTAGTAGCTCAGTTCTTTTTCAGAGAACTGATTTTGTTTCCCAGCAAAAGGAAATATGAGGGCTGCCAAAGAGAATAGAAAGGACATAAATTAGGTGTGCTCTCTTGAAGCTCTGTTAGGGGGACAAAGCAAAAGGCAAGCCAGTGCTTTTAAGAAAGGAAGTAACACACTCATATATTTGCACAGCATTCATCTCTACTCAACTAAAGAATCCTTTAAGTGCACTTTTGTCTGGTTCCCCGAAAGTCTCTTTATTACGTGCGAACACTAAGCACAGATAGTAGAAGTAAGGAGAATTTCCTCAAAGAGATGCATTCATATTTTTCCAGAGTATAAGCCAGGATTTTCCACTCTCCAAATGGATAAGGAGCTTAAGGAGCTGTCCTGTGACTGAGATAGAACACAAGAAAGAAATTCCATCTTCTTTTGCTAAGCTTAGAAATAACATCCATAGGAGGGGAGTGTATAAAGTAGTCATCAACTAGAAACTATATTTCTTCCCACCATCAGTTGACCAGAGATGTCTCAGCCTTTCCTTTTTAAACATTCTCCAAGTATCTCATGAAACTTTCAGTTTTTTAAAAGTTTTAATTAATTTATTCATATTACATCTCAATTGTTTTCCCATCCCTTGTATCCTCCTGTTTCTCCCTCCTTCCCGCTTTCACCCTATTCCCCCTCCCCTATGACTGTGACTGAGGGGCACCTCCTCCCCCTGTATATGATCATAGCGTATCAAGTCTCTTCTTGAAAGCCTGTTATCCTTCCTCTGAGTGCCACCAGGTCTCCCCATCAAGGGGACGTAGTCAAGTAAGGGGCACCAGAGTTCCTGTGAAAAGTAAGTCCCCACTCTCCACTCAACTGTGGAGAATGTCCTGTCCCTTGGCTAAATCTGAGTAGGGGTTCAGTGTTTACTGCACATATTGTCCTTGGTTGGTGCCATAGTTTGAGCAGAATCCTTGGGCCCAGATCCGTCCATCATAATTTTTTTCTTGTAGGTTTCTAGGACCCTCTGGATCCTTCTGTTTCCCAATTGTGAGAAGTATGGGAGAATGGAGAAACTTCCAGTTTTTAAGACTACCTTGTCCTGAGGTGGTGACCCTTCCCTGTGCCTCTGTACTGACTACTTAGGGAGGAAAAAGGGATATTGAATCTGATGCTCCCTGGGAGAATTAAGTCCAGTCTGTATGCCTGCTGAGACACTATGAGGCAATCTAGACTATAAAGCTTTACTCCAAAGATATAAGCTAGCTGTCTTAGAATAAATCTTTATAGGTATCTTGGGGCAAGTAACAAAGGTGTTTTTAGAAAAAAAAAAAGTAAGCAGAAACTGAAGCAACCATGACACTCGGTTGTATGTCAGCCATCTCATTCAACTACCAAGATTTCCATTTGTACCCATTTCTGCACTCTAACTTTCTCCTCCTCCATACCCCCCATGTGGTTCAGGATAGTTTTTGTGGGAGGTAAATTTTGAGCTGGTTCTTTTTTACTGCTTAAAAAGAAAAAGATGGGCCCATGGTGCAAATTCAGGGAGCAGGAAATGAAGCTAAATTCATTCCTGCCTTAGAACAAGCCAATCAAACACAGTTCACTGTAAGCCAGCCCTGAACTCTGCCGTCTATGAAGGTAAATGTTTCTCAGCTACTCCCACTAACCAAATAAGCCATGGAATAAACATCTTTTTCCTGTATTATTTCAAAGAACCTATTTTTCTTGCTCATTTCTAATGCTCAATATATGATGTTCCCTTCCTCCTAAGAGATTATTTTACTAAAGCTCTGGGGATTTAAAAACATTTGAGACCAGATTTTAAGAGATGCTCATCACAAACAGCAGTAAACATGTGAGGAGATACAAATGTCATTTAGCTTTACTGAGCTGTTTCAAAGTGGATGTGTCTTTCAAAACATTTTATACACAGTGAATACAAGCAATTGTTAATTTGTCAAATATATAAAACATTCATAAATAGTTTTGCATAGTAAAATGAAAAAGGAAGCCAATGTAGTTTGTTCCACCTTTTCATGCTTCTTGCATAGTGTTCAGGAAGGTTCAGCCTTCAACAGATGTCATATCTAGTAAACAGACTGAGCCAACTCTTGCCCATGGTACTACCAGTGAATGTGCCAAAAACAAAGATGCCTTGAGCTCTCTCAGGTTCTTTGTCTTCCAAAGGTTACTCAGTTGAATGACTCCTACCTGTCCAACAGTGGAATTCCAAATGCACGGAATTGCTGTACATTAAAATGCACACAAAGTATATCCATAAACAAAAGGGAGAGACATTATAAGCCACATGCACTTATTAATCTACTAAATTTATTGAAAAATATGTATTTGTATTAACATTAAATTAATTCTGTCATTTAAAGTTTGCACATTTACTCCAACATGTGCTTCTCATATTTAAAATAGTTTCAGTGTCAATTTTAGAAAAGCAATAAGCAGGAGGAATTATAATTGAATGAGGAACAATTTATTTTAATCTTCATTACAACACTGTGACCAATTACAGACATATTTTAAGAGAGAAGGTTTCTAGAGTGCAGGCTTAAAAGACAAATGAAATAATTTTATGAAGTCAGTTGAGGCATAGAAAACAAAGATTTGATTGTTTAACATTTTTTACCTGGAGAGTTTGAAATAAGTTACTAAAATCAATTAGGAAGATTTTCACTCTGAACAATTAAAAGAAAAAGCAGATTCTTTCTAGCATAATTGTCTCTTGTGTGTGAGAACATTTTTTAATTCATTTGGAACTTCCAAAATTGATTGAAATCCAAAGAGTTGATTGTTTGAGTCTCAAAAAGCTATTTCTTATCTTTATCAGCCTGTTTCTTATTTCAAAGTAGTAGCTATAGCAAGAGAACAGACTCAATTTGATCTTAGAAAATGTGTGAGAACTCACTCTGCTATCCAGTCTGTAGAACAATAATAGGCAGTTTTCAAACCTCTGTTAGTGTCAAAGGCAAGTTCCAAAGTCCAAATCCAGTGATTCATTCTTCCTATACAATATAGAACATCAAATATAAAAAACTATTCAATTTGTGTAATACCAATATACTAAAAAATCAAAATAAACAATGTGTAGTATGCTCCTTACAATAAAATTTAGATTAAAATATGTATTCACCCATATGAAGAAAGCAAAGTGGAGGCAAGAGTCCTTTTAAATTTTGTGGACCCTAGATATACCCAAAGAATGGAGATACGCCTGCCAGGTAGCTTGGTTCTTTGTCTTAAGTAAGTAGCACACTGTGTGAGTTTCCCTATCTAAAGCCATGGGGACTTAACGACAAACCATTATCATTTGCTGTAACATTGAAATAGATAGTTTGTGTTATCAGCTCCCCAGATTAAAACCATCAAGACTGAGACATAAGATGCTACAAACTTTAGTTTATAAATAGAGAGTATGGTGTGAGAAATAAAATATCATAAAAATTTTAAAATTTCAGGAAAAATCATCCTGAATGCTTGCCTAGAATATCGACAGCTTTAGAAGTATTATGTATTTGCGGTTATAGACAGAATGATAGCATTAACTCCCATCCTCCACACAAAAAATTTATTCTATTCCCAGTGGTTTAGGAGCTTCCATTATCACCTCTCTCTCTCAAAATTTTCTCTTTCCCCACATACTAGTTTTTCTCTATAATAATCCAACATGGCTAAGAAATTTCTTCCCCTCAAAGAAAAACAGAAAAGAAGAGGGGAAAAAAAGAAATATATTTTTGTTAACTCACTTTGTTATTCCTTGGTTCCATTACCCTCCACATTCATTAATGCATCGCTTGACACCTCTACAGAACAGAGACTACTCTAGTGGGGAGCACAGATGACCTCTGCATTGTCAGTTCTGAGCAATTATTCTCAGACATGACCATTCTGTTTTTCCTTCACTTTCTGTCCTTATTCGACTTGCATGCCACACGGACTTCTGTAGTAGTTATAATGAGAGCAGCTCATATGTTTGAATACTTGGTCCCAAGTCCATGAAACTTCTTGGGAAGTATTAGGTGTGCCCTTTTGGATGAACTGTGTCACTGGGGGTGGGCTTTGAATTTTCAAAAGATATGTGACATTCCTAAAGCTTTCTCTTTCTCTCTGACTCCTGCTTGTGGATCATATGATCTCTTACTGGTTTCTGCCTCGGTACTTTCACTCTGCTGTCATGGATTCTAACCCCTTGAAACTATAATCCCAATTAAATGCTATATATATATATATATATATATATATATATATATATATATATATATATATAAGTTACCTTGGTTATTGTGCTTTTATTTTTCACAAAAATAGAAAAGTAAATAGAACAGAAGTGAAAGTTGATACCAAGAGTAGGGTATTGTTGTGAAGAACCAGATCACGGCATATGGAAGGCTTTGGGACTTTGTCCTGTAAAAATGCTGAGACGTAAGAAAAGTTGAATGAGTCATCCTAGTAGATACTGGAAGACAGTTGTGATGAGAGCAGTGTGGACTATTGAGCTCAAGAGATTGCAGAAGGAAGCTAGCCTTTAATAGCACCTGTGCTAGAGGACATTTTTGAGATATTTTGTTTGAAATGAGGCTACTTCTCACCCTTGTCCTAGGAATTTAAAACTATTTTCTTTGGTAGAGGAGATTTAAAGGCTGCCTAGTGCCGACTGTGTCATGCAATTATTAGTGACAACTCTTATGTAGTTCTACAATGAAAAAGAGCAAACTGAGACAAAAGAAATACAAAATAAACGTATAGAATGAGACGAAGAGGAACACCAGGAAATTTGGTCTCAGAGCCAAGGAGATTAGGAGAGGCTGGGTCGCCAGGGAGAAAAAGAGAGGGGATTCTTTAGAGCAGGCCAACTTCAAATGTGTAAGAAGAAAAGCCTCAAGGATTTTTCTGTCTTAAAAAGCAACAACAATGCCAGGTGTTGTGGTGCATGCCATTAACTCCAGCAGTCAAAATGTAGAGGCCAGCAGATCTCTAAGTTTGAGTTCAGCCTGGTCATCAAGCAAGTTCCAGGACAGCTACAAATAGAAACCCTATCTTGATTTTTTAAAATATAAATCAATAACAAACTAAGAATGCTGTAAATGTGATGCAAGGGGCTCAGGCCCTATCCCAAGGTGGCAGCCAACCTTTTAGGTGATATCCAGGTAGTTCTGGCTTTAGGTTTATTATGGATACATGATCAAAGGGCTTGTAGAATCATTTCTTAAGGTTAATGAGCTTGGGTGAGCCATTTATGTAGCAGGGGAGTCCTTGTGTAAAGATGTGAAATGGAGCTATAGTAGCTTTGGAGACACAAAAGTGTAATAGATGTGCCAGAGCTATGGGTTATCTGTCAAGGAGAGCTTCAAACAGGGAGGAGAATCAGCCCAAGAGAGAGAAATGTGTTGTAGGCTGCAAAGCTGGAAGAAATGATTCAGCTAATCTTTTGACATCAGACACCAGATAGGTTCAGGATTTGGATTTTGTCCTGTTGAGTTCCAATCTTGCTTTGGCACAGTATTTTCTCACCATGCCCCTATTCCTACATTTGGGGGATTTACTGGTAATGCATATGCTTTGCCACTTGCATGTTGGAAATACTCAATATGATTTCTTTCTTTCTTTCTTTTTGTTTTTTGTTTTGTTTTGTTTTATTTTGGAGACAGGGTTTCATTGTGTAGCCTTGGCTGTCCTGGACTCGCTTTGTAGACCAGGCTGGCCTTGAACTCACAATCTTCCGCCTGCCTCTGCCTCCCAAATACTGGGATTAAAGGCGTGCATCACCAAGTCTGGCTTCAACTTTATTTCTTATTCTACCAGGGTTTATATTAAAAAATTACCTAGTGTCCTGAAGAAATTTTATACTTTTAAACATTATAGCAATGGAAAGGCTATGGGGACTTATGAAGTTGGAGTCAATGACTTTTACTATGATATGCTCATGAGTCTACTGAGGCTGGGAGTGGAATGTGGTGGTTCGCATGAGAACATGTCTCATATGCACCTGTGTTTGAATACTAGGTCCCCAGTTGATGGAATTACTCTGGAAAGATTAAGAAGTGTCACCTTGTTGGAGGTGATATGTCACTGGGCATTAGCTTTGGGGCTTCAGAAGACTTCCATCATTTCCACTGTGCCTTCCTTGCTTCCTGTGTGTGGATTAAGGTGTGAGCTCTCAACATGCTTCTGCTGTGAAACATTCATCATGTACACTAACATTCTGAAACCATATGAACAATTAAATAATTGTTTATATATACATTTTCTTGGCCATGCTGTTTTTCCACAGCAACAAGAAAGTAACTAATACCCTGTGCTTTCTCAATATGGGGTAGGGAAAATAATGATCTTTGATTTGAACAAAATCCATCCATGTTTTCAGTCTGCTGTAGCTCAGTATTGAGAAAAAGATCCACAAAACATTAAGGCTATTAATGCAGGCTCCCAGCCTGTCAACCTTTTGTGAACCAAATGTTTATATTTTCTTCAGATTTGTACATTAGAGTCCTAATTCTCTTGCCATGGTATTTCTACTACAAGTAAGAGAAGGTCCTGAGAGGCCATTGTGTAAAGCTGTGAACGTGAAGCATGAGTTGCTTGGTTGGGAGATGAGGTTGGGCACTTTCTGGTAGGACGAAGACCCTTCTGAAGAGATGTAAGAGCTCTCTTTCGTCCCTATTCCCTCTTCTTTGACCCTCCATCCCCATGCCACGCTCTCTGGCCATGAGAAGATAGCTGACAGTCTTCACACTAGAAAAGGGATTGTCACTAGTGACTGAATTTAATTTTTTTCATGTCTTGGTCTTGTAAGTACCTGACACCAAAACTATGAGAAATAAATGATTATTGTTTAAGTCACTTGGCATATGGTGTTTTCTTACAGCAATTTGAGTTGAATAAGACACCTCATTAAGTAAAAAAAAAATGCTCATTATAATGTAAAACTTGGAAACTTGAGGTAGCATCATAGTCTCCTGAATGGATTACACTTATAAAATTTTGCCCTCCTGCTACAGCTGAGTCTTACTAGACAAAGTGATAAAAAAATGTCAACCAATTTCTATTTCTTTTAAATATAACTTTAATATTGGAATCTTATTTCATGAATCACTATTTAAAAAATGTTAGGTGTATCTTCATGCCTACTTTGATTCTATGATCACATTTATACCATGGCTTACCGTGTTGTGATCCATTGCACATTAGCACATTGAATTACATCTAGTGTGCTTTTTCAAGGAAGATAAAGGCACTTGTATTTTCTGAGTCTTTTTGTCATAAATGAGTACTTTCATTCATGAAACCCATGTGGTGAAGCAAAAAAAAAATATTTTGCAATCTTTACCTCTTTTAAATATTTTGATAACCATATATAAATTAAATTATCTTTTTTTATTTACAGTCTTATATATTTTATACAATAATAATTTCAAAGAGAGGCTGGTCATATTGTGTTAAGAGAGGAAGTCTCATAGGGATGGAAAACTCAAGTGAGAGCTACAAGGAATAGAATTTAAATATCTATAAGATAGTTCATATAGAGTGAAAATAGGTGACCACAGTAGTTCTTTATCCCACATCAGAGATTCTTCCACAACAAGTTATTGCTTTTATATAAAATAAAAGGCTGAATGAACAACCAATAACTATTTTGAGCATATGTAATTATGACTCGTTATGGTAGAAGTGACTTCAACTTTGCACCCGAACAAATGAGAGAAAATTCACTTTGAAAAGATTAGAAATTAGAGGGAAATGCATTGTTTAGAAGAATTGTCAGTGAAAAGTATGAATTTTCAGCATCAGACTTAATGTATGTTTTGATTTGTATAGCATTTACCTATTACGTGTGTGAGAGCGTGTGTGCAACGCATGCCATGGAGGTCAGAACACTGTGCTTCAGTAGTTGGCTCTCTCCTTCCACTATGTATTTCTTAGGATTGAACTCAGATTGTCAAGATTGATAGCCAGTACCTAAGCTAACTGTGTTACCTCACTGGTCCTCTGTTTACATTCAGAGAAGATTCTTTTTATTTTAAATTATTTTTCATTTTTAATGATGTTAAGTGTGTGTGTGTGTGTGTGTGTGTGTGTGTGTGTGTGTGTGTGTGTATCTACATATGGGTACATGAGTGTAGGTGCCCTTGGAGGCCAGAGGTTTAAGGTATCCTGGATCTGGAGTTACATATTACCCACTTGAAATGGGTGCTGGGGACTGAACTCAGTTCCCTGGAAGAAGACATGGTCTTAGCTACTGAGCTGCCTGCCCAGACCCTGTTTTTCAAATTCGTAAGGCATGGCTAGACTTACACACTAGAAAATGCTGGAATATGTAACCTAACTTCCTTTGTTTTTTTTTCCTATGTTAAATGGACCAAAGATTAATTACAACCCTGTCAATAGTGCCTTCAGATCTAAAGAATGGGAGTTTCTATGCAGACACCATGCACCTGGGTGACCTCAGACATTCCCACCCAGGCTTTCACATAGGCAAGGGGTCCCTGAAACAGTAAATATGTCTATTCACTTGCCATGTACATGTCTAATCTATGTGACCTATCAAGTGACCGTGACATGGGTGTGTTTGTGCTCACAACATATATTTATGAACAATTCGAATCTTTCATCACAGCTTAAGGGAGCAGTTTTTCTAAAAAAAAAATTGTCTAACTTCTTCCTTCTGTTCATCACAGTAAATGAAGAAATTTTATAAGCAGGTAGGGATTGTTCTGTGGTTCACTGGTACTGTGAAGATGCTGGAGGCTGCCTAGAAGAAGATGCTCATGGCTTTTAGGAACTAAGAATGACTACAGGATGGCAGCTAGGAAGCAACCAGGAAGAGCAGTGCTCGCTGTGCAAGACAATTAGTTCTGCCAACTGCATGAATGAATGAGTCTGGAACCTGAATATTTCTGTAGAAGCCCCAGGTATGAGTTCAGATTAAGACTTTGACTGCAAAAACTGTCAGATCCCCCTGAAACCCACTCAGGGTGGTAGAAACAAGATCTAATAAACAGACACTGCTTTAGGTCAATGACTGTGAAAATAGAAAATGATTAGACACAAGCTTCCTTGAGCAAAGGGGAGACTGATGTACTTTTCTCTTTGTGCTTGTATCTGGGTCTCGTTTTCAGCTGGCCAGAATCAAGTCCAGCCTCTAGAACCTTAAATTTCCAATTCAATTCATAGATTCCCTACCTGTGTACACCTGGTTCACGTCTGCTCCAAGCTAGCCACTAGGGCAGGTGTTCCCTTCAATGTGGACGTGACCTACCATCAGGTCGCAGGACTCAGAGGGCTTGTTTCCATGAGTCAAATCACAAGATAAAAGCCATTGCAATTTTTCCCTCTCCTATTCTGACTTCTCATTTCATTCTGTTTCCCCAACTAGATTCTGACAAAAGTTATTTGCAGCATTCCCATCTGTTATGTGAGTGACAGGAGACTGGTGTCAAGTGAGAAAATGAAATGTAAATTTTATTAAACACCTCCTCTCATCTCTGTGTATCAATCCAGATTCCAGGCGAACATAGCAAATCAAATCCTGTCTATGCCAGGCCTCAGGGCAGATGGGAAAATCATTTCTCCTTAATACTGTTCCCTTCTAGTAAAATATTTTGCTGTTTAGTAAATGAAAAATTTAAATGCAAACCCTGCATTAACCCAGTGAAAAGCATATCTCCAAAATGAGCATTTAAAGGAAGAAGTTGAAAAAAGAGAAAAAAGGGAGATTTGGGGGCAAAGTAGAGAAGGGAAGGGCAGGGGGTATGAGGCTGCCTGTAGTCGCTATGTGCAGTCTTCCTTGGCAGCCACGCAGGGTTTATTGGTCGTGTTCAAATGCTGGAGTTCTTTGAAGCTAGGCCCATTACAACACTGATAAACAAACTGCTTTTCTCTCAGAGATGATAAATATCTTAACTCATTAGCAATGTAGATGTTTCCTTTCGGATGTGAATGTATGTGCAATGGACTGACAGTGTCTAGGTGGATTTTACAGGTGACTTCTGGTTATAAAGAGATTCTTAACTTGGTGCTGTAAAGTATGCGATTTGCTGAAAACATAAAAGCATGCCTTTTGCACACTTGATCAAAAACAAAATTTTGTTCAATAATTAAATGAGCAATCAAAACCCTACTGCAGTTTTAAATAAAATAATTGCATTTATCTTCTATTTAATTTTAATAAAAACTACAAATACAATATTAAGAAAATAGTAATCCATTTTTAATTATGTAAAATGTTTGACTGCACAATATTTTTAACAAAAGAAAACACATATTTTTGCAATTTGCTGAAAGATTAAATAGTGAAATTTTATATAACAAATATGTCAACATATATTTGTTTTTAAAACATAGTATGTCTAAATATAACAATTATACCAAGTTAGATATAGGTTACTAATAAGTAGATCAGGAGCCAGGGTGGTCTGCTCAAACTATTGTACTAATCAAGGACAACACAAGTAGTAAACATCGAGCCCTTACTCTGATCTACCCAAATGGACAGGACATTCTCCACAGTTATGTGGAGAGTGGGGACTGACTCTGATGTCCCATATTTGACCACCTCCCCTTGGTGGAGTGGCCTGATGGCACTCAAATAAAGAATAATTGGCTACTAGATGAGACTTGATAGCCTATGACCATATAGTGGGGGAGGAGGTTCCTCTCAGTCTTAGACCTAGGGGAGGAGAATAGGGTGAAAGCAGGAGGGAGGGAGGAATTGGAGGACACAAGTGATGGGATAACAATTGAGTTGTAATCTGAAATAATAAAAAAAGAAGAAGAAAGAACTTTTTAAAGGTGGTAATTCTATTTATATTTTCCCATTAGTTAATTTATTTATTCACTTTACAACCTGATCATAGCACTTGCCCTCCTCTCCTCCCAGTCCTGCCCTCACTCCCCATCCACCTTCCCCTTCTCTCGGGGGAGAAGGGAAGCCCCCTTCCCCAAGGATGCCAACTCATCCTGGCCCATGAGGTCACAGCAGGACCAAATGCATTCCCTCCCATTGATGCCAGACAAGGTAGCCCAGCTAAGGAAAAGGGATCCAAAGGCAGGCAACAGAGTCAGAGATAGCCAGTACTCCAAGTGTTAGGGGACCTCCATGATGACCAAGCCACACTCCGCTATATATGTGTAGTGGCCAAGGTCCAGCCCATGCATGGTCTTTAGTTGGTGATTCTGTCTCTGTAAGCACCCATGGACCCAGGATAGTTGACTCTGTAGTCTTCTTCCCTAATCATTCCTCTTTCCCCCAACTCTTCCATGAGACTCTGCCTATTGTTTGGCTGTGGGTCTGTCCATCTGCTTCCATTAGCTGCTGGATGATGCCTTTCAGAAGACAGTTATGCTAGGCTACTGTCTGCAAGCATAGCAGAGTATCATCAATAGTGATAGAGGCTGAGTTGCTCTCATGGGGTAGGTCTCAAGTTAGGCTAGTCATTGATTTGCCAGTCCCTCAATTTTCTTGCAGGAAAGACAAATTTTGGGTGGAAGGTTTTATGGGTGTGTTGGTGTCCCTCTCCCTCTCCTGGGAGTCCTACCTGGTTACAGGAGTTGGTAACTTCAAGGTATTTAACCACACCACTCTCTCCGTCTACTTCGGATGCCTACATTTTTTTCCCTTCTGAATGAGACTCAAGCATTCTCCTTTGGGCTTTCCTTGTTAGTTAGCTTCTTTGGGTGTGTGGATTGTACCATGGTTATCCTATAATAGATGGCTAATATTCAATTATAAGTGAGTGCATACCATGATGTCTTTCTGATTCTGGGTTACCTCACTCAAGATGATCTTTTCTAGTTCCATTCATTTGCCTGCAAAATGCATGATGTCTTTGTTTTTAATCACTGAGTAGAATTCTATTGTGTAAATGTACCACATTTTCTCTATCCATTTTTCAGTTATGGGACATCTACGTTGTTTCTAGTTTCTGACTATTGCGAATAAAGATGATAAATAACATAGTTGAGCAAGTATCCTTATGGTACGCTGGAACACCTTTTGGGTGACTGCCTGTGAGTGGGTTTTAAGGTTAAACTATTCCCAAATTACTGAGAAACTGCCAGATTGATTTCAAAAATCGTACAAGTTTGCGCTCACACCAGAAATGGAGGAGTACTCCACCTCCTAGCCACCATTAGCTGTCAATTTAGTTTTTGACTTACTTGGATTCTTTTTTTAAATTTAATTTTATTAATTTATTCATATTACATCTCAATGGTTATCCCCTCCCTTGTATCCTCCCATTCCTCCCTCCCTCCCATTTTCCCCTTACTCCCCTCCCCTATGACTGTGACTGAAGGGGACTTCCTTCCCCTGTATATGCTCATAGGGTATCAAGTCTCTTCTTGGTAATCTGCTATTCTTCCTCTGAGTGCCATCAGGTCTCCCCATTCAGGGGACGTGGTCAAATATGAGGCACTAGAGTACGTGTGAAAGTCAGACCCCACTCTCTACTCAACTGTGGAGAATGACCTGTCCATTGGCTAGATCTGGGTAGGGGTTTGAAGTTTACGGCCTGTATTGTTCTCGGCTGGTGCCATAGTTTGAGTGGGACCCCTGGGCCCAAATCTGTCTATCATAATTTTCTTCTTGTAGGTTTCTAGGGTCCTCTGGATCCTTCAACTTTGCCATTCTCCCATGCTTCTCTCATCTACAGTCCTAATAGCATGTCTTCCCCTCTGTCCCAGTTTCCTGGTTTGTGAAGACTTTCATGGGACATGCCGCTTGGACTAATATGCAGATATAAGTGAGTATATACCATTTGAGTCTTTCTCCTTCTGGATTAACTCACTCATTGTGATCATTTCTAGTTCAATCCATTTGTCTACAAATTTCTGGAATTCCTTGTTTTTAATAGCTGAGTAGTATTCCATAGTGTATATGTACCACAGTTTCTTTATCCATTCTTCTATTGAGGGACACTTAGGCTGTTTCCATGTTCTGGCTATTATGAATAAGGCTGCTATGAACATGGTTGAACAAATTTTCTTGTTGTGTGCTGGAGCATCTTCTGGGTATATTCCAAGGAGTGGAATAACTGGGTCTTGTGGAAGCCCTATTCCCAGTTTTCTGAGATAGCACCAGATTCTGATAGGTGTAAGATGGACTCTCACAGTAATGTTGATTTGCATTTCCCTGACTAAGGACATTGAACATTTCTTTAAGTGCTTTTCTACCATTAGAGTCTTCTGTTGAGAATTGTTGAACATTTCTTCAAGTGCTTCTCTGCCATTAGAGATTCCTCTGTTGAGAATTCTCTGTTTATCTCTTTACACCATTTTAAAATGAAGCTATTTGGTTTGTTGGTGTTTAATTTTTGAGTATTTCAAAATATTTTGGATACTAACCCTTTGTCGTGTACAGGGTTGGTGAAGATATTTTCCCATTCCATAGGCTGCCTGTTTGCCATACTGATAGCGTGCCTTGGCTTACAGAAACTTTTCAGTTTCATGAAGTTCCATTTATACTAATAGGAACTTTGACCAAAAATTGCAACATCCCCATAAGAAAATGCCAACACATTACAAGACCTTACCTCATTTCATTGATTGATTTTTAAATTAACATCTAATAACTGTTTATAAGTATGCAGTATACTGTGATACTTGGCTGTGTGTGTGTGTGTGTGTGCACGTGAGTGTGTGTGTGTGCGTGAGTGTGTGTGTGTGCCTCTGTGTATGTGTGTACATACATATATATGTGCAATGATTAAATTGGAGTAATTAGCATTTCACTCTGACATAATTCTTTGTGTTGAGAAAATTATGAGTATTCTCTTTTGGCTCTTATTAGTTGTTTGTGCTTCTCTTGAAACAAGCTAAAAACCCCAATCATAAAACCCACAGCTCTTCCCATGGGCTGAGATTGCAGGGATGTGCCATCCTGGGATTATAGGTGTGTGCCATCCTGGGATTACAGGTGAGTGCCATCCTGGGATTACAGGTGTGTGCCATCCTGGGATTACAGGTGTGCACCATCCTGGGATTGCAGGTATGTGGCATATTGCTTAGCTTTTTCTTAGTCTTTACATAATCACTCATTCTGAGCTATAGTCAACATAATAACCTGAAGAACTTTGACACATCCTTTGCGTATCAGTTTGTTTCAGTGTCCAGTTTCAGAGCTTCTAATACCTCTCTTCTCCTGTCTCCTTTCTGGCTTGTCAATCCTCCTTCAATTCTATGTCTGCAACATCAGCTGTTTTACTTCCAATCAATGAGTGCTAAGGTGTCATTTTTCTTTCTCTGCTTGGCATATGCACTTAGCCTCCCATAGGTTCACCTATGTTGCCAAAAAAATGTTAAGGTTTGGTTTACGTATCTGAGAAATATCCTGCTATGCATTTTCTCTGTCCACTACTTTATTGATGGACACTATGAACGGATACTCTGTGTTGGCTTTTTGTCAATACTGCTGCAAAAAGCTTGAGAGAACTGATTTCTCTCTGCTGTGCTGAATTTGTTTTCTTTGCATGCTGAGCCATATGGTAACTCTAGGTTTTGCTATTGGTGGTAGTTTTTATTTTTTTCCCCTTTGTTATTTACATGCCATTTCTATACTACTGTAGGAGTTGCCAGCTACCCCACAAATGTAGGAAAGTTCTCTGTTATCTTCAACACTTCCAGCATTGGATATTTACTTGTCACTTTGATGATAGACATTATAATTTCAGTGAATTACCTTACTTTCTGTTCCAATTTTTTTGATGATTTGTGACATCAAGCAGTTTTCATATACTTGATATCCATTTACATAATTACCTTTTCATAATTTTATATTGAGAACTTCATATACTGCACCCACATCACGCCTGTGCCTACGTTCTCCTCCATTCCCTCCATGTTGCCCTCCTCCAAAATTCATAATATTTCCTTTAATTATTTTATTACATATATGTGTGCACACATCTATATGCAAACATGTATGTACAACTTACTGAATCCATTTAGTATTGCTGGCATGGACATGTGTCTTGAGCTGGCCACTTGAGTTTGCAAAACCAATGAGAGGGCTTGCCTGTAGAGGAAATCAATTCCCCCTCTCTAGCAGCCATTGATCTCCTGTAGTTGTTCATCTAGAGGTGGGCCATGTGGCATTTCCTCCATTCACCCTGGCATATTGACTGGTGTCTTCAGTAATACCACTCTTATTTAGGCAACCACATTGCTGCAGTTTCATGGGCACATTTCACGGGTATATATTGACAATGCTAAGATTTATAATAAGATAAAATATTTTGAGAAAACAACTAGATTTATGTAACTTTTATAATCCATTCTTAAAATTATTCTCTTGTATTGTTATTGTCTTTGATCTTTCCCTATGCCTAATTTATAAATGAACGTGATTTGTGTGTACATATTTAGGCAAACATTGTATTTAGAGGATTTTGACAATGCATGGGTTCCAAGCATCCAATAGAGGGCAAGAAACTTATCCCATGTTTGGAGAAGGTTATCTTATTTTTTTCATGAATGTTTAAAAAATATTTATAATTTCTATAGGCAACAAAGGGCAGAAAAGTACTCTGGAAAACATTTTCTAATTGATTGCCTAACTCCTATGAAGTAAAAATAATAATAATCTGAGAGATGGTGCTATTTGTATCTACTTTTAGAATACATTATCCTGGGCTGGAGAGATGGCCGCGTGGTTAAAACACTTGCTGGTTTTTCAGGGAATATAAGTTTGAGTTCAGTTCCCAGCACACATACCAGACAGTTCAGAACCACCTGTAACTCCAGCTTCGGAGGAAACATGTGTTTTCTTGCCCCACCCCTCACGCCCGTTATTCATATTCACACATTCATACCCACATAGAGACAGACATGGGCATAATTTCATAATTTTAAAAAGAGCATTTCTTTTAAATATGTTAACTGAATTTCGATAACTTAATGTTATTCTTCCATGAGGTTTAAAACATCTAGTAAGGACTGGAGCCTCTGCCGTGATTAACAAATCTCCCTGATCTTATCCCTGGGAACACGCACCTGCGCAGACTTACTTCAAACACACACGTTGCCCTCCAGTGCCCTTGTCAGTAGATAGGTTGCCTGCAGAAGTTTAGGACAGTCTGCTTAGAATGGCGACATGCTAGCCCATAGCCCTTCGGCAAATCTTTAATTTTCACTCTGTTGTTACCGCTACCCACAGTTAGGACTTGGTCCATATGGAGAAATTCTGTTCTTGGTACTGCTGTCCTCACCTTTGCCTGGCTGGGAAAGGATGCCAGGGGACATGCTAGTGTACAGCGGGCAGAGGAGTAGAGAGTAATAGAGCATCCGCTAGACCCAGTATCAGTGCCGGCACTGGGAAGCGGTCCTGGCTTTGGGCTGCCTGAAGGCACTGGTGATCCCCTGCTTGTCCTATCTGTCAGTCTATTTGATCTCCAAATGAATTGCTTTTGATAACAGCTATATAAATGCAGAACGGATCCGCTGGGCCTTCTTAAATGAGACTTCTTGCTTTCATCTCCCAGTCGTTTCAAAAAGCAGATAGACTTGTAAGAGGTTTTAATGCAATGATTTATGTTTTATCTAGGCTGGTTTGAGGCAGCATTTATTTAGCCCTAAATTCTTCCCAAGCGTCTTTGTAAGGAGAAATGTTTGAACACAAAATATTTGGGGCACCTTTTTTGTTTTAAATCAATAATACATGTTTTCTTTTAAAATTTTATTTGGGAAAAGCAATTGAATTTTATCTTAATAACAGAAAGAAACCGGGAAAAAAAACCCCACACTTTCATTAATACACTCTTAGCAAAGTCATAAGGAAATAAATTTATATCAATTATCAAACTGTAAAGCAAATAATTAAGAACTTTTGTATTAATGATGACTAGAAGAGGAAATTAATTAACTCATTCAAAACAAAAGAAAGTAAAATTTCCCATATCTTTACATACTTTTATAGTACATGCAATCTTTGGAAGTTTTAATTATATTGTATTATTTACTTATTTATACTTCATTTTCAATGATTTTCTCTTGTATTTTTCTTTCTCTCCTCTATGCTCCCACATCTCCAGTCTTTCTCCCTCCCTCCCTCTCTCCCTCCCTCCCTCCCTCTCTCCCTTCCTCCTTCTATCTCTCCCTCCTTCCCTCTTTCCTTCCTTCCTTCTCTCCACATCTCTCTTTAATCCTGGTATTGAATTTACACAAGAGCATCAAGTAGTATAATAAGTAGCCTACCACTGAACAACATTCACAGCCCAGAAAACTTTCTTCTTAAGATGAGAACATCATTCATCATTGTTCATGGCACAGGAGATCTTTTGTAATTTTGTACAAAATATAAATTATTTATTTTTCATATGCTAGAAGTAAGCTTACTTAATAGGACATACTTGAGGACAGATTGCACGCCACTGCCACTGCATAATTCAATAGAACTAGATTTCAAATTCATAATAGAATCATCTTACTTTGTGATGTTATTGGTACAATACAAAGAGAATATGTGTGCATAAATTATGTGTCAAACATTAGACACATCTAAATAAATTATCAATATAATTTTTTTTCTGTGATTGTGTTTCATTCAGTTGTGAGAGCATGATAATTCTCTCATGGAATCCTATGCTACCACATTCAGAAGACACCATACAATAATGCCTCCCTAAATGCTGTGTACAAGAGAGCAGGGAAGGAGGGACAGTTAGATATGTGTCATCTATTTTTGTAGGAGATAGAATACATTTTTAAGAAATGATGCTTTCCGTTCTCCTTTGGTAGTGTTCAGAGCACCTCCAGTACTATGAACAATAGTCCATAGGAGTTAGGGTTCTAGGTAGGGACCAGATCAACTTCTCCATGTTATTTGTGTAGGAACCCAGCTAGAAAAATTTCAATCTACAATTATGACCTGCCTGCAACATACGCTGGTTCAAAAGTGGCATGCAGCTTGTGGGAGTAATCAGTCAATGTCTGATTTGATTTAAGATAGATCCCATGAGACCCCACGCCCAGCATTGCTTCGGTGGCCAAAACCTGAGACTAGATAAGCCAGGGACCAAGAGGAAAACCAAACACTAAAAGAGCCTAGCAATAAAACGACTCCAAATGACAAACTGCCATACTCATGGGTCCATGCCTTGCTCAGTCATCATCAAAGAAGCTTTCTCTTGCAGCAAATGGGAGCAAATACAGAGACCCACAGCGAGACAGTATGAGGAGAGCAAGAGACCTTGGAACACTTACTTCTGAAAGAGATGTCTCCATCAGATCCCTGGCCTCTGCAGAAGAGGAGAAAAGAATGTACGACTCAGAGGGGATGAAAAACACCAAGGAATCAAGGCCTTCTAGACAAAGCAGGGCTGTCACACATATGAACTCCCAGAGACTGGCAGCACACACAGCACACAGTCTGCACAGATGGGCTCTTAGAACTGAAAGTAGAAGTGAACACAGACACATATGAGTGCACACATGCACACAAATACAGACACGCACTCACACACATGCACACCCCACATCCCTATCCCGGAAGCTGTTTCAAATTGACAGCGCTTTCAAATGAAATATAGGACTTCTCTAAAGCAGCCTCCCACTGGAGAAAGAAACTACCCTTAACAGGCCCCGTGCTAAGCTGTAGATGGCCAACACACATTTCAGAGGCATCCTTGGAGATTCTTTGTCTTATAACATTAAATAAAGGAATTTTTAAAAGCTTTATGGCTCCTTTGCATATATGTATTATGGTGTCCAGCTTGGGATTTTTACGGGACCCCTGTGTGTGTGTGAAGATATGTATCTATTTGTCTATGTGAGTTTTTTTGTGTTTTTCTTTAGCCATTTTTAATGTTTACATGTTTTGTCCTCTTCAAGTTTGTTTGTTTTTGTTTTATATTTAATTTAATTTTATTATTATTTCTTAGATCTCTGTTTGAAAATAAAAATTCAATCCATTTGTCCACAAATTTTGGAAATTCCTTGTTTTTAATAGCTGAGTAGTATTCCATAGTGTAAATGTACCACAGTTTCTTTATCCATTCTTCTGTTGAGGGACACGTAGGTTGTTTCCAAGTTCTGGCTATTATGAATAAGGCAGCTATGAACATGGTTGAGCATATGTCCCTGTTGTGTGGTAGTACATCCTCTGGGTATATTCCAAGGAGTGGAATAGCTGGGTCTTGAGGAAGCCCTATTCCCATTTTTCTGAGAAAGCACCAGATAGCTTTCCAAAGGAGAGACTTGATACCGTATGAGCATATTCAGGGGGAGGAGATCCCCCTCAGACACAGACATAGGGGAGGGGAGTAGGGGGGGGAAGTGGGAGGAAGGGAGGGATGGGAGGATACATGGGATGGGCTAACAACTGAGATGTAATATGTATAAATTAATAAAAATGTATTAAAAAAAAAAGAAAAGAAAATAAAAATTAAATGAATTAAGGTCCTCATTTTTCTTTTTTTTTTTTAATGTTTGTGCTTATAATATAATTACATCATTTCTCCCATCTCCCTTCCAAATGCCTCATCCTTCTTAACTGTCAAGGGTAGCCAACAGTGAGTTCAGCAATTTTCTTCTATTAGATACACATCCAACTGGCTTTTACTCAGTTTTCTCTTTAAGTAAGTAGAAAAGATAAAAGAAGCATTTAAATTGCTTGAACATTTGGTTAAAGCAGCCTATATTGTGTTCTCAGGATAGGACGCAACAGGTTACAGCTGTTGGTGATAATTAGATTGTCGCCATGATTTTTTTTCTTGTTACTCCTTCTAAGTGTTTGCGTAAATATCGGAAAACTTTAATTCGTTAAATCGACTTGCAACTTTAGGTAGAGTTTACAAGTAAGTTTTAAAAAAATTATTATTATTATTAGAACCACTCTGTAGCCACACCTTTAATCCTATAGTGGTTTGAATGAGAATGGACTCCGTAGGCTCATAGAGAGTCACACTATTAGTGAGTGGCACTAATGGAGTGTGTGTGGCCTTGTTGGAGGAAGGGTGTCACTCAGGTGGGCTTCAGGGTTTCAGAAGCTGAAGTCTGACCGCACGTGACCCTCTCTTCCTGATGCTATAGATCCGGATGTAGAACTCTCAACCTCACCAGCAACATGTCTGCCTCTAAAGCTCCGTGCCTTCAACCAAGATGATAAAGGACTAAATCTCTGAACCGTAACCCAGCCCCAATTAAGTGCTTTCCTTTATAAGAGTTGCTGTGGCCATGGTGTCTCCTCCCAACACACAGAAACCCTGATTAAGACACATCTCGACACACTAGACATCGAGGCAGGTGGGTCAGACATTCATGCAGGGCTATCTAGTGGATACAAGACCATCTTGTGATACCCCTATGAGCTGGTAGCCAGATTAAGGCGACAGATGTCTCACTCACACTTTAGTCCCTTTCCAGTAGGACATCAAATGACTTATAGCTTCTTTTTAAGTTTATTTTTTTTTATTTTTATTTTTTATTATTAAGTTTATTTTTATATTATTAAAATAAAAATAAAAATTTCATCATTTCCTGGTTTCCTTTCCATGTCTCTCTTTTTGCTTTCTCTAAAATTCATAGCCTTTTTCTTGGTTCACACACACACACACACACACACACACACACACACACACACACTAGTACACCTGTTGAGTTACTTAGTGTTGCTTGTGTACATGAATTTAGAGTGCTTGGTGTTTGTTAGTCTGCTAGAAGACTCATCCCTGGGGAAGATTTTGAGTATGGTCATATAATCAAATGGAGTACCAAAAAAAAAATGATGTATGGGGTATGCTTTTACAAGGTGAATACAGAAGGCAAGTGAACTGAGCTGAAGGTAGCCACATGAGCTGAGGTCAAGGTGGAAACAAGTCCTGATTCACTACCCTGCTGGGTCCCAGATCATCCACGCCAAGGGTTCACCTGGGAACAGCACCAGGCTTTAAAGAAATACTTGAAGATGGACCCCCAACCCTAAATGGAAAGCTGTAAGGAAAATTCTGTGAACCATAAGCTCAATCTGATAGAAGAGGAAGTTAAGACTTGGTTCCTTTAGCCCAAGAAGCAGCAGAAGCAGCAGCAGACAGAGTCACACACCCACGAGCATGTGCCCTACTTTGTCCTCCAGAGCCTCTCTCCCCAAGCCTAGGATGAAGTGTTGGAGCACAGCACTGGGCTAACCACTGCCCTGCCAACGCAGGAAGCCATACTGTGCCCCGAGGACAGAGAACCTTGCTTGCTTTTTCCTATATGAGATTTTGTTTTCATTTAACAATCATTGGATTTGGGGTTTTTGTCCCATTCCCCACACTACCTTGCTCTATAGTTATCTGCTTTTGTTAAGGTTATCCATCTTGCTCATTAGGAACCTTTTGGGTTTTCATTTTTATCAATAACAGATTGATAATAAAATTATCCATAGAAACTAAAAAAAAAAAAAAACAACAGAGTAAGTAATCTAAATTCCATATTCCATCAGAGAAATATTTTGAAATATTTCTAATACTTCTTAAGTTCTAATGTTTGAGTGCATCCACTGTGTAAACACAATGCTTTTATAAAAATAAGTGTCTATTATTAATTATGTTATACAATGTGAAATTTTTATTGCTATTTTATTAATAACTTTATTGTAATCTATGACATCATTTCCTTTGTTTGTCATCTCTCTAAACTCTCTGATTCAGCTCCAGGTATCCCTCAAATCCATAATCCCTTTTTTATCTAATAGTGAATATGTTCCTAGATACATACATATAACCTGATCAGTGCATATAATTGTTACTTCATGAAAGAGGCAGCTGTAGAGACACGGAAGGCAGAAAGAAAGAGGGGCTTGTTCTGACCTTAGGTAGAACCATGTTTATTCATGGCAAGGGACATCTTTGTCACCCACATATACAGATGGCCAAAATATCAACAGTGGAAGATGTCATGCTGCTCCTTACAGGGGGCAGAAATGACTTCCATAGCCTGCAAGGGAGGCTGGGAAATGTAATTGTTGAGCAGAAAACTATTACTTGTGTGTACAGGATCTCACGGCTGACCACCTGGTATTTAAAACATCTACTTGTATTGTTATTATCTATTTTGAATTCAAGTGTCCATGGAGGCCAGAAAATGTTGTCAAACCCCTTTTAACTGTAGTTATAGGCTGTTGAGAGCCACTTCACCAGGACCCTAGGACTGAATGCTAGCCCTCCACAATAACAGCCAGTACTCGTAACCACTGAGCTGTTTCACTAGCCGTAGCACAATTCTTCTGAAAGCACTGGCATTCTATTTTTATTCTTGAAAATATTGTGTCTCAGAAAATCTACTTAATTTGTAGTTTTAAATACACTTACGCATTTTGGCTTCAAGACCAACAACATTTGAAGACACAATGTTTTGAGTGAAGTCGACTTAAGTCATTACCAAGATGAGTTCTTTGAAGTGGTTGGTGTGATGTTTATTTCGTTTGAGATCTGTTATCTTCTGTAAAGCCACAGAACTTTATGCTTCTTATACTTTCTTGTATGATTTCACTTTGTGGGCTCGACTCCATCCTGACACTGAAAGGTTAAGCTTATTATCTATGTACACCTTCCATTTATCTACCATTATAGAAACTTTCATAAATCAATACAGTGTTCCATTTGTAAGTGTGTTTATAAGGTGTTTGTGTATCTAGATTAGTTCAAATAGCAGGTCTCTAGGTTCATCCATGGTAGTGGTTCTCAGCCTTCATAGTGCTTGGACCCTTTAAACATGGACAGAAAAGATAGACACTGAGGGATAAAAACCAAACCCAACTATGCACTGTCTAAAGAAATAAAGTCACTTTGTGTATTTTGCATTTGTTTAGTTATTTTTAGGTTTGAAGTATGTGGTGTTGACTGCAGGGCCCGATACTAGATAGCAAGCATTCTAGTATTCTGTCCATCCTTACCCCTAAAATTTCACTTTGGACTCAAAATCATGCACAGACTTGGAGCTTGAAGCATATAAAAAGTCTGCTGGAGAAAGCAGCAGTGGCTAACCCACCTCAGATAAAACTGATGCAGTTGAAACTGGTTCATTAAGACCAAGAATATTATTATGTAATAAAAGGGGTCAATCCAGCAGGAAGATATAAAAATTATAAAATACATAAACCTAATATTACTATATCTAAATATACAACTAAATCATTGCAGAGCTAATAGAAAAATGATAGTAACACAATAATAATAGCAAAACATATTTCCACCTTTACAATGACAGATTTAATATTTAAATGGAAAGTCATGAAGGTCACAGAGCTTAAACCATACCAGATCAGATGACACTTCCTCACATGTATACATATTAAACTTTTGCAGTTGTGGTATATATTTTCCTCACATGCACACAGAATGTTATCCAGGAAAGAAGAGGTTTTTCCACAAAACAAAGCATAACAAAATTTCAAAAGTCAGAATTATACCACATATTTTGCCTGGACACAACAGAGAGAAAGCTGAGAGCAGTCATAGCAATAAAATAGAAAAACATCACAAAGACATAAACAATAAACAATAGAGTGAAACAGTCATTATATTCAAGTGGAAATAAAGAGATAATTTAAAATATCTTGTGTCACAGCATGGACTGGTGCTCTGTACTCAGATGTTAATTGCTTGTTCGCTAAGATTCTTACTGTTCTCCTGGCAAACCCTCATGGATACCTAAGTGATACTGTGCAACCTTGCCTCCAAGTTATCTCTGATTGGCCAATAAATGCCTACACCTGGGCAGGGCAGAAGAGAGGTAAGCATAACTAAGTCTCAAGAGCTTGGAGGATAGAAGATCAATGGAGGGAGAAGAGAGGAAAGAAAGAGAGACAGGGAGGAGGAGAAGAAGCAGAGTCGCTGTACGTTAGCATGAAAAAGAACCACATGGCCAGAGGGAGTTCTGGTGATCAGTGATGGAGAGAAAAATCCAGATTCAAAGCCTGTGTAAGTATTTATGGCAATGATGAATGTAAAGTAGTCCAGATAGGAATAATTAAAGTAAATGGCATGGGATATGGGACTTGGAGATAACAAGGTAGCCTAAAGGGTTAGTTTTTGTCCAGACCCCAGAGTTTAAGGCATATTTTAAAAAAATCTAGCAGGTGTCTGTGTCTTTTATTGGTATGATGGTGGGTTAAATAATAACCACCATAATAATTATATGAATTAATAGTAGACATTAATAACCAATTTTCTACCTCAATCTTGAATAGATGCAGAGACCCACAGCCAGACTCTATGCATAGAGTCTAAATTGGAGATCTCCATGAAATCCTAACCTCTCCCTCTCCGCCCCCACTTCCGCCCCCCCCCCACTCAGGGAATCCATGGAAGGAGCTGGAGAGATTGTGAGAGCCAGAGGGGACGAAGGACAATGAGAGAATGGTGCAGTCTGAATCAACTGAGCGAGGTACATACGAACTCACAGAGACTGAAGCAGCAAGCCCAGGGCCAAAATTGGACAACACCAAGTCCTCCGTGTTTATATTGTAGCTGTTAGCTAAGTAATTTTGTGGGACTTCCCACTATGGGAATGATTGGATCTCTGACTCATTTGCCTACCCTCGAGAACTTTTTTCCTCCTGCTGGGTTGCAGTGTCCAAATTTGTTGTGGTAGTTTTTGCTTCATCTTATTATACTTTATTTAGTCATGTTTTGTTGTCATCTCTTAGAGCCTGTTATTTTCTGATGAGAGGAAAAAAAAGGAGTGGGTATAGGGGAAGGAGAAGTGCGGAGGAAGAGGAGGAGTGGAAGGAAACTATAATCAGGATATATTGTATGAGAAAATAATATGTTTTCAATAAAATAAAAGATATTTTGAGTCAAAAAGAATGAAAATATAGGAAGTAGGAATATGGAAAATTCTGATGACATTAATAAGAGGGAGGGCTAATTATATGTGAATTTCTGTATTTCAGAGAGGTTACCAGATCAGCAAGGTATCTTTATATCCCAGTGATGTTCAAAAGGATAAACTAATCATATCATACCACCAGAAGGAATAAAATAACAAAGATAATACAAAAACAAAGCTAATGCTGGGAAAGCTATAGGGAGAATTTGGTCTGAAATTTGGAATATTTTAAAAATGCAAACAGAATTTAGAAACTGGGCACAAGAAAAACAGAACACTAGAATAAACAAAATCAGAAAGGAAATAGCGGTTAAATAACTGCTCAGGGAATTCATGACACTATGCCAATGCCCACCCCACAAGCTAATTAAGCTAGAAGATAAGTACACATATTTTCTAATGTATGGCCTACCAAAAATAACTATACAATATAAATTGGCAAAATAAGTGATATTGAATAAACAATTAAAATCTCCCAAAATAGAATAACCTAAGAATGAGATGGCATCATAGCTGAAGTGTGCAAGGAATAACTAATACAACTCACAAAATGCATTAAAAATGGAGCGAAAGTTGCCATAATAAGCAAGCAAGACAAAGACACTGACAGGAAAGAAAACTACAGACCAAATAAAAACTGATACAAAATTCTCATTAAAATATTAGAAAAATAAATACAACAACACATAAAAAGGATCTGGGTTCAAAGCCATCCTTGTCTATAGGGAGAGTTCCTGAACAGCCAGCGCTACACATAAAGATGTTATCTATCTATCTATCTATCTATCTATCTATCTATCTATCTATCTATCCTATCTTTGTCAAGGTACATCTATTATATATTTATATGACATATTGATACATATGTATATGATTTTATATGTATATTATACACATCTATCTACATCTATCTATCATCTATCTATCTATCTATCTATCTATCTATCTATCTATCTATGTATCCACTTAAAGTAAAACTCTTAGCATCAAGCTTTCTTTCCATGATCCAATAAAAGCAAGATGGCCACTATATTACCTCTGCTCAACATAGAATTTTATATACTAAAAAGGGGTCAGATAAGAAAAACAAAAAACCCAAAACATTCAGTTTGAACAAATGAATGAGCCTATTTAAATTGCATAAAACAAATAACACCCAAAATCATTGTGTTTTATACCAATAGGACCTATATATAAATGGAAATATCCAGTTAAAATAACATTCCAAAAAATTAAATACTGGGGAATAAATTTGGCTAAGGAGGTAAAATTGTTGCCTGCTGTAAAATATAAAGCATTGTAAGAAATTGGAGATACATATATACAGAAGTATACCCTCTGTTTGTGTAAAATATTAATAAATACTATATTTTCGTTCTACAAAATTGACATATAAATTCAATACCATCTCTACAAATACCCCTAACAGCCCTTTTTGCTAGAATATACAAAACAATCCTAAAACGGATGTGGAAACATATATGACCCCAAATAAGGAAATTTCTGGAATATGAGTAAGGTTTGAGACACTAACCTTTCTGCTAATATGTTGTATTCAGACCCATAATAATCAAAGTAGCATAGTACATGCCTAAAAACAGATTCAGTCCCCTATGGGGTACATTACAGAAGCAAAAAATAGCCTCAAGCATATGTGGTTGCCTTATTTGTAAACAAAAACACTAGGACACACAATGTGAACAGAATAGGGCTATCACCTTAGTAAAGGTGTCAAGGAGGCTGGAGAAATGGCTCAGCAGTTAGGAACCCTTGCTGTTTTTGCAGAGGACAAAGTTTCAGTTCCCAGAACTGTCTCGTAATTACCTATAGCTTTAGTTGCAAGGCAGTCAATGGCTTCTTCTGCCTCAGCTGAATGCATGTGGTACATATGCATGTATGCAGGCGAAACACTCATACACTGAAAATATAACTTAAAAAATAAACAACGTCAGAAAACTCAATGTCTACATGCATAGATGAAAAAGGAATAATTCTTTTTTTTATTTATAAGTGTCATTTTTATTTTATTTTATTTTATTTAAACTTTTTAAAAATTTATTCTTGTTACACAATGGACAGAACATTCTCCACAGTTGAGTGGAGAGTGGAGTATGACTTTCACACGAACTCTGGTGCCTCATATTTGAAAAAGTAATAATTCTTAATTTTAGCTTATAAAGCCTACCAAATCAAAATGAAATTGTTATAGAAGATTTAAATATCTAATAATGTTTATTATTAAAAGCCTATAATAATTTTAGTAGTTTCGTTTAACCTCTTATCAAACGATAAAATACACAGACACCTGAAAGATTTCAGATAGCCTTATTTTACCCAGGTCTGGGTACACATTAATCCCCTAAACTACCTCTTTACCACCCAGACCCACAGCCCGTGTTAGTTGCTTTAATCATTCCGTTCTGGGCTACTTCCTACCCATAATTCCATAACTATTTCCTTCTGGTTTTCATCTGGACTGCTTCTCTTCAACACCGTGGATCCAGCCGCAAGGTTCCCTCCATGCTATCCCTTGGTGGTCCGGCTTCCTTCCTCTCTCCTGTTCTCTGTCTCTTCATCCTTCTTCCCATGATCCTCTATACTCTCCAAGACCGAGACCTTTTGTCACACCTACCTAACTTTACCCTAACTTTGCCCAGGTGCGTAAACAACTTTATTTAGCCAACGAGGCATAATTTGGGAGGCCAGGTTATATGGTATCACTTGGTATACCTGAGGGACTGCTTGGAGAACGGTAGGAATCTTAAGGGGCAAGCAATTATCATCTGAATACAAAGCACCAGACCACGCCTCAACATGATATAAAGATTCATACGTAAACTCTGGGAGGGGAAAAAAACCTCTTAGAAGAGAATATTGTGAAAAAAAACAGCTTGATGTTAATCTTGGTAGTTTCTTTGAATTTTATATTAAAGCTCCAGAAACGAAAGCATGTTGGGTATGCTGGTTTACACTGTTAGTTCTCGAGCTTCGGTGGCTGGGGCAAGCCTATCTCTGTGAGTTCGATGCCAGCCTGGTCTGCAAAACGAGTTCCATCCCAGCCAATTCCATCAAAGGGAGTCCCATTAATATCTTGAATGCAGAATTTTAGCTTTTGGATAGTCTGTGTTGACCTCATCACTGCAGATTTTCTCTTGCATTTCCTGACACATGATAACCAAATATTCACCTATAAAGACATTCTGAGTGATCTCCATCAGCCATTTCCCTTTCTTCATGAGTCAAGGGCAATACCAGAAGCTTTTTATTTACAAAGACTATCATGGGATTTGCTTGATTCTGCACCTGGGTCATTTTGTTGTTGAAGGGTAGTCAAGCTTAGCTCAGGAATTTCTCCTCTTATACACAAGGGATTCTCATCAACATCTCATTTTTTCCACATATTTTCTCATTGACACTCAGACTTCAGCCTCAAATTTGCAGAACCATGGGGAAATAGACATGCCTGAGACCAGTGTGCTACAGCCGTAAATGCTATAGTTAATATACTGACTAATCTGTGGTGATCAGTCACTTTTAGTTTGTCTAGAACAGCCCATGATTTAGTAATAGAAACTGTACCTGGCAGCAACATCCTCAGTTTGAGGGGAGGGAGGAGAAAGCTGTCCTATGAAGATTTCTAATTTTCTCTCAACTAGGCAAATTGTATCTCTCTTAAAATTTTCTGTATACACATTCTACTTTTTATTGTTTCTATTTCTATTTTGCTATTGTCCCATATCTAATGTTTGAATTTTTCCATTCATGGCTATGAAGGTTATCTTTGTTAAAAATGTAAATGGCCCATTGAGCTGGCTTGTATATTATTGTTATGTAGTGAACATAATTTTAAAAATACATGTGTTTAATTATGTATATGTTTTGGAGTATGCTACTGCTACAGAGAGCATGCTGAGATCACAGGGCAGTTTGCAAGTCTGTTCTTTCCGTCTACCTTGTGGGATTCAGATATAGGACTCAGTTCTTCAAGTTGGTGCCAAGAGCCCTTATTGGCTGTGCCAGCTCAGCAGCTCATGAAGAGTGTGTCCTTTTGCTGTAACTTAAGCTAAACAAAGGAATGACCCAAGTCAAATATCAAATACTACAGTGTAGTTCCCTTAAAGGGACATTGTCCCACAAGGGAAAATATCTAAGGAGGAATACTAATTGTATTGGGTATTGGTAGGGCAGGATCTGCTTCAGATGTAAATTCAGTGTTCAAGAGATCCAAATCAGAGACTCATAGCATGGAAACTGTAAGTTTTTTATTTGATGAACCATCAATATGTGGGACATGAAGACATTGAGAAATTGGGTCTTATTTTATTTTATTTAAAGAAATAAATGGCAGAAAAGAAGGATGTGAAAGATAATTAGTAAGAAATTAGGGGCTCACTCATTTTATTGCGTTAAAGTCTCAACATCTCTGCATACTGCCATTGTGTTCTTGGAAAAGACCCTGTGCCGTAACTTTAGACCTTTGGGAGCACTAGTATTATTTTATAGAATTTATTACCTAAAGAAGCATGAATTAGAGTGTTTGGTACATAATAAACATTTAATGGGTCTTCATCATTAAAATAGTTATTTATGTTATTACTTTTTGAAATCGGTACTCTCACATAGCTATCATTTCTTTCTAATTTATTCCAAGAAAGAAAAGGGATCTTAATAGAATGTCCTCCCCTCTGTCTCAGTTTCCTGGTAAGTGAAGGCTTTAATGGGACATGCCCCTTGGGCTAATATGCAGATATAACTGAGTATATACCATTTGAGTCTTTCTGCTTCTGGGTTAACTCACTCATGATCATTTCTAGCTCAATCCATTTATCCACAAATTTTGGGAATTCCTTGTTTTCACATACTCGGGTGCCTCACCTTTGACCATGTCCCCTGGAGGGGGAGACCTGGTGGCATTCAGAGGAAGGACAGCAGGATACCAAGAAGAGACTTGATACCCTATGAGCATATACAGGGGGAGGTAATCCCCCTCAGGAACAGTCATAGGGGAGGGGAGTAAGGGGAAAATGGGAGGGAGGGAGGAATGGGAGGATACAAGGGATGGGATAATCATTGAGATGTAACAAGAATAAATTAATAAAGGAAAAAAATTAAAAAATAAAAAAACAGAAAAAAATAAATAAAAGAAAAAAAAAGAAAAGGGATCTTAAAATTTCAAAACAAAAAAGCATAAATAAATAAATGAAATGTTGATATTTTCAGATGCATTTCTACTTTACCTTTGAGAGTTACTGGCATCTGTGAATTAGCAGAGAAAAGAAACCAAGTTAGAGAAAACACATGAATTACTAGCAGTTGGTACTGAAACTCAGGAGTGTCCAGTGTCCGAGACTTTCCTCACCACGTCCTTGATTTCTTTTCTATTGACATTGATGTCTGTAATTTTACCCTAATCAAACCACTCAATCCTCTGCCAGAGATGTTTTTCTCATTATTTCTTGATTAAATTTTTCTATTTTCACACAAAATGGGCTCAGAAATCACTTTCTAAAAACGACCTATTTCCATACACTAAGGTGTCTGTGTCTTTTTTAGGGTTTTCTACACCCACTGCTTGTTATAGTTAAATTAAAGACCATATCTAGAATTCTGTGCAATTTCTTTCCCACTAGAGGGGTTTTGTTTTTGACAAAAATGTCTGACATAAAGTTGACAGACAGCAAATGTTTGTCAGATAAATGGATGGATGGATGGATGGAGGATAAGAGGGGGTGGGTGGAACAGAAGGAGAGAAGAATGGATGAGTGGGTGGGTGGATGGCTAGATAAATGGATGACTGAGTAGATGGATGTGTAGATGTAAAAATGGAGGGAGGGAATGAAGGATGGGTTGGTCGGTGGGTAGGTGGATGGGTAGGTAGATGATTAAATGGGTAGATGACTATGTAGATAGGTGGATGGAAGACTGTGCCAACTTCTGAGCAGAATTATAGCAAGATGTTTCAGATTAAAGCAAAAAAAATAAAATTCTAAGTTTATTACCATCACACTGAACTCAAATTTATGAACAGTACTTGCTGCTGATTTAGAGAAAAACTGACAGTGAGGACAGTTAGGCCTAGAGGAGTCTCATTGTTCATTGTTACTCTCTGAATGGCTTGCAATAAATGGAGACATTCTGAATGAGGTGGAAGAGGCAAATAAATAGAATTAAGAATATAAAAAGGAAAGTTAATAGAAATGGATGATGTCATGATTGATTTCACCATTCTCTGATCTAGCAGAGACTTGGCCCAGTTCTCTTGCTCCTTCAATGTACCTGTACCCAGACCACTCCCAGGTTCCTGTAGAACAAATGTCAGGCGGGGCCACTAGTAACCCGTTGTGCATCGTACTTATTACTGATAGGTGGGAAGAGACAGTTCCATTTGTCTTTGTCATGTCTTTGTCTACACCATATCTTTGTCACTTTCCAGGAACACTTAGCCCATTTCTTCAGTACCTTTGTCTGACTTTTAGCAGGAGAATGTACACATTTAACTCGCTGCTTGTTTTGCTTGAGGACATCTCTGATGTCCCTCTATCCCTCACGGTAAAGTCAAAACACCCTTCCTCAACACCGGGGAGGCTTAAGGGCTGCTGGAAAATAACAACAATATGGGAGCAGTCCATAGTGCTTCGTATTTCCCCCTATGTATCACTTATTAAACTCCTGTTGCCCTGACCATTGTTGCTTCCCACTGAAGTCTGGTTTATTTACTTGAAAATCTGATTTGTTTCATTTTATTACTGTGTTTGCGAAGTAACTGATATCAGATTCGGAGGGAAAGAACTGCCATTTACCAGCAGGCTGTGATGGCTTTGCCTCGGTCTGCAGGCCTGATTTTGAGGCCTCGTCTGCCCTCGGGCTCCCACAGAAATAAGATTACTGGCAATAACTGCTTCAACTGCTTTGAATAACAGACACAACTCAGAGAGCATAAAATTAGCATAAACACAGCACTGGTGTGTTCCCTCAGCGGATATGAGACAGTCAGGCTATGGAAAATTGACTGCAATGGGGTCAGACAATGTAGAAATCTGAAATATAGGAAATACCGCCTAAGAGATCAAAGGTATTACCACCTCTCTCCTTTTCTTTATCTTTCTCTCTCTATATTCATGCAGTTTTAATGATAAAATGTTAGCCCTGATGAAAATTAAAGATGCAAAATCACACAAGCTCCCTAAAACGCCTGTGTTATCTTTGCAGACAAATTATTATTAATCATTTCTCAGCTTTTTTAATCCTGAGGGTAGAAAAATAAACACATTTCCGCAGTCGTTTTAAATTGATTTTTCTTTTTAGGGGGATATTAGTTTGAGGATAGAGAGTTTTGCTTCAGAAAGGAGGTGAACAGCTGAAGTGGCACAGGGCTGGAGCTGGAAACAATTCTTCCCATATCTATTTATCAAATATTAAAATGGAATATGCTGCCGACAAATGCAATAACGTCTAACATTACAGGGAAGAGAGTGACGCTGTGCATCCCAACAGGCAGATGGGAGCTATGATTTTGCGGTTTTAATAATATGTTGTCACATATGGAATACAATTTTTGATACAGATGCATATAGAAAGATCCTATTGCATATACATGTATATATGTACACACACACACACACACACACACACACACACACACACACACACACGGATGGTGTGAGGTTGGCAAAGGTCCAAGTTAGCCTTCCAGAAAATGGAAATCCTTTGTGAAGCTCAGCATTTTCTGGTTTTATTGTGGTCAGAAAGATATTTTCAAAGGGTGACAACATTGTGCTTCAAATTTAGATGATGGGAAAGGTTGCAAATTGTTAGTGACATTCCTCTCCCACAAGATCGGCTTTGGTCCTTCTAGAGTGCTCTGAATATATTTTATTTCTAGAAATTTTTATTTATAATTGTCTTAGCTATGAACAGAGTTGAACAAGTATCCTTGTGGTATAATGGAGAATCTTTTGAGTATATGCCCAGGAGTGGAATAGCTGGGTCTTGAAGAAGAATTATTCCCATTTTTCTGATAAACTGTCAGACTGATTTCCCAATTAGTGTGCACTCCCACCAAAAATGAAGAAATAACACCCCTTGTTCCAAAAATGAAGAAATACAACCCTTGCTCCAATCCCCACCAGCATGTGCCGTCAACTGAGTTTTATTATCTTAGCCATTCTGATGGGTGTAAGACAGAATCTCAGAGTTGTTTTGACTCATATTTTCCTGATGACTGAGGATTTCACACATTTCTTTAAGTGCTTCTCAGCCATAAGAAATTTCTCTGCGTTCTTATTTATAATAGCCAGAAACTGGAATCAACCTAGATATCTCTCAACTGAAGAACGATTAAAGAAACTGTGATACATTTACACAATGGAATACTATTCAATTATGAAAAACAAAGACATCATGCAATTTGCGGGACAATGGGAGGAACTAGTGTTAACATTATGCTTCAGTCTGCTTACATGTGATGTCATTGCTTACTTGACACAGGGCCGTGGCCCTGCCCAGGGCTGTGTAAAAGGACAAACCCTCCTCCTGAACTCTCTCTACTCTCTACTCCCCCTTACTCACTCTCTCTCTCTCTCTCTCTCTCTCTCTCTCTCTCTCTCTCTCTCTCTTCTCTCTCACTTTTCTTCTTCTTCTTCTTCTTCTTCTTCTTCTTCTTCTTTTCCTTCTTATTTCTTTTTCTCTCTCTCTTGTACCCCTCCCCCTTTCCCTCTTTCACTATGCTCATTTAATAAACTCCTCTACAATATAATATGTGGCATCTGGTATCTTATTACCTTATACCTTATAGTTTTTTTTTTATAAAACTTTTAATTATAGCTTTAGTTATAAAAACTAGAAAAGAACATCCTGAGTGAGGTAATCTAGACCCAGAAATATATACGTGGTATATACTCACTTATAAATAGACATTAGCCATAAAGTACAGGACAAATCCACACATCCAAACAGGCCAAGGAGGGCCCAAAGGAGGATGCTGGAATCTTATGAAAAGGAAATAAAATAGATACCTGAAGTAAACGGAGGAAGGGAGCTGTGTGGGAGACTTGATAATGAAGGTAACAGGGCAAGAATCAGGTTTGGGGATAGTAGGGGTGCGGGATGGGCAGTGGTGTGGTGTGGGATGGAGAGGACCTGAGAGAGAATGGAAATCAGTGGCGCAGTGTCTCTGGGACAGAGGAGGCCCCTGGAAATCTATGATGGTGACTCTAGCTGAGATCCCTAACAGTAAGAGACATGGAGCCTGAACTTGACACCTCCTGTAGACAGGCAGGACCCCTACAACCTTTGATCCAACATTTGTCTTGCCTACAAGAAGTGTAGGTTTAAAGATGAAGTAGAGATTGAGGGAGTGGCAAATCAGTAACTAGTCCAACTTGAGACCCACACTGTGAGAGAGAGCCAATCCCTGACACTGTTAATGATACTCTGCTATGCTTTCAAACAGGAGCCTAGCATCACCATCTTCTGAGAAGAGTCATCCAACAGGTGATGGAAACCGATCCAGAAACCCTCAGCCAAACAAAAGGGTGAGCTTGGAGAGTCTTGTGGAAGTGTGGAAAGAAGGATAGAGGGAGCCAGAGGGGTCAAGGACACCAGAAGAAGACCAGCAGAGTCAACTAACCTGGGCCTCTGGGTTCTGAGTCTTAAGCATGCATGGGCTGGACTTAGATCCCCTACACATATGCAGTAGATGTGCATTTTAGTCAACATATGGGTTCCCTAAGAATAGGAGTGTCTCTGACTCTGTTGTTTGCCTTTAGATTGCTTTTCCCTAGCTGGGCTGCCTTGTCTGGCCTCAGTGGAAGAAGATGCACTTAGTCTTCTGTGACCTCCCCTTTTCTAAGAAGAAGGAGAAGGAGGAATGGAGGAAGGAGGCATGAAGGTGGGTCTTAGAGATAAGAGAGAGGGTTCTGGGATCAGGCTGTAAAATGATTAAATATATAATTAAAAAAAAAAGAGTTGTTTAATGTCCATCTAAGGACCCTTGTTTAAGTAGTATTTACCATCCTGTTTTTGTACTGAGCACTGTACCTTATATTTAATGGGCACTCTTATGTCTATTGAATGCACATATGATGGTTGATTTAATAACACAGGGCTAAAAAGTGACAGATCATGTGGTAATTTTAATGAGAATGGTCACCTGGGTTCATATACTTCAATGTTTGGCTTGCAGTTGGCAGACTGCTTAGGAAAGATTAGGAAATGTGACTAACCTTCAGGTCGCGTTGAAATTTCTAAAGCCCCTGCCAGACCCTGTCTTGTTCTTTCTGCCTCCTGCCTGTCAATACAGGTGTAAGTCCCCAGCTATTGCTCCAGAACCATGTCTGTCGGCCACCATGAAAGTCATGTACTACCTCTTTGAAACTATAAGCAAGATCACTGTTAAATATTTTCTCTTATAAGTTGCCTTGGTCATGGTGTCGATTCACACCTATAGAACAGTGACTAAGGCAGATCATATAACTTTTAAGTGATAGCTCTTATGATAGTCTTATGAGATTAGACTACAAAATTATGGCAAAACTGGGAGTGTAGATCTGTGGAGTACATGCCTAAGATGTGTGAGTCTTCAGTTACCATCCTTCAAATTGAAAAAGAAATGTAATAGACACACACACATATTCCTTTGGAGTTTCAAAAAAATAGAACTGTTTTCAAAATGAATAAAATTAGGCATGGAATGAAAACATTATGTTTATATAAACATTTGTAATATATATGCCACAACATAATCCAAAGGTTCTAAATGTTAGATGTAACTGACACGTGACGGTCTTTCACTATAGGTAGTTAAAATTTTCAACGTCAGATATATACATACACATGATACAAAGTATTTACATAAAACATATTATTTTACTTAATGTAGCAACGATTTGCTGCTAAATTTTCCATCTATAATGTTCAGATGTATCAGGTGTGTGCTCAACAGGTTAATGGACAATACTGAAAGTTAAATTCTTTTGTCCAATTGTTCTTTAACCTTGAGGGAAAACTCAATGTGTCATATATCAAGCAAAATTTAATGACAAAGGACTTCTACCTCCTCTGAAGTTATAATTATTTTCATCTAAATAATGTAATAGAAGCAGAATAATTGCAATTTGTAATACAACATGCCTCCCCAGATTAGTTATCTCAAGCTGCAGGTACCATAATTTATGCCACTTTTATTTTTAAATCCTGCAATATGAGCCATGCACATCTATTGAGCCTGTACTTTTCTGTTACCCAGAAAGTGTCCTAAATTCAGCTCTACATTTTATGCAAATTAGTATACAGATACATATACAGAGAGGCACAGAGACAGGAACACAGAACACAGAAAGAGGTTCCCCAAAAATGACACTGTAATCCCAACATCATTCCTACATCTCAAAAGCCTGCCTCAGAAGAGGAACATGGACCAACAGACAGAGCCAGATCTGTCTATATTTAGGACAGATCTGATCAGATGACACACATGGTGTGACAGACTACATTGACTCTAACACATAACATTGTTGTTCACATTAGTGGGCATTATAGTCTTTTTGCCCTTGGTTTTAGGTTACCATTATTGTTTTGGGGACAACTCCTTCTCTGAAATCCTCCAGTGGATGGTGCCCTACCAATCATATGTACACAAGTTATCATAAGCATGTACATTGTTGTTTTCACCAGCTAGGGTAATCAGGTTCTATAACAGTGTTCTTTAGTCTGAACAATTCTAATTCAATCTATATGACTAACATAAAATGAATATAAACTATAAATACACCAGCTGCTCTTTCCCACCAGAGAACATCCAGAGTCTCTTTACTATTAAAGTAGATGTATCAGGTAGGAGTTGTATTGGCTGCAAACAAAAAACAAACCAAAACAAAAACGAACAAACAAAAAACAATGACAACAGACAGGTGTTGTATTGACTGCAAAAAAAAAAATCCGATGCCACAGACTCATTTTTAATATTTCCATATGAGGGAGGTTTAGACATAAATAGTCCTGAGCTGACAGAACACCATGTCTTTTTATAGTTCCTGCTCCACTGTCTTTAGAATGCAGCTCTCTGTCCCCTGCCCACAAGATGCATATTTCAGCTCCAGGCATGCTATCTGTGTCTTTAGAAGGAAGAAATACGAGGCTATCAGCTTTATCCCATTACTGGCTCCTTGAGGTTATCACCTTATGGCATCTGCTTCTATCGCACTATCCTGAGTGGTGTCTCTATGCCAATAAGCAAGTACACCTGGAAAACTAAAACATGAAATTTGGCATAGTGTCTGTGTGAATAGAATGACAGAAGAGGGGCTATCCAGGAAGTTGGTTTTAACTGTGTATTAGCCTACAGAACATACTATAGATAATTAGTTTGCAAATCAATAAAATCTCCATAGGTTATGCATTGGGTGCTACAAGAGAACACACAGAACACTTGCATGCCCATACATTTCTGAGCGGTTTCTTAATTCGCGCATCGGGCTTGGCTACTATTGTGTCAAAAGCAATCCCTGGGACAAATTCCTGTTTGCCCCTCTGTGTACATTAGATCAGGTTACTTTACACTATTTGCAAAAACAAAACAAAACCAGACAATCAAAACCGCAGAAAGGTTCTTATTATGTTAGAGAACATACATGTAGATATGAAAGAAAAGTTAGTGTAGCACTCAACTCTTGTTTTCTTTTGAAAGACAGTCTGTAGCTTCTAGAGCACTTTCAAATTTCAATTTCTACAAAATTAAGCAAAGTGCAAGAGTACCAATATCCTTCTTGCCGCAGCCCCCAGCACATGTATTCTCTGTCACTGTCAATGTTACGCTTTACATTGGTGCTTGCCATAGTTGATGAAACACAGCAGCCCATCAAGGTTAACCGTTTCCATTAGGGCTCACTCTTCGCATTATAGATTCCAATGTTGGACAACTCTATAAGGAAGTCTATAGACGATTAAAATGAAACACAGTGTTTCCATTGCCCAAATACTCTCTTCATCACTTCCGTTCATACTTTTCCCTTCCACTTTAACCTAGGTGAACAATGCTCTTTACTGACATCATAGGTTTCCCACGGTCAATGTTCCTTATAGTTGGAATCCTACAGTACGTGTAACATGTAGACATTAAGACTTGGTCTCTTTCCTTTGTCATATATCTTTAAGGTTTTTCTGTGTGTTTTCACTTATCATGTACTTTAAAATTTTACACATTTATATAATGTCTTTTGTTCTTATTTATCCCATTACCCTTTCTTATTCCCCTTGTACTTTCACTGAAGCTCCTCTTCCCCTACTCTTACTTTATCTCACATACTTTGCATGATTTCCCCCCGTCATATAGATTTCTAAGACTATATAGATTTGCATGGCCCAAACAGTAGCTAGTCCTGTTCAGTGCTCCCTTCAACTTGTCCCACCAGTGCTCTGTTCAACAGTGGTACTAGTATAGTATTGAAAAGCATTTTCCACAAAAAGCATGCTGTCTCTAAAAACATACAGGCCAATATGCTTCACTTTTCAAAGTGAGATGTATGAAACATAACACTATTATTATTATTATTATTGTTATTATTATTATTATTATTAGTAGTAGTATGTTATTATTTCTTTAAATGACATGTCTGGCATGATCCACAGTACCCCTTAATATTTTGTTTGTGTGATGACATTAGGCATCCTGAGGCTTTCTCTCCCACTCCAGAGAAGAAACATCTTAATGTTTGTGCTATTTCCTGTGCCACCAGTGCAATTAACAGGATGCCATTAATAAGTAGGTCAATGACATGCTCTAGACCAGGCATAAGAATAGCAGAATCCCAGGGGATTTGAAAGTTTATTCTATGCTCACTTCAGGGAAGTGTAGGACCCTGAGATAAGTCACAAATCATGAATCTCTAAATTCCCCTAAATCATCACTTTCACATCTGTATACTTTTAGCAGTTGTAGGTGGATAATTTTGTGATATATCAAGTGACTCAAGTCTAAATGGGGCTACTGCAGGCCCACATGACATCAACTTCTTCTGGAGTGAATGGTCACACTAATGTCACTGTGGCCAGCTCTAGAGTGTCATTGTTGATCTCTAGTCTAAGCTCAAAAACCTTGTTGCTCCTTTCATCTATGTATTTCCTACTAGTTGTGAAAACACAAGGTCCTAACTTTATTTCTTGGTGCTGCGATGAAGTACCCTGGCAAAAGCAACTTAGAGGAGAAAGGATTTGATCCAGATCACAAAATTCCAGGTTATAGTCCATTCGTTCCATAGCAAGAAGATCAAGGTGGAAGAACTCAGTGGAGTTAGTCACATGCAAAGTCAAGAGCAGATAGAAATCAGCGTTACAGCTTAGAGACTCCATTATCAGATGAGACAATTATGCCTTTTCTCCCTAGCAGCCCACTCAGCACCTTTAAGCACTACGTTAGTTAGCTAGCATGGAGGAAATTTTCCCATTCTTTTAAGATGTTCTCAGACAAAGGGATCTTCAACAACACTGGCTTTCCATATATCTAAGGTATGTAACCAAGGGTCATGTGAAGATATGCTCACAGGTACAATTGTGGCATGGTTGTCATGGCAATTGGATTTGAGGCCTGATCCACAGAAAGGAATTTCATACCTGGTGATATAATCCTGGCCAAAGGACAATGAATGAGGAGGTCATATACCGTAGGATATAATCTGCTATTATCTTACTATTTGATCGTGCTGCCAAAGTGACCTCTACGTATCTGTGTCCATATTCATAAACCTGGGCACTCAGCCTTGGTGTGTGAAGCTTCATTTTGCAGGGGTGGAGGTCAAGGGAAGGATGCAGGAATGATAAAGTCCTGAGAATGGGAAATGAAGTATTAATCACTAAACAAGGATCTCTATCATTACCCCTCCACCACCACCAAGGCTCAGGGAACACTGGAAAAGAGCAGACGTAAAGGATGTTGGAGCTGGAGAATGGAGAGGAACTCTGTGAAGTGTCCAATGGACGAGACATGTTTTTCAGACTCGGGAAATTACAGCATCTGTAGTTATGGGAACAAGATCAAGCCAGACAAAATGCCCAGGAATACAAATGTTATTAAGGAAAAGAACCCATACATTTTTGACACATACCTGGCAAGTGTTGGAGGGAAGAAGGGGAAGAGAGAAAGTGGTGTAATTGTATTATAATTTTAGAAAATTATAATCCCGGTAGAGATGGGTTCTTTTCCAGGTCCCACCTCTTCCTGAGGGGACATTGATAATGAATAGCTGTTGAGGATTGGAATTATTCTTTCTTGAAAGTCTGTCCACTTGTAGGTTTCTCATGTTCCAGAGGATGGCTCCGTATCTGTGTACATATGGGCAGAGTTTAGAAGGTTAGCCTCACCCAGATTAAAAAGATATGAATTTGGGAAGATGAGGATTTGCAAAAAGTTATAGGGAGGGAATGAGAGATAGATATAACAGTACTTCAGTATACACTTGAAATTATCAATAATAAAGAAAGCTAAGAAGTCAGCTCAGACTGACAGTTTAAGCAGTTGTTTATATAGCAAACCTAAGCAATGCAATCACTCGGACAGAGGCACAGGCTATCCAAATCCAGAAGAGGCACAGTGGGTCTTTGTTATGGTTTTTAAATAATATTTATGAATACTTATGAGTTAGGTGACATATTTTTGAAGGTGAGGCCTTTTCTCTCCTGAATCGTGGAAAAACAGATCTCTATGTTACAATCTATTTTTCTTTAGAAATATCTATAGATTGGGAGGAGCCAAAAATGACAATGTTAATAATATTATAGTAGAGTCAAAGTCTGTAAGGACAGCCTGGTGCCAATACTTTCTGATGTTTCAACTCCAAGGTCACATTTAACTACAAAAAAGTATGCTGAGCACCAGGGGACACAGCCATCAAGCAACAGCTGGAGTTTTCTTGAGGACTTCCTGTCTAGCTCCTTTTTGTCATACTTGGGGTTCCAAGCTTGGGACAGTCTCATGACTGGATACCACTAAGACTTTCTGCCGGACCGAGATTTAATTTTTTTATTTAAATTTTTTTAAAACTCAGGTTCCTTATGAAAGCTCAGTTCAGGCTTTACAAGGGTCTGCTGGGCTGAGCAAACAGGAACGGTGCTCGTGAATCAAACAAGTGCTTGTACTCAGCTCGCCTTTTCCTTTTTACTAGATTTTAATCTATTAATTAATTTATATTTTATGATATATCCTATTATCATGATATAATATATATAATATAATTACACTTATATTCTAAACCCAGGAAATGGTACCACACACTTAACAATGAAGGCAATCGAAACAGTCCCCCTCAGATTTATCTAAACAGCAGAATGATCTAGATATTACTTCACTGAGGCTTTCTTTTTGACAAGACAATGATCAAAATTCACTATCAAGCAAGTATTCCTCAGACTCCCCTATGGGCTCAAAATCACCTCATGGGTTAGTCGGTTTTTCACAATTTACCCAAGCAAATAATTCCTACCATAGAGGTCGGCGGTGGTGTTAGCATGGAGGCTTTTAGAACACAAGTTTCAAACCTAATATTGTCCATAGAAGACATTTCACTGGGTCTGCAGTTTTTTTCACTATTACAAAGGAAGTGACATAGCTATAGACCTACAGACACCTACTGTGTGGACTTTCAATACTGCTGAACACCTTATAGTGCACCTACTACGCAGACTTTCGATACTGCTGAACACCTTACAGTGCACAGAGGAGACAGAAGTTATAAAGTACAACCCAACAATAAGTAGGTGAGATTATTGGGTTAGGTGAACGTAAGTAACTGGGGCCAGTGATCATGGTAGACATTCTTATCATTTATCATAGAGCCTTATTGCTTTCTAATCAGCTGCTTAAACTTTAGAACAGCATAGTTGTTCAGATTTGGTTTTCATTTCTGCTATTCTTATGAATAATCCCTGAACTGACTTAGCTTGTTCTGCCTTTCAATGGTGAGAGGTAAGAATCTGCCTTCCTGTTGTCAGGCAGGTGTTCTGGCTCCCACACATATGTTCTAATTCCTGATTAATCAGTCTCAGGTTTCTGTTATTTGTTTTCAGAAGGGCTAAGCATCCCTAGCAATATGTTCTCACTGCCATTGCATCTCTATTATTGTTTTTTTGCATCTCTATTATTCTCTCAGCCTTTGTTAAGCACCTGACACATTATAGGACTTGTGTTTCTTCACTAGCATGCCAACCTGATTCCCTAAGGTGAAAGCTTTAGCAGGTGCACTGCTGCCTTGTGCTGGGTTGTTGCCTTAGCGTTCTATTGCTGTGAATAGACAGCATGACCATGGTAAGCCTTATCAAAGAAAGCATTTAATTGGCACTTGCCTATAGCTTCAGAGGTTTAGTCCATTAACCTCGTGGTGGGAAGCATGGTGATCTAAAGGCAGCTGGAGCATAAGAGCAACTGGGTCTGGCTTGGCCTTCTGAAACCCCAAAGCCCACTCCTGGTAACACATTCCTATCAACAAGGCCACACCTCCTGTTCCTTTTAGGTAGTGCTACTCTGTGATGACTAAGCATTGATAGGGCTCACAGGGCTACTCTTAGTTAAAGCCACCACAACGGTCCATGTTTCTCCTCCCACAAATGATTGGACATGTGGTGTCTGCAGGCTGCTGGTGGTGGCAGGGTAACTTCAGAATGCCATATACATGTCTATTGCACAGACGTTTGGTCTGAGTGTTGCCAATCAGCTTCCTCCAGAAGGGAGATCAGATGATGCAAATGAAGGTTTGGATATGAGATGAGTATCTGTGGAAAGGAAGAAGGAGGCAAATTCCTGCCTTAGGACAGATATTTTTAACTTTGGTTTCAAGCAATTTACAGAGACTTCTGAAACCCTAAGGTGCTCTGGAGTTGACCAAATTGAGACAAAAGTGTGGTCTTCTGTTTTGCTACATCAGTTGGCCATTGGGATCAGAAGGCAGCTCTGTTTGATGAAACACAGTTCCTGGAGACAGCAAGGACAGAACAGGATGTAAGCAGTGTGTCTTTTGTGGGGGGGGGGGAGAAGATGCTCCTCTAGGCTGTACCACACAGCATTCCATACAGCAGATGCCCATTCTGTCAACTGTGAGATGCTAGATATGCATGCTCTCTGTTGCAGCAGGCAGGAAGGTGATGAAAGGAGAAAGTGGGGCACCAACAAGAGATTGTTTTTGAACAGCCAGAGTAAGTGAAGGGCCTCTTGTCTCTTGGAGCAGAAACTTGTGGCAAACTGTAAAGTGACAGTCACTTCACCTGATATGGAAGGTATGGACTTTATCCATCCTATGACAGAGCTGATAGAAAGAAAGAAAGAAAGAAAGAAAGAAAGAAAGAAAGAAAGAAGAAAGAAAGAAAGAAAGAAAAAAGGAAGGAAGGATGAAAGACAGAAGAAAGGAAGAAGAAAAGAATTAATGGATACATAATAAGGATACATATGTAGTAATTTCTAGAATTATTTTCAAAAGGGAACTATCTTTGTTTACAAAAGTAATCTTTGAGTTAAGTGTCAGACTTCAAGCTCATACTAAAAAGTGTTGCTAACTGAAGAATCTTATATGAGTTAAAGAGACGGAAAGAAGGAACTGTTTGATTTCTAAGAAAAGGGAATATTGAAATTAGGAACTATTATAAATTAGACTACTTCTCTAAGTGATGAAAAGATGATTTCCACCAGATTAGAAGGTGACATCTTCTATTCCCAGGAGTGCAGAGGTGGTATTACTGCTAGGGATAATTAAGGCTATATTCTGCCATAATAGACTCAGATCTTGTGTCTTTTGCTTAGTCACTCACAGCTAAAGAATCTTCAAAGTGACAAGGCAGCTTCCAGTGAGCACCAGGGCTTGCTCGCTGCTATCTGCTCACAATAGGAAGAGCAGCCCCCCCTCAATCATGTTTCCATTCACCTTGATTAGGTCATCCTAGGCCACCAGGACTCCTTCTGCACCTGCAGCTGTGCTCAGAACATCTCTGTGTTGGATCTGACCTCTTCCCTCAAATTCTGAGTTTGCTAATGAAAGGAGAGATGTCTAGCCAGAATTATTTTTGGTTGTAGGAAATAAAAGAAAATGCATCCTGAATAGACAAGCAGAGAGAGGAGTTGGGAAAGGAATTTGCAAATAGAACAAAACTGGGAAGGCCTACTTCTTCCTAGGATAAAGGATCAATAAGTATTTATATTTATGAATATTCTACTTTGCCATGAAATATAGCATAAATAGAGGGAAAGCATGTATTTGGGGATTTCTTAGTTTTCTGCCATCACAAATAATACACAGAGAACAGTCTATCTACATATTTCTGGCCGTATTTAGATGTCAGAGTGTACTTGCTTAATTAATGCCACCCATAAAAATGATAATTTTTATTGTATATTAATCTTTAGTAAGGTGTAGCCTTATATCTTTATTTTTTAACTTAAAATATGTGTATTATGGCTTCCAGTGTAATGTTTTCATGGGACTTCTGAGTGTGCAAATGAGTGGATCTCTATATCTAAACCTGTTTTTTGTGCTTTTATTGGACTGTTTTTTTTCTGTTTGCCGTGTGTTATCCCATTGTGTTAGTTTTTGTTTTATCATATTATATCTTATTATTATTCCTTGAAAGCCTGTTTGTTTCCTAATGAGAATCAGAGATAAGTGGATCAAGATAGAAGAGCAGATGGGGAGGAACTAGGAGGAGTGAAAGGAGGGGAAACTGTAATCCAGATATATTCTGTGAGGAAAAAGTCCATTTTCAATAAAATAAAATATGTATTACATGTTAGTTTATTTAGTTTTTGCTAATGTGGTTCACTATCTTTGTATGTGTTGCCTGATTACTTTTTCTGTCATGAAATTCCTGATATTGGACATTATGCATTTTGCTACAGATTAGGGGGAGTTTTTATGTAGCCTTGACACTAGTCTGTTTGTTAAGTGACTTCCAAGCATTTTACTTTTGTAAGTACTGTAGCTTAAGTCTAAAGGAATAGGATATTGATTTCTTTAATGTACTCTAATAAGAAGCCCCTTGCTTATTTTTAGAGTGTTTTTAGTATTATATTTTCTTGCAGTTTTTGTATAGCATGTCTCCTGCATACTGTGTCTTTGTTCTTTTTCTTCTTAAGAAATATTTGTCCATCCCACTTTTTTTGTCTGTGAAATGTATTTTTTATTTATGTGTTTATTTAATTTTATTCCTTCTATAAATATGCATATTATTACTGTATGTACAGCACTAACACCCCTTTCCTACCAAAACCTTCTCTGGACATCTCTCCCAATGTCTTTATTTCTTCCTTAATTTATATTGTTACATGTATATATACATGTATATGTATATGTAATGTATATGTGTATTCATACATATAAATGACTTTTAAAAATAATATAACTTCTAATTCCATCCTAAGTATTTAACGTTATACTCTCAGCTGAATGTAGCTCTACCCTCTCATTAAAGAAGCGTCTTTCCCTGTATATTCAGGTAATCAATTTTATTCCTTCTCAAGTCTCTGATAGTGTTGAAGACCAGATAATTTAGTTTTGCAATTAAGCTTACTTGTTTAGGTGTTAAGATATTTTTAGGTCTAGATAGATGTTTTAAGTGGATAATGATGAGATATGATAGATATTGATTTTCATTCAGAATTTGAGACTCACCAGATAGGAAAGATGCTTTCTTTGAGACTGATGAACACAAATAGCTATAACACTATGAATGTATATGTGTATATAATTCCTGATTGTTTCATGATTCTTCTTGCTGTAGGTAGTTTATTGTATATATGTATAATAATATAAATGTATATGTAGAAACATATACTAAAAATTTTAAAGAGGACAAAAATTTTAGGTTAGTGTCATAATTAACAAGTGACCAATAGAATTCACCTATGTACATTCATGTGCCCACTTCCAAATCACACTTGAACAAGTTTATACAAGTATTCTAAAAAAAAAAGAAAAGAAAGAAAGAAAAAGAAGCATCTTTCTTGTAACAGAGACTCAAGGCAATGCACAAGTAGGTCATAAGGCAGAGAACAAGTGATTATGGCGTCCTGCACCTCAGCTATAACACAACTCCAGCACCTGAGGCTCAGAAAAGGTCACAGAGGAAGAGACTGAAAAATTTGAAGAGCCAGAGGCCGACTGTACCTGTTTTTAGGTATTATCCCCTAGGCATGAGATTGGAAGTTGCATCCATACAATCTCAACACTATGGTTTCTTGAACAAAACCAGAATATTTGGTTATTATTAATATTTTGAAATGTATTAAGATTTTAGAAGCAACTGGCAAATTCTTAATTAAAAATTATAGTATTTCAACAGAAGTTACTTTGAATATATATGAATTTGAGCTTTTGACAGTATATACAACTTTTGTATTCATTAGCATATGTCTTGATTTATTTAGATATTAAAATATTTTTTGAAAATTTTTATTATCTTTGTTTTTTACATATACATTTACATTATTACACATAAGTGAAATAAACTACATACAGCAAGAACAACCATGAAACAATCAGGAATTATATAAATGTTACAGTAATAGTGATTTGGCTATTCGTATTAGACAACCTTAAAGAAAACATCTTTCCTATCTTGGTGAGTCTAAAGTTCTGAAAGAAAATCATTATCTATCATATCTTATCTCTATCAACTTAAAACATGTACCTAGACCAAAAAAATCTTAACCCCTAAACAACTAAGCTTAATTGTAAGACTAAAGCATTTGGTCTTCAACTCTATCAGAAACTTGAGAAAGAATAAAACTTAATTACCTGAGTAAACTGGAAGTGCAGGTTAGCAGTTTCCCAAATGAAAAGAAAAATGACAGAAACAGTTTGATGCCAGACAGTCACCCAAAACTCTCTGTAACATTGGAGCATCATCTTCAGCCTTCTGTCCCAATATACCTGACAGATATTTTTTTATTAAAGTCTATTCTATCAACCATAAATTTCTTATATACCATCTTGATAAATTTATTTCCAAACATGTTGTTTTTTAGAATACCATTATAAATAGTTATATGGATATGATAATTTAATAAATTTTAAGCAGATATAAGATAATTTAAAAAATAATATTTTGTTGTCTTTAAGAATTGATATACTGTATTCATTTGTGTATTTTATTCTTCTCATATTTACCCTCTCTTCTGTCACCTTCCTACCAACCCAGCTTAGATAGAGATTTTTTTTGGCAGATATCTTTAATAACAGCTCTTGGGAGACAGAAGAAAGGGGATCTTTGTAATTTCAAGGCTAGGCCAGCCTACTCTACATAGTAAGGCTATCCAAGGCTATGTATATCCTGTCAAAAAGAGCAGAGGAAGAAGAAAATATATTATTATTGATTATATTTTAAAATTCCCAACTGTTACTTGAGAAATGTAATTACTGCTTAACGTGTGTGTGTGTATGTGTGTATGTGTGTGTGTGTGTGTGTGTGTGTGTGTGTGTGTGTGTGTGTGTGAGAGAGAGAGAGAGAGAGAGAGAGAGAGAGAGAGAGAGAGAGAGAGAGATTAGTGTCTCTGTGTGATCTTTCGATCTACAAAAAGAAACGTGGTCTTATTTTATTATATTCAAAGTGTTTGTTGTGCACCTTAAAATAATGTTGAGTATATACTGCCTTTCAGAAGAAGCTCTTCTGAAACTGCTAACTCCTTCTGCTGATTTTTATGTACAGTGTATTCCACAATATAATTCTTCGCAGAATATTTTCACTTAGAGAGGATAACATTTCTGCTTTGACCCATGCTTTCCTATGGATATTTTATGTGCTGGCATGTAGGAACTAGTGTTGAGCGATCTAAACGGGTATGATAGGTTGGCTTATTGAGAACCTGGTTGTACTGTTACTGTAACCTGTTTATACTCTGCATTATATAATCATTATTACACCTGCCCCTTCAGAACATTTACACACCTGAGTGTCAGAGAAAAGTGTGCCTCCTCTGGTTTGACAATTATTTACTGTAAGGAATCAATCCAGGTATAGGAAAAGGTTATCTCCTTAAAATACGAAACTTCATTAACCTACAGTCTTACTGACTCTTACAAGAAGTTTTAAAAAAAAGTTAAAGTAATACAATGGTTAGAAAAATTACAGTTGTTATATGCCTTAATTTTCCCACTTCCTTTTCCCCCTCCTCACCCTACCAGCTGTATACTAGCAAAAGAAACAGCTAAGAAGTTTATGTTTTCTGAAAAAGCAAAGTTTGAGAAACATTGTTAAGGAAAACCCTGATTCAAAGTGGGTATTTATGTATTTTCTGTGACTTATGAGACAACAACAACAATCAATTAGTAACCTATTCTACTCCTAGTCCTCCAGGCATTTAACTGAAATTTGGGTCTAGAGTCCTGTCTTTAGCTAATTCTGTTTTACTGGCCAGTTCTTCTTTCATTATGTTTTTTAAAGCCTAATCAAGGTAAGCCCAAGTCTAGACAGTATCATCAGCCACAGTCCCTTCTGTGCACCCTTGTCTCACATCTATGAACTTGTCACCAGGAGTTTATGAAAGACACGTGCTAAAAGAAAACTCACTACTAAGTTTACTAGAAGTGGTGACTGAGATGAATGAAAGAGTGTATAGTTTCCTATTTTCACACCATTATTTTTGCGTCTTTAGTTAATATTTTTGTATTTTTGGTCCAGAGCCATTCATGCAGCCTCTATAACATAATTATAAGCAAGTGGCTTATGGTAGCTACATAATGACACATGAAGCCATACTCTATAACCACAAGTCAAATGATTTTTTTTCCTCTGCCACCTAATGGTGCTCTGTTAACACCCTCTTTGATCTCAGAGGTCATAATCCAGCAAAGGCAAGGGACTCCAGTGTATTTCCTCCTTGCTACCATCTGAGTTTTATATCCCATTCCAACAGGCAGAACAAGAGAGACGTGTTCCTTATGTTGTTTCTCCCAGGCCAAGAGAAATAAACCTGGCAGGAGCCAATGTTAAACTGAAGCTTATGAAAACTCAACACTGTAGTCTATAATTGAAACCTTAGGGAGGAAGACTTGAGAGAGTTGCCAGTGAAGACAGAGCACAGATACCGGAGTTCATTCACAGCATCGTTTCTTGTGTCTCCTCTTCATCATGAAAGCAAAGAAAGCAATAGCTGGACAGTGAGGGCCAGCAGGGAGGGACGAGACCTGAAGGACAGACCCAGCTCCAGCCAGGCCTCTGGGCAGCCCACTGCCGGCCTTTTGCAATGGATCTTTGCTAGGTGGCTTAGGAAGTGGAAGTCCTTTCAACTCCAGAAGTCAAGAGAACTTCCTTCTCCCATGTACATGGAATTTTGAGTCTTTGTGTGTGTGTGTGTGTGTGTGTGTGTGTGTGTGTGTGTGTGTGTGTGTCTGTCTGCATGGCAAACAGTCAACATGCACTGAAAACAAACCCTTTGAATGTCGTGAGATTGCCAACCCTCTCAGTGAAAATAATAGCTCCTATTGTCATTCCTTTAGCACTCAATCCTTTTGCTCCTGGACTCTTATCCAGTCCCTTAGAATTGCTTCTGTTGGCTTTGGTTTCCCTAACCCTCTCATTTTGCTGTATGAAACCAAGCCCATTATGTATGTGTATACATACATAATGTGTATATATAATGTGTTAGTTTCAGTAACTAACACACAAAAGCATTTGTACACTTGAGATGTATAGATTGTATACACACTCCCACTAGTAATAGTTTTAAGTAATTAGAAAGTATTAGGTCCAAGGCTGATAGCATACAGAATAGAATTATCACTCCATCTATTTCTCATTGTATGATTTGGGTAAAGCCATGTTGCTTGTTCATGATGCAGTTTACAAATTTGTAAAGTGAAGAGAATTGCTATATCTACCCTCCAGCTTAGTTTTGATTGCCAAATTTGTTAATAAGTGAAAACTATATAGAATAGTTCCTGTCTCACAGAAAGACTTCTAAACAAATAACTTATTTTATAATCTTAATAATATATTGCTTGCTTAGTACTATATTACAATATAATGATGACCTAGTATTTAGAAAGGAAAATTAATTCCTCTTACTCTAGGCTCTATTATGTAAACTGTAATACACATAAAACAACAAGCAAGTTTAAGATATTTTTAAGAGGCTGCCCTTTAAACACACCATATTTAAGGCCATAGACTTCTTTGAGAGGGATGAAGGAAGAACAAAGAGCAGGAAAAAAAGCATAGGAGAAAAAAATCAAAGGGTAGGACACTTCTTAACATGTCCCATATTTGTACTTAGCTTGTTCAGGAAATTCGTTTGATGGTGAACATTCTTTCAAGCAGATATTCCTGGAAAGCGACAATTGGGACCTTTTCCTGAGAAGTATTTTGTCTTCAGTGTTCCTGGCATAGAGGCTCGGGGCCATGTGCTGAAGCTTCCCAAACAGGTGGAGCTGCTTCTGCCTGAAGAGGTGCAGGGGTACACTTGTCCGTGAGAATGTCACTCACTTCCGTTAATGGCACAAAAGTCAGAGGAGGGAAAAGGGACCAGGAAAGAGGATGAGGTGAGCCCAAGGCATGGGAGTAAGCAGAATAGGGGGACGAATGAGGGAAGAAAGTCACCTAAAACCATACTGAAATTTAATGTCTTATATGCTGATTGAAAGATATAAGCTCACTTTTTAAAGAAGTTTATTTCTGTGTCTTTTTGTTTGTTTGTTTTTGTTTTCTTTTCTCTACTCAATTTTGTTACAAATTACTGGGTTATTCTGTGTCCATATGCATCACATTGATGTAGAAATAAATCAACAGAAGTGTTCAGAAACACTGGTGAGCTCTACTCACCAGTGATTATTGTCCTATTAAGAAGGGTGCGGTGCACTCCTCCCAGCACACTCAGATAACCAAGTTTACTTCTCAAGTCTCTGAGGGAGTGGAAGACCAGGTAGCTTAGTTTTACAATGAAGCTTAATTGTTTAGGTGTTAAGATGTTTTTAGGTCTAGTTGGTGATCTAAGTAGATAATGAAAATACGTGATGGAGATTGATTTACATTTAGAAATTTAGATGCACCAAAATAGGAAAGATGTCTTCTTCAAGGCTGTCAAATACAAATAGCCAAAACACTAAGAATGTAACATTTATATAATTCCTGATTATGTCATGGTTCTTCTTGCCATAGTAATCTATTGTATATATGTATAATAATGTATATACACAAAATGTATATATACAAAAATAAATAATTAGAAAAAAGAACGGTGCACGCAGTAATAAAAACCACATGGTACTGGCATAGAAATAGGCTGGTTGATCAATGCAATCAAATCTAAGACCCAAAAATAAACCCACATACCTATGGACACTTGATTTTGGACAAAAAAGCCAAATCCACACAATGGAAAAAAGGTAGCATCTTCAACAAATGATGCTGCTCTAACTGGATGGCTACATGTAGAAAAAGGAAAGTAGATCCATGTCTTTCACCATGCACAAAACTCAAGTCCAAGTGGATAAAAGACCTCAACATAAAACAAGAGACACTAAATTGGTTAGATGAAAAAGTGGGGAAGAGCCTGGAACATATTGGCACAGGAGACAACTTCCTGAACATAATACCAACAGCCCAGGCCTTAACGTCAACAATTAGTAAATGGGACCTCATGAGGCTGAGAAGCTTTGACAAGGCAGGAGACACAGCCAAGAGAACAAAGCGACAGCCTACAGACTGGGAAAAGATCTTCACCAACCCTACATCTGACAAAGGTCTAATATGCAAAATATATAAAGAACTCAAGAAATTAAACACCACCAAACCCAATAACCCAATAGAGAAGTGGGGCTTGGAACTAAACAGAGAGTTCTCAACAGAGGAATATTGAATGGCTGAGAAACACTTAAAGAAATGCTCAACATCCCTAGTTATTATGGAAATGCAACTCAAAATGACTCTGTGATTCCATCTTACACCTATCCGAATGGCTAAGATAAAAACCACACGAGACAGCACATTCTGGCATGGATGTGGAGAAAGGGGAACACTTCTCTATTGCTGGTGGGAGTGCAAACATGTACAGCCACTTTGGAACTTAATCTGGAGTTTTCTCAGGAAATTGGGAATAATTGTACCTCAAGACCCTACCCATACCACTCCTGGGAATATACCTGAAAGATGCTCTACCATACAACAAGGACACCTGTTCAGCTATGTTCACAGCAGCTTTGTACATAATAGCCAGAATCTAGAAACAACCTAGATGTCCTTCAACCGAAGAATGGATAAAGAAACGGGTACATTTACACAATGGAATACGATTCAGCTATTAAAAACAAGGAAATCTTGAAATTTGCAGGCAAATGGATGGAATTAGAAAAGATCATCCTGAGTGAGATGAAGGACACACATGGTATATACTTTCTCATAAGCAGATATTAGCCACATAATACAGGATAACTACAATACAATACAGACACTGAAACATCAATCAAGGACCATGTATGATGTGGACCTAGACCCTCTGATCAGATGTAGTAGCACAGTGTATTTCTAGGTTCCACAATGTGGAGAGTAGAAACTATTTCAGACATGCACTCTGGCCACTGAACTTTGATCACTTCCTCCTGGCAGGCTGGCCTTGCCAGGCTACAGAGGAAGAGATTATACATAGTACATATGAGACTTTATAGGCAGTGGTCAGATGTTAGGGTAGGAGGGCTCCCCTTGCTGTGGACTAGGGGAAGGATGGAGAGGCATGATGGAGGGAGGAGGATCAGGAGGGGATAAGGGAGGGAGGGGGATTGGGAGGGGATGAGGGAGGGGGATACAATCAGGATGTACAGAATTTAAACTGCAAAACAAGTAGGTAACATATATTGCTAATCCTACTACATGGGACTAGCTCTGAGACTGGCTGAGACATGAATGTCTATGCATAGACAATGCTTCTTGTTGGCTACAGAACTGCTATGGGTAATTATTAGAAGCCATTCTTCATTTGGTATGAATGAAGATTTACAGATGTCTTTTTTCTCTGCTCATACAAAGAGCAGAAAACCAGCCTTAATTGTTCTGTGCATCACGCACACCTTACACACTTATAATTTTAGGACTGTATAATGCTTGTGAGAAATTATATGCTTTCATAAGAAAAGAACCAGACACTGACATTGCATCAGACCTGACAGGATGCATTCCTTTCAGCATGCTGGATGTTGACATCCTGCATCCTTCATGTTCCAGCACCAAGTGCTTCAGTTGCTGTTCCTCATCAGAACAAGATAGCTCCCAGGACAGCTTTGAAGAAAGCTTCCAGTCCCAATTGGTTCAGCATTTCAGACTGTCCCACACAGGACTCCAATTAACCCTGGAATTTCTCAACATTTAGAAACTGGACCACAAATGTTTGTTTCACCATTTCCTGAATTCCATTTGGGCCCCTACAAAGGTATTATTTGTCCCATATCAACCAGAAGAAACCCTAAGAGAATGATGCCCAATTTCTTTTAAGGTGGGTTGGGTAGGTTTTTTATTGCTTTCTTGGGCTATAGAGGGTTATTTTCAATGGGAGTTGGTTACAAGTTATTATTGGTCTTATTTAGAGAGAAAACAAAGTTAGACTCAGACATGTCTCTCTTTTCCTTTATCTTCCATTCTTAGCTTTGGAGATAGGGGTTGAAAAGAAAGAAGAGGGGATATAGAAATATATAGTGAAGATAGAACAAAAAGTAGATTAGTGAATCTACTCAACTTAATGCCTCAACTGTTACTTACAAGACTATTTTTAATTCACCAGTATAGAATTTTGTATACACATGCAAAGTAAGTTTAATTTTAGATACAATGGTATAAAATTCAAATGTAAGATTATTCTTCACACACATTATATATACTCTACTCTAATATGAGATATTATTCCCATGTAACTCAATTATAATTCAAGGTTTACTTCCAAAACTTGGAAAATGCTATTGCAGGCTGTTTAGGATAAATAAGTTATGCAAGCTAATTGTTAGTTGATCAAATCATGCTTATATAAATTACTAGTCTATTTTTATCACACAATTATACATCTTAGGTGCAACAGATAGATATGTTTCTATAGAAAGATAAGGTAAAATAGATAAGGTCTTCAAAAACCTCAGAGACATACAGAATATGGTTTTGAAAATGTTTTTATTATTTTAAAGATTCACTGACAGTGAGACAGGTTAACACTTGGCAACATCTAGCCTACCTCAAAGAAGATGATGAACATCAAAGAACCTCCTTAAGGAAATGGCTTCAAATGTGGCAAACAAGCCACTGGGCAAAATGTCCTCATTTCTACCATCGACAAAATTCTGCCTAAAAAAGGGCAAGCTTGGATGCAGACAGAGTCGAAGGCCAAACTCTGCCAAGACATGATAAGCATGTCCTCAATAGTTCTTGCCTCACAAATATGTCTGTCAGATATATTAGGCTGGAAAGCTGAAGATGATGCCTCAACATATAGAGAGTTTTGGGTGACTATTCAGGTATCAAATTGTCTCTGTCATCTTCTTATTGGAAAGCTACTAACATGCACTCCCTATATGTCCAGGTAATCAATTTTATTCCTTCTCAAGTCTCTGATGGGGCTGAAAACCAGCTAATTTAGTTTTACAATTAAGCTTAGCTGTTTAGAGGTTAAGATGTTTTTAGGTCTAGATAGATGTTTTAAGTTGAAAATGATGAGAAATGACAGATACTAATTTACATTCAGAATTTTAGATGCATCAAGATAGGAAAGATGTTTTCTTCAAGGATGTCAAATACAAATAGTCAAAACACTAAGAGTGTAGCATTTATATAATTCCTGATTGGGTCATGGTTCTTCTTTCTGTAGGAAGTATATTGTATAAATGTGTAATAATACAAATGTATATGTAAAAAATAAAAATATTTAATAAAAAATAAAGAATTTCACACTCACTGTGCTTAAATGCTGTGCTCTGTCTTTTCACTGTCAGTCATTCTTGTTCCTTCTCCGTTCCACTTGATTAAATCTTGCTTATCCTCTTGAGGAGAAAGGCTTCACAGGATCTGTGAGGCATCATCACTCAGGGACCAGTTCTCTCACCTGGTTCTGAAAGTGTCTTCCCTCTGCCCAGCAGCCAACTGAATAACTCCTGCTGTAACTCTCCTGATGCCCCCCCAGCAGGCCCTGGGAAGAATGGAGCTGCAGCTGGCATGGGTTTCACATTCTCCAATTGAAGCATTAAGTATAAAGCCTTATAGCTTGTCAGCACCCATCACCCACCCCGCTATTGTCAATTGGTGAAATGGCGGTTGGGGATTCAGGATGGCATTGGACTAAAGTTATTCTCTCCCTCTTACAAAACAGGTATGGCACATTTGAGTAAGAACTTAGAACTTGCCGGGCGTGGTGGCGCATGCCTTTAATCCCAGCACTCGGGAGGCAGAGGCAAGCGGATCGCTGTGAGTTCGAGGCCAGCCTGGTCTACAAAGTGAGTCCAGGATGGCCAAGGCTACATAGAGAAACCCTGTCTCGAAAAACCAAAAAAAAAAAAAAAAAAAAAAAAAAAAAAAAAAGAACTTAGAACTTGACATCATCTTTGAATTTTAAAGATAAAGCAAACAATCTCTTGCCTTGGTCACAACTGTGTGTATGCGTGCGTGCGCGCACGCGCGCACACACACACACACACACACACACACACACAATTTATAGATAGTATGGATACTCTGTTAAGGTCCCTTCCATAAAATTTATTTCCTTAAAATTAGCAATATTTGGTCAGTACAGTCCTATTATTTATAGCTAAATACATTTTCAACTATAGGGAGTCTGGGGGGTATTGGCCCTTTTAAGAGAGCCCTTCCTAGCTTTTTCTAAGAAAGAGTTTTTTGCATCAAAATGAGCCTATTGGTTAGCTGGTCTTTCTTTTCTTGTAAGCATATTTTTAATGTTATGTCCTTATCATCTCCACCTTTGCAAAAATACTGTTGTCATACATAGCCAAGTTGAAAATCTAACAGAGTCACCTTCCTGACTTGCTTCAGAGGTTCTACCCACCCCCTTCTGTTATGCACTTTGAAATTGTCTTTTGGGGCTGCAGGGATGACTGGGTGATCACAGGGGTGTACCACTTAGACTTTCAGAGGCCCTCAGTTCACTTCTTAGCATCCGTGTTGATGTGTTCCTTATCTGTAACGACACTTACAGAGTGTATGATGCCTTTGGCCTCCAAAGGTACTACCTGTACTCACGTGTACACAAACATGTGCACATACATATAAATAAAGATGAATTTTAAGTCTCTATGAATGGGAACACTTCTCTAATGTTAGTCCTTAATACTCCCTGGTAAATCCCTACAACTCAATGGTAAATAGAGATTAATTTTAAGTCTCTATAAAGGGAAACACTTCATTAATGTCAGTCCTTAATAGTCCCTGGTACATCCCTACAACTCGATAATTTGAAAATTGTGCAGTGCATGTGTATTTCATATCCGTAGATTTCACAATCCTGAATTTGTGATTCACTATCCGTACACAAATTTGTTGCCTTGATAAATGTGGACACTTCAGTTTCCCTGTTCAATTATATGTTACTAAAGGATAGAAAATAAAGTCTACACTGTTTACTTCACATAATGCCTTAAACTTAACCTGAATTAGTAGCATTAATTCATGTAATTTTCTTCATGCAAATGAAAATAAATTTCATGACACTACATATTTTGTTAGAAATGAGATGACCTGTAAAGCTGCTTCACAAAAATCACACACACACACACACACACACACACACACACACACTATATTTAAAAGAGTGCAAGAAGAAGATTCTAATCAATACTATCTATTGAGTATTGAATATTGTTTATTGGGTCAGTGTCTCTGCCACCATTTCGATATGAGTCCTTTGTAGGCAACCCCTACTTCCTTTCGTTCCCGACTGCTATCTATAGTGGTAAAAAAGAATGCTGAGAAGCAAAATCTAAAAATTATAAGGATGCCGAAGGACATATTGTTAAACGGAAACCAATTTTCCTGGTGAGAAACTTGGCTTCATTTTTTATTTTATAAACGTTAGCTTAATACTGATTGTGTGTCATGGAAAAGCCCCACAACATTCGTTACATCAAATGCTGTGAAAATTATCCAGCTCATATTATACCTCTAAGCACTCCACCAAAATGTAATAATTTCCTGAAACATAAAAGAAACTTTTCCCCATCTTTATTTTTTTTTTTTTTTTATTTTGTCAAGCAAGAGGCCTGGGCTTGTACTCTAATTCTGCATTCAAAACGAGGAGCGGCTAAGCCACTCTATTTCCTCTTTCACGCAGTGAACTTGGCAGGGTGAACCGAGACCTCTGATATTTCTGCCCCTAGGATCACTGGTTCCAGCTTCCTGGGTATCAATGGATGCAAACTATCCTTGGGACGCCTAGACAAGATGAGAATCCAAACCACTGGTTTAAAGAAACAGAAAATCCAATTTCCAGAAGGATCGATGCATATATTTTCTTGATCTGAAAAAAAAAAAAAAAAAAAAAGAAAAGAAAAGAAAAAGAAAAAAAGAAAAAAAAAAGAAAAAAATGCACATACCCTACAAAAATACATCATCGTTGAACTCTCTCCCAGGAAATGGTTTCTCAGATACTGCAAAGCCAGCAGAGGAGATGTGCACACTCTTCCTACCACTACACTCTTTCTTCCAGCAATCCTCTCACATGTGTTGCTTTCCTACCCACGCTTAATTAATGCAATAAGATGTGGGCTAGTGGAAGGTTTGATAAATGGGTTACATCCTCTTGCAAATAAACTGCCAATTAGACACACCTTATAAACAGCAAACACCCAGGGCCATGCCTTGCTGATACCTGAGGTGAACTGCTTTGAATTCCTTAGTTGGCCAACTTCTACTCTTGTTTGTTGTTGTTTGTTTGAGACATGGTTTCTCTGTTGTAGTCCTGACTGTTCTGGTCCTCACTCCTTAAACAAAGCTGGCCTAGAACTCAGAGATCTGCCTACCTCTGCATGCTAAGCTCTGGGTTTAAAGGCACACACCGCCACCCTTTAAATCCTACTCTTAAGCAGGGATGCTTTTGGGTAAGAGTATTACACATTCCCCCTCCTCCATTTTGGACATGCGTAGAATGTACTGTGATCATATTGTCCTCTCTTATCCTTTCCTATTCCTACTGAATTCTTTCTTCTTCCCAAATATTCCCTTTACTATCCCCACATGTCCCTCCCTATGCTGAGTTTTGTTATGTATTTTCTGCTGTTGGTTTTATTGACAACTTGACACAGCTATGCTCGCTTGGGAAAGGGGAAACTTCAGCTAAGAACTTGACTTTATCTGACTGGCCCATAGGCAAGTCTGTGGAGCATTTTCTGGATCAATGACTGATGTGGGAGGGTCCTGGGAGGTAGAAGTAAGCAGGCTGAGCAAACCATGGGGAGCCAGCCAGTAAGCAAGACTCCACCACAGCATCTGTTCAAGTCCTGCACTGATTGCTGTCTGTCACTTTCCCTGGCTGAAGGACTAAAGCAGAATAAACTCTTTTCTTTTCTTTTCTTTTTTTTTTTTTTTTTCTTTTTCTGAGTTGCCGTTTGCCAGTGTTTTATCCCAACGATAGAAAGCAAACTAACACTCTCCATATTCTCTCTTTCCCTCTGGCTGAGCTCATTCAATGCCTACCTGCCGTACTCTGCCTCAGTTGCCGGTGGCACCTACCAACTTCTTCTAGGAAACACAAAAATATTTCTGAGTGTTACAGAAACCTTCCTAGTCAACTGAAAGGGCCTTGACTTCTTGATAACACTTGTGGGATAAAAGTGTCATGGTAACTGTCTTTGGTTTGTGTTGGTGGAGTTATTCTAGGGGTGGTATAACTTTTTCCAAGATTGGTGGCAGAGGTTGTAGAATTGATGTTTGTTTTCTTATTTTAGTTTTAATTTCTTCTTCTCTTCATTTTAACACCCCCCATCCCCCGCCGCGCGCATGCTCGCTTCTATTCTCCTTTCTTTACCCACCCACCCCCACTTTTCTAGAATTGGTCCAAATATTGTTTTTGATATATCAAAAGATACCAGTTTCCCTTTTTGTCTCAATACAATTTTCTAAAACCATGTCCTTTCTCTTTACCTCCTGCTGTATTCTTCTTCCTCTGTTTCCAGGAGTCTAAGCATTAGTCTATTCAGATAACCCTTTAGTACTGGTCAGTGAATTTCCCTTCTAAATGATAGCTTTGAGTGAATTGTGTCTTTTTTTCTGGTATCACCAGTTAGAAACAGTATATGAGGTACTATTGGCCTCCAGGTTTTCCAAGTGTAATGAAGCCTTCAAGGGCGCCAACATGCAGACTCCTTACTTTACCACCTACCCAATGCTACCTGTAGTGTTAAAGCCTTTATCATTTACACTTAAGGAATTATATTTGTGCATTAAGGCTTATACTTTGCTTAAGTGCTTAAACAATGAGAAATGCCTGTATAGTTTAATTATGTCTGATATATAACTACTGTTATACATTTTCAGAAGTAGTGTCCATTGATTCTTTGAACCGTTCTTTAAATTTCATTCATGGAAATGCAATTACTAGGTCAAAACTATGCAACATCTACATCTATTAGTTTGCAAAGTTAGTATTGACATCAGTGTTAGTTTATTAGGATTGCTCAGCCTGCCCGTACCACCAAGAGCATCAGACATTGCCTACTTCTGAAAATCTGTCTGAATTTGCTTGGGTTCTTGGCTAGTTTGAACATTTTCTGTAACATATAATAAGTGAGTATTTTAGTGATACGTCTCATGTATTTTATTTCTTTCAGTTATCTATGGGGCTTTATTACAGCTTAAGTAAACACTTGTGAGGTTTTCATAGACTGTGATCGCCTTATTTACTGAAATTGTTTTCTTTTCAGTCTGTGTTCATTTGGACAAAAATGTTTGAAGCACTAATATTCAGTCTGCTTGTTTTTCTTTTAAGATTCTTTTCTTCTTATACTTTTCAGTGTACAGAATCCCCTTCTAAATTCCCCCAAATCCAGTGAATATTAAATTCTTAATCTGGTTTTTCCTAACATTTTATTGTTATATTTAATTATTTGATCCATCTGGACTTCTTCTTGACCAATATTCGGCATTACAGGTCCTGATTTATTTTTCGTTACAAAATGCTACCCAGCCATTCAGCTGCCATTTAGTGACTAATCCTCCGCTTCCCCGCTGCTTTGATAAAATAAATCTTACATATAATAAAGTCAGTTCCCAGGCTTCTTCTTCTGCTCCATTTAGCTTTGCTTTGTAGTTTGCAAGACACTTTAACATACATTATCTCATTTCATCCTTCCTACCCCACACTGATTGCCTGGCTCGCCCCCTGCTGCTACAGGCATCAAACATCTGACTTGTCCCATCCCTGCCTTATGGATGGAAAAACAGAACCCTGAAAGGTAAAGGAACGTATTGGCCAGCCTTGACAGTCTTTTAATAGTGGCGAGAAGTGGCAAGCTTCAGTGTTCATCTGTGCAATGTTTGGAGATGCTGTATCTGGCACTAGGGAAAGCTGGTTACTGTTGGGGTCACCCAGGAGCCTTTTTTTTTTAGTTATTCTTGAAACCACAAACTATTTTTGGCATTCCCACCTTCTAGAATACTCCTCCAGCATGTGCTCCCACACCATAATGGAAGCATCAGTCTGGGCCTGGTCTTGGGCCTTCCATCCTCTCTCTCTCTCTCTCTCTCTCTCTCTCTCTCTCTCTCTCTCTGTGTGTGTGTGTGTGTGTGTGTGTGTGTGTGTGTGTTGTAAGCGCATGCGCACGCACATGTATGCGTGCCTGGCACTGACTGAGAACTCTGCTTTCTGTCAGTATATTTGTGCAGTGACACATATTCTCGGGTGATTAGATTAAGGCTGGCAAAGCCAATATGAAAAACCCACACAGATTACCACTGTCACCCGCAGTAATTACATTTATTCATTTCCATTTAGCCAAGTTTTTACAAGCGGAGCAAGGGGCCAAATAAGCAATAAACACAGAGGCAAGAAATTAAAATGCTGATCTGTTTGCTGTGAAAACAATCAAACTATCATCTTTCTTTAGGCACCTCATTCATCATCGGAGAGGGCCACACTGGTGAAGTGGAGGTTGGAAGCCTAATGTTATTACATGTAAATTCACTAACATGAAATTACTGCCCCTGATGCGATTTTACTAATAAATTAGTTCATTTCTACCTTCTCGCTAGAGACTTTAGGGACCGTGGAGAATTGTACATGCGTCTCCTAATCGTGCCTGCTTTATTTCAGGCTGGCTAGCTCTTAAATTTCTATTTCTTTTCACTCCCTCCCATCTGATTCTTTAGTTTCCTTGCTATGCCTTATTGGATAAACATGCCATACAATTTGTTGTCTTCACATGTAGTTTGAAAATAAGCAGCTTAAGGACAAATTCTCTTTCGCAGGCAATGGGATGGGCATCAGGAGCCTTATGAGTATAACAGTTCTTGGATCTCGTTGGCAGCTATTATTAATTCATTGCTGGGTGTGGTGGGTTTTCTCTCCTTTCTGTATAAATTTTCAATTTGAAAATGGAATGAAGCCAAACTTTGCTATGTCAAGCAGCTATTGAAGCAAGGAAATCAATCTGCAAGCAGCTCCCTTCGCTCGCTAGCCCCTCTGCTGTGTCTTCAAAGTAGCAGGGACTACACAGTTAGGAAAGCGAGCAGCCAAGGGCTCAGAGAAGACAAATGCCTCCTTTCCCCCTGCACAGCTCCCTCCCTAGGACATTTCCCGGCTTCTCTCTTGCTCACTGTTAATGGGCCATGCCTTCACATAGAGTAGTTCATTTTTGTATTTATTTTTATAAAATTTCATCTGCAAGGCTGTTTATCCATGCCCCAAACCCCACAATTTGTTTTCACAAGCTTACATATAAATGGTTTCAATGAACATCACTTTGATGCTACCACTGAAAAGAGGCGATGAGGATGAAAATCGGAGAGAGGAGAGACAAGTCTCTCAGAGGAGTCCCTTCCCCCACTCAACACTACTCCCCCTGATGCTCCCTGGGATGACTGTGTCATAAATAATTCAGTGTTAACCCCTGCATGGAAAATGATGCACAGTGGTATGTATGGTGTCCACTCTTTGCCCAGGGAAATATATGTTTAAAAACTTTCTTTGGTGCAGTAGTGAAGTGAAAGTCACTCATAGAAGTGGTACGCATCACTCTTTACACTTTCCACTACTTCACACAGGGCCAGCAGGTAAAACGAGACCATTCTTATGAATGGAAATCTCAAGAAATGAAATCAGCATGAACAATAGCTGACTTCCATATGCCTGGATCTTAATTTAGCTTCCCAGCATATAAATGGAAGGAGAGGGTAAGGCCCATGAAATTTATGCCTTTATTCACAAAGGGAAAGAAAAGTAAATGCCAGTGAGCATGGGCTTCTTGGAATCATTGGGTAACAGAATATCCTGATATACTAATGCTTTGTTAACAAATAAAAGTACATGAATGTTAATTTTAAAACAACTCCACTTAACTAATATTTATTGATCAACTCTATCATAAAGAACTCTAAGATAAATGTTGCCAAAAGGCAAAAAGCAAACAAGCCTTGCCTATCATCTCGGGGCCTAAAATTCAGAATTTTCTAACTCCTGATTCATCATCTGAGTCACATTTCCCTGTCCTCCCATACACCGTTCTATTTTCTTTGATAATTATTACCACACAATTTGACATGCTTTATATATTTGATTATTTCCTAAACACCTGTCTTTTAACTTAGAAGCTATTTATTCAAGTATGAACTTTGCCATATTTGGAATCTAGATTGTTCTTCAAAGGCCTTATAGAAAAGGATCGATCTGTTTGGTGCTATTGGGGAGTGGTAGAGAGTTTAAGAGGTTAAGTATGGTAATTAGGGATACATGTGACCTAAGCCAGAATAATGGGCTCTGGTTTCTTCTCCACCCCTCCCTCCCTTCCCTCCTTCCCTCCCTCTCTCCATCCCTCCCCCTTCTTTGCTTCCTTGCTTATCTTGATTTCTTTCTTCCTTCCATCTTCCTTCCTTGCTTGCTTCCCTTTTCCTTCCTTCCTTCCTTCCTTCCTTCCTTCCTTCCTTCCTTCTTTCCCTCCTTCCTTCCTTCATGGTTTAATTGAAAAAGGTCTCCATAGGCTCATGTGCTCGAACACAGCTGGTGGTACTGCTTGGGGACAGTTTCTCACCAGGATGTATTCATTTAGTATTCACCAGACTGTGACCAATACTGAATATGAGAATGAAAAAAAATTTGTGTAGTTCTATAGCAACAGAGATGTTATTTTGAATAAGTATCACTGGGAGATCAGCTGTCTAATATCTATGCTCAAAACCATTTATTGTGCATCAGTTGTGTCTTAAGTAGTCTTATAAGTGATAAAGGTCAAGAAGTGGACAGGGAGCAAAAATACTTGCCCTCATGGGTTTAAAATAAGAAAGCAGATAATAAATTTAGAAATATGTATCAAGAAATATGTACATGGCGTTGGTATGTCATACACTCAATGGCTTTGAGAATTCCTGTCTTTCTATTGAGTTGGCAGTGTTTACCTTGCCGATGTTACATTTCAATTGGTTTGTGATGACTGTTCACTGGAATGCATGCTGCTCTCCTTGTCTATGTCTGGTGGACATTCTACTTCCTTTCCATCTCCTAAGCTCGTTCATCCTCAGTTTTTCCAAGTTAACTCATCTAACAGTACATTGTTTATATAGTACCCTCTTCACCAACATGTCTGTCTATGACTTGAGTAGCAAATGACTTCCTCTTGTTATGGATAAATAATCTGTCAGTCAAAGCATTACATTATGCCTAGGTAAGGCAATGTTGCCATTCCTTTTGTTCATTAACTCAATCACCCTCCACAACACACACACAAACACACACTTTCTTTTACTGTGTATTCTATGCACAATAAGAATCTGCATATTAGCCCAAGGGGCATGTCCCACGAAGGCCTTCACTTACCAGGAAACTGAGACAGAGGGGAGGACATTCTAGTGGGACTCTAGATGAGAGAAGCATGGGAGAATGGCAAAGTAGAAGGATCCAGAGGGTACTAGAAGCCTACAAGTAGAACATTATGATAGGCAGATTTGGGCACAGGGGTCCCGCTCAAACTAAGGCACCAGCCAAGGACAATACAGGCGGTAAACCTTAAACCCCTACCCAGATCTAGACAATGGAGAGAACATTCTCCACAGTAGAGTGGAGAGTGGGATATTACTTTCTCACATACTCTGGTGCCTCACTTTTGACCATGTCCCCTGGAGGGGGAGACCTGGTGGCACTCAGAGGAAGGACAGCAGGTTACCAAGAAGAGACTTGATACCCTATGAACATATACAGGGGGAGGTAATCCCCCTCAGGAACAGTCATAGAGGAGGGGAATAAGGGGAAAATGGGAGGGAGGGAAGAATGGGAGGATACAAGGGATGGGATAACCATTGAGATGTAACAAGAATAAATTAATAAAGGAAAAAAAAAGAATCTGATCTCTTTGGAGAAACTATTTTTGCATTATCTATAGAACATGCCATTGTGTTATACCTATGTTTTAGTTCTTTAAATGAACAATGCCATGAATGAGTGAAGCCTTGTGCTTTGGACACACATTTTAGGATTTCTAGTGGCAACTACCATGTAAACTGACATTATTTATATCCTACATCAAGAGCATCTTAGTCATTTGTATGTTCTCTTCCTGCTTCAGAATAAGAAATGAGAAGGCCCCAATGCTGTGTTTCTTGAGTCCTGAAGTACCCAAAGTGGATAAAATAGGTGAAAAGATGTATATGGTGTTACATATACTAATGCCCAACACTTAGGACATTAAGACAGGATTACAAATTAAAGGCCTCACTAGGCCATGGAATGAGTTCTTATCCTAAAACAGCAATAATCCAAACAAACAATCAAACAAACAACCCAAACACCAAAAATAACCTTTCTGCACACAATTTCTCATTACTAAAATGTAATATATCACACCCATTGTATTAGTGTAAAAAATCAAGATTAATTTTGAAAGTATCGAGTTTTTTATCATGGTGAAATATTCATATAATTCCATCTAACCACTTGCATAATGAATTGCACAGTTCATTACTTACAGCCAACTCCTCACATCTTCCCCAGAAAAATATGGCTTTACAACTTTGAAAGACAGTAACATTTATGATGGTTGTTTGCTCCTTACTGAGTTATAAATCAATAGCATATTGACCAAGAACAAAATAATTTAATTGAAATCATATTACATAATTAAAGCATGTTGAAAAAAGGTAATGATGACTCACACAGAAAAGAAGGTTGCTACAAGAAAAGGAGGAAATGTTGCCTCTCTTTCACTCATTTCCTATATCAGTTCACTATGACCTCAATCAGAATGTAGAGAGCAAACAGGAAGAAGATAGTTGCACCAGTAAACTTGCATGAGTGATTTCCAGACTTCATTGAAAGAAAGACATGTCATATATGACATACCAGGAAACAGTTACATGTTTGGGGATTGGATTAAAGATCTAAGGAGATAGCTTTGTACATGCCTCCGATTGTGTGATTTCTCTCCAGACTCCCCTTGTTGTCACAGAGTGCAAGCATAGTCCCTTGATGTTTTTGAAATCCTTTTCTAAGTACTAGTTGCTTAATTCCTCCAATGTCCTCTCTGATTCAGGACTGTCTCTGTCAGTCGTGAATATCCTTAAGTGGATTTAGAAACTTTTCACACATAAATAAAGGCGCAGTTTAGTGTCGGCTTAATAATATGGTGTTATCTTGCTCGACACTGTAATTTCCATGTTCTTATTGATTGTAATTTATAACATCATTAGCTTTCTAAACTGCCATTAACTAATGATGGACTCTGTGGGCTTAACAGTGCTTTGAAATCAGTTACTGACAAGTTGACCCCAGAAGCATTTATCAAAAGGATAATGGATCCCTATTGGAGTGACAATAAATTAGGTTATGCTCTTATCGAATTAAACAATGGATGAAGGAAAATTAGCTATCAATAAACATCTATAAAGCCTTTGCGATTATTCCCAGTCAATTATATCAATTAGAGATCAAACAGGGAACCCCTGCAGTAAGTTAAATAGGACTAACCAGAGCCCAAGGAGGCCAAATTGTGTTACAAAATGCAACACCAGGGGCAGCTGCAAAAGAGGCACTCATTCTGGCCATTGACAAAAGGGCTGCTTTACTAGAACATCGGGGTACCACCCGAGGAGGCATGCTTCCGGCTTAGGGACAAAGACATTGTAATAAAGGCAAAAGACAAGGAGGGTGACAAAGCATCAGAGATGAGAAAGGACAGGAAAAAGAGACGTAGCACATATTGGAATAAAGGAAAAGACTGCAAGATGTTTTGTTACATGTGCTCTTCCACTTTTGCTATAATAAAATTAAACCTCTTGGCTCATGAGGATGTTTCACTGGCTGTATGCCAGGTGATGATTTTTGAGGGACTATTATTTTTAATAGCTATTTTATATGCACAGACATGTGCATATATGTACAGGCATATATAAAATATAGATGTATACTATATTATTCAGTCCCTCTGTGCCTCACTAGTTCTAGTCCTACTGATAGGTTTTGTAAGAAATGTTGAAAGTTTCACTCTATACATTTGAATTTTATGGGCATTTGACATGTGTTTCAGGCAAATTTCTTTTCATCATTCTCCATTAGAAATTTGGAACTGAGGGCTGAAGAGATGGCTCCACAGTTAAGAGCATTGGCTGCTCATTTAGAGGACATGGGTCCAATCTCCAGCACTCACAAGGCAATTCACAGCCATCTGTAAGGCCATTCCCATGGGATGTGATGCCCTCATTTGGCCTCCAAAGGCACCAGGTATGCACATGGTGCACAGACAGACATGCAAACAAAACCTCCATGTGTATAAAAGAATAAGAAACAATAATTTAAAAAAGAATTTGTTTACTAGGAGGAGTTGCTTGCTTTGTGTATATGTGTTTTTTAATCCTCTTGGAGATCCAACTTGATATCCAGCTAGGTTTCTGACCCACATTCTTTGTTTGTTCATTTTTGTTTTGTTTTGTTTTTCTTCACAGATAGTTTTTCTGTACAGCCTTCGCTGTCCTGGATTTGCTTTGTAGACCAGGCTGACCTCAACCTCACAGTAATCTGCCTGTCTCTGCCTCCCTGGGATAACAGGCATGCTCCACTTTATCTAGCTCCCACAGCCTAATTTTACAAAATTTTGGTGCGGTTGGCTCAACCACCACATGTTCAACCAGAAGTTAAATGCAACATAAGAAAGAAAAAGAAAGGGCCAGGGAAGGCAACATTTTGAAACATCATCACTGTGAAGCCAGACAAAACATTCAGGACTTTCATTTTCACTCTGTTCACCTGACTTCTCTGTCTCCTTAACACCATAGAAATAATCAAAATAAACTACCATAGAAATCTAAAAACAGTTATAACTAACCTTTTTATCCTACCAGAAGGAAAGCCAGTCATCATTCAGTCTTTCTGAAACGAGCATTTTTATAGGTATCTATGCAGAAATTTGCACACTTCCTAGCTCATCCCTTACTACTGCCCCAAGTACCTGTCATTTATTCTCATCAATGCATTCCTCCCCCTGGCATAAATACATACATTAATCTTGCCTTTGTGCTGATCTCTGAAGCATTGGGCTACCTATGAAGAGTTGTACGGTTTTTAATCGATGCAATTATGATTGTTAATCTAACTGCCAGTGCCACAGTCCTGAGTAGGGAGAGAGCATGGGTTACCCAGCAGCATTCACCACTGTTCCAATCTCCTTGCAGCATCAGGATTTGGAGCCCAAGAACATCAGACTTGCTGTAGAGCACCAGGCTAGCAGTTAGTTCAGACAGCCGAATACACTGAGAATAGTTTTCTGAGACAATAAAGAGATGTTATATTTAGTCTTAGCCAACACAGAAAGGTGCCCGATGGGTTACTTCTATATAGCTAAATATTTATATTCTAGTTAATAAAAGACAACACATATAAAAGAAGTTTTGGTATCAATCTGCTTAAAAGATATAGGAAGAAACATTTGACTTCTTTGCATTCCTTTCATTTTAAAAGTGGAAAACAACATTTTCCTTTAAATAGAAGACGCACTCTTTTGCTACAGTCACTCTATATACTTTGTGTCTGTGGATAGCACAATACAGGGAGAATGGCAAAGTAGAAGGATCCAGAGGGTCCTAGAAGCCTAAAGTAGAACATTATGATAGGCAGATTTGGGCACAGGGGTCCCGCTCAAACTAAGGCACCAGCCAAGGACAATACAGGCGGTAAACCTTAAACCCCTACCCAGATCTAGACAATGGACAGAACACTCTCCATAGTAGAGTGGAGAGTGGGATATGACTTTCTCACATACTCTGGTGCCTCACCTTTGACCATGTCCCCTGGAGGGGGAGACCTGGTGGCACTCAGAGGAAGGACAGCAGGTTACCAAGAAGAGACTTGATACCCTATGAACATATACAGGGGGAGGTAATCCCCCTCAGGAACAGTCATAGGGGAGGGGAGTAAGGGGAAAATGGGAGGGAGGGAAGAATGGGAGGATACAAGGGATGGGATAACCATTGAGATGTAACAAGAATAAATTAATAAAGGAGAAAAAAAATTTATAAATTAGCTTCAGTGGAGCTACCCAAAATTTCTGAGCAAAACATTTTCAGATGAGTGTACACCTATCACTCTGAAACAGACAGACTCTATGCTTTTGAAAACATCCAGGCAGCCCGAATACACTTGTGGCAGTTTCATTAAAGGCTTGATGATATAATTTGGTCTTTAACAAACTGGCCATGTTACAGAAAGCTATTACCTTCCTAAGCTTAAACTCACTGCCTTGTGTTTCCCACAATAACACACTGAATCTCTGTGGACATTTTGTGCCTTTGGTACCCAATATATTCCTGCAGATTCAGTAAACACATGTATGGAGCACCTACTAAGTGCCAGGGACTATTCTAGACCCTTGGTGTGCAACAGGAAACGAAGCAAATGATTCTTGCGTACATATTGTTTATTCTACTTGATGAATACTGATGACAAACAAAGCAGAGAAGTAAAATGAGCTTGTTTTGGACATTAAGAAGACCAAGGAGAAAGGTGAAGTGAGGTTTAGATATAGGGAGTATGGAAACTTTAAGGATGGAAAAAGTGACACTTAGGTCAAGGCCCGAAGGAGGTGAGGGTGGGAGTCATTAGTTATCCAAAGGCACAGATAGAGAAGAGATAGCAAGTGCCAAGGCCCCAAGGCAGGAGTGCTTTCCAACAGTTGGCAGTACATGCCTGACTGGAAGGCATGGCTAGGAGGATAGAATAAGTAAGATTAAGGGCATAAGAGGTACAGACCTTCTAGGACCATGGCATCCATGGTGTCAATCTTGGCTTTTAATCTATCTGAAATGTAAATAGTTAAAAGGTTTGGATAAAAGATATATATTTGAAATGTCTTTTAGTCATTTGAATAGGGTTCAGCTGAATGAATTATCTAGCTTTAGTCTGCTTTAAAATGATTTAATTCGGTTTTCAAATTTTATTTTATTATGTTTCATAATTAAAAATTAAAGTATAATTACATAACTTCCCTCCTTTCTGTTCTCCTTTCATCTTCACAGATACCCCCCCTAATCACGCCTTCTCATAGTCATGGCCTCTTCTCCTTTAATTATTATTAGATAAATGTTGGCTTACGTGAAATCTTAAAAAAAAGATGGGGGGGAAGGGGGTAAAAAGCCAGGGAACTAGGAAGTCTACTGTGGGACTATGTATTTTGGAAATAACAAATAGGCAACACCTATGATAATTCAACAACATGGCTGCCTAAACAAGACCCAAACAATGAAAATACGGATTGATTGTTCTCATTTGGAAGAAGAAAACTGTATGGGCCCCATCCCTAGTCAAAAAACTACAGACAACATGACTATGGAGAGAAGGAGAAATGGTCTTCTCCAGTGAGCTCTTTTATTTGGTTATCCAATGCTAAGGGGCCAGTCTTGAAATTATATACATACATGCAATATTAATGTCAGTTAGCATGTGTGCATGCATGTGGTATATGTGTGTGTGCATGTGTGTGTGTTAATGTATGCCACATGTGTACCGGAGGGTGAAGAGCATCAGATATCTGAGAATTGGAGTCACAGGGAGTTGTGAGCTGCCCTCTATGGGTTCTGAGAACTCAGATCCTCTGAAAAGACAGTAAGTGTGTTTAACTACTGAGCTATCACCCCAGCCACTATTAATTTTTTATTTATATTCTTCTTTATGTGTACATGTGTGCATGTGTCATGTATAGGTGTGCCCACTGAGGCCAGTCCCATATACAAATTGAAAGCTCTGAGTCTAAGAAGAGGCAATGGTTACAAGGGAGAAATCTCTGCCTCCCCCCTTTCTCCCTCTGTCCCTCCCCCCCCTCTCTCTCATACTAATAAACATTTTTCAGGGACAACACCTCTCACTATCCCTACATAGCCCTACATTTGTAAACAAAGCCAAGTGACAGGAAGTTCTTTTAAGTCCACATTCAGATTCTACAAAATCCGTTTGTAATCAAAATAAACATTTTAATAAAAGAACACAGAGCTGAAAATCATACCGTCTGTACCCTTCAACCCATCCTAAATATGGACGTTCTTTTGCACATCTCTTGAGTTTCTGGCTCCACATGTGTTCTGTATTATCACCAGCTCCTTGGCAAATAGGAACATATTACTTGTGTTTTAGAGAATTTTAACTATCCAGCTTGCTTTTCACCCAGGAGGCGCATGGACCACAAAACAGAGTGCAATAGATAATTGTTAACGTTCACCTGTTGTACACTGTAGCATCTCTGACAAGCAGCTGCATAGCTGCAGCAGAAGTATAGTATCCATGGAACTTGAAAATAAATTCTCCTCTTCTCTGCTATCATGGAATGGTTAGCAATAGGTTGCAGTCCCAGTATTCTAAGCCAAGTTCAAAAGCGAAACAGATCCCCAAGTAATGGCTGATATGCAATTCCTTGGCCTGACCACTCCTCATTGGAAGATGAAGTGGCCTCCAATTTAAGAAATAGCTAGTTCTCTAAATTCTCCTTTTAGTCCGTGACTTGGAACTGTAACGATGCTTTCCTTGAGAAACAAGGTGACTGGTGGAGTTTGAATAGCTGGGGAACTCTCAAAAGGTCCAGCCTAGAGCATAGCTGAATGGTGGGCAGAGTGTGGGGTCTCAGAACACCAGGTCAAAAGAAGAGCAGAGGGGAGAAGAGGAAGGACAGGGAGAAGGAAGCATTTTCCTTCTCATCGTTGCTGAGAAGGAGCCAGTCATTATCTCGAAATCAATGGTTGCAGCTGATACCACCCCTGCCTCTTCAGTTGATATTGCTTTCCATTTAACCAGCAACCCTGGTTCCAAGTCCCCAGAGAGCTAAGGCTCAGTATCACGCCACTCTCCAGCCTCCCTCACAGTAAAATGACCCAGGTCCAGTGTGACTCTCCACAACTTCTACTCTAAGAACTATTCTCTTCGGCTTCAGAACATCTAGATCTGATGTGATTTGGGAGAGAAAGTGATCAAAGTGTTCCATCCTGATGAATGAATGGCTTAGACAACATAATGTATCAGCTCTACGAAAAGTGCTGCATTCATGCAAAAAGGAAAAAAAAAAGTTTTGTCCATGAGGTGGTGGAGTGAAGGAAAGCAAATAAATATACATGATGGCGGAGACTAGGAAAAGAGAAGCCATCGAAAAGAGTTCCCATGAGAATCAGTTCTAACAAATCCTACCCTTTTCTCAGCTCTCTCTGCCCGTTTGTCTGGACCCTCCCTCTATGAGTCTCTCTCTCTCTCTCTCTTTCTCTCTCTCTCTCTCTCTCTCTCTCTCTCTCTCTCTCTCTCTCTCTCTCTCTCTCTCTCTCTCTGTGTGTGTGTGTGTGTGTGTGTGCATATTATAAGTACCTGTGCAAGTACCAGAAGAAGGTGCTGAATCCTCTCCTCTATTGTTCTATTTCTATTCCTCTGAGGCATGATCTCTCTGTGAACCTTGAGTAGTCACTTTTTTTTTGTCTGTGATGGCAGCTAGTGAGCTCCCATGATCCTACTGTCTCCACCACCCTCAAAGTTGGGGTGACAGGAGGAACTAGTCAGGCTTGTTACAGGGGCTCTGGGATCAGAGCTCTATTTCTCCTGCTTCTGCAGCAAACCCCACTACCAACTGAGCCAATATTTCTCTAATTTTGAACCCATCTTGAGCACTAAACTTTCAAAAAAGATGCAGGAGAAACGGCAGTGTTCTAGTAATAAGTTTTAATAGATACGGGGATTCAGGGAGAATAATAGTAGCAAGGGGGTGGTATCAATCTAAGTTTTATTTTTCAAAATCAGTGTTTTAAGTCTGAGACCCATTTATGATCATTTACATTCAATTTGCTTTCTTGCCGCCTTTTATCAGTTTTGACTAAAGTAAGTTGTTTTAAAGGCAACTTAACCGCTATGGTCATAAAATAAAACATTACAATAACTTATAGTAAGAGTATAAAGCTTTCCACCAGTCTTTAATCATGTCCTGGTGACTTCAAGCTAGTGATTTTACAACATTTTTCTTTCTGAGAATATTACCTTTCAGCTTAGAAATGAATAGTAAGCCCTGGAAGTTTTGGTTCCATGAAGATAAATAAGAACTATGCCTGCCCTAAAAAACTAGAATAGTCACTGCTTCAGAAAACAGTTATCTGAGCCACTGCCATAAAACAAGCCTAGACGAATTTCAACAACAGTTGATTTATAGAACTCCGTGGCATAGTTTAAATTCCACAGCCTCCAAGCATACTTTCGCATTGCAACCTGCCTCTGACTTTGCTCTCTTCGTCTTTATGTCCCCATGCCCAACCCCAAACTTTGTCTTAAACTCATAAAATACCTCCACTGCAAGCCCAAAGGCCACACTACTACCACAGCCCCTCAGTGACTTCCATGGAAAAAAACCCAGGATTCAGGGACATCCATAAAGAGGTTCAAAGCAGAACACTGGAATTTTATCAAAGAAGCCTTCCCTTCGATTTCCTGGGTTCCTTTGCAGAAGCCCTAATGAACATATGTTAATGTTCATGCCTTTAAAAATTCCAAGGAATCCTGTCTTTGTAAAGGTGCATGCTACGGTTATACTTATTTGTATTTATTTCTTTTGCATTCAAACTGTGTCTTATTTTTTTTCCTTCCTTAATCCATGGTCCTATGAGTTTTCCCTCTGTACTTCAGCTATATATTGTCTCTGAAAATCAATAAATCCTTTGCACATAATAATGTCCACCCACTCTGGCTCACAGGGGTGTTGCGATGGGTAATTAATTAACGTGTGTAAAGAGCTGAGGGATGGTGCAATGCAGGGCACCCTAGAAGTGAGAGGAATCATTATTAATAAGTGTTATTACCCAAATGCCTCTAGATGTCAGCAAAACATCTTTTAAAAAATATAATTGGGCAGCAGCCCGTTTTGGAAAGCCTTGGACTGTGCTGTCTACCATGGATGGCCGCTGAGGAAAATGCCATCAGCAGTGAAGCTGCAGCAGCCTGACTTTGCAGACGTTTTAGTTTCAAATTATGGACTTTGAATACAAGTGAGCAACAGTTCAAAGCTGTATTGGGCGCTCTTAGAAATGACTGTGTGGCCTTTCTAAGGCTCTTTTTGGACAGTCCATAGGGAAGGTCAGTCTTTTATCTCAAAAGGGCAATTCATTTCCTCACTCATAAAGTAGTGGGTGTTGGTAGTGAGTGGGTAAGATGAGGATTCACACACACACACACACACACACACACACACACACACACACACACACACACTTTCTTCACATTTGAAACTGTAAATCCATAATGCAGAAATCTGTGTGAGTATAGGTGTGTTGAATCCTACTAGCTCACTTCCTCGATGGAAATGTGAAAACAAAAATTATGGCAACTTCCTTACAAATTGTTTGATAGACCTTCCAGACTTATCTTCAGAAGCAAACACTTGGGTTTGTAACTGCTCGATATTGATGCTTGTCTCAAGACCAGATGTTTCTTCTTTCTGTTTTCTTTGTATCCATCATTTTCTCTAGAGAGACAGAAATATGAGATATAGATACAGAAGAAGAGAGATGAGCCAGAGAAATGTGGTGTGAGACTACTCAGGTCCTGCATGCAATGCAGTAGTTAAATACAAAGGAAGTAAATGAACTCTGTTAAGAAATGGCATCTTATTAAAATTACTTTAATTAAGTTCAACACACCTTGGTTTCATTGCTGGATACTAAAGCAGCTTAGCTTTCCAAGTACTTCTTAGGGAGATAAAAGTTTTATTTCAAAATTTCCCATAATGAATGAAAAAAGTAGTTATATTTCAACCAAGCTTAGTAAGTTACATAATGAGGTTTTCATTATTTAGTTTCCAACAGACTTTTTATATTTCAACCAAGCATAGTAAGTTACATAATGAGGTTTTCATTATTTAGTTTCCAACAGACTTTGTATCATGGAGAGACTGGGAGTTTTTCCTACGCAAAGCAAAATTAAATCAAGCTCTTCAAGTATTCTATGAGCAGTCTTCAGACCCTAAGCTACTTATTGTGTGAGATTTTGTAAAGATGTTCTAGGAAGTAACGCATTAATAGGAAGGAAGCCAGCTAAAAATGATCAATAAATAATTTCATTTGAACAAGAAGGAGCTTAAATATTTTCAAATAAGGCAGAATTTTCATGCTGGCTGATAGGCTACAATGAGGTACATGATTTTGCCACAGAGGTTGGACAATCCAACAAGGAAAAAAAAAGATCACAGTAATTTTAACTATCACATATTTAAAATCATTTTTCCTCTTAGAGAGCAGAGTATAATTTGCATAGGTAGTAAGCGTTAAAACACTGATATTTGTATGCTAATGAGAACCATATATAGATGTTATTTTAAATCTATATGATATGTAACATATGTGATATAATTGCATTATTGAATTAATGTTTTAATTGCTTTCAAATAGAAATTCATTTAATCTTCCTAAAATTCTCATGTAATGGGTGTTATTACCATTCCTAGTTTACAGATGAAGAAATAGGTTCAAAGAATGTAGAGTAAATAGGTTACTCAGTCTCAGGAAGGCAGAAGCTGCATGCTTAAAATCCACCACCACCACCACCACCACCACCACCACCACCAACAACAACAACAACAACAACAACAACAACAAGAGCAACAACACCCGGGAGACAGAGATAGTAGATTTAAGTTAAGAAGCATTGTCCAGTGCCCCTGGAATTCTCCTAACATCATGCTGTGCCTGCTGTCTGCTCAGACCCTCATGGGGAAGACTCTCAGTCAGGTCGTGGATGTCCTCTTTTCTGTTCACCACAGAACTGGTATGGAAAACATATTGTCAGCTTGTTAGAAATAAGCACTTCTACATCTAGGCCTTTCGGAGACTCAGGGTGGGCAAATGTTCCAGACGTAGTGTCTTGACTTGTCCTCTTAGGAACACAATAGGGAAAAAAAGGTGTCAAAGTGATACTTTTAGTGTAAAGTTTAAGACTTAAAACTAAGGCAGTATCTTTTCAGGTGTTGAGGCTGGGGGGTGAGGAGATGGTTCAATTGGTAAGGCAGCCAAGCCGGATGTTTTCAGTTCAAACTCTAGTGGGAGTTCAACCACACAGTGGAAGGAGAAATCAGACTCACACAAAGCGTCCTCTGACCTTCAAATATGTACTTTGGTATGTTTATGTACACACACACACACACACACACACACACACACACACACACACTGAATAAATATTTTTTTAAGTATGCTGAATGCTGGAGAAATGGCTCAGTTAAAGTGTCTAGAGTCCTGAGTTGGAGCTCCAAAACACATGTTGAAACAAAACGAAGCAAAGCAAACAAAACAAAAACTAAGTACTCTGATGTGTGCTTTTAACCCTAACACTGAGAATTCTAAGTCACTGGGAAACAGTTGCTTAAAAATTAAGATAAATAAATATATAAAGAGGATAAAGCCTGAAAAACAGTGCTTCGGGGTGTCCTTTGTCCCTCCTAAGTACACACACACACACACACACACACACACACACACACACACACACACACTTTTGATAGTGTAAAACAAAGTTAAATTGTATGTGTTTATGCCTGTTTGTTTTTATGTGCACCACTTTTGTACACGGGCCTTTGAAGGCCAGAAGAGGGCACCAGATCTCTTGGAACTGGCATTACAGATGGTTAAGCCAGCCAATGTGAGCGCTTGACCCAAACCTGGGTCCTCTGTGAGAGCATCAAGTGCTCTTAACCATTGACCCATCTCCCTTGTCTTCAGTGTCAACATATCTTTCAACATTATTGTATGTAGATCACATCCTTTCTAAATAGCAAATGAAGCTGCATATGTTTGTTCAGTGAGAAAGAGTAACTATTTCGTTTATTGCCATACTCCTTATTAAATGTTACTTAAGGGTGTACTGTTATAAGGTTATAGTTGAAAGTGTGTCTTATCCTCTCCAAACCTAAATCTATGTAGTAAGTTATGAATTAGTCACAGTTAAAGGGCTTTTTAGATTATGTGTTTCAGACCTTAACCTACCATGCAGTGTAATTACATAGTAACGAAGAAATCAAGAGTCTGAGGCAAAGCACTCTTGAACACCTCTCTTCTGCTGGCATTGCATGCCATGACATCATCGTGTTTTCCGTTTCTGCCCACAGGGTGAGTTCAGACTCTTTACTGCGGGTCATCAGGTTTATTCTAGGGAAAAAACAGCTAAGACTTTGTGCATTATCTATAACTTTACCTCATGTGTCTGTGGTCCTGGAGGGAGGGAGGGAGACGTTTCTAAATTCCTTCTTCGATCTACAGTTTTTGCTACAATCCTGCTTGTTTGCCCATTCCCAGTTACTCCTCCATACCTAGGCCATTTCTGACCACACCAGCCTCTTTGAGCTTGCTAAGATCTGCTGTGCCTGACTCACCTGCTTCTTCATGTTGCCCTGTAATTCTGTGGCAAATCTTCTTTAGGGATTCTCTTAGCTGTGATTTTCAAGCCAAAGATTAGGCTCCTGGACCACTTGCCTTAGCTAAAATTTGTTTTATTCCTTATTTTTCTGTTAGGGTCTGGTACTTCAGTCTTTGGGGTGGTCTTAACTGACTCTGCACTGCAAACTAGAAAGCCTCCCTTAGCCTTTCTTTACTCACCTTGGGTTTGTTGTTGTTTTGGGTTGTTGTTGTTTTGTTTTGTTTTATTTTGTTGGGTTTGTTGTTGTTGTTGTTTTGTACCTTGCACAAACACGAAAAATATTACAGAACAGTAGCAGCACAGAGGCTCTTGTGAGTGTGTATCCCTCCTTGCTCTGTGAACCAACTGGAAACAAAAGGGCAGCTGGGATGTCTGCAGGGGCTAAGGCTGGATGCCAGAGGCTCTCGCCTCATGGCCAGGGTTCTTTGGGTCTCTTCTCAACTTGCAGTACCTTAAGCATTGCTAGAGCCCTGAATCTCTTTATTGTCTCAATGTTTCAGTTCCTTCCCTCTCATAAGTCTTCTCCTTCCTGAGTTTCTTTCTTTTTTTTAAATGTATATTTTATTAATTTATTCATGTCACATATCAATTATTATCCCATCCCGTGTATCCTCCCATTCCTCCTTCCCTCCCACTTTCCCCCTTACTCCCTTCCCCTATGACTGTGACTGAGGGGGACCTCCTCCCCCTGTATATGTTGATAGGGTATCAAATCTCTTCTTGGTAACCTGCTATCCTTCCTCTGAGTGCCACCAGGCCTCCCCATCCTGATTTTCTTATGCTTAGTGTCTGCATCAGCTATGAGAGTCATGGAAAGTTAGAGAGTAACTAATGACTCAGTGTTTCCTGGGAGAACTTTACAATAGCCCAAGGAGCTGATTTACTAACTTTCCTCCTCTCAGTCTTTAGGAAAACCCTTCCCTACCCCCTACACATTCTTGAGATTTGATTAAAAATTTAAGTGGTTATTGAAAACAACATGATAAAAAGAAAGGCAAAGATATCCTTAAAGGAAAAGGGAGTAGCTGGATGTGGGAAAGCACGAACAAAGCAAAAGAAGAATGCAATTGAACATCTGCAAAAGGATGAGGTGTCAACCTGCTCAGTGACCTCTCTCACAGGCACCATATCTCCATCCCTCCCTCCCACCCTCAGGTTAAAAATGGAGACACTCAGTGGTACTTAATACCATCTCTGTAGCTCTCTCTCCAGTAGGTGTAAGTATTGAGAGCAACAGCACCTCATGTCACCAGCTGGGGATGGGAGTGGCTGCCTCAGGGGAATCTGAGCCTAAAAAAATCCACCACTGAGAAAAGGCAATAACAGAAGTGTGTTGCTGTCTAACCTGCCATATAAATGAAACAATCAAACAAGACAACAAAGGAAACTGCAGTAAGCACCAGAGGCGAAAGCAGTTGCTGTAATATATCTTGGCTTCAGTGACTATTTTTACTTTCTTCCCACCCCACCCTATTTGGAAACAGCAGTACCCCCTTTAATTTAAATTAACTGGGGAAAACATTAAATAATTCAAGAGAAGCAGAGGAGAGAGGTGAGTACTAGAGAGGCAGAAAGTGGCACACATCTGAGTGAAATAAAAGAAAGTGATTTCTTGCGACCTACACAAGTGGATTTGTAATCAATGAACATGGGAAGTTATTCTAGAATAGAAAGAAGAGTTATGTCATTTCAAGCCAAGTATTTCTTCAAAGATTCTTTCTTGCTGCTCATTTACCTGGACCTAAATAAATGATATTTATGCAGAGAAAAGATTATCATGAATGGAAAGACAAAAAAATATTCCAGTCATTATTATTGGCTAACAATTGTAGTCTCTCTCCGGACAAGAACCTTAAGGTAGATTCTTAAGTAGATGTGGCTTTAATACAATGAGCAGTAGATTCAAAATGCTTCCTCGAGTTTTCCTATGACAGATGTCTGTAAACATCACTAAATTACTTATTAATAATGTGCTGTGTGTATTATAGCACTTACTTCTTGATTTAGGGTCCAACTATCAGCAGGGAAGACAAATAACTGAAGTCTCAAATGAACTGCAACTTCTCTGGACTCAAGAAAGATTTACCTGTTTCAATCACAAATCCATACCATTTCACATACATCTTTTAATGTAATTCGAATGTAATTCATACCTGAAAACAAGAAGTGGAGGATGGAGCTTCCTTCCTTGCCCAAAATGCAGGAAAGGAGGAAGAGGGACAGGCAGATATTCACTCCTTCTCAGGATCACAATAGAATTTTGTTCCACGCACTCAAACCTTGAACACGTCAAGCTATTAGATCCTCCTTCATATAGCCATGACAATGTGTACCCTAATGATTACTTCTCTGAGAACTATTACCATTGCACTTGATCTTAACCAAAATGTCTAGAGGTAGTGTGTGTGTGTGTGTGTGTGTGTGTGTGTGTGTGTGTGTGTGTGTGTGTGTGTGTGATGCCCAGACACAAAGGCTGGCCATTGGTAAGTACAGAATTGTGCTGTGCTTAGTGTAGTGAATAATGAGGACTTGCAGGCAAGGACAAAGCAGCTAGAATGTAAAAAGAAGAGGCTCATATTAAAGGAGTGAGGACCAAGTTTAAATATCACTTGGTTGAAAATTCTTCTAGTCTTTTTCCCCCATTAACATATTTATTTATTCATTTAACATCCCAAGCACAACCCCACAACCTCCTCTCCTCCCAATCCCACCCTCAGACCTACTTCCACCATATCTATCCTGGGTACCAACACAACCTGGCACATCACCTTACATCATTTCCCTAGCAGGGAAATGAGATTCAGAAGGAGGCATCAGAGTCCAAGCCAGACACAGGCCCTGCTCTAATTGTTAAGGGACCCGTTTGAGAACCAAGCAGCCCATTGGCTTCATATGTGTAGGGGGCGTAGGACCAGGGCATTCACGGTCTTTGGTGATTCAGTCTCTATGTGTCCCCAGGTTAGTTGGCTATGTAGGTCTTCTTGTGTTGTTCTTGACTCCTCCAGCTCCCTCAATCCTTCCCCTCACTCTTCTATGAGAGAGAGAGAGAGAGAGAGAGAGAGAGAGAGAGAGAGAGAGAGAGAGAGAGAGAGAGAGAGAGAGAGAGAGAGAGGGAGGGAGATGCTCAGTGTTCAGGGGAGCAGTCCTATCCTTTCAGTTATCTGCCCAGCAATCTTTTGGTATCCGTAGATTCTGATTCAGAGCTTTGGAAGCAGAGCTGGGAGCTGAGGTTCTGCATTTCTAACACCTTCCTCCAGAATGCCGAGCTGATGCCCTCTAGACCAAATCCTGAGTGGCAAAAGCCCAGCTAGCTTGTAGAGAGTCTCCAGGCTTGTTCTCTAAGTTCCGCGAACATCTGAACCACCCGCACATCTAAAATCTCATTCATCCTATGGACTCATCCTGCCTACCTTGATCTGATGGAAGCCTGCTGTCTGAGACTCCCAGTTGTCATACTCTACTTCTAGAACCGCTGCTACAGAAATAAGACTCCGATTGTTGCCTAAGTAGGGTCTGGATCATGTGACCACGAGCTTCCATTCGGAGGAAGACCTTACCTTTCTCTCTCTGTGTGTTACCAAGGCAAGGACATTTAATGACTACATGTCCTTCACACCAAATAAAAAGTTTCTTGGCGCTTTTTAGATGAGTTAGGATGGAGCTTACGCTCATGACCTAAATTTGGGAACAAAACTGCGCCCGCAGCAGACACTCAACCCTCCAGAGCTTTCCCTTGCATTGTATCTATCCACGGCCAGGTTTTCATTCTGGGATCTCTGTGCTCCAGGGTGCCCTTCGTGTTTTGACAGAAGCCCTTTGAAATGATGTTAGTGCTGGTTAATGGTCTGTAAATGTGTCAGAAGGATGCCACCTAGTGCCACGGATGCCATCTCCCCTTGTGAAGTCACACTGCTTGCACCACAGCAAGCCAGAATATAATTAGTGTTAATTTGGTTCTTCACTGAATGACGACTGCACAGCATTTCAAAGGCTCCTCTCTGCTCATCTGGGAGACTTGAGGAGGAGGACTTTATTAGGGAGTTGAGGCAGACACATGGATTCACGGAGTCCACTTTTGGCTCCTTTTGGAGGTCATTTCCAAAACAATCAGTAAATGCTAACAGACACATATTTTTTAGCATTGAGTTTTATAATTTCAGAGAGGCCTGGGAAGGATCTTAGGGCAGATACATTCCTCACAAGACCCCTGTAAGCCCTTGAGCCATCTCTAACTTTTCAGCTCACCCACTGTTTTGCATCTGCTTAAAAAGGGAGGTGGCTGTGGCTGTGGCTGACCAAGTGCTGTGCTCACCATGTTTTCCCAGAAATACATGAGAAAGCCAAGTTAAATTCTGCAGTGAACACTCTTTAATATGTGGAATGTTATATGTAAGTGAGCACCCATACAGAACTCTGTGACTGAGGTTGGCTGGCCAGCTGCTCAACCAGGCGGAGCAATGGAGGAAGACACCCGACCCTCACTTTGGCTTCCACACACATGATTCTGTGTACACCACACATATACTGAGCCATATGTGCATACATAGACTTCCCCTTAGCCTGCCTCTTTTTATTCCTACTGGGCCTACCTTACATCTTCACCAAGAATAGTCTTACTTCTTGGTAAAAAAAAAAAATCTCAGCTTAGGAAAGCTTCATTGATTTCCCCTCATGAATCTGCTCCACCCCTGCCTGTGTCTTTGGTGATGCGCCAAGCCACTTCTATCTGACAGAATACAACTACTTATTTGTCTTTTACCAAACAAGGCAAAGAGTTTCTGAAAAACTGAAAGTGCCTTTATTATCACATTTTTCAATAGTAGTCTAGTGCACTGTCACTCAATGAATGCGCATGAAGGTCGAATGCTCTTCATTTTTCTGAACTGGATTTTTCTCTCCTGGCATACAAAGTGGTCCCTTTGTGCTTATATTGTTATCAGGTTTTCGCCAAGTCCAAGTGCATTCTCTTGGAGCCCCAGCCTCAAGTACAGCGATTCCCTGCGAAGGGGAGAAATGCGGGGTCAAGCATTAGAAAATATTGATAAACTAAATGTCATCATTTTAGTTGTGTTTGGCTTTTGTCTTCCTGTGGGATTTGAGCTGGACTGCCCACCCATTGTGAAGGAAAAACCCTCACGAAAGTCAAGGATGATGTGGTAACTAGAAATTTGTTTACCGGTCAGTCAACAGCAGGGAACAGAGCAGGTATGTTGTGGAGCACTGCGTCCAGGGCAGCAGCAGTTGCACTGGGGGTTGATGTATTAATTAATTTCATCTTCACGAACATGTAAAATCCCCAAGAATCCTTACAAGCTGGCTAGTCTCCTCTTGTCTTCCAAGCGGACTCAAGAGTCATGCAGACGCAAACCACTCTACTGTGACTTCCTCTCCTACTTTGTTCCCCCTCTTCAATCACTTCTTTTGTCTATCCTATTTTCCCCGTCTGGGTAAGAGTTAAGTTTCCACCCTTGGATCATCCTTGTTACATATCTTCTTTGGGTCTGTGAATTGTAGTATGTGTATCCTGTACTATAGGGCTAATATCTGCTTATGAGTGAGTACATACCATGTGTGAGTTTCTGGGTCTGGGTTACCTCACTCAGGATGATCTTTTCTAGTTCCATCCATTTGCCTGCAGATTTCATGATTTCTTTGGTTTTTAATAGCTGAGTAGTATTCCATAGTGTAAATGTACCACAGCTTCTTCATGCATTCTTTCAATAAGGGGCATCTAGGTTGTTCCAGATTCTGGCTGTTATGAATAAAGCTGCTATGAACATAGTTGAACAAATGTTCCTGTTGTATGGTAGAGTAGCTTTTAGGTGTATGCCCAGGAGTGGTATAGCTGGGTTTTGAGGTAGTGCTATTCCCAATTTTTGAAAAAAAGCACCAGATTGACTTCCAAAGTGGCTGTACTAGTTTGCATCCCACCAATAATGGAGGAGGGTTTCCCATTCTCCACATCTTTGCCAGCATATGCTCTCACTTGAGATTTTGATTTTAGCTATTATGATAGGTGAAAAATAGAATCTCAGAGTTGTTTTGATTTACATTTCCCTAGTGACTAAGGACATAGAGTATTTCTTTAAGTGCTTCTCGGCCATTTGATATTCCTCTGTTGAGAATTCTGTTTAGCTCTGTGTGTCATTTTTTAATTGGGTTACTCTGTTTGTTGGTGCTTAATGTTTCCCATTCTTTATATATGTTGGATAATAACCCTTTATCAGATGTAGTATTGGTGAAGATCTTTTTCCAATCTGTAGACTGTTGTTTTGTTCTATGGACAGTGCCCTTTGCTTTACAGAAACTTTCCAGTTTTAGGAGGTCTCATTTATTAATTGTTTATCTTAGAGCCTGAGTTCTTGGTGTTCTGTTTAGGAAGCTGTCTCCTGTGCCAATGAGCTCAGGCTTTTCACCACTTTCCCTTTTAGTAGACTTAGTATATCTGTGTTAGGTTGAGGTCTTTGATCCATTAGAACTTGAGTTTTGTGCAGGATGACGAATATGAATCTATTTGCATTTTCATGTAGACATCCAGCTAGACCAGCATCATGCTTTCTTTTCTCCATTGCATACTTTTGCATTGAGCCTATCTTTAAGTGCTTCTCAGCCATTGAAGAGTCCACTGTTGAGAATTCTGTGTTTAGCTCTGTACCCAGGGTAGGCCTCTGGGAGGATATAAAGGTAACTGTAGCTGAGACCCCCTAGTAGCAGGGATCATGGAGACTGAAAATGCCACTCTCTGATCAGACAGGATTCCTAGTAGGTGGAGAACGCCAACCCATCCACAAAAACTTTGACCCTAAAATTTACCCTTACTTTTTCCAAGGATAAAGATAGAGAAGAGATGAAAGGAATGTCCAATTAATGCCTGGCCCAAGCCCATGGGAAAAATCCAGCCCTTTATACTATTAAGGACACTGCCCAGCATAACTGTCCTCTGAGAGGCTCTGCCCAGCAACGGATTAAAAGAGATGCTGAGACTCACAGCCAAACATTGGGCAGAGCATAGGAAGCCTTGTGGAAGAGTTGGGTGAAGGATAGAAGGACCCAGAGGGACAGGAGCTTCACAAGAAGACCAGCTAACTTGAGCCTAGAGGAGTTTGCTGAGTCTGAAGCACCAACCACAGTTCATGCATGGACTGGACCTAGGTCCCCTACACATATGTACCAGAGGGGTGGCTTAGTCTTCATGTAGGTCCCCTACTAAGGGGAGTAAGTGCTGTTTCTGACATGGACTCTGTCACCTGCTTCTTGATCATTTTTCCTTGGCAGGGCTGCCTTGCCCAGCTTCAGTGGAAGAGAATGAGTTCAATCCTGACGCGACTTGATATGTTGGGGTAGGTTGATGGCGAGCTCCACTTTTCTGAGGGATAGGCGATAGAGGAGAGGGAGAAGGGGCGGCAAGGGTGGGACTGAGCGGAGAGGATGGAGGGGCTACAGTTGAGATGCGAAGTCAATAGTAAATAAATAACAAGGGTGTAATGAGAAATGTCTCGAGAAGATACCTTGACTTCTTAGCAGTACAAAGAGGCACTAATAAGGGCTTTGAAAGTCCCTTGTCAGATGATTGAAATGCTCATTGCTTTGAAAATCAACAAGAGACATATTTACTGGAGGCAAGGCATACACTATTGATGACTTGCAAGAAATACAATGCTTCAGAGAAAGTGTTGTAAGGAATGTTCTTGAACTCCAGTTCCGTGCAATATTCATTACGTACAAGTTATACACAAGTTCTGGGTATTGAATTATCAAAAATTGATATACCATGGAACCTTTGCTCCAGAACGTAATATTGACTGTTAATTGGCAAATACTGCATGTCCACCAAACATTGACATTTGGAGGTATAGAGTCTGCTGTAATGTCCATAGCTGCCCCTGATACACATATTGTTATTTATCAAATACAAACTTAGAAGTTTATGATGCAACTTTAGGCACAACAGAAACTTATCTTAGAAGGCTCTCAACTCTGGGAAACTGTGGGGAACATAGGCCTTTTAGGTAGGGACACATTTATACTAATGTCATAGAATTTTTCAGAGCATCTTCCTCATAATCAGCTGGGTTCAGATGATAAGCCTCCAGATTCCTCCTAAATCTTTTTTCCCCCTTTTTCTTTGAGAGTTTTAAAAAATCTATTTTATTAATTTATTCATATTGCATCCCAATTGTTATCCCATCCCTTGTATCCTCCCATTCCTCCCTCCCTCCCATTTTCCCCTTACTCCCCTCCCCTATGACTGTGACTGACTTTCACATGAATTCTGGTGCTCCTCCTGAATCTTAATAGCCAATTATTTTCCTAAACTCAGTGACCATTAGTAACATTACCACTCACAGATCTTTCAGGAAAATTCTATCCTTTTAATTTAGGCTAGGAAGAAAATTTACACATAATGGACTCTTTTGATGGTATTTATATATTTTTTTGAGACAGAGTCTCCTGTAGCTCAATCAGGGTGATTTGAAAGTGTTCTGGATCAGAGGCTGACCATGAGCCTCAGTTTGTCCTTTTATTTCCAAAGTACTGAGAAGACACACATACACTACCATGTCCTAATCACAAGTGAATTAACTTAATTAACTAATTTAATTCAGTGAATTAAACCTATGACCAAAACTAGAGGTTTGCATCTCAGTGGGAAATGGCTGGACTGTTGTGTATGAGGTTATGGGTTCAGTTCCCAACATTGCAAAACAAAACATATTAGAGGAAGATGTGTGTCTAATTCCTCTTGCTGTGTTCTCTGATGATGGTGTCAACTGTGGATTATAGTCAGTACTTTTTCTAAAACCCTTTCCAACAATTACCATGAATATCTGAGCCTCATAAACACCAAAATACTGATGAGATTCCAGGATAGAGGAGAGAAAATGGGCTTGTAGAAGTGAGCTGCTCATCTTTCCCTGGCTTCGTGAACTTGAACTTGTTATTACATGAATTTTCCAAGGTTTTCCTTTCCATATATGTAAATCATAGAAGGAATTATGGAAAATAGTAAAATTGAAGTGATAATCAATATGAGTGAAGTACTTTTCACAGTGCCTCACGCATTATGCCATCTTCAAAGAATGGAATTTCACCTTCTCTGCATTGAGAGTAAGTTAGAATTTATATGGAATAGCCAATATCTTTTTTTTAAAGAAGAGATTGTTATTCTTTGATCTCTGACAATTTCCTGAAATAAATTTTCTTAGTTGCCAACATTATCACAGCTCCATATATATGATGTGTTCTACATATTCTATAAATGAGTATATGAATATAAAAAACATTTCAACATTATTAAGCCCTACAAGATAGAAACGGAACAAAAACAGATCATAATGTGAATGATTAGGTTCTATCACACTGTAGTAATCTCTAAGAAGTTACTTCCTCTTCCAAAAAATAAAAATAAATGAGTGGACTGCCTTGCTGAACTATTTCTATTTCATCACATAAACCTCAGGGGGTTAAAAGACAGGGGTTCTTAGCATTGCCAGGGATAGGCAGGCATCGGCTTTTGGGCTGGATAGCTGAGCATTTGGGGCACAGGAACAATTATGCTCTAAATTGCTTTAATTCACTGATAGAACCATCCAGCTTCTACAAGCATCTGGCTAATTCCCAGGATGATGCTTATGAAGTCAGTCACTCTGAATAACTGTATCTTTCTCATCCATGTAAGGAACTGATGCTTCTTACAGCCATTGACAGAACAGGACACTGAAACACTGGAAAAGCACATGACATTTCAAGTGTCATTGTAAGTTATCAACAGCTTTGCCACTGAGCTTTGCAGAGACTCAGCCTTGTGCAATTTCCAAGACTATGGAGTGATTTATATTCAAGTATGTATGCATAGGTAATCACAGTGATTATCTATTATATAAGCACTAATCCATCCATATTAAATAGAGGCTGTGTGCTGTATTAATGAAGAATTTCCATTATCCTTAGAGTCTAACTTCCCAGTCTCCAGCAAGCATTGGCACATACTAGATGAGTGATCTTAGCAGTGGCATTCCCTCTACCTCAGTTTCCTCAGTTGTATAAATCAGTGTCATGAAGCTGTTAAAGAAATGATCAATATCTTTAGTCGTCAGGGAAACGCAAATCAAAACAACTCTGAGATCCTATCTTACACCTATCAGAATCGCTAAGATCAAAAATTCAAGTGACATCACATGCTGGCAAGGATGTGGAAAAAGAGGAACACTCCTTCATTGCTGGTGGGAATGCAAACTTGTACAACCACTTTGGAAATCTATCTGGAGTTTTCTCAGAAAATTGAGAATAGGGTTTCCTCAAGACTCAGCTATTCCACTCCTTGGAATATACCCAGTAAATGCTTCACCACACAAAGACATATGCTCAACCATGTTCATAGCAGCCTTATTCATAATAGCCAGAACCTGGAAACAGCCTAAGTGTCCCTCAGTAGAAGAATGGATAAAGAAACGATGGAACATTTACACTATGGAATACTACTCAGCTATAAAACAACAAGGAAATTCTGAAATTTGTGGACAAATGGATGGAACTAGAAATGATCATACTGAATGAGTTAACCCAGAAGCAGAAAGACTCACACAGTATATTCTCACATAATTGTGCACTGGCCCAAGAGGCATGTCGGGTGAAAGTCTTTACTTAGCAGGCGATTGGGATAGATGTGAGGACATCCTACTGGGACTCTAGGTAAGAGAAATATAAGATATGGGGAAATAGAAAGATTCAAAGGATCTTAGAAACCTACAAGAAGAACATCGTAATGAGTGGATCAGGGCCCAGGGGTGTCTGCTCAAACTATTGCACTAACCAAGGACAATATGAGTAGTAAACATCGAATCCCTACTCTTATCTAGCCAATGAACAAGACATTTTCCACAGTTATGGGGAAAGCAGGGACTGATGCTGATGTGAATTCTGGTGCCCTATATTTGATGACCTCCCCTTGGTGGGGAGGCCTGTTGGCACTCAAAGAAAGAATAAGCAGGCTACCAAGATGAGACTTGATAGCCTGTGACCATAATGTGTGGGAGGAGGTCCCCCTCGGTCATAGACCTAGAGGAGGGAAACAGGGTGGGAGTGGGAGGGAGGGAGGAATGCGAGGATGCAAGTGATGGGATAACAATTGAGTTGTAATCTGAATAAATAAATTTTAAAAAGATGAAGTGTCTGAGCTGGGCATGGTGGTGCCTGCCTTTAATCCCAGCACTCGGGAGGCAGAGGCAGGCAGATTTCTGTGAGTTCGAGGCCAGCCTGGTCTGCAAAGAGAGTGTCAGGACAGTCAGGGATATTACCCAGGGAAATCCTTTCTTAAAAAAAAAAATAAAAAAAAATAAAGTGTCTGACTGGAAAGCTCAGAGACTACCCATTACAACATTCACTCAAGGGTCTTTTTCACTCTGCACTTCTTTTATAGACTTCTTTTATAACATGAAAACAAATAAACACAACAAAGTATATATGCTGAAACTGCACTTTTTGTGTACAATGTCAACAGTCCTTGTTTTACTGTGATAGTTTTCAGAATATCTTCAACCAGGTGCTTAGGACATGTAATCATCATACTTAGAACCCTAAGTTTCAGAAGGAAGCTACCCTCCACCAAGAAGTTACTCCTGGAAGCCACTACACTCATAAACAGGGAGCCTCAATTGCCTGTGACTAATCAAATCCACTTTCACAGAACAGTGGAACATAAATCATGAGAAAAATCGAAATCCATCCAACTATTTGGAATCTTTGTCTATTTCTGGAAAAGGTGAACCTAGCAAGTTGTTGTACTGGGTTCTGATGTCACTGGCTTCTGGGAATGTCCTGGGATTACTCCTGGTTCATCATAAGTCATTCCTTGTGTCAGAAAAAAAAAAAAAACAAAACCACAGCCCACTATCTAACAAGTAATGAATATTACCTTTTTCAGTTTTATATTTTCTCTCTGGTTGGTTACATCGAATGTGTCTAATAGAACTAGACTTTTCCCAAAAGACTGAAAAATTAGTTAAACATTTGCTTGGGGTGGATGAAGTAACTATCTCATTTGTTCTTACAAATTGTTGAATTGTTGTGCTTGAAAAAAGTCTGGAAAAACCTATTGGGTCCAAAGCAACCTGCAAATGAGTATTCACTGGAAAAGAATCCAATGACCGAAAGAGCAAGGCTTCCACAGTCCTGCCCTCTTCACGCTTCAGTTTATCTAAATACACAGCAGCCCTGTACATTAACTAAATAACATTTAACGCAGTCTTGTCCCTGAGCCATGCAATGTCTGTAGACTTTTGTGAGCTACTATGCCTAACAGCTTTTTATATCTTTTTCACGTTTTAAAATATCATGTTAGGCTGCTATAAGAACTAAATAAAACAATCAATACACGGTTTCTAGCCATGACAGCTCTTCACCTAGAAAACTAGTCCATTACCTGCAGTGATGTTAAGTACACGATGGAGAACGTCCACATACCTCTCACCACAATCCAAAAACTTAATTGAGCCTGTATCCCTCTAGGTTTTGTAACTGACATTGTGCAGAATGAGCAGATGCTTTCGCCTGCATTGGTTGGCAGCAAACTTAGAGCAGGTCTCAAGCTATCTGGAAAGAGAGCCAGTGTTTGGAATGAAGCGGGTGGGTGGTGTGTGTAGTGATATTTGAAAAGAGTGTCAGAGCAGAGTATGAAGAAAGAATTGATAAGTGAGGGGGCTACTGAAATAGAGGGCATTGTAATAACAGTTAATCAGTTCATGTCTCTCTCCTTTAACAGCAATTAAAAGGATTTTATAGGGAGTCCAGTGGCTGTTGTAACTAGAAATGTGTCATTCTGTAGCCACTGTACTGTCTTCTATTGGCTTTGTTGCCAGGCAGTTTCTCTGCACATTCAATAAAGATGGCTTTGAAAACACCATAGCCTCCTGACCCATGGAAAATATGTAATTTTTCTCATCAATACTAATTGTAAAAATATCAAGGCAAGGACTCCCATTTGCTGGGGCTCACACCTGCCTTTCAGACCAGAATGCACAAGGATAGAACACAAAGTTCTGTAATTAGTCTGGCATTGGCCAATTGCTGAAATGAGGTTGGAGGAAAGAGCCAATGAATGGATAATTAACACATTCACCCAGGTCACTCTGTTAGGAAACCCCACAGGATGGAGCTTCTAGCTCCAAGCTCAAACTTATGTGTGAGTTTTCAGCTTCAAGTGTGGTTAGTCATGCCTTTATGGGTCAGGCCACCATGGGGGCAAATAACTTTCCTCATCCCATCATTGGGGTGCAGTGGTCAAGACAAAAAGCCCTCCTATTCAGCCATGCTCTTAGGAATGGCTGCACCCCAACTGAGGTGCCCTCAGGGGAATCTTTATGCCGATTTTGACAAGGCACCTGAAGTATCTGTACTAAGACAACTTAGTACAGATAAGCCACTTAGACCTACTGTTCAATACTACCCGCTCCTATCCCTTCTCAGGATTCCTCCCTCCTTTTCATCCTCAACTTGACTCAGGTCCATAAATCTGCACTGTCCTTTATCTTGGGGTTCTCATGATCAAGAAATTATTTCTCCAGTTGTGCTGGTTCACCTTACCTTTCACTGGGGCAATTGCACAGGAGACAATAGAACACAAGACATTTTTCTCTTGGGCTTAGCCTCCAGCTTATACAGCAGCAGTTGGTTACTAAAGGCCTCCCACTACTTTAATTTGGCTTTCTGTGTTCGTCAGAAACCCCCATCTGTGGAAGCTCATCTATCTCCATCCCATCTGAGCTTCCAAAAGACTGACAAAGCTATGAGGGTAGTCTTTAAACATAGTGGTATTCTAGAAGAAACATAAGACTGAAGTCCAAGAGGACACTTTTGGGAAGAGGCAGGGGCAGCCCTCAGAACATTGGAAAGGAGTTTACTCTGTTATTTTGCAGAGTCTGTGAGGGTATCTCGGGGCCCTTCAGGAGTGGTCCTCCAGAAGTGTCTGTGTGTCTTCAGAGCACAACGCCAGCCCTGAGAGTGGATCTCGGGAAGCTGTTGCATCTTCCTGGAAGGTTCTAGTAAGTTGTGAATAAAAACATGTCATTTCTTAGGAAAATCTCCTGTACTTCACTAAGAATATGTTCCTTGCCCAACTTGAACTCCCAGGTCAAAAGGAGATCCCACAGAGGGGCCTGAAGAAAGTCAAGAAAGCTATGTCCAAGTGACTGCTTTTGTTAGTGGAGCAGATATGGTCTGAGGAGTTCTTGTGAGCTGGACAACTCACTTGTTGTCAAGAAACCAATTAACACCCTACAGTTGAGCACATTGTGGAAACTTCAGAGAGGGGCTGTGGGGAGAGAAAAGGAAGAAGGAAGGAAAGAAGGAATGAAAAAAGGAAGGAAGGAAGGAAGGAAAAAGAAAGAAGAGAAAGGGAAAACCTTACCTTTTGGAATCACTTTCCCCAACATACCCAAAGAGACCATAGAGAGCATTTTATTTGAGGACCTCTACCAGAGGCAATTTTGCTAAAGTTAACAAAGGAGTAAGAGGAACCAAAACATTTGGACTGAATTGTCCTGGGTAGATTTTCTTGGCTTCAAACTCAACGGTAATATTTGAGGACTAACTATACGGTTGAAGACTGCTTGGTTAGCTGCTGGAATGCAGGGTGAGGGATAAAAGACTCTTAGCTTAGAACAGATTCGGAGAACATGGTGATGCTGAGAGCAGACCTACAGCCTCTGTAAGGTTCCCTCCATGTGCTGGCTTGTGGCGCCTCTAAGGGCTGATTATATCAAGTTAGTGGGAACTGTTCAGGGATGAGAGGATCCAAGAACCAGATGGGTATATTTTCTAAGCAAGCCCCACTGTATATATTCATAGTTTACATGGACATTTATTAGCAGAAATAAACACTTTAATTCCAAAGAATTAAGAATGGTAGGTTTATGGCCCCTATATTAGTGTTTTCTACATTTATACTCTTTTAACTAGACTCACTTTTTCAAAATTTATCTTCTATAAAAATACAAATATTGAAAAATATTACTTTTCTACTTTAGGTTTGGTACATGTACACAGACAGGAAACTCTTACTGAACAGATTGTCCTCACATAGCTGCCGAAGCCATCAATTATTCACTCAAAATGATTTACTTTTATATTTCCTGATTTCTGGTAGGCATTTGAAGGGGACAAAGGAACTATAAAATGTAATTTCTCGAGGTGGGTGTGATGGTGAAAACCTAATCCCAGCACTGGGGAGGCAGAGGCAGGTGGAACTCTCTCTGAGTTCAAGACTAGCCTGGTCTACATAAAGCGAGTCCAGGACAGTCGGGACTACAAGAGAAACCCTGTCTTGAAAACAAACAATGTAATTTCTCACTCCAGAAGCTCAGTTTACTTAAGGGTGACAAGAAGATATTATGCATGAAAATATAAACAGAAGACTTTCGCCCTGTAATTACCTGCTACTCTGGGTGATTAAGATCCTAAAGGTTGTGGAAATCCAAATGAGAAGAAATGAAAAAGTGGAGGGATACAATAGAAAGTCTTCCCGTACCTTCAGTCTCTGCTCCTCCAGCTGGCTCTGACACCTGGCTCCATCCTTGTTCTCTCCTACTTTTTTCCCTTTTGGGATACCATCCCTCAGCATATACATTTTGGCATTATTTTTTCTCTCCTCTTCCTCCCCAGACCACTGTCCCAGGTACAAGAATTGCTCACAGTCTCTATATATTTACCCCCTATTATACAACTTCAACTTATCTGCCTAAAACTGGCTCAGTTAATATTTCATAATGACACTTAGTGACATGTTCCGTTACTTTCTCTGATTACCTGTTTCCTCTGGTAGGAAGGATGTGTAATGATAAGCATTTGCCTATAAGAGCAGTGCGCTTAGTTTAAACCTGGGTCTCTTGATTTCTATCGGTGGCAAAATTGCATGTCTTCCTCATAAATGTGTCTTCTTGATTATAGACTGAAGCATTGGCAACAGTAGCTATCTTACTGTTTTTTTTCATAGGGATTGATCTCAAAATGCCATACTCCAACACTGTGCCCAGTAGAGAGTAAATACTCAGCTGTTATTCATCCCACCGATCCTTTCCAGTCAGATTCACATTTCTTCCTCCTCACCCACTTTATCTAGTGGTGGCTTCAGGGAACATTGAGCAAAGTCTCCTAGTTACATGGGTTGTTTTAGATGTTTCAATTTGCCCTCAAGCTTAAGCGATAATGTTTGTGGTTGTGTATTAGTGTGGTCAGTATTTCCCTTCAGGACTTAGTGGTATTGTGCCATAGGGTTCAGCATTTGTTGCTGCTTGTAGAAAATTTACAATCTCATTTATATTCCCTTTAAAATAATCTATATTTTTCTCCTGATAGTGTTTGAGTATTTTCTTTTATACATGATGAGCTAAGCATTCATTGTAATGTTTCTGGTTATCAATTTATTATTATTTATCTTATTTAGTATTTGGAGACACTTGATTTTACTCTAATTTTGAAAAGTCTACCGTATTAATTAATTCTGTGGCATTCATATCATTTTTTGATTGAGGGAAGTTTTGTTGTACACTTGTGAGACATCCAGTTCTTTCTTTTCTCAGTTTCAGTTTGTTGTCTTTATTCTCAGCCTTTGGCTGGATTCTGGGTTAAATATTAGATATGTTTATGCTTACTTAAATGATTTTAATACAAATATATTGGATTTTATTCTATTGAATACACACACATATCTATATCAACACATACACACCTGTGTATAATGTCATTTCTTGTGTACTTTAATTTAGTTTCTATTTCTGTTTTATTGGCTACTATTCTTTTAAACTGGATATTACATTCTCACATCTATTGAAGGTGCTAAAGCTACATCTTTTAGATAATCAATTTCCCTTTTATTATGTGTTCACATGTGCCTATTTAAATGAGTTTATTACATCACACATGTATGTAGGTGCCCACAGAAGCCAGAGGGTGTCAGATTTTCAGGAGCTGGAGTTACAGGAGGTTAAAAACCTGCCTAATGTATGATTGTTGGGAACTGAACCCATAAGTCCAGCAAGACCAGTAAGAGCTCTTAAGCAATAAACTCCTAATTTCTCTTTCAATACTTGCTTTGGAGGTTTGGTTTGCAGATGTTTTGAGTGAATTTTCTACTTATTGCCTCCTTTCTTTGCCCTTTAAAATTATTTCCTCTACTAGCCCAGCTCCTCTTCTTAGTTAGCTGAATATTGTAGCTGTGCCACAGATTGCTCTCTGCCTTCCTTGTTAACTACAGCTTGGAAGGATACCAAAGCTGCACGGCACAACAGTTAGATGTTTTTACCTGCCACATTCTTTCCCATCAGAATTTCCTCTTTCAAGTGGAATTCTCCACAGTTCGATTGAAAACAACTTTCTAAAAGAATTAAAAATTGAAAAGCAAATTACAATACTCACCTCTCCTAATATCTTAAATTCCAATGGAGCCCCACTGCTGTTAGAGTTCCAGTATGACTTACAGATTGATTTATGGTGTTTTCTTGCACCCTTCACCAGCTCTGTCACTCACCATCTTCCTACAAACCTCTTACAATACCCTAAATATGCTGTGATGTCTCAGAATCTCTCTGCCTTTCCAGTCTCTGCAGATAATGTTCTTACATCTTCTCTTATTACCACTATTTTCTATTTAGTTGATACCTATCCATGAGTCAAAATATCCAGATATAGCTTCTCCAAGAAACTTTATCCTCACGTCTTTGTTTCTTTCTTCCTTTCTTCTTTTTTTTTTTAACAGAGGCTATTGAGTGGCCATAAGACCATAAGTTCATCCTTCATTTGCATGGATATTCATAAGCCTTCCCATCATCCTTTGAGCTCACTAATGTTAAAACTATTTGTTTCTTTTGCCTTCATGATCTCTTTTAACATGGACATAGTTTTTATATCAATCCTGGAGTAAGAGCTCACTACTAGTTGCGTGAATGAGGGCATGAGTGGCCAAGAACCAGAGGCATACTGAGTAAACAGTGCTTGCTACAGAAAACATAAGCAAGGGGAAGCCAGGAAGTGCTGGAGAAACACTCTTGATCATGATCATGAAACTCTTTGCCAGTTGCCAGATGATGGTGACCTAACCAACCACAACACAGAAGAAGCTTCAGACATTCACTGATAGCTAGAATCACCTCTAGGCCCATAACAAATGTTGAAACATGAACACAGATGATCTAAGACTTTACCTCTGTGGATCTTGGAGCCCAGCAGGGACTACAGGTGAGTAAACTGATGAGACAAATACAATGTGGTGATGTGCACAATAGATGAGTGAGCTGAGGCCAGAAAAAACACAAAGGGAAACATTAGTGGCTGCTTAGATGTGTCAGTTAAGACTTCATGGAGGAGAAGATGGCTTATTTGAGCTTTCAGGGAGAAGAAAAAAATGTAGACAGAGATATTAGAGATGAGAACAGCATGCAAAACCATAAATGAAATTAATATACTAAATAGTGTGGCTTAGGCTACTAAGATACTGGAAGTTTGAAAAAATGTGAGATGAATAGTAGTGCATTCCTACACTTAGTGACTGAAACACAGGCTCATGGGTAGATTTCTTCCTTGACTAGCTTTGCTGCCTGTGATGGAACCATGTATGAGGAGCTTTTCACATTTCTGAGCTGCAGTGTTTCAGACATCCACTGGCATGGCAGTGCAAGTAAGTTACTCAATAGTTGTACGAGTATTTGGTCAACTCTGAAGTTTTTATTCATTTTGCTATATGTAAATAGATCTTTATCTTTAACTGTGGAACCTGATGATTAAATCAGTCATACACAGTTTAAGTTAAAATGAAAACTAAGTCCAGCCATCAAATTCTCACAGAATTGGAAAATCTCAGACTCATTTAGCATGCTCTGGCTTCCACCAGGACTGGCATGGCTTCAACATTGAATTCAGGTGCCTCTGTGTTCAGAACTCTCAAAGGCTCCAAGGATTAAATTCTTACTCATAAGTTCCATTGTACCACAAGGGGGTAAGGATGCTCTGTCTAAAGTTTTTACTGTTTGTTTTCTAACCAAGACTCTTGACAAAATAAATAATAATAAAATAATAGTAATAATCATAAGATTAAAAAAGAAATCACTTTGAAGTTTAATAGCTATTTAATTTAATAGATGTAGCATCTCCTTTTCTGCTATCATCTTCCTGATAATTAACACCTGTTCTGAGACTCAGGAATGATTCTAAAGGCCAACGTTTGAAGGCCTGTCTTTCTAACGATCAGCAGGATAGTTCTAGAGGGCCAGAGAGAGTGACCCTGGGGTTGGAAGATTCAGTTACAAAGGCCACCTTTCATTAATCCGAACAGACAGCCACAGGGCACTGTGAATTGTTCACAACTGGATCTTATCACAGCAAGTCTCTTTCGATGTACACCCATTGAGAAGAATTTAGGGGGAAAAACTTTTAAAACCTTCTGCTCATTATACACTTCTCCAAGAGAAAAACAAAATGACTAGATGAAAGGGGACCAGCTAATCCTTTAAAGCACGCATTAAGAAACTGTTCCCAGTGTGTGTGCCTCTTAAGCAACACATGTTTAAAAAAATATAACCAGTTGAAGCATGCAGTAAAAGGTGGTGACATCATTTCTGGGTAAGGTGTCCTTTCTCAGTGCAGAGGTTGTCCAGGCAACAGGTCTATGGAGGTACTCTAAGTGGGATAGGAAAACACAGCTGTGGCACTGGGGGATGCCTTCCATGATCTATTGACCAAGTTTCATTATTTACCTCGGATGTGGAGCGCTAATAGATTCCACCTGCTGTGTGCTGGCCACAACACACTATTTTCTTCCATGCTCCTGAAATTCTCAGTGCCCAGCACCGACTGCTTATTTTTCTTCAGTGTTGGGTACTAACCTATCTGTACCGAGGAAGCAGACAGCTTCATTTTTCTGGTGGTCTTTGACATGATGTCTCTTAGCTTTAGTGCAATAATTTTTAAATACTTAAAGAATCAAAGTACGCTCTATATGCATGATGATTTAGGTACTGAGTCAAGCTGTCACAGAGATTTCCCCTCTCCTCTTGGTGAGGCTCAGCCATTCTGGGAGATTTGTCTGTAATAAGTGACAGATTCTGCTTCCTGTGATGGAAAAGGCTGGCGGAGAGCAACCAGGATCCAGTACAATAGCAAGGCAGGTGCTCTGGGCAGACTCTGCTCCACCAGGAAACGCTTCTGGAATGCATGACCAATTTGGTTTTAGGACAGAATACTCCCTTTAATGGACAGAAAACACTAACCTTTTCTTTTTCCTTTTTCCTTCCCTTATACCCCCACCCTATTGACCCCTCCCCAGTTTCAACAAGCCCCCTTTTCATTTTAACCCTTTCAAAGGATAAAAGGCCAGCTCCAATCTGCACACCCTCTTCCATGTATGTATTGCTCTGCTAAAAATCTGGAATGTGAAATGAAATTTCATTGGCCAAGAAAACAAATGTACTCTTGGCTGATTACCATTGACGGCTGATGGACCATTTTCTTCTTAAGTCTCATTTTAAAATAACTCTAAAAAAGATATCCCAGTGAAGATGCTAGTTTGTGATATTCATGTAAGTAAGAGGATTCTAGAAAGAAAAATGTGTTACTAAATGTGAAATATCAATACCTCTTTTAAAATGTACATACCATTTGGAGACTGTGTAGCACTGAAGTTGAAGTTTTAAAATCTCACCTCGATCATGTAGCCTAGAAGGGACTGGGGTTGAGGAAACATAATCAAAACGCAAAAAGAATAATTGTGAGTTTTAAAAAACTTACTTTAAATAGCCTCTTAATTCGGTAACATTTCACAATGCTAGTGAAACAAAATAGTGCATAATACAATGATCATCCTTCCAATGGTGTTGTTTAAATGCATGCCCAGACAACCACAATAAACAACACTAGGGTGATCCCTTCCACACAAACAGCTACAACGTGGTATGGTTTGCTAGTATCCTAAGCACAGTCTACAACTGACTCTGTTGACAAGACAGGATTTAAACATACATCTTGGCTTGTTGTCCATGTAACATTGTTTGAAATGTAGTGATGGGGAATAACACATATTAGTAGGAATAAGGGCTTCCCTTTCAAGCATTGTTGCAACCTATCTTTGAAGTTAAGCTCATTTATCATGGGGAGAATAGACCCCCCCAAAGTATGGCAACCAGCCTAAGGCAGTGGTAAGTACTTCCAGTAGCTGCTGTTAAAAAAAAAAAAGAAAGAAAGAAAGAAAGGAAGGAAGGAAGGAAGGAAAGAAGGAAGAAGGAAGGAAGAAACTACATTCACTATTACACTGATAAATCTTAAGACAAAAGAGTTTTAATTACAGAGAATGCCAAAAATATTTTTAATGAGCCCAAAAGTACAACTTCAGAGTGTGTCTCTCACTCCCATTCTATGCAAACTTTGGTCAGTTTGCAAATGTTCTTCATGTGTAACTATAGTCTGCATTTCAAAGAGGGACTCCTGAAGGACAACTTTATTTGCAACATGGTATCTTCAGAAATAATGGAAATGAGATACAGTAAGACAGTCTGCATGCATGTATGAGAAGCAAAGAATGTAAGAGGTGTATCATGGCTTTTCTGGGGTGTATTGCAGATTGTACATCCAGAAAAAAATGTGTCGCCCATGTGTGTGCAGAATCTTTGCATTTATGTGTGGACATTTGTTCCTCTGAGGCTTCAGTTTTGCGTCTGCTCCTTTAAGGAAAGAGAAGATGTTTGTATGTCAGTGTCCTAGTATAAAAAATAAACCCTTAGTTTTTAAAGAGAAAAAAAAAGCTAATGAAATTAGAGGTTGCTTAAGTCAGAGGCAATTAAAAGGCACACATTTCTTTTTCTAGAATCTGCAGTTGTGTTCAAAGTTAGCAATGCAATGCCTGCCTGTAGGATAAATAATTTAATGGGCTTTGTGATCTGGTACTAAAAGCAAAACAAAATCCTACAGCTGTAGCCTCATTTTTCTTCACACTCAACCTTTTTTAAAAAAAGGCAGAATAGGTTCTGCATCTTTGAAAATCCAATTTTCTATATAATAGGTAGTTGCACATAATTACAGGAGCTTCAGAAAGTGAATCAAGAAACAAAACAAATAAGACTTTTTCCCACCCAGGTCTTTTTTTTTTCCTTAGACATTGACAATAGATTGCCATTGTATTCTCTGCCCTTTTGCCCTCGATGACAAGAAATGATATACTCTGAGAATAACAAGAAAAATCACCCTAACACTTTGGATAGCTACTCATTTAGCACTCCTTTCATATTTGCTTGACAAAATATAAGAATGGGTTTTTATAAATTTCTTTCATTTTTACACATTTTTGACAAGTGTCAGAGTGACAGGAAATGTGGTTGAGAGAGGGCTCTTAGGTAATGTGGGCTGTGTTTTTAATTACTAGTTTCTGGTTCCACTGAGATGAATCTTGATAATCATATACTTTTAAAATGAGTTCAGGGCCACAAGAATATCCAGCTGCCATGTTCCACGAAGCTTTCTGATGAGGGGATGAGAGAGGGGTGCAATGAATAGGTAAGGCAAGGTGTTTTCCAATTCTACATTTCTTTAGGGTTATGGGTTTTTTTGGGGGGGATCAAATATTTATTGAAATACCTGTCACAAAGAATTATTTTAGCAAGCATACAGTGAATGTTATAATATGTATTTTAAAATACTTTCATATCACGGTTAAATATTAACATTAGTTTTGGTGATATATGAAAGTCACATTAATTTGTGGTCATGTGAAAACATAAGAAATCATTTAATTGATCTGGACTTGAGCCTCAGAAATGGTAAGGTTTTGCTTTGGGAGCTGTTTGAGAATCTTATGGTTGAAAGGCAGGGGTTTTGTGCATTTTTCTTCTGTTTATGGTGAGTTAATGGTTATCTATCTATCTATCTATCTATCTATCTATCTATCTATCTATCTATCTGCTATTTCTCCCTAAGTAGGGCATTGCAGATCACAGATTGAAAGTATTTAAATTTTCTACCAGGCTTTCCTATTTCTACAAGCATAAAAGTTTACTTATGCCATTTACTGGGTAAATAAATCTAGAAGGATTGGTCTCTTAGCCTGCAGAGGATCTCTTAGGGCAACATGAAAACTGCCCATTTCTTAAATTCTAGTGGAAGATATTAGGATAGATAGTTAGTTTTGTCACCAGAGAATAAGATGGTTGTTACATATAGCATGTATCTTTTATGCTAAATCCATAGTTATACTTTTCGTTCTATAACTCTTGTCACACAGTGGCACTTGAAATGAAAAATGTACCAACACTGGGTATAATATTTCCCTTAATCTCAGGCTCAACTATTATTATAATTGAAATAAAATTATCAAGTGAAATTTATCACTGAAGTCATCGCTATTTAAAATGGAATCCAGGATACTGGAAATTCCATATTCATCTATTCTTGTGGAGACAGAAGTAAAGAAACCACATTAAAGTGTGATCATGAGTGTCATAGTCAGAGTTTGTGGTCCTGGTCAACATATAAATGATTTCACAAACAAAAAAAGAAGGAAGAGCAGGAAGACAAGAATCAAGATGGTGTCAGAAGCTCTGCTATGGGAAAACTCCTGTACTCTTATGCAAAGTCTACATGAAGACTCTTTCTAGTAGTCTACATGGTAGTAGGGACACATGACTTTAGGGTTTTCCCACCATGCTTTGGTGAATTAAATGTCTACATTCTATGATGCTGTGAGGTTTTAAATTATATATCTTCAACTCTTCTAAAGCCAGCTTTAACAAAACCAATAATCACTACTCTATCTTTATCCCGGCATATCTTGTAGGTAGGATAAATTTTGGTTTGAAGATTTTGTGGGTGGTTTGATGTCCCCCTCCCTACACTAGGAGTCCTGTCTAGTTAGAGGGTGTCCTCTTCAGTCTTTATGACCCCTGCTAGAGTCACCCCATATCCTTCCAGATGCCTACCCTGTATTAGGTCTCCAATTTGTCACAGAGATGCCCCCACTCATGGTTTCTTTTCTTTCTGTCTTTCCACTTTCCTGCTCTCCCTAGGTCTCCATTCTTATTTCTCTCTGTGGTCTCTCCACTACCTTGTTCCTTCCTTCCTCTTCCACTGTCTACTCTATTTCTCCTTCTGAGTGATATTTAAACCCCCTTCCTTGGGTCCTTCTTCTTACTTCATTGGATTTATGAATTGTAGTATGTTTATCTTGTACTATGTGGCTAAAATCCACTTATAAGGGAGTAGATACCATGTGTGTTTTCTAAGTCTGCATTACCTTACTAGAGATGATATTTCTACTTCCATACATTTGCCTACAAATTTCACAAATTTTTTGTTTTTAATAGCTGAGTAGCATGTGTGAAGCACATGGCATGATTTCAATTGATACAGTCTGAACATTATATAACAAGTAGAGAAAAAGCTTAAACTCTACTTTTCTGGAAAATTATCACAATGAAAAGTTTGTTTGAAAATATGTATGGTAGTCATTCTGTGAGCACTGGGTTTGTTGCTAGGAAAAGAAGAAGAAGAAGAAGAAGAAGAAGAAGAAGAAGAAGAAGAAGAAGAAGAAGAAGAAGAAGAAGATTATCTCAGTGCTTGCAGATTATGATATTTAATGTAGAAAGGTGGAATCTTCCACTATACACTGACATAGAGTCTAATATTACCTATGGTTGTGGTAAGAACAAATAGATAAAATTTCACATTAAAAAATAGCTGAGTAGCATCCCATTGTGTTAATGTACCACAGTGTTTTTATCCATTCTTCTGATGAGGGAATGTCCAAAATGTGCCTGGCCTGACCTGAGACCCACACCATGTGAAAGATCCAACCCCTGACACTATTAATGATACTCTGCTATGCTCACAGACAGGAACCTAGCATAGTTGTCCTCTTAGAGACTCTACCCAGCAGCAGAACAAAACTGATACTCAGACTCACAGCCAAACACTGGGAAAAGCATAATGAATCTTATGGAAAAGTGGAGGTAAGGATAGAAGGACCCAGCGGTAACAGAAGCTCCACAAGACCAACAGGGCCCACGGGGCTTGTGGAGATTGAAGCACCAACCAACAACTATGCAGAGACTGGACCTAGGCCTCCTATACAGAGATTTAGCCAATGGACAGCTCAAGCCTCATGTTGGCCTCCTAGTAAGGGGGACAGGGACTGTCTCTGACATGGACTATGTTGCCTGCTTTTTGATCATTCCCCCTAGTACCAGGCCAGGCCATATGGGAAGAGAATGAGCTCAGTCCTGATGAGACTTGATGATCTGAGTGGGTAGCTGTGTAGAGGGCTCCCCCTTTTCTGAGGAACAGGGGAAGGAGAGGGGGAAGAGGGAGGGAAGGTGGGATGGAGAGGAGGGAGGGGTCTACAATGAGGATGTAAAGTAAATAAATAAATTATTAAAAACAACAACTTTTAGAATTTTTAAAATTTTTATTTTATTAATTTATTCTTATTACATCTCAATGGTTATCCCATCCCTTGTATCCTCCGATTCCTCCCTCCCTCCCATTTTCTCCTTAATCCCCTCCCCTATGACTGTGACTGAGAGGGACTTCCTCCCCTTGTATATTCTCATAGGTTATCAAGTCTCTTCTTGGTAACCTGCTATCCTTCCTCTGGGTGCCACCAGGTCTCCCCATCCAGGGGACGTGGTCAAATATGAGGCACCAGAGTGTGTGTGTGAAAGTCAGACCCCACTCTCCACTCTACTGTGGAGAATGTCCTGTCCATTGGCTAGATCTGGGTAGGGGTTTGAAGTTTATGGCCTATATTCTCCTTGGCTGGAGCCATAGTTTGAGCGGAACACCTGGGCCCAAATCTACCTAACATAATGTTCTTCTTGTAGGTTTCTAGGATCCTCTGGACCTTTCTATTTCCCCATTCTCCCATGATTCTCTCATCTAGAGTCCCAATAGGATGTCCTCTCCTCTGTCCCACTTTCCTGATAAGTGAAGATTTTCATGGGACATGCCCCTTGAGCTAGTATGCAGATATAAGTGAGTATATACCATTTGACTCTTTCTGCTTCTGGGTTAATTCACTCATTATGATCATTTCTAGATCAATCCATTTGTCCACAAATTTCTGGAATTCCTTGTTTTTAACAGCTGAGTAGTATTCCATAGTGTAAATGTACCACAGTTTATTTATCCATTCTTCTACTGAAGGACACTTAGGCTGTTTCCATGATCTGGCTATTATGAGTAAGGCTGCTATGAGAA